>NC_064616.1:634253306-634907750 GCF_023898315.1 Schistocerca nitens | reverse complement strand
ATGAGCTATCACCTTCAAATTTTGGCCAACTGAGCGTGTCTCCAAGCCCATCTCAAATTAGTAATAGGATAGTGTTTCTCTTTGGTGGAGGACCATGGCTTACCATTTAATTTTAGTGAATTTATTTCGACTGATGGACATCCCTACGGCAATGCAAAGCCACATTCCTGGAGTGATGAAACTACAGATACCACCCAGGGGTTTTGAGAAATACGGTAATCAAAATTGTGGACATAAACCACTCATTACAATAAAATGTGTGTAAAACATATTGTTCTCACGGTGTCACATTCATGGGCTTTGCCACTCAACCAGTCATCTTACAAAGTATCTAGAGCTCAGGCTACTCTACAGATAAATATACCACCACAACTAAAATGTATTCACATTTGTTGGCTACGGTAACTCACAAGCAAACTGTTACCTTTCAAACTAGTCTAGACATCAAGCTGCACAACAGAACAGCCTGTCACTACAACTTACATTCCAAAATATAAAATATACACTATAAATATAATTTGATCACAGGTCAAAGTAACGTCTGGTATTGGTAGGCTCAAATAACTATTTATTTATTTTATTTACATGCCACGTTCTGTAGGACGAAATTGAGGAGCAAATCTCCAAGGTCATGGAACGAGTCAGTACATGAAATTACAACACAAAAGTAACAACAGTTGTCTCCCAAATTTATTCTCCCAGGACTGTTACCCACAAATAACCAGTGGGAGGACTGTTACCCACAAACACCCAGTGAGAGAACATCTGGTTGTAGTATTCAAAAGTAATAGAAGGGAAATATCACAGAGACAAAAAATTTGCAGCGGCTGCTTCACTGGCTATCTGATGTCTGGAGAGACATGTTGCATAAAAATGATCCTCAGTATACACTCACGCTGTTTAAGGATTGGAATGATGATGGTGCGCAAAAGGCTCTCATAGCATTTACCAGGGATGGTACAGGTAACATTATCCACAGGACTCATCTCCTCAGAAAATATGGCCGTAAGATAAACGATGCCGCACTAAGATAAATGATACCACCAACCTGCACCACAGTCACCTTTGGAGAATGAAGTGGCACCGGTTGATGTGCAAGCATATTCCAACACCTACAAGGTTGTTTTCTGCCCCCACCCCCTCCGGATAGTTCTTCCTGTGTCAATAATATGCTGTTCACATTTGACATTTTTCTGAGAAGTGGTTCTCTTTCTACAGCATTTTGAAACTGGAACTTTAATTATGGATACCCTATAGTTGCTGGCGTCAACTGCAAATTAACTCATGCAAAAGTAGTTTCTACATAGTGTCAGATAAGAAAACACTCATAGCAAATATGTGTGTGTCACAGATAGGTGTAGTAAACTGTTTTGGGATGAAGCAAGACAACTTTCATTTTCACACAGAATTGAGTAACTTAAAGCACACTCAAAATTTCACACAAATAGTTAAGTTTTTGACGTAAAACATATACACTGTATTGCAAATGATATTAGAAATTGAAGTTCATAATACTGGTGAAGATCCTGAAGCATTCTTCTACAAACAACTTACTCTGCTTCACAAGTCATACAACAGTAGTGCAATTCGCAATGTTTCTTCTGTTAAGGGTATACTTGGCGTGGTTTTATTGGTTACATTTTCTTATCAGTATGGCTAACTAATGAAAACTACCCCATGTTCCAGTCTTCATTTGGGTGGTACATCACCAATTAATGCCTGAATAAATGTTCCTCAAAAAGGTTGAGAGCCAACAGATCTTCACTTTAAATGAATTCAAAACAAATGCATCTACATTTTCATAAGTGTAAAGCAATGTTGTATTCATTTAATAGTTTCCACAACACTGAGTAATAGGAAAGCATTTAATCAAACTTATCAACACCTGACGTGCCACTGTTGTTTCCGACTACTGTCCAGTCACACTAATGTGACCTCCTGCATAGCCACCTTTTGCAGTACAGAGCACTGTGAGACATGTAGGAGGAGAGTCAATGAGATTCTGGAAGATACCAACAGAGATGTGGAGACTAAAGCACCGTAGCCAATTGCACTAGGTTTCTTGAATGAGGCTTCATGGCGCAAATAGCCCGATTTAGTTAGTCCCACAAATTCTCAGTTGGATTTTAATCCAGGGAGCTTGGTGACCAGGCGAGTGCGGTAAACTCATCCTTGTACTCTTTGAACCACGTACGTACACTGTGAGCTGCGTGACACATTGCATTGTCCTGGTGATAGATTCCATCGTGCCGCGGAAAAACAAACTGAACATAGGGGTGGACATGGTCCCTAATGATAGATGCACACTTCTGTTTATCCACTGTGCTTCCCAGAATGATGAGATCGCCCAGGGAATGCCACAAGAACATTTCCCAAACAATGCTCCTTCCTCTGCCCTGGACCCTTCCAACAATTGTTGTAGGATGTCTGTTTTTCAGACGTTTCACACCGTACATGTCAATGGCACAGTACATCTGGAAAGGCCTCTTTGGACTTCAGTTGCGGTATTTGGGTGCAAATTCCAGCCTTCGCCGTCAATGAACAGCAAGCAGCATGGATATATGAACCAGGCACCTGCTGCAGAGGCCCATACACAGTAACATTTGCTGAACAGACATGGAGGAGACACTGTTGGTAATCCCTTGGTTCATCTGGCCATTCAGTTGCACGTCTACTCAGCTGTACACATCTCTGCAGCCATCATTCACGCCTCTCACTTATGGCCCATGGTGCATCACAGATGCCTCGGCACTGCTTTTGGTTGGCACCCTTTTGCCACACATGGTATACTTTAAATATGGTGGCATGTGAACAGTTTACAAACTTGGTCATTTCGGAAATGCTTCCGCCTTTGGCCCGAAAGCTAATGATCATGCTTTTTGATGTCAGATAAATCACTCCATTTCTGCATTACCATAACAACTGCACTGTTTTCCACGTCCCCTGACATGCTTTACATATCCCTGACATGCTTTACATATCCTCCACTGCTAGTACTGCCACCTTCCGTTTTTGTGTGGTTATTGTTTGCTGATGTCGAAAATAGGTGGTGATCACATTCATGTGACTGGACCATGTAAAATTTCATGGAAACTGATTGCAAATTCCAATATTTCACCATTATGTGTATTAGTGATGAGGACCTCTCTTTTCTCTTCCCACTTAGAAACAACTACATTGGCATTCACCATTTCTTCAGTTTCATAAAAACTAATGATTTCAGGTTATACTTTCTGTTGGTACGTTATGTTCCACATACATAGGTTTTATAAGTAGACAACAGTTTTATCAGATCTAAAGAACTATATAAATTTTCCATATAAAGCACATATCAGGGGAGAGGGGGGGGGGGGAATAGAAAAAGAGAAAGAGAGAGAGAGAGAGAGAGATTGCACCACAAATCCACTGATTCATCAATGCAGAGCTTCTTGTCTGCAATGCCACATGGGCAAATTTTTGTAGATTTGGTCTTTGGATTGCAATGAGTTGTCTGGGAAGTGAAGACATCTCGGCAACAGCTAAAATCTATTCCTGCTCAGAACAGAGCAGCATAATCTGATAGTGTAGAGAGGGCTTGTATTACAGTACTGTTCTATCAGAAAACAACAAGATCACATCTGCTGCAACAGTCCCAGAAACTTTTATTTCAAAATCTGTATCCTTCCACCTTAAGGACCTACTCAATACTTTCATCCTACATTTTTCTGTTTCCTACCCAACATACACACCTGTTTGTTCCACTAATAACATAAGGTATTCTTCTCAAAAAAAAGTACACTAATGCCAAAATTTTACAAATCTAACTTCAACCTCATCCTCTCAATGAACACAAATACTGATGGATCATGAGCAATTTCACTCCACATCCCAAGTGTTTGTAATGCCTTCTATCAGACTAGCTTAATCACCTCCACTGCATTCACTGTTAACTGCACCTAAACCTGCTCTAGAAGTAGTTTTGTTGACAGTTATATCTTCTAAGAATTCATCCACAAACTCATCCTACTAGGATTCTTTCATTCATCAGGTAATGATAAACATCAGTGTACCAAATGCAACAAAGACCGAAAGAGTTACTGGCCTAAATAGAAAAAAGAAACTCTTAGAAACAAGTAAATTAAAGACTTCCACATCATAATGTCTTATGAAAATAGTCTACGGAACCAATAACTAACTGTTGAGCAGTAAGTCACTGTTAGTGTATGAGCAAAACTTTACATTCTGTATTCCATCCACGAGACAAGTGATAGGTTTAATTTTATCACTTTTTTTCCTTGGATGATGCAAACAAACTAAAGATGATACACTAAATCAAACTTACTCAATCATTTAGCAAACTGAATCAATAATTTAGTAGGATTTATAGAATCAATGGCAGTAAATGAGCAGGAAGAGAATGCAGAGCATTAATTTTGTGGTGGTCAATAGAGTAATCACAAAAGCTGACTTTATATTAGATTCAAAATTAGTCAAATGGATGAGTTATACAGTTCATTACACATAAAAAAATCTGTTTTATCATAAGTGATCCTGACAAACTGGCAATTATATACAGCTCAGCTTTGCATTTGGAACTCTTCACTTCCCCCCCCCCCTCCACCACACACACACACACACACACACACACACACACACACACACAAACACACACACACGCACAAAAATAACAGCTCATTAGAATTATTAGACTTATTCACTTTCCATTAAAGGTGCAGAGTAAGCTCCTTGGGTATTAAAATAGAGGAGGTTTGGGAAAGTTTTCTATTTTCATATCCATAAACTAGCATTACTTACAACCGATCATTAAATGTCATCTTATAAAATTTCTCTTCGCGCATCTCTTGGCTGGATAGTCCACTCACCACTTTCCCCCTTTGTGCTATTTCAACATATGTACCTCAACTGCAAATATACAATATCTGAGGCAGAATTTATGTATATGTGCACTTTTCTGCAGTTGCTCCCATTATGGCAACTGGGTATTTATACGATGATACTATTCTACACTTTTAGGAAGATATCTGGGTTATAAGCTCAACTAAAATACAATAAATTATTAGTGAGTATGATGAGTTTGAGTGCAATTGTGCCGGCCCCCCACCAAATCTTGGTTGTGGCAACAGAGTGATTCGTAATACAACACAAATGTCTATGCTTGCTCCATATTTAATACACTTCCATTAATTAATTGATTAACTAAAACTGCAATGTAAATCCACACCAGCTTCATTAAACAACGGACCAATATTCAACAAGAATTTTGGTCCATATGACTTACATATTTCATTAACAGAAGTCTCACATATGCACAGACAAAATTCTACTGTCAGTGTGTAAGGCCTACGCATCTTATTTCTGGAGATCACATAAGTTGTCCAGTATTAACATATGCCTACTCTCTGATAAAATTAGTGCCTTAGCTAATGTCTTTCTTTATAGACTCTAACATTGATTTAACCAAACATTTGGGTCAACTGAACTGACAAATGTAGGCTTCATTCTAAGATGAAATTCACACCAAAACTATTTTTCTTAAAATTAGTACAAGTTGTATTTCACCTATGACTTCTATTCACACCTACACCAGTATCATCCGGTACGTGACGTGAACTGGTCTGAGATACGTGTTGGGGAGTGAACTTAACATTTGCCTTGTCATTTCCTAATATGCACCAAAGCAAACAAATAAACAATACAGTTTGCTACCACTCCACTACATATTACAATATAATGACACATAACATTAAAATCAAATCATTCTGCAACTTACTATCAATTTAAATATTCAACGAATTATTGTGAGCACTAAATAAAACATGAATAGTACTGCACAATACCTATGGTTTCAACCAACTGGAAGCACAATGAAAGATACCCATGTTTTGACTGGAATAGAAATATGTCCATAAATAAATAAAACTCATTGTCACTGCATTGTAATTATGAATAAAAACAACACGTATTTTAATTTAATGTATCAAAAGAAGATGACTAATTTAGAAAATCTCTGTGCAAACATGAAATAAGACACTCTTTTTCTGCATTGCTTTTAGATGAATTTGGAATTCGACACACAGCGAGCCACATTACGTTTACTGTAGGCAGTGTGACATTTACCAATGGTCTTTTTCATGTGCACGTAATTTTTCTTTGTGCATCATTTATACACTTCCACAGAAGTTCTCTGTATTTCACCATAGACCACAGTTTCTCAGATTATTACAGTAGTTGCATTTTGAGAAGTGTTTGATAGTACACACACTACAACTGCTCCAAAAAATTCGCAAATGACAGACCAAAAGTTCTAAGGAATAGCAGTTCGCTAAGACATAATAATGTGAAGGGTACTTTCCAAACTCACTAACAAACTGCAATATAAACATAAACCCAAAGAAAGTATATTCTGCGAAAATAAAATGTTCTTAAGTTCCCAAATACACAGAAAATACTATCGGTTTCAGGGAGTAAAAGTTAATGCTCACAACTATCGGTCCAGCACAGATGGTGAAGAAGAATAACAGTAATTGGTGTCCCCTCAATAGCAGTTCACAGTGAACTGAGCGAAAGTTTATTAACAACCTGAGCCTTTTCATAATTGCTACCACCATCCATTTCCACTATTTGGTAACAGTCAGCACAGTAAAAGCTATGAACGAAGTGTAATACTCTGAGTGAGGAAATACATCAAATAATTAAAATCAATAAAATAATAAACTTACTTTGAAACATATTCTAATAAAAATATGTATATAAAGGAATCTGAGACAAGACATACAAGTTACTACAAAAGTTCTTTGCAGGAGAACAGGAAAACTTTTCAACGTTATAGCGTCAATGACAACTAAAATTAACTTAAAATAAAACAGCTGTACGAACCACATTAGCTCCGTCTTCCTTAATGCTTGGTAGCAACAATAAACTTAATAACAACAACAATCAAATTTCACTTCACATTTTATATAAACCTTTCATTGTTTGGATTCAAAAAAACTACGGTAACCGAAACGAAGAAAAAAAACTGTTCACTTTCTGCCATTACATGCGAAAACGGAACGTATTTTTTTGATTATATTTGTGATGCTTCTTTTCATATTTCTCAAACACCGTATCGTGTGTAAATAAACTCACTGCAGTTCCGTTCTGAACTTTAAAAACACATGGCAATACACAAAACACAAGAAGTGCACTTTCAAATGTTTTCCTCTATAACGACAAACGACACCGGTGGCTTCCAAGTAAAACACTTTCTTACCTCCATATCTTTCATTCTCTGGCATTATACAAAAGGACTTCCCAAATTTGTTTACAATCACCGCCAGCGAAACACATCACCAAGCCATTTTGGAAGTTTTGATCACAATAAGTATACCAGAGATATTACAATTCTTAGAACAAGATATCAGAAAATATGTAGACAGAAGGAAATCATAGTTCTCAAAATGATGTAACTTCGCGAACAGTTGTGGCTGGTTGTAACTTAAACAACATTAATAAATATGATAAAAAATCAACAATTAATTGCCAATGTCTGGTGTCCTTTTAAATTCTTTCGTTCGGCAGTTAAAAATGCACAGATTACATTTCATTGACGAAAAAACGATTGTGATCAGACGATTTAAAGAAATAACTTGGTACTTTAATTTTCTGCATTCTTCCAGTGATGAAATATGCTGTCAAACCACGCATTCATCTAATTTTACATGACACACGTATACACCTATAATTTACAAATCTCTGAGAAGTGCGTAGCGGAGGGGTAATTTTTTATGGTGCGATATATGTTGGTTCCTACTCCATCAGTCACATAGGAAGCGCGGCACGAAAGAGTGACTGCATATGTGGCTTTGTGCGAAGTGTTAATAGTTTACCTTTTCCTCCATCAGGTGTACTGAAGCGGTTTTTAGGGACCACAAGCAGCGCAACTAAAACCTCCACAAGTAAATACATCAATGGTCGGTGATCTGCAAATGGAAATCACACACGAGTTCAAACAACATTTTTGAGGTAAGTGTTTTGTTAAATATGCCTTCAGGAAAAACATCAACAGAGGTACAAAAGATCCTATCATTTGCTATATTACACTATGATGTCCAATCTCGATTATAAAAAAAAATGTACCTAGCACACATGGGCGGATGTCAATATAACTTCGTACACATACGCACCATCACCGGTTATGTAAATGTTTATATAGTTGCAATTCCCTGTGAGCAGGTAGAATGGCCACACAGTGCATTGTGTTGTGCACCAAGCACATCGTAACCTGCAAAACTCTGTATCTACCATTCGAGAAAAAGTAACAATAATCATGCAGCAGTATGTGTCATTCTGCGCCATTGGATGGAGACTAGCAGCAGCTAGCTAGGGAATAACCATCCCTTTCATACGCTGCGATTAACACTACAGCGAAAACGGCTGTATTTAGATTAGTGCTGTGACTGGAAAGTATGAACTGCTTGTAAATGACGTTACACGGTGTTCAGCGGTGAGTTGCATTTCTGCACTACACTGGATTGTCAAATATGGCGGAAATATGGCGAGAGCCCCATTCTACCAATATTTTGAAGGGCCACAGCGGTATTACTCCTAATGTAATGGTGTGGATGGCACTACATATGACTTTAGGTCACGACATGCAGTGATTTGGAGGAGTTGAGGGGCTCGGGTGGCACAAAAGGACGTCATGGACATCCTACAGCCTTATAAGTTACTTATCATGTAGTGCCATTTTTCAGCAGGACAATACTTGTCCACACATGGCATGTGTGTCTGTGTACTGTCTATGTGATGTTGAGTAACTCACATAACAGGCAAGATCCTCAGATCTGTCCATGATAAACTACTTAGTGACAATATCTAGGATGTCAAGGAGAGGATACAATGGCTTTATGACTCCTTCGCCAACTGAATCAGTGAATACATTTACTCCACAGGGTGTGTAAGATTATACTGATAAGTGAGTTCACACTGCCAGGTTCTTTGCAAATTTAAGTCAATGTTTTATTCACTGGAATAACATCACCTACCATTTCAACTTGTTATCTTTCATTTCATTTCCTCCTCCCATTCTGGTCGCTTCACCTGTTTTGTCGTGCAGTGCATATGGAGCACCAAGCATTAATCTGTAAATTTTTGAACAAATTGGAGGTTCTGCTGAACAGGTTGTTAGTGGACCGAAGAGAGTTTTATGCCACTGATTTATTGGTTTTATGACCTTTGATCATGAATATTACAGTTCAAGGTCACCCATGGGACTCATGCCTCTAGTGTAGTTATGTGATTTAAAATGGCAGGAAAGTCTAGGTCACATCAGACTGACCTGTGTCAGGGTCGTCCATCATGGCACTTATCCACCCACACCTCTAGGGCAGTTATATGATTAATAAATGACAAGAAAACAAAAAACAAATGGGTGACACATTGTCCTATTGATTGGAGGAGGGGGATGAGGACAGCCAGATTTATTCTCTCCCACATCTCTGTACCAAATTTGTGGCTTAAAAATGGCGTAAAATGCTTCCTATTGGCTCGGGGAACGAGAACAGTTAGATTTATCGTCTCCCTCCCCTCCCTCCCTTCTCTCTTTCTAGGACAATTGAGTGGGTCCTCTCACTCGCTTTATGTTTGCTGTCATGGAAAGATAAGCATCATGAAGCATCATCATGGATCAGCCACTGCCCCCAGGCTAAGTATTTATCCACTCTTCTTGCTCTCTCTCTCTCTCTCTCTCTCTCTCTCTCTCTCTCTCCCTCCCTCCCCTCTCTCACTCTCTCTGTCTCTCTCTCTCTGTCTCTGCCTCTCATGTTTTGTGTGTGTGTGTGTGTGTGTGTGTGTGTGTGTGTGTGTGCACGTAATTTCACAAATACGTAAGGTTTTTTAACAGCACAACAGCCATGTGATGCTGATGTGTTGGAGCAAGACATTCACCTGTTCACTTCACCATTGCAGGAGTAGCACACAGATGGTTTACCTGATTTATCAGTTTCTGGCATTGCATAGCATCCCATGGTAGGTTTACCTGAAATGTGGGATCAGGAGAAACAGTCAATCGAATTTCCTCAACCTTCCAAACCACAGCTAAGCAGTTCCATTGTGCTACTGTTCAGCAGTTCATATAATTTGACTGCCAGTGGATCCAAATGTGTCAACATAGGTATACAAGTTGCCATGTAGTAATGGAAATTGAGAATGTTAAACATGGTGTTCAGGTGTAGTTTACATACACAAAGTGGAATGGGCTAAGCCATGTGATGTCGTATATCGATGTTCATATGACAACACAGTATTACCCAATTTGTCCTCTACCTGATATCTGCTTCTTTGGTGTGAAGCTGTCCATCCCCCCCCCCTCCCCCACACACACACACACGGGATGCAGCACTCAAGATTACATCTGTAGTCTGTCCCATTTATTTGTCACTCAATTGTTATGAAGTTATGTGACCTAAGTGGTGCATTACGGCTTTTGTCTGATGAACTAAGTAGGTGGCAACCAAATGTCACAGCAGTATTCAGTGACATTGGCTGTTAACTGTGTGGGCACATGTACGTCTAGATGACTTAGGAAAGTGCATAATTCATTTATCCACACAATGTCAAGATCAGCTGTTACCACCCTTAAAGTCACACAAGCAGAACATACAGATCGAACACCTCAGATTTTTGTTGCATCTATCTGTCTGAATGCTTTTCAGTTCGAATTTAGGGTGAATAAGAAACAGTAATTTCTCAAATACTGGACAGCTTCTGATGTAGTAAGAAAAAAGAATCATTGAAAATTTTAAAGAGTATGATTTACTGCAGCAAATATACAATTACTGATGTATCAAAATATATGTAATAAATAATAGTATTTTCATATAAAATTGTTTTTATTTTTTCCCTGCCATATTCTACCATTAAGGTGATTTAAGAGTTTCTAATGCAGTCACTGTAGCTCAATGAGTAAAGTATTTGTCTCTTAAACAGAAATTTATATAGAAACAGAGTCATCAGCACCCTCTCACCAACTTCCTAACTAATCAAGACTCAAGCCTTTACTTTGTAATGCAACCTGAGTACAATTTACTTCTCATAGTACGTCATTCCAAAAGTAAAGATAACAAAGAAATGTGAAATTACACACAACCGTCTAAATTTTCTTGTTGATCACATAATTAATCAATTACAGCGAGAACCAATCAAAATTTTCTATCAGCATTTACTGCACCATAATGATCACCTCAACACATGGATGGGAATCTTTCAACAGATGATTTCCTGTGTTTAATAAGTATTTTAAAGCTGCAAGTGCAAGCAGAAAAAAATGTAGACATGGTCTCTGCTGTTATGAAAAATGTAACACAAGGTACATTTTGTGCAAATGAGGGTGAGATACATATATTAATTGATTGATCAATACATTAAAAAAACGGCTTTATTGGTTTTTACTTTAATAATAACTTACGCTCTTGCATTGCTGATCATAACAGCTGCATTGTTATAACCTAGGTAACAACACATCGAAACGTCCCAACTCTCATTGTCAAGTTTCTTAAGAATTTCATCGCTAAGATCAGTGGCTTACTGTTTTTGTAACAGAAAAAATCCAGGTAATACTTCTTTTATGTTCACTTTTCCATCATTAGTTTTCACATAACTAATCATTTCAGACATTTGATCAATTTGTGAAAAATCAGTTGTGATATCAACTGTAATACAAAAAAATCAGCAATTCAATTTCGCTGACATTCTTAGATTGTACATTGTTAGCTACAACATTCAGAAGTTCATTCTGTACTTCAGACGACAAATATTATACTTTTTGTGATTTACCATGTTCCTAGTTCAAGATGTGGTCTTTCAAGGCTGCATCGTACTTCGACATTAATTTGACTAGTTCTAAGAAACTGCCTTTATTTTAGCTTTGTGCTTCATCATGTCCACGAAATGCTACGTTTTGTTTAGCAAGAAACAAAGTTATATAAAGTAATCTAGAAAAAAATATGCTTCCACTACAGTTTTTCGGATCCATTAATTGCTAGGCTGCGTCATCGATTGTTTTATGCCATTTTATGCCGATTTCCAAAGTTTCCCACTTTTCAAGATTTTTTTATACATTCATTTGTAGTTTCTTGGTTGGCCACTTCAGGATTTAGTTTCCACCACTTCTGAAATCCACTTATAAATGTCGATCTTGCAGTATCACTACTGGTGATAGCAAATAAGAAGCAAAAGCAGTACTGGTTATTAGTTACAGGAGAGAAAACAATTGAAGACTGCAGGATCATCTAATAAGACCATTCTATTGAAAGATATTACACATCGTCTTTCGTTTTAATCGGTGCTTAAATACAGTGTGAAACAGCTCCTTTCTGGTGTGTTGATATTCACTTCCTTTTTTTATGATCACACTGCTAACATTACAGGTGTGCGCCAATGGGAAGACACCTCTCAAGTACTGAAGTGAGTCATTCATATTATTACAGTCTTTGAGGTCAGTAACATTATCAGTATTATCACAATAATTTTCAATATCTCTTTCTGATTTGTCTTAATCATGGGTTATCATCATTACTGTATTGTCATTGTTGCCTTCTGAAGACTACCTGATATTATCTGAATCATTCATTGCATCAACATGAGAATCACTTTCTTTTGCGAAACTTTGCTACCATCAGGTTCTGCAACGTATTTCTTGTTCTTTCTTAACAGACACTACATAAATACGTAACTAAGGCAAGGTAGTCAATGATATCGTCAGTACAGATGCACACCAGGCTGAACTCTTACGGTAATCGGCGAATAATTAGGATAATAGACAAGGGGCACTACATTAGCAGTGTGTGGGTAAGTTGAGAATTTGTGTCTGATGGGAGGCGTGTCATGGTAATCGGTGCAGTTGCCATGACCACTAGGCCTGGATGGCTTCGTGGCCAGAGCATCTGCCTAGTAAGCAAGAGACCTGGGCTAAAACTCCAGTCTGGCACAAATTTTCAACTTTCGCCATTGTCTGTTATTCCTTTGCGTCCTAATTCATAATGTTTGCTGGATCTTACATACACTGATCAGCCAGAACATTATGATCACCTATGTAACAACCGATATGTCCACCTTTGGCATGGATAACAGTGGCAATGTGCCATTGCATGAAAGCAATGAGGCCTTGGTATGTCGCTGGAGGGAGATGGCACCACATCTGCACACACAAGTTACTTAATTTCCGCTAATTCCAGGAAAGGGGGCAATGAGCTCTGATGTCACGTTCAGTCACAACCCAGATGTGTTTGATCGAGTTCAGATCTGGCAAGTTGGGGGCCAGCACATCAATTGGCACTCGACATTGCGTTCCTCTAACCACTCCACCACACTCTTGGCCTTATGACATGGCATATTATCTTGTTGAAAAATGCCACTGTCATAGGGAAACATGATCGTCATGAAGGGATGCATGTGGCCTGCAACCATCTTTGACTATCTTGGTGCCTTGTACAAGCTTCACAGGACCTGTGGATCCTCATGTGAAGCATAATGGAGCCGCCACCAGCTTGTCACTGTAATGCAGTACAGGTGCCATGGAGCTGTTCCTCTGGAAGATGATGGATTCGTGCCTCCCTTTGGCACGATGAAGAAAGTACCAGGATTCATCAGACCTTGCAATGCTCTGCCATTGCGCCAATACCAATTGGTGATGGTGATGTACCCATTTCAGTTGTAGTTGTCAATGTCATGGTGTTAACATTGCCATATGCATAGGCTGTCGACTGCGAAGGCCTATTAATATGTGTGTTCAGTGCTGCACTGTGTGTTCAGAGGCACTTGTACTCTGCTCAGCAAAAAATTCTGACGTTATTTCCGCCACAGTTCGCCGCCTGTCATGTTTTACCAGTCTCCCCAACCGACGACATCTTACATGTATAATGAGGGGTGGCTACCCAACCCAATGATATCTGGATGTGGCCTTATCTTGGTTTCGCCAGGTGATGAAGACACTCACCACAGCACTCCTTGAACACCCGACAAGCCGTGGAGTTCCCAAAATGTTCATGCCAAGCCTCCAGACCATCACAGTCTGCCCTCGGTGAAACTCAAAATGCCATGAGTAATCCGGATAATGGGCCTGTGGCATTAAATTAGTAGTTTGTGGATAAGTTGAGAATTTGAGTGTGGTTGGAAACATGCTAGTGTAGTCTGCACAGTTGCAATGGCCACTGTGTACACATCGCTTTGTGGTCAGAGAATGTGCCTAGTAAGGGGGACCCACAGGTATCACATCCCAGTCAGGCATAAATTTTCAAATTTCCCCATTGATTTCAATCAATGTCTGCTTGCAGTCAATGTCTGTAATTCCTTTGTGCTTTAATTCATAGTGGCTGCTGGATCAAAATGGTGTCTGTTCTTTCAGACATGTCTAAAGGAACAGACTCCACATATCTACATACAAAAAATATTTACTTGTATAATTAGAGGTGTACATTTTATAGTAAATATCCATTTTTAACGGATATATGCACTACCCATGTTAACAAATAAGGACAGTCACATTCTCTGTACATGTCAGTTCATATTTACTGTGAAAATGGTTTAAATTACATTGTGAAATGAATGTGATGAAAAGCAGTGACAAACAGATAATTAATGTTTCCTTGCTACACGTGTTTATGAAGCCTAACATTATATACCAAAAATAAAACGGTAATGTTACTACCAGTTTTAGTTAGCATAAGCCCTCCATTTTCTAAAGTTGAATGAGATGATTTTGATAGGTTTGCGCTTAGGTAATGTAAGTCACATACACAAATCTTAACAGAAAGAGGTATTATTAGCAATTAAAAGCTGGGCACAGTGTGGTTAATTGACAAGTGATTATTAACACTTCTGTTAGGATTTGTCTATGTGACTTATGCTGCCCACAAATAGACATCTCATAAATTTCTCTCATGTAAATTTTGAAAATAGATAGCTTATGCCAACCAAAACCAGCCAAGAATAAGTTCCTTTCCATGTGTAGCTGGTGTCTGTACTTTTCATTCTGAATGATATCACAGTGTATACTATATATTGATATATTTTGTTACAAATTATTAAGCTGTCCAGTCCACTTACCTTTGTTTTAGCTTTTTTACAAGATTTTGTTAGCTCTTTTATAACACACTATTGAAGTAACAACAATTAACTCCATGTGAATCACAGCTCACGATACGAAGGAAATGAGAAATAAAATAACAGATAAACAATGAAGATTTTGGAGGAACCACAACCGATCCACGAAGCTATGAAAATAAAAACAACAGACAAAGTGTCCTTTACAGTCTGTCCAATTCATAGTAGGTTCAAATGTTGAAGTTCAACTGCACTTATGCCTTATATCACTTCTGCCAGTCCTAGCGATCCATTGTTTGCTACAAAGCACAAGTAATAGAATGCATCCCAGTAACCATGGCATGAAATACTGCATATCAACTGCCTGTGTTGTTGTTGCTAACATATTATAATGTATTTAATTGTGATCATCTTTAAACTGCCTTTTCACAGTTGTTCTAGTTCTATGAAATTTCCTACCATGGCAGATGATCAGCACAAAAACTGATTTGTTAGTATTGCACAAGATGCTGTCCCCTGCACCACCGTTCCTGACTCAGAAGTAGAAGTAGTACTTCCCCTCTCTGCAGAAACTCCAGTAAGATGAGCTCCCTATAAACAGCCAGACCATATGTCTGTGTCTGTATTCTACCAACTGTCAGGGCTGTGAACAGAATGTAAATCAAAAGAAATGCTGCTTAGTTATTGTAGCAAAAAGAAAAAATTACTTTCAGTCCTGTGTCACCCCTATACGGGAGGCATCCAGGGTGGGCCATCCCCATTGTCCACCATTAGCTATGCCACTGATTCTACATGATGTTTAAATAGCAGTGGCAAAATAGAGCACCGTAGGAATGATGTCAGATCATAAGTTAGCTCCAGATGAGTGGATTCACCAATGTGACACATCAATGCAAATTTCTCCATGTTCTATAGAAATGCTCGCTCTCGCTCAGTGGTACTGGGTGATCATACAATAACTGCAGGGGACATCCCACGAACAGTTACACTGTTTAACGAGGGAGGATGCATTCATCTACAACAGTATACATTTAAAAATCTAATATATACTAATTATGTGATGAAGTATGTTCTACGCAAGTGGCTAATCTGGCAAACATATGTACACAGATTCTAAGAGAAAATGTGGACTAATCTGTTGGAGTTAGCACACTAAACTCTTCATCCATCAGAAGAAACCACAGTGCAACTTTATGATTCATGTTGTGCATCAGTACATCTAAATTTGTCTGAAATAACTGTGCCAGATATAGGCAAAAACAATACTCTTATTTAAGTATGTATATATACTAAGCTATATGTAAGAGTTTATGAATAAACAAAAAAGTGTAAGAACTACGTGTGTGTTTTCATTTCTCTATAAAATCCCCTGTACACTGATGTAAACAGATACTCGTCACAATGGCTGAGTGGACAAAACAACCCCATCACAAGGACTCTGTAGTGACTGACTTGTCCTGCAATGCTACTGAAGAGCAGAAGAAGAAGAAGTATGGATCACTCCTTCTCAATAACATATAAGCTACAATTGTTGGTCGATTAGATTGAAGGAAGATTAATGTTGTTATGACATTATTAACATGTCCTTAAGGCATCTGCTTCAACCATGTGTATATATTTTCAAAAATATTGGAGGAGGATATTGGTGTTTAACGTCCCATTAACAACGAGGTCATTAGAGACGGAGCACAAGCTCGGATTAGGGAAGGATGGGAAAGGAAGTCAGCTGTGCCCTTTCAAAGGAACCATCCCAGCATATGCCTGGTGTGATCTAGGGAAATCACGGAAAACCTAAATCAGGATGGCCGGATGCGGGATTGAACCGTCGTCCTCCCGAATGCGAATCCAGAGTGCTAACCACTGCGCCACCTCGCTCGGTTTCAAAAATATTATTTCAACCCAGATACTAGCTATTACAAGAGATACTGGAGGTCATTGATGGTGTAACATACACTATATTCACCAAAAGTGATGGTATCCCACCACCAGAATAGTAAAGCGAAACACTATATTTCGATATAGCAATGGAAAAGCTCGATGAAATACAGATATATTTCTGTTCTGGCAGCCATATGGAGGTTGACATTATTTATTCGAGATGAACATATTCCAGGATTCCAAAACAGCAGGCACAGGATAATGCAACATTATTAATCCTTTCAAACAGGAAAATATGAATTTTTGACGCATTTGTCAAGCACATTAGGAACTAACATGACATTCAGTTTTTTATAACCATATGTGAGGATTGCTGGAATCACATACAGTATGGGTTTCTGGATTTTCATAAGACAAGCAAATTGAACAAAGGGTAATATAGACAAAATTTCCAAGACAATCTGTTTAAAAGATAGCATATCAACACATAGTTGTGTCAGTACTTTGGGTATTATGGATAAGTTTGATAGATGTTATGCACTCATTCTGAGGGGGTGTTGCACAGGCCTACTGTCTATTCGTACATTGATAAAAAATGGAAGTTTTAAAAGCTGTACAATGGAAAGTAATGATATCAATAAAGCTTTTAAACATCATGCTATGGAAATGCAAGCACAGGGAGATCCTATGAAAACTGTAACTGCAATCGTCCATAAAACTGAAAGAAGCATTAAAGGTTATTAAAAAAATGTAAACATTAATGAAACATATGCTCTGGAAGGAATCACTAAAGAGCTTCTGAAATTAATAAATATAACAAACGCAAAGGTTGACAAGATTGAAAGAGGTTTAGACATACAGAGAGAAGAACCTGTGTAAGTTTGCGAGAGACTATTAAGTTGCATATATCTCAAACCCTGTTTAGTGTGCAACATCATGTCGACGAAACATGAGGTCATTGAGGCACAGAAGGTGATATACTGGAAATCACAACTGCTAAAATTATTAAAACTGGAATGAAGTTGTTCTTTATCAGAAACGTATAAGCTAGTAACTGAAAGTATTAAACGGCACTCACACATGGTGAATGATAGAAGACGAGGAGAATAAGGCGGAGGAGAAGAAGAAGAAGAACAAGACAAAGAAAAAGAAGGATGTACTATTGCCCATTACATCAACCATCACAGTGTTAACGAAACAGATGTAACATACATAGTAGACAGCAGTAAACCGTATATGCTGGGAAAGCATCCTGTATGTCTAAGCAAAAATGCAATGCAACTTGGGGGTAAAGAATATAAATAGAGTTGGTTTAGTGGATCTAATAGCGTTAGAGGTCCACCCCCATAATCAAAGGTTAATGCAACAGACCCTCATGTGGGGTACCCACGTCTGATTCCTGGAACTGCCAGGGATTTTTCCTTGGTGGGATGATTGGACTGGGATGCATTCAGCATTATGATGCCAAATGAGGAACAGCCTGACTGAGAGGTAGCAGATCCGAAGTCAGAGCATCGACAACAGCTGGGAACGCAGTGTGGTGACCCTATCCCCCTCCACATAGCTCAAATCATGAATGAGTGAGGATGATTGGCAGTTAGCCCACTATCAGTTGGTCTTCAGGGCCTGAGTGCAGGGTTTTCTTTCCTTTAACATGCTTAAAAACTTCGAACCCTGACAAGAGATACAAACATGAGCTGAAATACTGCATGTGACTAATGCACACACCCAAATTGAAGAAGAAAAAGGCCAAACTCTAGAAAATACCAGAATATTATTAGACCTTTGTTACATAGTGTACATAAAGCAGGTCAATGAAGGTATTAACATTCAGCACAAAAAAATTTGTAGGCACAAGAATACCTCTTCAAATATTTGTGAAGGAATTATTAATGACTTACATACACCAGTGAGAAAATTTTAAATGAAGAAATGAGATTTCTCTCGGCATTGATGATTTATATTAAGCTGATTTAGTCGAAATGGATTCAGATAATCTGAAAAAGAATTCCAAAAATAAATAAAGGATATAAATATTTATTAACTGTTATTGATGTTTTTTCAAAAGTTTCTTGGACTATTCCACTTAAAGATAAAATGGGTAAGAAAAATATACTATTCTAGGAAACCAAGAAATTTACAAACTGATAATGGTAAAATATTTTATAATAAAGAAGTTGAAGAACTGATGAAAAAATATAATATTAGTCATTATTCAAGTTTTACTGCATTAAAAGCCTCTGTTGTTGAAAGATTACCAGATACTTAAAAGAAAAGATGTGCAAAAAATCTGAGTTACAAGGAAATAATAAATGGAATGACTTAGTTAAAAATCTAGTTGATGAATATAATAACACAAAACACTCAGCAATAAACATGAAGCCAACAGAAGTTAATGAAAAAAATTCGAATCTGACTACTGTTGTATCTGATGCTAATGCTGAATTTTAAAAAGAAGCTAAAGTGGGAATTAGAAAACTTAATGTAATATTTGAGAAAGGTTACACTGCCAGTTGGTCAACAGAAATTTTTGAAATTAAATCTCTTATTCATTCTAAAATCAATTGGGGAAATTTAAGAGATTTAAATGGTGAGGAAATAAAATATTCTGATGTATATCATGTTAAAAAAGTATTGAAAAAGTAAGAAGATAAAGTGTATGTTAATTGGTTAGGATTTGAAATTTTACATAACAGTTGGATTGATAATAACAAAACTCTGTTACAAAAAATCTGTCTGGTGAAGATTTATTATGTCATTAGTCAATTGTTCTTGTGTATAGTCACCCAAAATAATAAAATAGTTCAGATGACACAAAAATCCTCAAATTTTGTTTCATGCTTTGATTTAAATTTATTGAGTTATGATCATACTCAAGTCTCAACATTTCTTCACGATTTGGCTATCTGTCTACAATTCCAAATAACTGTCTTTGTAAATTACTTCTTTGTATTCTAATGATATACTAATAATAATCACAATGATCATTAAATAATTTTAAAAGAATAAATATATGTCTCATATCAGTATTATCAGTTGGACCAACAACATGAGACTGTATTTTTCGTAGTATGTCATCTTTCATATTAATTTGTTCTCTTAGGGTTTGAATTTCTTCGCTTCTTTTCTTAAGATTACACATAGCCATTTCTTTATCAGTTTGTAAATCTTCAGTTTCTTCTTGTGAATTTTCAGTTGTTGATTATAGTGTATATTTACCATGTTTTTGAATCGATGGAAACACTGTTTTAGGTACAGAATCTGTAAATTTTTCAGATAAAGGTATTTTAGATCTAATTATAAGTTTGTAAAAAGCTAATTCGTTAAAAAAAGTTGTATTTAGTTTCATATTACAGTATAAAGTGTCAGCAATTGACATCTGGTTAACTTGCTATATATTTTTGAGTGCTTTTTATCTATATTATCATAAAATGCATCTCTAGGTCTTTTATATTCTAAAATTCTGGCTACATCTGATCCTTGAAACCATGAATTATTCTCATTGGCAATTATCACAAAATTTTCTTTATTGTTATAAACAAACCTGTTATTCTGGAAGATATTCATTTATGTGTGACAGCTGAAGCCGATGTATTGGAACTAGTGTCATTTATGAGAAACCTTTTTTATTAGATTTTTCGTTTTGTTTAATTTTTTCAGCATCAAATTATCAACCTGTGAAATATCATATAAAATAGAATTAGTTTCTATATCTTTTAATTTTCCAATTAGTGGGACACTACTCCCTGAATAAAACATAAACTTTTTTGATTCGTTTAAAACCTTTACAGGAATAATGAGATATATCTGGAATCCCATATTGAAAAGATGAGATAATATTTGTGATCTCTACATTTTTCTCCTCTTTTATGGTCATTAAAGTCAGTGTTTTTGTAGGTTATCAAACTCTTGACATCATGAAAATCTATATTATTCCAGGTATGTATATTCTTACCCACCTGAAAATCTTCATAAATAAAGTCTAAGACATCATTAGTAATATATACAGAATTTTTTAAAACACATGACTAAACTTCTTTAATTCTAGGATAATTTTCAGGCGCTAACTTCACATTGGCTGAAATTCAACAATAAACAATCTTTAAAATTTTCAGACACTAATTATTTAGTTAGCAGATGCTTTGAAAGTACTGGTTTCTGGGACAAGACTGAGAGGAAGAATATACAAGATGATATATGACATAAAGGGAAGAGGAAGTTATGCAGACCTGAAGAGGGTCGCAGAAGACCGGTCAGCCTGGAGAACTAACATGTGAAAACGTACCTTTTGGCAGAACACTGATATTGATGATGAATTATTTAGTGCCCGAACTTCCATACAGAAAACAAAAAATATTATTTGTAATCAATACATTCTTCTGTTCAAACAAAAAACAGTTAATGAATAAGTGGTAATTGACATTGTGACTAAACAGATATTATTTGACATTGTGAATGTTGTCTGTTTTTCATTATATGTCAGGAAGTCCAAACCTGAGGGTCTAAAAATATCTTCATATTTTAGTTTTTCATATAGTCAACTTCGAACTGGGTTTTTACAAATTTTTATGTTATTTACAACTCTAATACTAGTTATTTCTAACAAATGTTGAGTCTCAATTGTCTAAAGGTGAATGAATAAAAACCTAAAGCAAAAGAATTAGTACTTAAAAGGTCATTCAAAAGTGATAAGACAACACCTTATTAGTCTCATTAATAATCATAATATTAATGAAGAAATGAACAATAATATTAATCAACAAATGAACAACAACATTAATGATAAAGTGAATGAATCAAATACTAAACAACAACAATATATTCAAATGATTAATATTATGTGTAAAAATTTAGTTTTTAGTTAATTATACAAATTTTATTCAACAAACGAAATGTATGGAAAAATAGTTGTTAACTGTATTAAAAAGGAAAATCTATTTTCTGAGTTTAAACAGAACTATCAAATTTCAACCTTTTTCTGAATTATGTGAAAAGTTTATGAAAGAGTTTCCAGATAAATTAGATTGGAAATATACATCAAGTTATCACAAATTATCTGAAAATATTGTAAGAGAATTCCAGATAAATTTGATTGCAGAATTATATCAAGAAGAAGAAAAAATTTATCTGACAACATGATACTGGAATTTAAAAACAAAATGGATTTTGTGTATATATATTTGGAAAAAAATTTATCTGGAGATATTATGAGAGAATTCCGAGACGAATTAGAGTGGTCTTTCATTTCAAGGGGAAAAATATTATCTGCTAATTTATAAGAGAATTTCAATAGAAAGTAAATTGGGATAATGTAACATAAAACAAAAATATCTGAAGATTTTATACCAGAATTTAAAAATCAAGTTAGTTGGGAATATATTTTAAATTGTCAAAATTTATTAGAATATTTCGTAGAAGAAGTATTTAAAACTTATAAAGCATCAGAGTCTTCAGAATGTCTTGTATATTCTATACACCTATGTACTGAAAATTATCGATATGTGAATACAAATTGCAAAAGTATTATTCATAAAGAATGTGCTGATGAGTGGTTAAAAGAAAAAATTATTTGTTCGTTGTGTAGAAATGTTATAAAGCATTACAATTTTGGTGAAGATTTTATTTCACAATGTGAATTACTTGGTTATTTGAAAGAAATACGACTTATTATATCATTTACCAATTGTCGTTCAAAATATAAAAATAGCTATTGAAAGTATATAATCTTAATTTTGGTGAAGATTCATTATTTAGTTAATTAATTATTTTTGTATATCGTCCATCGAAATATTAAAATATTTGAGCCAACAACAATTCTTAAAGTTTCTTTCAGTCTTTGGTAGAAATTGACTGAGTCCTTAGTGTAATTAAATCTTAACATTTCTTCACAATTAGGATGTCATACTTCGATTCTGCGTAAATGTTTTCGTAAATTTTTTCGTTGTGCTCTACTGACATAATAATTATATTCACAGACATGATCGAATAATTTTAAAAGATTGAATGTTGGTCTTAAATTTGAGGAACAACTTGAGGTAGTAAAATAATCATTTCTGTGTTGATGAAATAGCCTAGAAATCACACAAAAGTCACATTTCTGGCATGAGAACACATTAATATGCCCATTTCGCTTCTTTCGATCCACAAGGAGGTTAACAAGAGAGGGTGTGGAATTACACTAAGCAAAGAAGAAAACATGAAAGGAAAACCCCGAGACAGAGCCCAGAAGACTATAAAAACAGACACATCACTGGGCAAGAATCTAAAATAATCACAACAGCCAACATAGAAGAAACGACAGTCAAGAGCACCAGACTAACAAGAAGCAATAATAACGAATTCATAGTAGGAACATTGAAGAGGCAAATGCTGAGAACCATAGAGAGATAAGAAGAGCACGAAAGTGCACTAAAAGAAATAAAATGGTGATCTGCTTTATTATAAGGGACCAACCGCAGGACAAAGAGGGATAGGCTGCATCATGAAAAGCGACATAAAACCATCCATACAAGAATTTGTGGGAGTATCACAACGAATAGCAAATTCAAAACTTACCACAGAAAGTCATCAAATAACAATCATTCCAATATATTCCCCAACAGAAACGAGTACCAACGAAGAATTAGAGGATTACTATGAGAAACTAGATTACACCTTAGAGAGATATCGATCACCAATAAACCTAATAATTGGAGATTTCAACAGTAAAGTTGGCTCGTGCAGTAACAAAGACAAAGCAAGAGTTGGACCACATGTTTTTGGAATAAGGAACAAGAGAGGAGAAAGAATGGTACAATTTGCATAAGAACATAAACTAAAAATAACCATTGCCTTCTTCAGGAAAAATCAAAACCAAAGATGGAATTGGTGTTTGCCAGGTTGCAAGGTGAAAAACGAAATATATTGCATTCCAAAAGACAATCAAAACATAATAAAGAACATCCAAGTAATCTCACAAATAAAATTTAGCACATTCCATAGAATGGTGTATGAAAAAATAAAAATTCCAAAGGAATGAAGAAACGTAGGAAAATCAAGCAAAACTGAACAGAGACAAATCTAAAAAAGAACTCCAGAAGCTAGTACAACAAGCAGATATCAGCACAAAACAAAGCACTCAAGAAATGTATAACACACTAGAAAAATGCATATATCAAGCTCACAAGGACACAAGCAAAGACGAGCAAATGAAGAAAAGTCTAAGCAAATTAAGTCAGAGTACCATACAGCTAATCGACCACAGACCGATAATGATAAAAAATAGAGATATTTCAGACAGGAATAAAGAAGAATATGCAAAACTAGACAAAATAACGAAAAGGGAAATACTGAAGTATATCCGTGAACACCGATCAGTAACAATGAGACAAATACTAGAAATAAACAAATCAATTGGAAAAGTGAGGATAAGCGCCCAGGGCGGGAAACAATGTCTACTAGGAATGAAGAACCAGGTGGGAGAACATCTAAACATAAGAGAGGGTATAACCAAATCAGCAACGGAATTCTACAAAGCAAGATACACAAACTCTCTACCAAAGATAGCCACAAACCACAACCCTGTGTATCCAGACCCAAACGCCACTGAAACCATGCCTGCTACAACACACAACGAGGTTAGAACAACCATCTCTGAATTATAAAATGGAAAGTCGTCTGAAGAAGACAACATATACAATGAGCTCTTAAAAGAAGGCCAAGATGTCCTAATACCAATCATCACTGAAGTGTTCAACAAAATCATACAAAAAGAGGACATTCTGGACCAGAGGAAAATTAGAACAATTGCGCTTTTGCACAAAAAGGTATGAAAGATGACATGAACAATTATAGACCCATAAGCGTTATGTCTAACCTATATAAATTGTTCACAAAAATACTAACTAGGTGATTAACAAAAACACTAGTCGAGAATCAACCCTCAGAACAAGCATGATTCCACGAAGGATTTAGTACAGTTAACCATATTCAAATCATTCATCAGATAGTAGAAAAATTGGAGGATTGTCACCTCGAAATATACCTTACTTTTGTTGATTACAGCAAAGCATTCAATATCATCAAACACCCAAACATACTTCAGTCACTAAGAAATCAAAGAGTAGAACCAAAATTCATCCAATTACTAAGAAACATTCAAAACAACAACTTTTCTAGAGTTAAAACCCAAAAGACAGGCCAACCTTTCTGTGTGGAAAGATGAGTTAGACAAGGAATCCCATTTCCCCAAAACTATTTACCTGCATACTCGAGGACATAATCAGGAAACTAAAATGGAAATAGATTATCGGAATATGCCTCAACGGCAAGAGATTAACAAAATTGAGGTTCGCTGACGACATAGTCCTCTTCGCCATAACTGCAAGGGAACTGCAATGAGTGCTCCAGGAGCTTGACATGCAAAGCAGGATGGCAAGACTCATAATGAGCAAATCTAAAACTCAAGTAATGACAAATGAATTAAAAACCCCAATACATCTTGAAGGAATGGAACTAATGTATGCATCACAATACATATGCCTAGGACAAATAATTTCCTTGAACAACAAAATGGAAAAAGATATGAAACGAAGAGTTTCCTTAGCTTGGAAAGCCTTCTGGGCCCTGAAGTTCATATGGCTAGACAAAACCCCAAATAGGAGACTCAAAGTGGAGACACTCGAAAGCTGCGTTTTTCCAGTGTTATTATATGGATGTCAGACATGGGCTCTCAAATCCAAAGAGAGAAACAGTCTACAGTTATGTGAAAGGAAAACGCAGAGGAAGATCCTTGGCATCTCTCTGAAAGACACAATATCAAATCACCTAAATACACAAGATGTCAGAACAATAGACATAGCACAACAGGCTACAAAGACCTAATGGAAATGGGGCTTTATTCTTTTCAGGAGAAATTAATATTACAAACAACAGTAGAAGGAGTACCTTCATTTATATACACTTAAAATATTATGAGAGTAATCTAAACCCAAGCATAAAAGATATTTATCAATGAACCATCATTTGTGTCTCATCTATATATAATTTTTATAAAAAAAATATAAAATCTAACAAAAATGTGTTATAATGAATGGAGTCAATCATAGATCAAGTTGCCAACGAGCTTACATACAATAATATGCAAGTGTTAATCATTATTGACGAAAATAATGTTCCTTGCTTTAAAGGAAAAGATGTTGCTGAAATATTAGAAATAAAAATACAAAACGAGCAATCAGAAAAACTGCGGATAAATACTAGTGAGGCTGCAAGACGACAGATGGACAGAACGAGCTACAACATAGGACCCCTACATCGGCAAGAGACTCCTAGGAAGGCCAAGATCCAAATGGTCGGACTTATTCAGAAAACAAGCAGGAATACAGTGGACTAGCATAGCAAGAAACAAAAAGGAGTGGAAAGAACTAGAACTACAACTAAGTGATCAAGTTTAATTCAATGTGTAGTGTGCATTAAGTGCAGTACCCTCTTACGCAGACTAGCTCATCATGTGAGTCTTGAAAAGCAGTTACCCCTACTCATAGGAGGCCTTTGCCCTCTAGGGCAGAACACAGGCTATTTTCATTCATTTCATTCATTCATTCATTTCATTCACTATACCTAATGCATTATCAGCTGTTTGGATTAAATGATCTATCTGATCATGTTAATTTTAATTCCTTCATATTTAATTTTGTTTAAATTTTCTGAATGTGATATTTGATCTTTCATTTTACATTTACCTGTTTTTCTAATTGAAGGTAAAGCATCGTGAGGCCCATCATTGTTTAAATTTTTTTACATCTTCTTCTTTGACTTTAAAATTAAATAATATAATCCATATTCATTAATAAATGGAGAAGATTTCTCATTACCATTTAAGGGTGTCTTGGAGACAGCCTTAAAATTTTCTAATATAGTACAATCATCTTAATCGACAATTTTTCAGATTGCTCGTTTTGTATCTTTATAGTCTAGTATTTCAGCAAAATCCTTTCCTTTAAATGAAGGAACATTATTTTCGTTAATAATGATTAACACTTGCTTATAATTATATGTAAGCTTGTTGTTGACTTGATCTATGATAGACTCCATTCATTATAAAACTTTTTTATTAGATTTTGTATTTTTATTTTATAATAATTACATATACATGAGACGGAAATAATGGTTCGTTGATAAATATCTTTGTTGCCTAGGTTTAGATTAATTTCATAATATTTTAAGTGTATATAAATTAAGGTACGTCTACTACTGTTGTTTGTTATATTAATGTCTCCTGAAAAGAATAAAGCCCAAAAATTTTTATAAGAGTTTGGTTACTTAAATATTCATTATGATACAAAACTTACTCAAGTGTGTGATGACGCATTCACAAGAGCTTTGATGTTATTTCAATATGCATACAATCTTAAAACAGCTGGCGAATTGAATGAAGAAACTTTAAAATATATGACTAAGCTTAGATGGGGTGAAAAAAAATTCATTTGGTAGTTATAGAATTAGTATGTATAAATGGAATAAAAAGAATATAAAATGGTTCTATAAATTATTAGAAACAGCAGAAAAAGGATTACATTTATGGCAAAAGTATACTGGTATTAGATTTCATCTTTATAACAAGAGCCCTGATATATTAATTTCAAATAAAAGATTATTATGAAAAAATAATATGTATGGTCATCATTGTCTGAAGGATCTAGATGCAAAACGAAATGTGTTAGGTCTTGCATTTTTCCCAGCTATGAATAATGCTCCACTAGAAATACATATGGATGATGATGAATTGTGGTTCTAGGAAATTGACCAAAACACACAAAAAATCTGACAAATTTATTTGAGGTTTTACTTTATGGAACAGGTCATTCATCAATCAATAATGTTTCCATACTGTAATGCCTCACTTAGAGAATTACTTCAAGATGACATCGGTGGTATTAAGAGTTTGGACGGTAAAAGAAATGTCAACAGACCCGACTATACCATAGTCTACACCAGTTGTACCATCAGTTAACACAAATGAATCAGTCGAAGCATTATATGAAATTAATAAATTCGATTATTTAATACTTTCAAGTGGAATTTTATATATTTTTAATAAGAAGTGTGTGCTGATAGGTATTGTTATGATGCACAATTAATAAGTAATTGGTTAACATCCTTACCACAATATTCACAAAACATAGATTGAGTGTATCAAAGAATGGATAGTGGTGTTATTTTATTTGTTGATGATGTGATGTATATGTTAATTTTACACACATTAGAGTTAAACCTTGAATATCCAAAGTCAATAACGAGTATGGGAGTATGAAATATTTTTTATTGAATGGTGTACTAAACACTTATTCTGGTAGAATAATTTTAACATTTAGGGAATTTTTCTATGTAGAGTTAGATGAATGTGATCTCAAATATACGTTGTGAGGAATTATAAGTAGCCAATTTCCTACAGGATTATATTCTGCATTCAGACATTTTAATGGATTGTTTTCTTTTTCAAGATTGACACTTTTATGAATATAATGAATTCATAAAAAATTTGTTAAAGCTGGTACAATTGTTTTATCTTTATTTAGTATTGGTAGTAATAAATGGTCAGAATCAGTTCATAAAGTAATAAATATATTGAAGGTAAGTACAAAAATTAGAAAATTGGAACAGCTTCAGCAGTCTTAAGACTACGTCCTTATAAAAAAATATAATGAAGAATTTTTATATACATGAAGATGAATAAGATTAAACTGTGAGAGTATTATAACAATAAGAAGTCAGTTGATAATTTTAATTCACAAAAATACACAAAAGACGCTTATAGAACGGTGTGTAGAAAATCTGTAATTTAATATCATGTCAAACTGTACAATGAGAAACGAATTCCTTTTGCATGTGGAAAACAGATTTCTAAATATCACTATAAAAGTCATTTACTACGAATTCCTATTGAAGAACAGTCGAAAATATTATTGTTGGTGAATAATGTTGAAAAACCGGAAACTGATACATCTACAAAGAAATGTAAAGTTTTGTTAAGTAATTGAAGATTTAAATTGTTTTTACATACATTCACCACATAAAGATAACGATATTAATAAATGTAAAAATGTGTTTCAGAAAATATGAGGAATAAGAAAGAATTATCATACTGTATTTAGTTTTTAAACACATATTAAATAAGAATTCGTTGCAGTCGATGTTTGATTAGTTCTTCACAAATCAACAAAATTTTATTTTTAATAAATAGAACATTAAAATAGAGAAATTCACGATTGGTCAACTTTGTGATTATTGTGAAAGAGGCTATATTATATTAAATAAATCTGATATAATTACATTTATTAAGAGACAGCTGCTGCAAGCTGGAAGTCATGCGAAACAGTTACCTTATCGTAAAATTAAAAAGATGCTGAAATTTTCAGAACTAAAGATGATTAACCATTGAAAAAGATATTTTCATTTTCTACCAACATCTTTGAGAAACAAAAAAAAAACAGTTTATTATTATCTAGTTGATAAAGCATGTGCTGAAAGATTACAAACTACAAATTTTGAAAAAAATGTAATCTCAAACTTACTGGCAGATTAAAACTGTGTGCCCGACCGAGACTCGAACTCGGGACATTGTCCTTTGGCGGGCAAGTGCTCTACCATCTGAGCTACCAAAGCACGACTCACGCCCGGTACTCACAGCTTTAATTCTGCCAGTATCTCGTCTCCTACCTTCCAAACTTTACAGAAGCTCTTCTGCGAACCTTGTAGAACTAGCACTCCTCAAAGAAAGGATATAGCGGAGACATGGCTTAGCCACAGCCTGGGGAATGTTTCCAGAATGAGATTTTCACTCTGCAGCGGAGTGTGCGCTGATATGAAACTTCCTGGCAGATTAAAACTGTGTGCCCAATCGAGACTCGAGCTCGAGACCTTTGCCTTTCGCGGGCAACTGCTCTACCATCTGAGCTACCGAAGCACGACTCACGCTCTGTCTCACAGGTTTACTTCTGCCAGTATCTCGTCTCCTACCTTCCAAACTTTACAGAAGTTCTCCTGCAAACCTTGTAGAACTAGCACTCCTGAAAGAAAGGATATTGCGGAGACATGGCTTAGCCACAGCCTGGAGGATGTTTCCAGAAGAGATTTTCACTCTGCAATGGAGTGTGCGCTGATATGAAACTTCCTGGCAGATTAAAACTGTGTGCCCGACCAATACTCGAACTCGGGACTTGTGCCTTTCGCGTGCAAGTGCTCTACCATCTGAGCTACCAAAGCACGACTCACGCCCGGTCTCATAGCTTTACTTCTGCCAGTATCTCGTCTCCTACCTTCCAAACTTTACAGAAGCTCTCCTGCAAACCTTGCAGAACTAGCACTCCTGAAAGAAAGGATACTGCGGAGACATGGCTTAGCCACAGCCTGGGGGATGTTTCCAGAATGAGATTTTCACTCTGCAGCGGAGTGTGCACTGATATGAAACTTCCTGGCAGATTAGAACTGTGTGCCCGACCGAGACTCGAACTCGAGACTTTCGCCTTTCGCGGGCAAGTGCTCTACCATCTGAGCTACCAAAGCACGACTTACGCCCGGTCTCATACCTTTACTTCTGATAGTGTCTCGTCTCCTACCTTCCAAACTTTACAGAAGCTCTCCTGCAAACCTTGCAGAACTAGCACTCCTGAAAGAAAGGATACTGCGGAGATATGGCTTAGGGACAGCCTGGGGCATGTTTCCAGAATTAGATTTTCACTCTGCAGCGGAGTGTGCGCTGATATGAAACTTCCTGGCAGATTAAAACTGTGTGCCCAATCGAGACTCGAGCTCGAGACCTTTGCCTTTCGCGGGCAACTGCTCTACCATCTGAGCTACCGAAGCACGACTCATGCCAGGTCTCACAGCTTTACTTCTGCCAGTATCTTGTCTCCTACCTTCCAAGCTTTACAGAAGCTCTCCTGCAAACCTTGCAGAACTAGCACTCCTGAAAGAAAGGATACTGCGGAGACATGGCTTAGCCACAGCCTGGGGGATGGTAGAGTGGGCGTGAGTCGTGCTTCGGTAGCTCAGATGGTAGAGCACTTGCCTGCGAAAGGCAAAGGTCTCGAGTTTGAGTCTCATTCGGGCACACAGTTTTAATCTGCCAGGAAGTTTCATATCAGTGCACACTCCGTTGCAGAGTGAAAATCTCTTCTGGAAACAGCCCCCAGGCTGTGGCTAAGCCATGTCTCTGCATTATCCTTTCTTTCAGGAGTGCTAGTTCTGCAAGATTTGCAGGAGAGCTTCTGTAAAGTTTGGAAGGTAGGAGACGAGATACTGGCAGAAGTAAAGCTATGAGACCGGGCGTGAGTTGTGCTTCGGTAGCTCAGATGGTAGAGCAATTGCCCGCGAAAGGCAAAGGTCCCGAGTTCGAGTCTCGGTCGGGCACACAATTTTAATCTGCGAGGAAGTTTCATATCAGCGCACACTCCGCTGCAGAGTGAGAATCTCATTCTGGAACCAATAGAATCATTAACTGAGTGTGATATGATTTTAATAATTGAAAAGGAATACAAAGTGGTATATCAAAGTGTTGTAAAAGATATTTCAAAGCAAATAGTACATATATAAGAGATTATGATGCAAGAAAGAGATCTATTTTCTACCATATTTATATGGAAACAATTTAGATGGTTACAATATAAATCAATGTTTACCATATGCTGGATTTGACTGGGTTGAACCAGATTTTTTTTTTATTAGAGAAAAATAAGTGAGGTTTCAGATAAATCAGCACATGGATTTATATTTGAAGTAGATCTAGGATATTGAAAGTAATTGCATGATTTGATAAAGATTTTCGACTTCCTTCTGAAATTAAAATTGTACCAGGGACTAAAGAAATCAGTTAATGACTACTTTGAATAAGAAACATAATTATGTAGGTTACTATAGAAATCTTAAACAGTATTTATCATTAGGAATGAAAATAATAAAAATAGATGTAGTCTTAAAATGTAAGCAGTTTGACTGGTTGAAAATGTATATAGACTTGAATACAGAAATGTGGATGTAATCGAAGAGTGATTATCAAAAAGATTTTTACAAACTGATGAATAATTCTGTGTTTGGAAAATAGATGGAATATATAAGAAACAATGTGAATAAAAAAATTAGATTCCAATGGAGATAAGTGTGGTAAATTAATATCTAAACCACATTTTAAACAAAGAACGATATTTAATGAAAATATAGTTGTCATTTGTATGAATAAAACAAAAATACATTTAATAAACCGACCTACATTGGTATGACTATACTCGATTTATCTGAAGAACTAACATATGATTTTCACTTAAGAGATACAAGGAAATTAAAGTCACACGTGGATGTGGTAGAACTGAAGTCAAGTCTTATCTCAGAATAACGTGAAAAATTAATAGTTCATAAAAATCTTATGGCTGCTCAAGAAGAAAGAATTAGGAAAGTTTTGGGTAAGGAATTAAACTTTTAAAAACCATTTTTATTTATTTACTTAAATTCACCTTTTATTAGAAAGATGCACGGAACTCATGAGCGAATAAAATAGTCGAATAATTTTATTTTTCTCCATTAATCATAATTCCTTTATTATTTTCTTACAATTACCTCTTGTATGAAAAAAATATTTTTTACAGTAAGTGAATATGACAAAAATAATTATTTATTTTAATTTTCTAAATAATTTATTATAAAATACAGGTGTATTAAATGAAAATAAGTGATTTAGACGCAAAATTTAAACAATAGTAGACTATTTCAGCAGGTACTGGGTAAATTTTTAACCCGCAATCATAAGTGTTGTTAGAAAAAAATCTCTGACACTTATAATTTTAGTTAAATATTCCAGCACATTTCAAAGCTAATGTAGTGACACTCTAGAAATGTTTTCTTTAATATTCTGTGCTTCAATTAATCTGTGACTTGACAGTCATATTTCAACAATAGCTTGCTAGTTGTGCCATTACTTAAAGTGGTGTGAAGTGTTAGATTTCTTTCTAACATGGGAGTCTATATGTAACAATTACTTCGGCTTTTGTGGAATACCGCCTTGCTTCACTTTTAGTCTGTTTCTTGTACTTGCAGCATCCTCTGAGAAAGAAGAAATCTCTACCGCAACAGATCAGTCAGACAGCGAATCTGATACTTCTGCTACAACTACTTCTCAATATACAGATCGTGAAACCTTTCTTGGTAAGGATGGAATAACAGAATGGTTGAATGCTCCTCCAGCAAAAACTGCCTATCAGAATATTGTAACACAGCTTCCAGGTGTGAAGGGTATTGCAAAAAATTCGAAAACAATTTTGGAATGCTGGAAATTATTTTTTCCAGATAGTGTAATTGGTCGCATTGTGGAATACACAAACCAAGAACTTGACAGAATGACAGCATCTTATTCATGGAGAGCTCGAGACTGTCACAGACAGATTTTGAAGAGTTATCTGCTTTCTTTTGTGTATTATATCTCGCAGGAGTGAGAAAGGCACAGCATGTCAAAACTGATGAGCTATGGGCCACTGTGGGACTGCACCAGATTTCTTTATTGCATCGATGAGCAAACGAAGGTTCCACACACTTCTCCAAGCTATACGTTTTGACGACAAATCTACGAGAGCTTAGAGAAATATTTGATAAATTTGTGGATGTTTCCAAAAAGAGCTATAGTGCTGGTGCATTGACAACGATGGACGAAACGTTAGAACCATTCCGTGGACATTGGAAATTCAGGCAGTATATAGCAAACAAGACTGCAAATATGGCATCAAGGTATATGTGCTCTGTGATGCCAGAACGTTTTATTCGCTAAATATGGAAGTATACACAGGTAAACAGCCTACAGGGCCGTATCAAGTATCCAGTGATGCAGAGATTGTGATGTTACGATTGATTCGACTGACTGACAAAACAGGCGGAACGTGACGATGAACAGTTGTTTTACATCTATACCATTGGCTAACAAAATGTACGCGAATCATTGACTGACAGTAATAGGTGCTCTACAGAAGAATAAAAGAGAAATTCCACTGAAAGTTCTGGACATGAAGTGTAGGCAGCTAAACAGCAGCATATTCGCATTTGGAGAAAACCCTAGCAACAACTGCTTGATTTGCTCATAGTCCCAAAAAAGAAACAGAAAAAGAATCTTCTAATGTTATACACCATGCACAGTGGCGATGCTATAGACACTGACAGTGGCGAAGCAAACAAACATGAAGTCATTACATTTTACACTCTCACAAAAGGAGGTTGAAATCAGAATATTCTGTTTCAACAGTAAGCAACCGCTGGCCTCTTACACTGTCTCTCATCTTGCTGAACATTGGAGCAATAAATGCTCAAATAATATATAACGTAAACACAAATGACTTAATTCCACAGATAAGATTCATCACAGAAGACTATGTCGCTTACAAAAGCCTACACGATCAAATAAATGTCGATTCAGAGGATATCACTTTGCTTGAAGGAGAAAATAAAAGGTGTTGTACACATTTGCAAACTATCAACAGCTAAAGAAGAGAAAAACAATGTGTCACTACTGCCCTAAAACCAAAAACAGATTCACACAGCATCACTGCCATCATTGTTCCAGCCCTGTCTGTAAAGAACATACAGCATTGAGTGTTGTCATTTGCTAGGAGTGTATGTCACAAGAAGCCATATCTGAATCTGACTAGTAAAAAGCAGTGTGGTTAACCTTAATTCATCAATTGCTATAAATATTACGAACTGCTGTTCACACAGGTGTTGTAAATGTAATCAAAAAAGTTTGTGAAATCTTTGGATGTTGAAATATTTTTAAGTTTAGTAAATTACATGTTCCATACCGTGTTTATACTAATTTGTAATGCTTTGGTAATAATAAAGAAATGATTTATTGTACAAACGTGTCTTTGTCTGGCATAAAGAGATAAAAAAGGTGCAAGATCTCATTGTTAGAAAAAATCTAACACGGGAGTTATCACGTGACAACAATATAAGCGAGCAGCCATGGTTTAAATGTAACAAGTGAGCTAGTGAAACAAGCGAACGAGTTAGCTTTAAAAAATTGAGCCAGTACCTGCTGTAATATTCTGCTAGCATGAACATCACTTTGTCAGTTGAGGATTACATGTGATGTCATATACACTAACTTTAAAAGAGCAATCGCCAGTATTAAATGCACACTGCTTTCCTGCAATAGATCTAGGCAAGAGAGAGCGAGGAATACCATAGACTGGTCTTGAGACATACAACAGCATTTGTAATATCTACGAGGCAAACAATTAAGAACATCTATGAAGTGACACAGTTGTGGAAATACACTGTGGCTCATACAATAATGACAACGGAAATGCACGTATAAAAAAAGTTTGTGAAAGGGTTTGAGTTACATACAAATATTAATACATTTAAAACAGCGAAAAAAACGCCAAACACATAATAGGCTTTAGCAAGGAAGGTTCAATAGGACTCAAGAAGTCAAGTTTTGGATAAGAATTTTGATAAATTTAATGAGTTGGAACAACCAGTAGATATATCACCTGTCAACAAGATTCACATGTAGTGTAATATTGCAACAATTTCGTAATTCAAACTAACTACGGATTTTTTCCTGCAGTGGCACCATGATAAAAATTCATCGAGGTGCCAAGCAGTTCCATACACCTCACAGTGACAGTGCAGCCATTAGACCATCTCAGGTTGAATATTGTGTCACAGGACGTAAATTTAGTCGACTTTGAGGAGAGGTAACCATGGTACATCTCCATTTGAAGCAGCAGCACGTGTATAAGGTATAAAATCGATTGACGTATCTATAGATGTGGAAGCACAATGCTGTAAGACAGGAGAATTATAAGTTCCTTAAATCGATAGGATTTAAACAACACTATGGCATTACCCAATATAAGAGCCCCAGTTCAGCATGACAAGCTGACCATTACCCAGTAATATTTCTTCTACAGGCCTTTTGGTTTGGTGCTCTTTAATAGTAATGATGAGGATTTCATTTAACAGCAAGAGAATTAAATAATCCTGAGCAACAGTTTCCTGTACTTGGAGAGAAAATTTCAGAAGAAGAATGATGACATACATTGACACAAAAGCTTACACGAAATATGTTCACCTTGCTGTTTCAGGAAATAAGATATGAACTAAATGGCATAGAGATCGACTGCACAATAAATCTTGAAATCACATTAACCCTCAAAACATACATTTCTGCATCAGATTTGGACTTGAATGGTTTACAGGATGCAGAATGGTTCATAGGTGGATTAGTAAAAGATAGGATTTGTGTATATATGCCACTCAAACTGATTATGGAGTACTTTGAGGAAATGAAATACGTCATCATGTATGGTAAACAAGAACTTATTTTGATGTGAAGTGCAACAGATAATAACTTGTACATTCAAGGAGAGCCTAGAACTGACAAGAACAAAATTTATTGGTATAGAAAATGACCATTATTACCATAGGAGACGAGCAGCATTTGTAATTTTTAGCCGGCCGAAGTGGCCGTGCGGTTAAAGGCGCTGCAGTCTGGAACCGCAAGACCGCTACGGTCGCAGGTTCGAATCCTGCCTCGGGCATGGATGTTTGTGATGTCCTTAGGTTAGTTAGGTTTAACTAGTTCTAAGTTCTAGGGGACTAATGACCTCAGCAGTTGAGTCCCATAGTGCTCAGAGCCATTTGAACCATTTTTTTGTAATTTTTAGTGGTTATTGAATCCAGGTACTCAATGTAATTAATTTTCTGTACATGGGTACTATTGGCATATCCAATTCTACCAATGACTTCTATACTGACATAGGCCATTAAAATAGCAGTTCAATTAGAAACATTTATAATGATTATTCTGGCTTTGCAAACAAATAGGAGGGGAGATCTGGAAAAGTATTCGAGTCCTTTGAAATTTGTGAACTAACCAATACTAAAGTACACACGAATTCTGAATTTTAGCCATTTGTTAATTTAATTCTGAATTTAGCCATTTGTTAATTTACTACTTGACTGCCGTAAAAACATTCGTGGACTACTATATGACTTGCATGCAATGTTTGTTTCCTCTTACTATGAGGTCGATGAATTTGGATGGATTCAGCCTACAGAAGTTTAGGGAATTAGTACCTTTCATTGTGATAAATTGTTCAAAGAAAACTGAATGAATGAAGTCAGGACCAATAGACTTACGTACTGAATATGAATCCTCAGACAATGACCCTTCCTCCGCTCCCTCACCCCCCTGCCCAGGTACTGCAGCATATACAATATTGTTACATGACCACGTGATTAATTACTCACAATTAACTGGAACTGTGCAGCGAGTGTATAATACTAATAAGTGTTGTGCTGCATCCAAGCCTTAACAAAATGAGACGTCAAAGTATGAACATCATTATTGACTCACAGGGCTTCCATGACGAACGTGGGCAATTTGTGTTTGAGGATATCACCATCATTACATTCAGGAATAGTGGACGTGTAATAACGACACTCTCCACAAATTTTCATCGCCCAAACCGTTCAGAAATGCGAAGTGTGGCAAGAGTCGAGAAACTGCATCATGAGTAATGTGTTTTTACCATGGGAATCGCTGGGACAATCTTCGAATGGCTTAGAAAGATTTGGTGACAGAGTTTATGGGGGCACAACACCAACGTTAAAAAAATGTTATATTTATTCAGTTACCCTCCTTCTCCTCCACTTCTTTCTCCTCCTCCTTCTCCTCCCCCACTACCACCAAAAAGTTTCAACATGTGTGCAGGTATGGAATTATTCACAGTAATCATTTATTTTCGTCCACATATGTTTCCTATACTGCTCATCTAACATGGCCAAAATAATTTTAGGTGTAACTTCTATACGTCATTGGAATCGACAACGATCTCTTACTGCCTCTTCTTTAAGGAGCTATCTGTATCGCTCTGTATATGAAAGCCCAAGCATTTATTGTGTAGACTGAAATACACATCTCATGTGGAAAGTACATTTTCTTGCCCATCATTGCACTCATGTTCGATAACCCGCCTGACATGTATCTGTAAGTGTTTTATATACTAATGTAATACTGCACAGAAATATGGGTATACAGGCATGACACGCCACACAACCCCTGCGAGCTGTGTATCCGCCTGCGGTGCGTAGTGGACTCCTGACCTATCCAGCGGAACCCCAAACCCCACCACCCTATGGCACAAGTCGAGCAATCTGCAGCCCATACTGTCGCAGAACCGTCTCAGCCTCTGATTCAGACCCTCCACTGGGCTTTGTACCAAAGGTCCGCAGTCAGTCCTGTCGACGATGCTGCAGATGGTGAGCTCTGCTTTCATCCCGCTAGCGAGACTGGCAGTCTTCACCAAATCAGATAGCCACCGGAAGCCAGGCGGTGTTGGCTTGAGTCACACATCTTGAGGCTGTTGCCAAGAGGACGTGGAAATCTGGGGGATTTCCAGTACATCCCACAAATCCCCCGATTGCTCGATTACCTGTCTACATCCCAGGTATTGCCATCAACCATGGTCGAGTGGGAGGTCGTTCCAAGCAGAGGCAGGCAGTGAAAGCCTTCGTAGGGGACCGATCAGAGGACCATCCAGGTTCAACTGACAAACAGGTTTCAGGTTATAATGGGACATCCTCTTCTAGCATTACTTTTTCTCAAAAGTAGTTGTCTCTGCCAGTATTATTTTTAGGATTATAGACAGGTCAATATTATCTCAGCTGCATTCCTGAAAACTTTCATATAATTTTATGCATAGTATGTTTATTTCAAGCTAAAATTTATGAAAAGGAGTTACTTTATTTTCTATGTTATTTTTAATGTACAGTTAAAATAAATTTTTAGGACCATTTGAAATTACGAATTATTTGGCACACTTAAAATTTCTGCTATTAATTACGCTATCTAGTACTGTTTATTTTGTTTATTTCTGGATTCACTTATGAGATAATAATCGAAATTAATAGAAATTCATTTGTCAAGAAAAATTGTAAACACTTTGGAATATGGTTGTTACCACAGAGTGAAGTAGTAGTAAGCATGCCTCTGATTTGATTGGACGTATCTTTGTATTTTGGGCGAAAAAGGTAATTTCGGCTTTGTTAATGTGAAAATTCAATAGATTGTATGATATACTAAAATGTGACAAAATATATTAACTTAACTACAAAATTCTGGAACAACAAATTTGCAAATTTATTTAAATCAATGTGAGAATTTCAGCTTCAAGAGTCAGACCCCTAGACAAGAAGAAGTAGAGCCAACTGTAGACGAAAAGCTCAGTAAACTAGAAAGTTTGTTGTAATCTTCACTCCTCTCAAATGTTTCATAAAAGATTTTGCTTATCGTGGACAATAGCTGAAATTAGGAAGGAGGTGGGAGATTAAAAGGTGCTCTCTGTGGCTAACAAAGTGAGTTAGATGAGGTCACTCGCCCTGTTCCAGAGGAAGCCCCTCAGCCTACAGGGTCTGGGGATTCACAGAGGCCGGCCGAAGTGGCCGTGCGGTTAAAGGCGCTGCAGTCTGGAACCGCAAGACCGCTACGGTCGCAGGTTCGAATCCTGCCTCGGGCATGGATGTTTGTGATGTCCTTAGGTTAGTTAGGTTTAACTAGTTCTAAGTTCTAGGGGACTAATGACCTCAGCAGTTGAGTCCCATAGTGCTCAGAGCCATTTGAACCATTTTTTGATTCACAGAGGATGGGTTTACTGGTAGTTGGAAGCACCAGCATTAGGCGCATAATTGGCCACCCTAGGGATGTGGCTGATAAGGGGGGGAAGGAATCCAGTGTGCACCCTCTATGGATACTGGGAGGAATCATTCCAGATTTGGAAAGGTTGCAACCAGCTGCAGGCGGTGGCTCTTGTTGGAAATAACGATGTGTGTCACTTTCGATCAAAAGCGATCCTCTACAGTTTCTGGCAGCTAGCTGAAGTAGTAAAGACTGCCAGTCTTGCTTGCAAGCTAAAGGTGGAGCTCGTCATCTGCAGCATCATTGACAGAACTGACTGTGGTTCTTTGGTACAGCACTGTGCCGAACAACTGAATCAGAGAGGAACAGACGGTCTGCTTCCATGTAGGCTGTATGTTCCTCGACTTACGCCATAGGGTGGTGGGTTTCTGGGTTCCGTTTAATAGGTCAGCAGTCCACTACACACAGGAAGCAGCTATACAGATAGCAGGAGCGGACTGGGCGGTTCTTTAGGTTAGAGAGTCTCAGGAAACTACAGAGAGGGCTTTGTCTAAATGGTGTGAACAAACACAATGTGGCAGGCAGACCCAGAACAATCGCTATCGCAGTTGTAAATTGTCGTAGTGTGTCTGAAAAGAACCAGAGCCAAGCTCAAATCGGTATAGGTATGGATAACTGGCTAAAGCAAAAAATAAGTTCAGGCGAAGTTATTACAGAGGACCCAACTATGCTCAAAAAGAATAGATTAAATACATTTGGTGATGGAATGTATATTGCTATAGTGAAATCGAAGTAGATAGGACCTCTGAGTTAGTGATGAGCAGATGTTATACTTGACCACTGATTAAGATGATACAGTTGTTGAACAGTTCAAAGAAAACTTATGATTCATTTCAAATAAGTACCTGCCTCATTCAATAATAGTTGGTGCTAACTTCAATCTAACCTCGATATTTTGGTAAAAATACATGTTTCAAGTCGCAACGGAAGTAAGCACAAAACTTCGCCTGAAATAGTTCTGAATGCGTTCTCAGAAAATTTGTTTTGAATAATAAGTTCAGGACCCCACTCAAAATGTAAATGGTTGCAAAGACATACTTGAACTCTTACCAACAAATAATCCTGAGCAAATAGGGAACATCATGACAGATGCAGGGATTACTGACCACAACGGTGTTCAGAATGAGATTTTCACTATGCAGCGGAGTGTGCGCTGATATGAAACTTCCTGGCAGATAAAAATGTGTGCCCGACCGAGACTCGAACTCGGGACATTTGCCTTTCGCGGGCAAGTGCTCTACCAACTGAGCTACCAAAGCACGACTCACGCCCGCTCTCACAGCTTTACTTCTGCCAGTATCTCGTCTCCTACCTTCCAAACTTTACAGAAGCTCTCCTGCGAACCTTGCAGAACTAGCACTCCTGAAAGAAAGGATATTGCGGAGACATGACTTAGCCACAGCCTGGGGGATGTTTCCAGAATGAGATTTTCACTCTGCAGCGGAGTGTGCGCTGATATGAAACTTCCTGGCAGATTAAAACTGTGTGCCCGACCGAGACTCGAACTCGGGACGTTTGCCTTTCGCGGGCAAGTTCTCTACCAAATGAGCTACCGAAGCACGACTCACGCCCGGTCTCACAGCTTTACTTCGGCCAGTATCTCGTCTCCTACCTTCCAAACCTTACAGAAGCTCTCCTGCGAAACTTGCAGAACTGGCACTCCTGAAAGAAAGGATATTGCGGAGACATGGCTTAGCCACAGCCTGGGGGATGTTTCCAGAATGAGATTTTCACTCTGCAGCGGAGTGTGCGCTGATATGAAACTTCCTGGCAGATTAAAACTGTGTGCCAGACCGAGACTCGAACTCGGGACCTTTGCCTTTCGCGGGTAGCTCAGTTGGTAGAGCACTTGCCCGCGAAAGGCAAAGGTCCCGAGTTCGAGTCTCGGTCGGGCACACAGTTTTAATCTGCCAGGAAGTTTCATATCAGCGCACACTCCGCTGCAGAGTGAAAATCTCATTCTGGAAACATCCCCCAGGCTGTGGCTAAGCCATGTCTCCTCAATATCCTTTCTTTCAGGAGTGCTAGTTCTGCAAGGTTCGCAGGAGAGCTTCTGTAAAGTTTGGAAGGTAGGAGACGAGATACTGGCAGAAGTAAAGCTGTGAGACGGGGCGTGAGTCGTGCTTCGGTAGCTCAGTTGGTAGAGCACTTGCCCGCCAAAGGCAAAGGTCCCGAGTTCGAGTCTCGGTCGGGCACACAGTTTTAATCTGCCAGGAAGTTTCATATCAGCGCACACTCCGCTGCAGAGTGAAAATCTCATTCTGGAAACATCCCCCAGGCTGTGGCTAAGCCATGTCTCCGCAATATCCTTTCTTTCAGGAGTGCTAGTTCTGCAAGGTTCGCAGGAGAGCTTCTGTAAAGTTTGGAAGGTAGGAGACGAGATACTGGCAGAAGTAAAGCTGTGAGACCGGGCGTGAGTCGTGCTTCGGTAGCGCAGTTGGTAGAGCACTTGCCCGCGAAAGGCAAAGGTCCCGAGTTCGAGTCTCGGTCGGGCACGCAGTTTTAATCTGCCAGGAAGTTTCATATCAGCGCACACTCCGCTGCAGAGTGAAAATCTCATTCTGGAAACATCCCCCAGGCTGTGGCTAAGCCATGTCTCCTCAATATCCTTTCTTTCAGGAGTGCTAGTTCTGCAAGGTTCGCAGGAGAGCTTCTGTAAAGTTTGGAAGGTAGGAGACGAGATACTGGCAGAAGTAAAGCTGTGAGACGGGGCGTGAGTCGTGCTTCGGTAGCTCAGTTGGTAGAGCACTTACCCGCGAAAGGCAAAGGTCCCGAGTTCGAGTCTCGGTCGGGCACACAGTTTTAATCTGCCAGGAAGTTTCATATCAGCGCACACTCCGCTGCAGAGTGAAAATCTCATTCTGGAAACATCCCCCAGGCTGTGGCTAAGCCATGTCTCCGCAATATCCTTTCTTTCAGGAGTGCTAGTTCTGCAAGGTTCGCAGGAGAGCTTCTGTAAAGTTTGGAAGGTAGGAGACGAGATACTGGCAGAAGTAAAGCTGTGAGACCGGGCGTGAGTCGTGCTTCGGTAGCGCAGTTGGTAGAGCACTTGCCCGCGAAAGGCAAAGGTCCCGAGTTCGAGTCTCGGTCGGGCACGCAGTTTTAATCTGCCAGGAAGTTTCACAACGGTGTTATAGTGAGACTGAATACTGTAACATCTGAGGCCACCAAAAATAAATGCAAAATACATCTAGTTAAAAAAAAAGCAGTTAAAAATTCGGCGGAGGCGGTGGCCCTCCTAAGGTCGGTATTACAGTATCATATTTCGTTGTCAAAGTTGATGTGTCAAATATTTATGTCGAAGACATTTAGTGGTGTAATAGGGAACTTTGTCAAATCTCGCCTCTCGTCATGTAAATATGATCAAATCTAGTGCCTCGCCGCAGATTTGATCATAATAGTCGCTCGTCTTCTGTTCACTGCAATGTGAAATGTAACTGGTTGGAGCACTGGAGTCGCTACAGCTACGTGACATCTCTGTGGTGTGATTCTAAACATGGCTTCAAAGTTGGTGTGTTCCTTTGACTTTATTTTTTTCAATAAACTTGCTTGGACTAGGGTGGGGGAGCGGGGGTGAGCAAGGGGCACAGTGCATGCAATTAATTGTGTGTTGATGGGAAAGTGGGATATGCTACAGGAGACTTCATGTCTGCAATCACAGCTACAGCATAGACCAGATGTGATTTAAATTCAAAGAATTAATATCGACGGCTATTAAGTGACACAAGTATGGGATAATGGGACTCTGACACTCAATTTTGATATAAAATTGATATGCAAATTAATTAATTGATCAATTAATTCCCGGGAAATTCAAATTTGGGTGGGAATATTTTTTTCCTTCACTCACATTACTGGAGTTGGTGCGACAGCTTCAGTCTATGCTCAGCTATTGTTGTGGAATCATTGAGTGTGTTCAATCAATGGGATGAGTGTGAAGGATAGAGCAGCTTTCAATAGCTGTATTACATGTACGCAGCGACAGTTCAGTACATGAGGGACGGAAGATTACGAGAATGGAAGAGTTTAGGAGAATGAAACAAAAGAATTCGGTTCAGAGATTGTGGCAATACAAAGGGATGGAGCCAAGATGTATGTTGGAACCAATACATGCTCATGTGCATGCAGAAACTGCCAAGATGTTCCACATGAAACATTCATTCTTCCAAAATGGAAGAGGTGGTCAGTTGACGCTAGTTTGCTTCAGTGGAAGCGTGTATATATATACAAAATGGCCTTCTGTGAGAAAAGTGACTGGAACCAATAGGAACCCTTAATACAGTGTGTGATAGACTTCAGCCATTAGGATGGGGGTACCTGGTAACATCATTGGAAGGGTTATAGGGCAGGCTCAGCAGCTCTGGGACCTCAGTCCCACTCAGTCAGCCAGCAGAAGCAGCAGCAGCAGAAGAAGAAGAACCATGAAGAATCAACAGCAGTTGCAGTACAGCACAGCCCTGCAGAATAGGAAGAAGCAGAAAAGTAAGTATCCCATATCACAACTTTGTCTGTCGTTACCATTATCATCTTTATTGTTTTTGTTTTCATCTAGAGCTGTATGTTACTCTTCCTCCTCTTTGTTCAGCCGTAGCCCTTGACACGTCCAAGCCTGCAGGGTCGAGCACCAACATGTTGACCTCTGCTGCTCCCAGACCTGCAGCAACCTCAGCTGCCATCTTGTCGAGACCTACCTGACCTCTGGACCTGTGGCAGCAACAACCTCCAGCATGTCTGAACCTATAGCGGCCATGTGGGATCCTGTAGTGCACATAGCCCACTTTCTGGAGCAGAACAAGGAGCTCTTATTGTCTGTCCCACTCATTGATTTGTGTGATGAGGACATGCGGTCTGCTCCCAACACATCGAACGCTGGTGGTGGTCCTAAACAACAGCAAGATGGAGGACAGTACTAGTTACCAACATACGACCCATCCCAGCAAAACATCCCTGTGCTAGTGCAGGCACACAGTTCAGATGCAGTGAATAAGCTGGCATCAAGTGTACCCATGCTTTTCAGTTCTACATACAATTTAACTCCCACTGGAACGAAATGTGTGAATGTTGGTATAGAAGAACATCATGACTGGGGTTTGCATGCGAGAATAGAAATTGGAAATGCATCAAAGGGTGTTAAAGTGCCAATTTATGAGTTCGACTGGGACGAAATATGTCGTGCAGTGCGCTACATCAATCAGCAGATGACTACAGAGTATTATCCAACTCGCCCCTCCCCCCTTGCCCCCCCCCCCCCCCGCCCCCAGGCCAGGCATTCGCCTTACTAGTGTGACGCTATCTATTACAACATTGTATGATGACTGTGCACTATGTGTGAAATTGGGTGAAAAGTGTGTTTATCTACGGCACGCCTCGATTATGAACTTATACGATATGGATAATGGATATTGTGCTACGCCTTGCATTGGAGAGATTGTATCGTTGGTTGCCAAGCATAGACTCTCCATACAATGCAATGTAAACTTCTTACATGTGCATAGTGTACATGCTGAAACAAAAGATAAACAGATTAAATTTGCGTGTGAAAAACCCAAGTACTGTGAGGTATCCATTGGCCTGAGGGAGATATGCTCGGAATTTATTGCATAACAAAATGCTTTGTTTGGGAAATACTGTACAGGTGCGAAGAAGAAGATAAAGACAGAGTCTGACGATTTTTTTGAAATACTGTATCCTATGTATGGTATCTAAATAAATAATGTATGTATATATAATTTCAAACTGTTTTTGTGTTTTATTTCGTGCCACACTCACTATAGTCCAAGTATTATGCTTATTCATATCATTATTTTTCAATGCTACTCCTATAATGATACAGCACCAGACAATTACCCCAAACATCATCTCACCAGGTATTGAAAAAATGAATGATCAAGTTACTCTTCATGGGTAAAATATATATAACTGATTTCTCTGTGTAGCTAATATAGCTCAGTTGGTTAAGTGATGGTGTTATAGTGGCTACACATACTATTACCATGCCTTCAAGTGTATCTTTCTATATATGCCAACTACTTGTCAGTATCTGGCGTAGTTAGTATCATGGCAGAGTGAGTGAAACATTCTCATCACAAGGACTTCGTTGTAGCTGACTGGTCCTGTGGAGATGCAAAAGAAGACCTGAAGAAGAAGAAGAACAGAAACCTCCTTCCTGATAATATACGAGCAATTATTGTAGATCCAGCTCGTTGTGGCAAGACTAATGTCCTCATGACGCTGTAGATGGAGTCCGATTAGAACACGTTTGTGTATTCTCAAAAACACTGTTTCAGCCCAAGTATCAGCTATTACAGGAGATATTGCGCGGTGTAAAGTGTGTTACATACACAACATTCAGTGAAGGTGGTGATATCCCCCCAGCCGAAAAAGCAAAGCCAAACACGTCTTCATTTTTGACGATGTTGCTGTGGAAAACCAAGACCATATTCGAAAATATTTGTGTTTCGGTCGTCAAATGATGCATTTTATCCAAGCAAACCTCGTTATAGCCTTTAAACAAGACAATCTGAATTTAAAACACATTTACCAGGCACATATAGGGACTGATACGTTGTTCAATGATTTTGTAAGGATATGAGGTGATTGCTGGAACCATTCACAGTATGGGTTTCTCGTTATTGATAAAACAAGAAAACTGAATAATGGTAGGTACAGGTGAAACTTTCAAGATTTTCTGTATATAGCCCGGTAAGAGAGGTTAGTGCATCAGTATATGCTACACCAAGGACAAATTCGCGCACATTTCTAGCTCTCAACCCGAGAGAACATTCGCCTATGCATAGATGCGAAAATTCAGGCTATTGTGCATAATGTTGGAGGTATGCGCAGGGAACCAGAGACATATTACCAGACTCTTCTGAGAATTATCAATGGATTAAATCAGTTAATTAATGAAATCGGTCAGAAAGTACAGACTTAACTGAAAAGGTCGAGGCTATTGAGGGGAAAATAGACGTAGAGTAGTTCCTTGTTGTTGAGAAGGGTGAGCAGGCATCTAGTAGGGGGAAGAGGAAGAGCGGATATATAAAGCCTCACGCTGCGGAGACGTCTGATACACCGAGATGTCAACGAAGCAGAAAGTGATTCAAGCGCGCAAAGGGGTTCGAGAGAAATGACGGTTGCTAAGGTTAGGGCATATGGATCGACAGCAACCACTAAGAGAGACCTTTAAGCTTGTTACTGAATCTCTCAGGCAGCTCTCAGCAAAAACAAAACCACACGATAACGATGGTGTTGCCATTGACGGATTCATTATCCGTCACGCCCACAGTCAGATAGATAGAACATTTGGCGTTAACAGGGGGAGACAGTTTATGTTAGGCATGCATCCTATAAATGTAACTGATGACACAATACAGATTGGTGATAGGTGCTTCTACATCTACATCTACATGACTACTCTGCAATTCACATTTAAGTGCTTGGCAGAGGGTTCATCGAACCACAATCATACTATCTCTCTACCATTCCACTCCCGAACAGAGCGCGGGAAAAACGAACACCTAAACCTTTCTGTTCGAGCTCTGATTTCTCTTATTTTATTTAGATGATCATTCCTACCTACGTAGGTTGCGCTCAACAAAATATTTTCGCATTCAGAAGAGAAAGTTGGTGACTGAAATTTCGTAAATAGATCTCGCCGCGACGAAAAACGTCTTTGCTATAATGACTTCCATACCAATTCACGTATCATATCTGCCACACTCTCTCCCCTACTACGTGATAATACAAAACGAGCTGCCCTTTTTTACACCCTTTCGATGTCCTCCGTCAATCCCTCCTGGTAAGGATCCCACACAGCGCAGCAATATTCTAACAGAGGATAAACGAGTGTAGTGTAAGCTGTCTCTTTAGTGGACTTGTTGCATCTTCTAAGTGTCCTGCCAATGAAACGCAACCTTTGGCTCGCCTTCCCCACAATATTATTTATGTGGTCTTTCCAACTGAAGTTGTTCGTAATTTCAACACCCAGGTACTTAGTTGAATTGACAGCCTTGAGAATTGTACTATTTATCGAGTAATCGAATTCCAACGGATTACTTTTGGAACTCATGTGGATCACCTCACACTTTTCGTTATTTAGCGTCAACTGCCACCTGCCACACCATACAGCAATCTTTTCTAAATCGCTTTGCAACTGATACTGGTCTTCGGATGACCTTAGTAGACGGTAAATTACAGCATCATCTGCGAACAACCTAAGATAACTGCTCAGATTGTCACCCAGGTCATTTATATAGGTCAGGAACAGCAGAGGTCCCAGGACGCTTCCCTGGGGGAACACCTGATATCACTTCAGTTTTACTCGATGATTTGCCGTCTATTACTACGAACTGCGACCTTCCTGACAGGAAATCACAAATCCAGTCGCTCAACTGAGACGATACCCCATAGGCCTACAGCTTGATTAGAAGTCGCTTGTGAGGAACGGTGTCAAAAGCTTTCCGAAAATCTAGAAATACGGAATCAACTTGAGATCCCCTGTCGATAGCGGCCATTACTTCGTGCGAATAAAGAGCTAGCTGCGTTGCACAAGAACGATGTTTTCTGAAACCATGCTGATTACTTATCAATAGATCGTTCCCTTCGAGGTGATTCATAATGTTTGAATACAGTATATGCTCCAAAACCCTACTGCAAACCGACGTCAATGATATAGGTCTGTAGTTAGATGGATTACTCCTACTACCCTTCTTAAACGCCGGCCGCGGTGGTCTCGCGGTTCTAGGCGCTCAGTCCGGAACCGCGCGACTGCTATGGTCGCAGGTTCGAATCCTGCCTCGGGCATGGATGTGTGTGTCGTCCTTAGGTTAGTTAGGTTTAAGTAGTTCTAAGTTCTAGGGGACTGATGACCACAGATGTTAAGTCCCATAGTGCTCAGAGCCATTTTGAACCTTCTTAAACACTGGTGCGACCTGCGCAATTTTCCGGTCTGTAGGTACAGATCTATCGGTGAGCGAGCGGTTGTATATGAGTGCTAAGTAGGGAGCTACTGTATCAGCGTAATCTGAAAGGAACCTAATTGGTATACAATCTGGACCTGAAGACTTGCCCGTATCAAGTGATTGGAGTTGCTTCGCAACCCCTAAGGTATCTACTTCTAAGAAACTCATGCTAGCAGCTGTTCGTGTTTCAAATTCTGGAATATTCCATTCATCTTCCCTGGTGAAGGAATTTCGGAAAACTGCGTTCAATAACTCCGCTTTAGGGGCACAGTAGTCGGTAACAGTACCATCGGCACTGCGCAGCGAAGGTATTGACTGCGTCTTGCCGCTTGTGTACTTTACATACGACCAGAATTTCTTCGGATATTCTACCAAATTTCGAGACAATGTTTCGTTGTGGAACCTATTGAAGGCATCTCGCATTGAAGTCCGTGCCAAATTTCGCGCGTCTGTAAATTTTAGCCAATCTTCGGGATTTCGCGTTCTTCTGAACTTCGCATACTTTTTCCGTTGCCTCTGCAACAGAGTTCGGTCTGTAGTTAGATGGATTACTCCTACTACCCTTCTTAAACACTGGTGCGACCTGCGCAATTTTCCAGTCTGCTTTGAGAAAACACCTAGCTTAATGAATCTTATTTTCCTAAGACCTACCAAAAAATAATAGGGAAATTTACCGCGAAATACTGCATTTAACTGATGTACATAAGATCGCAAAAAGCCAAATACTTGATGGCGAAAACAACAACAACAACAAAAGCAGCAGCGGCGATGGTTTGACATTGAGCATAAAGCAGTGAACAATTGAATCCCGCAGTATATATATTATGATGACCCCAACGAGCTAATAGATCGACTATGGCTGCTCATGGCATCAGCTGTTGCGGTAATACAGCTCATTCGAATGGAGTTGTTTCAACAATCTCTGAGCTTAGAGAGAGAGATATCCTCGAATAAGTATGGAGACAGTAGTTCGAGAAATGCACAAATCAGCACGCAAAACATACCCTCCTAGGCATGCTATGATTAAAGGCTTGAATGACTTATGGTAAGCTGATCTTGTAGATATGAGGGAATATTCACATGAGAATAATGGAATCAAATATATTTTAATGGTTATTGATACATACTCCAAATTTGCCTGGGAATTACCTGTTAAAACAAAAACGGGTAGAAATGTCGCGGATGTGTTTGAGCGTTTGCTACAGACAGGGACAATCGATGCCCAGACAACCTCCAAACCGATCACGATGGAGAGTTTTACAATAAATATTTCAAGACTGTGATGTATGGAATACATCACTACTCAACATTCACTCACCTGAAGGCAACTATCGTGGAGCGTCTGAACAGAAGAATAAAAGGTCGAATGTGGATGCATTTTAACCTTGGTGGCTCTTACAAATGGACAGATATCCTCCCACAAATAGTTACTCAGTATAATTGAACCAAACACATAGCAAAATAGAAATGAGACCAATCGACGTTAATGATAATGGACACATGGATACGGTGTACTATCACGTTAAAATGCTGGATCCACGCGAACAGAAATTTAATGTAGGTGATTTGGTGCATATCTGAAAACACAAGACAGCATTTGAGAAATCATATTAACCTAACAGGTCAACAGATATATTTACAGTTTCAAAGCTGCAAAGAACGAATCCTAGGATAGTAAAGGTTTAAGAAACTGCAGGCTGCTTCTACACTGAGGAGTTGCAGGAAAGCTCAGAACCAGATGTGTTTCTCGTGGAGAGTCATAAGACGTAGGGGAAATAAAGCACTAGTCAAATGACTTGGATTTCCTGCAGCACAAAACAGTTGGATTGGTTGCTATATAATTGCTATATAATGAGTCACACAGTCCACAATCACCACAGTAGCACAACATGCGTGCTAGGTAAGCATTAGAGGAGGTGGTGGTATTCTAGACAAACTGCCAGTGGAATTATACATTCTGGGATATAACTACTGTGGAGCTGCAACATAGCTTCAGAAACACTTGTCACAAGGTGATAAATGGGGTTAATCTGTTCGACGAAGCGTGTATGGAACATGACATTGCATACGCTGCAAATAAAGTTCTCTCAAGTCGTCACATTGCAGACAGGATTTTAGCTGATAAGGTTAAGGCGATACGGAGAAGAAAGGATACTGGTATAGGTCAACGCATCGCAGCATTTGTAATTGATAAAACCATGCGTGGAAAAATTAAATTGGGTTTAGGAGTGATTAATTTCAAGCGAGTTATGAATGTTGCACGTTGAGCACTAAACAAGAAGAAGGAGAAGGGCGGAAGCAGAGCTGTTCGGAGAACTGTATCCTGACATCGATGTATGCAGCTAAAACGCAATGAAGCAGAAAGATGCGGGAAGAAGAAGAAGAAGAGGAAGAGGCTCGGTTGACGCACCTCGAGTTCTACCAACATCCAAGACATCTGGTGGTTTTCTTCCATTCCTCATCCCAACCTTCTCCGCACTCTCAGTGGCAGGGTCCCTCGCTGGTGGTGCTGCAGCTATTGCTCGAATAGTCAAGAACATGCAAAATTTCCAAGCGCAGTTGGAAGAGACAAGAAGACATAACCGCATGATGAAAGCCGCAGCCATTGGATAAGGACTATACTTGAAACTGTACAGGAAAGTGCGTGGCCTATTCATAGATTAAAAAAAACCCATTAGCGGTCCTACCAGATCGACCACTCACAAATACTGATCTTCTTAAGTTTGTTAGAAAAAAATTCAACATTCCAAGATTCAATGGTGTGTTTATAAGGGATACATCACCGAAGACTATGTGGGAAACCGGTGAATTTAGATGTTGCTGGAGGCCCCGGAACCCACCTTTGGCGTTAAAAGAACGATCATCTATAGTGCATGCAAATTAATTCCCGACAATTGATTTGAGCATTTATGAATGGAGTATTGCATCCCGAATATCACCAAGATTAACAACAAACTGCATCTGGATATTAATGCTGAAAAAGACAGTGTGGAAATAGAACCGGGTGCATACAATATCGACGATTTAAACGAAGTCTTAAAACAGTCTGGAAAAGATATAGAAGTACGTGTAAACACCAATACAATTAAATCTGAAATACGGACTGTAAATGCAACGATTGACTTTAACCAGAAAGGTTAAATAGGGCGCCTACTGCGTTTCACAAAAGGGCAGGTTTTGAAGAAGATCCTAGTAAATTTAAAAAGTCAGATCAGACTGTGAACATACTGCCCGTCAGCACAGTCCCAGTCGAGTGTCACATTGCAACGAACTCCTATCTCAACGACAGTCTGATTCATACTATTTATGGATTCTTCTCCTCAGCTGCAACGTGGTATAAGATTGTTGAGACTCCTGCCAATGCAATATACCTTCCAGTGACAGCTCAGACACTGAACTATTTGGAGCTGCATATTGTGGACCAGAATAATTTACTTGTTGACGTTCTTAGTGAGGAAATCGTTGTACGATTACATCTAAGTCAGGATGGGCGTACGGTATAAAATCAGTGTACGCAATCCACAGCACGTCACTTCGCTGCCAAACCGCAAAGTGATAACACGTGCGAACTATGAGTTTCTTAAATGGGTTGGCTTGAAACCTCGCAGTGGTGTCCACACTTAGTATAACCAGTCCAGCAGTGTATAATGAGAGAATTATATGTCAGGAACACTCCTCGCATAAGCCTTACGCTTCAACCATATTTAACAAGAACGATCAAATTAGGATTGTCATCCAGCATCAAGACGCACTGACGCTTCCATGCAAGAGTTTCATATATCTAGAGGGGTCATTCAAGAAAACCGACGGCCCCAATACAGCGGGATCCAAGCTTCCCCATAACACTTTAGCGTTCCAGTTCCAAGAGATATGCTATGAACTCAATGGGTCTGAGATCAACCATGCACGCAGTGTCAGCATAACATCAACCTTTGAAACATACATCACCTGCGGATTTACATAGTTTAGGAAATGCGGGATGGTTCATAGACGATCCAGAGGAGAGAAAAGTTGCAGCGCAAGCGATTTGCTGCATGCATACCTCTAAAAATGCTTATGGGGTACTTTGAGGACATGAGGCAGATTATTATGAACGCTAAACAGGAACTCATTCTGGCATGGAGTGCGATGGATAACAACTCATACATTCAAGGAGCTCAAGAGGAGAATATGATCACAATTAGCAAGATAATATGGAAAATGCCTCACATGAGTGTATCAGACGAGGAGCGTTTGAAGCTTTTAAAAGTCTTGAATTCCGGTACATTTCTGTCACTGACATTTCGCTTGTGGGGGGTTTTAGAGAACCCATTGTTATCGACTGCGAGTAGACAAACATGGGCTTTTAAAACCTCTTCGCAGCTAGAGACACCTAGATTCATCATACTTGCTTTTCAGACTGATAGAAGAGGGAGTATAGCAAATGATTCCACCGTGTTCGACAACTGCAAGTTAACTAATGCTAAAGTCTACCTGAACTCAGAATTCTACCCATATGACAATTTACAGCTGCAGTGGAATGAAAATGTATACATTCTAGCATACGACATGTATGCAAGGTTTTGTGCTTCTTACTATGAAAGTGCTGAAGAGGGAGGAGGAAGGTGTCTACTCATCCACAGAAGTTCAAGGAGCTATCACCGATCATCGTAATAGAGTGCTCGAAACAGAAAGATAGAATCAAGCCTGATGTGCGAATTGAATTTGAATCTGCGACAAATTTCCCAGAACGCACTGTGCATATGCTCTAGTTCTACATGACCGTTTGATCAACTACTGCCCACTCAACGGTGTTGTGCAACGAGATGTGTAAACGAACAGGTGCTGCACTATACCTAGAGCATACCACAATGGCATCTCAAGGCGTGAACATCATTGCTGACGCTCAGGGTTTCTATGACGGTGAGTGTAGACAGTTCATATTTAAAGCTGTTGTATTCGTAGAGTACACAGAAGATGCATCAATAACTGAGACATTCTGAAGAAACATAGCATCACGAGGTGTTTCAAGAATGTGAAGTGTGTTAAGACACAGAAGAGTGCAAAGTGGTCAACACATTTCTACCATGGAATTCACTGGGATGATCCTGGCATATCCTATTAAGATGCAGTGACATCGCTTCAATTATTCGACCACACAGATACCATCTTTTACGTGAAGCGGAAGGAGAAGATCTCATGGATGCGTCGAATCTTTAAGTTTGCTGCTATTCTAGATTTGGAATTCTATGGGTGTCTGCTTATGAAAATGTAAAATTACTTTAAGTTCGATGAGAAATAAAAAAATTTTTACCCCGCAACCTCGGTATTCTTTTTTTTTTTTTTTTCAACCCTCTCCTGCATGACAGTGTACAGTTTTAACTACATGCTATGTCTGTGGTTTTCTTCAAGCACAGGAGATATAATTTTAGACATGTCTGCTATATATCTTTGGAAGCGGACATGGTCACGTGCCCCCTGCTCCCATAACCCAATTTTTGAAGCAACAATTCTATATATTTTGTTATCTTCCATCTTAAACTTTACCTCCTTAATAGTACTCATCTTCAGCAAAACTAATCTCATTTGTGAACTGCAAAGCCTTTATATACATATACATACATAATGCTGCAGGGAAAAGGTTTTTTGTAAATAACAACAACAGAGACGTAATGGTGACGAATTTTTTTCCTCCTTTATTCAGTTCACACAAATATAATATAGTTCTTGAGGCACAATATAATTCTTGAGGTACAATGTAGTATTCTTGAGGTATAAATTGACTCTGCTATTCCAATGCAGAAATACTTCTAAGTTACTCGCTACAGCAGTAACACTGCTCGGAATTTTTTTTATAAATCTACGCTAAAAACTAATGCAGAGATACTTTCTTTACCACAAGTAAATTCCACAGCCCCAGTAGCGTAGCTTTTACAATGATTCTGATGGACTGTGCATGCTTAGAATCTAATTTCAACAGCCACAATAGCAACGGTTTTTACAATAACAATTCTGATGAACTGTGAGCTATATAGATATATATACACTTAAAAACTATTCTGGCTTGGATGGCTAGTAGTAGGTGAAAAACTTAAAAGCTATTCTATTTACAAGACGCACATGGAGCGCAGATATATATATTTACAGGCTACACATATGTTGCGTATGAACAAATAAATATACAAATTTTTTTCTGTTTATGCTTTTTAATGTTTTTTTATGCTGTTTCTTTCTTTGACACACATGAAGCGCATATATATGCATTTTCTTTCTTTTTATTTTTTTAATACTTTTTTACACACATGCTCTCTGTGTATGTATACACACACATACATAGTACACATAAATATTTACACGACACACACTCACACATACACGTGCGCACACACACATACATACACACAAATTACTTACACTGTGATAAAAGCGTCATGCTACTACTCTGCAGACTCTCTCTCTCTCTCTCTCTCTCTCTCTCTCTCACTCTCACTCAATCAGAGCGCCCCCACCTCTTCTCTAGCTCCAAGTGAGTAGTGTGAGTATGGGAGAGTTTCAATCCTGTCATCACAAATGACCCTTTTATCATCATGAGGCGACAGGCCGATTTTAGACTGCAGCACAATGTACACCTCGTGCCCTCTCGATCAAATGCTGGTCTGCTGTACCATATGCGGCGGCTGCGGTGCAGCACTACAAACACCACTGTATAGGCACTGAAAATAGTCTTAGATAGAGAGGACTCTCAGTGCCATATGATGCACACCCTTAGCCCGCCTCTGGGTGGCACCTTCCAATGTGGGAGATGCATACATTTTTGAGCATAGACCTACAAACTCCTCAATCGGCAGTCCATTCGCCTCGTCCTTAATAAGACCGATAACCATCTTGTTCTGTGGAATAATACCATAAGAATTATCGGCTGTGTCGAATTCATTACTGTGGTACATAATTACTTCATATGAATTGCAGTTCTTCACCCAATAGATGAAGCTATCTGTATCCATATAAAGTAATTTAGGACCTGCGAAACGAGGTTTCGCAAACTCATAATGAAATGTGGAGTTTGGACAGATCTAGTATGCTCATCCCCACATAAATAGGTTTCGTAAACTCTACTGCAGTCTTCACCATAGCAACAAAGTTCTTATTGAATATGGTGACCAGCTTAAAATTCATCCTGGCAATCCATTTTCTTACGTCATAACGCCCATCTCATTTGGCTCTAATCAAAATTTTACGCTGTTCCCTCAAATTCTCCACTGTTTTACCGAAAACTGAATTATTCATTAATTGATAAAAATCTTTCTCAAAGTCACACGTCTCGTATTGAAATCAATATACTCCTTCAGCCAGGGGCACTGCTTGAAGGAGATAGCCCGGATGATTCTAATCAGCTGCATACCCAAGCTGAAGCGTTACTGGAGGCTACGATAATGAATACTGTATCGCCAATTATCCCCCAGCGTTGTCATCAGTTTTGGCGTGGAACCGCCTCTCAGAACTAGTTGTTCTGGACACAGCGGCAAATCGGTGTGCACATCATGCAAACTAATCGGGTATGCGAGTTCTGCCTCCACCACATACCTTACATCAGAATCAGCTGCCATACCGTCCATGATTTTTCCACCTAATCCCTTGCATTTGTCTTCGGGCACCCATCGAAACTCACCAATCGCCAGTCATTGCTGCATGGCGTGCCCGTGTAATTACGTCCAGGTACATTATGTGACTCGAATCAAGGGATGCATTGAACCTGTCACCCATCAGCGGGTTATTTGCCTTTGCGTGCCTGTGGACACATTGGCAAAATTCCCCACAGATCCCTCGCTCAAAGAAAAGAAGCATGTCAGCATCGGTCAATAATTCAATGCTGTACTTTGTTTACTTGAGCATTGCATCCCAAGACAACCCAGGTGCCATGTAATAAAAGGCGGAATCCAGAGAATATGTGGCCATGCATAGACTCCGGAATTTCTCGAAAACATCCGCAAACAAGCTCACATCTGTGTTCATGTAAAGCCGTGCATATTCTCCTAAAGTGGAGATGTTGAATTCCCACCAGACATTCATGGTATGCTCATACTTTGCACCCATTACTGCAAATCGACTTTAAGGATATGGGTCTGTAATTCAACTGATTACTCCTATTTCCTTTTCTGGCTATTGCTGTGACTTGTGCAACTTCCCAGTATTTAGGTACAGATGTTTCATCGAGAGATCGTTTGTATATGATTGCAAAATATGGAGCTATTGTATCAGTGTACTGTGAGAGGAACCTGACTGGTATATAGTCAGGACCGGAGAGCTTTCCTTTATTAATCGCCTGTAAGGTTGCTGGAGAACGCAGTTGTGTCGGGTAGCCTGGTTTCGTTGAGTTTAGCTATGCTATCGACTACTCATATAGGAAAACCCCGTTGCTAGTCTCAAGTAGAAACTTTTCCTATCGGGAAATGCACATCAAGTGATTTGCATATCCTCCCGAGGTAGAGTTTCAACGAGCTTCTGGAGTGGCACCTGCATAAAACGTACTGTATCAAGAAAGCGGAGCGTAATTCTTGGCATCATTCGTTTGGAGAAAGGAATGTATTTCTCGACACTCTCAGGTAGGACACTGATCTGATTTTTCTCCCAACCGAAAACAGCCAAGTGCTCAACCAGAAAGTGAGAGTCATACCCACTTATATTATGAAAGAAAACAAGTATGTGCCTTGGTAGGTTGTATTTCAAATTACACAAGGTGTGATCTGCATCGCGCAACTTCCCTGTAAGATGGCAGTGGTCCCCTACGAGGAGTTTCTGCTTTTCAGCCTAACAGCAGCCCACAGATACGACAGTCAAACACGTTATTGTACAAATCTTCATTCTCCTTCGATTTGGTCATGGGAATGTTGTCTAAATAGTTTTGCAATTTGTTTTGATCATCTGATGACTTTACAAGACGGTAAATAAGAGAATCTTCTGCAAATAATCTAAGAGGTCTGCTCAGGTTGTCTCCTGTGTCGTTTATAGTAATGAGAATCAGCAGAGGGTCAATAACACTTCCTTGGGGAACGGCAGTTATTACTTTTGTTTTACTCGATGACTTTCTGCCAATTACTACGAACTGTGATGTTTCTGACGGGAAACCACGTATCCAGTCGCACAGCTGAGAAGATAGTCCATAGGAATACAATTTCATTAGAAGTCCTTTGTGAGGTATGATGTCATAGGCCTTCTGGAAATCTAAAAATATGGAATCAATTTGATGTTAATATCACTTATTATTTCGTGAGACTAAAGAGGTAATTGTGTTTCACAAGAACGATACTTTCTGAATCCTTGTTGGCTGTTTGTCAATAAATCGTTTTCTTCGAACACAGTATATTTTCAAAATCCTACTGCAAATCGACTTTAGGGATACAGATCTGTAATTCAACGGATTACTCCTACTTCCTTTTCTGGCTATTGCTGTGACTTGTGCAACTTTCCAGTCTTTAGGTACAGATGTTTCATCGAGAGATCGTTTGTATATGATTACAAAATATGGAGCTATTGTATCAGTGTACTGTGAGAGGAACCTGACTGGTATATAGTCAGGACCGGAGAGCTTGCCTTTATTAAGTGATTTAAGCTGCTTTGCTACACTGAGGATATCTACCTCTAAGTTACTCATGTTGGCAGTTGCTATTGGTTCGATTTCTGGAACATTTACTTCGTGTTTTTTGGTGGAGGAATCTCGGAAAACCGTATTTAGTAACTCTGCTTTAGTGGCGCTGTCTTCAGTATTCATCACCATTGTTATTACTCACATAAAGTATTAATTGTGTATTTCCTCTGGTGCACTTTACATACGACCAGAATCTCTCTGGATTTTCGGCCAGATTTCGAGACACAGTTTCGTTGTGGAAAATATTAAAAGCTTCTACCATTGTAGTTCACCCTACATTTCGAGCATCTGTAAAACTTCACCAGTCTTGAGGGTTTTGCATACTTTTTAATTTTTATGCTCTTTAGTTGCTTCTACAACAATGTTCTAACCTGTTTAGTATGACATGAGGGGTAAGTATCACCTCGTATTAATTTGCTTCGTATGTGTCAGTAATGGGGTAATGGGGATCATCCGACACCAATTTTGGTAAGAAACTGATATCAAATTGATATGCAAATTAATTAATTGATTAATTAATTACACCCCCGCCCACTCCACGCCCCCCCCCCCCCACTCTACCCCCCCCCCAGATGATTTCATGTATTTTCTACAGCCGGTTCGTGGGTCCCCTCCCCTTCGCTCCAGTCCACCTGCCTTATTGGCGGTAATTTCGAATTTTTGAGGGAATTCTGAATTTTCGCATAAAATCGAGTTCAGTGGTTAATTCATGGGTGGTAATATTAATGAAAATTGTTGATGGAGCTTGTTTATAATACGGAAATTGTTGATGGAAATTGTTTATAAAACTTGGATAGGTGGAAGAAATTGAAAAAATTCAGAGGACGGGATATCGGGGAATTATGCACTGCAGAGGACATAATTTACATTTCATAGGATAGGGATATTCTTGCTTAGCTTCCGGTCACATCGTATACTGCGGCCACACCGCCGTGAAGACGCTCCACGGTGTGCCGCTGGGTGCTACTGAATGAGCAGATGAGCGTTCTGCACTAAGCGCCTAGGGAGCCTGTAAATAGGCTCTCTAGATTCTCCAAGTCGCACGCTATGTGGACAGGGCTGTACAAACCGCTGTTATAAGCTGTTCTTCACGCGGTAAAAATGTGTAACTTCAAGATTTTTTACAAAATACTTGCAGTGCCTCTTAGCATCTAAAATTTTGGCCACGTATTTCTTTCATTCTCTTCTTCCTGTGTAAAAAATTTCAAGATGGGTTTCAACATGTCTTATAGAACCATTCTCTTGTCAGGCTGAGATTAATGTGAAGCTATATATAAAATATGCCACCATCAAAACAAATACTATAATGATTTTTTTTTGCTAGCTCTATTCTCGTATTTCGTATGTAACTTTTAAAAATACACGACCATTTCAGGAATCAAACTCATGACCCAATGTACTTCCACTCAACTGCCCTATCCATTGCATCACATAGGACCCGTTTGGCGGATCCCCTCTCATAAGAGTCTTTATAGGAAATCAGCACTAAGGTTTGCCAAGAGTAATTTAATGTGCTTTTGGTCGTAGTTCATGACTGAGAGTGAACAAGCTAGTTACAATACAAGGTCCCATTTACAAACGTTAGTAGTAGGGCAAGGCCGGCGTCACCCCACTCTGCATGAAACTTTTGTGAGCTCAGAGAGCAGCCATACCGTAGGATTATCCCCAACGTAAGATTTGTAGCACTTAAGAGTGAAATCATAGGATGATACAATTTAGTACGCTGCCACATATAGTACGTTTTTTTTTCCTGTAAAGTTGGTGTGTGAGGCTGTAGTGTCACCTTCACAGTGGATCACAGGAGCGAAGAGGCATTCAAAGTCGGCATACACTACCAACGTGCAGCGCTTCTGGTGGTGAGCATTTTTAAACTTTATGAATTTGTTTTCCACAGTAGGCATAAGAACACGTACAGAGTCCTTGGAAGCGCATTCTACTAGATGCGCTTCTACCAGCTTATCAGAGAAAAAGGTATTGAGGTACCTTAAGCAAATATGCTGTTTATGTTCATATTTATTCATCTGGGCAGAAAGGAATCGGGACACGTCTTAGATCCAAACATAGTGATAATTATCACCTTCAGAAAAGAGCAGCATGTTTACATGCAGCTCACACTCACCGGCAAATTTTGAGAAATGGAGGGGGCCGATGACAATGTGCTTGTCTTGCTAATCCGACTTGTTTTTCTTCTCCAGGCCGTATACATGAACCGATTTCCGGTATTCTGCTCCTCAAATTTAGGTATGTCCTGGATCTTGATGGGGAAATCGATACCGTCAAAGTTATAACACCAACGAATATTGTCACCTGCATGGTATGTACTGGGACGTTCAGGATGATCTCTGTAATTGTAATTTATTTCGAAAGCCAGGATTGACCATGCAAAACAAGTCTGATGGGTTTTATTTTCGACATTAATGCATACCCTCTTGTTAGCTATATCTTTGGGGCTCTTGACCCTCCATTTACCAGATTGCAGACATGTGAATGGATGTCCAGGTGTAGTATTTGACTGAGTGCTTTAGCTGACCCTCTGACCTCTATCCCAGAAAACTGGGCCAGTATAGCACTCAAGGTGGATTTACGAAACCAATCAGCGATTGACATGCTAAGCGTTACCACGCCATTTTCTCCCCAAAGATAATGAAAGTTGTCTCTTCAGCACCAGAATCAGCTTTGTAGGGGCGGGGGGGGGGGGGGGTTGCGATAGTTCGATACAGAGCGCAGCACTGCATCTAATGGCGGTATACTGCGGATCATTGACTACCTTGAGAAGCTCCATTTCCACGACCGGAATGCATGCCCTTAGAAAAAGGCACACATAACTTACGTTTATGCTGATTCTGGCGAGGCTGATACGATAATGATGACGGAGGAGGATACTGCGGTGCTACCAGGTCAGACCCATGGGAACAGGCAGGATGTGGTAGTGGTTCCTGATGCTGTTGTTGCTGCTGCAGACCCGACCCGGTAACTTGAGAGGTGGTGGTTAGTTGCTCAGGTCACGGATGCCAGAGTGAAATTAGAAATTACCGCCAATAAGGCAGGTGGGCTAGAGCGAAGGGGAGGGGACCCACGAACCGGCTGTGAAAAATACATGAAGTCATCTAGGGAGGGGGGGGTGGAGTGGGCGGGGGGGGGGGTAATTAATTAATCAATTAATTAATTTGCATATCAATTTGATATCAGTTTCTTACCAAAATTGGTGTCGGATGATCCCCATTACTGACACATACGAAGCAAATTAATACGAGATGATACTTACCCCTCATGTCATACTAATCAGGTTAGAACATTGTTGTAGAAGCAACTAAAGAGCATAAAAATTAAAAAGTATGTGAAACCCTCAAGACTGGTGAAGTTTTACAGATGCTCGAAATGTAGGGTGAACTACAATGGTAGAAGCTTTTAATATTTTCCACAACGAAACTGTGTCTCGAAATCTGGCCGAAAATCCAGAGAGATTCTGGTCGTATGTAAAGTGCACCAGAGGAAATACACAATTAATACTTTATGTGAGTAATAACAATGGTGATGAATACTGAAGACAGCGCCACTAAAGCAGGGTTACTAAATACGGTTTTCCGAGATTCCTCCACCAAAGAACACGAAGTAAATATTCCAGAAATCGAACCAATAGCAACTGCCAACATGATTAACTTAGAGGTAGATATCCTCGGTGTAGCAAAGCAGCCTAAATCACTTAATAAAGGCAAGCTCTCCGGTCCTGACTATATACCAGTCAGGTTCCTCTCACAGTACACTGATACAACAGCTCCATATTTTGCAATCATATACAAACGATCTCTCGATGAAACATCTGTACCTAAAGACTGGAAAGTTGCACAAGTCACAGCAATAGCCAGAAAAGGAAGTAGGAGTAATCCGTTGAATTACAGACCCATATCCCTAAAGTCGATTTGCAGTAGGATTTTGAAAATATACTGTGTTGGACGGCAGCGTGGAGGGTAAAAATCGTAGAGGGAGACCAAGAGATGAATACACTAAGCAGATTCAGAAGGATGTAGGCTGCAGTAGGTACTGGGAGATGAAGAAGCTTGCACAGGGTAGAGTAGCATTCAGATCTGCATCAAACCAGTCTCAGGACTGAAGACCACAACAACAACAACAACTGTGTTCGAAGAAAACGATTTATTGACAAACAGCCAACAAGGATTCAGAAAGTATCGTTCTTGTGAAACACAATTACCTCTTTAGTCTCACGAAATAATAAGTGATATTAACATCAAATTGATTCCATATTTTTAGATTTCCAGAAGGCCTATGACACCATACCCCACAAAGGACTTCTAATGAAATTGTATTCCTATGGACTATCTTCTCAGCTGTGCGACTGGATACGTGGTTTCCCGTCAGAAACATCACAGTTCGTAGTAATTGGCAGAAAGTCATCGAGTAAAACAAAAGTAATAACTGCCGTTCCCCAAGGAAGTGTTGTTGACCCTCTGCTGATTCTCATTACTATAAACGACACAGGAGACAACCTGAGCAGACCTCTTAGATTATTTGCAGAAGATTCTCTTATTTACCGTCTTGTAAAGTCATCAGATGATCAAAATAAATTGCAAAACTATTTAGACAAGATGTCTGTATAGTGCGAAAAGTGACATATGACTCTAAATAATGAACAGTGTGAATTCATCCACATGAGTACGAAAATGAATCTGTTAAATTTCGGATACATAATAAATCACACAAATCTGTAGGCTGCAAATACAACTAATTACTTACGGATTACAATTACGAATAAGCTAATTTTGAACGACCACATAGACAATGTTGCGGATAAAGCAAACCAAAGACAACGCTTACTGGCAGAGCACTGCGAAAATGCTACAGATCCACTAAAGAGACTGCCTACACTACTCTTGTACGTCCTCTTCTGTAGTACTGTTGTGCAGTGTGGGATCAAAAATGTTCAAATGTGTGTGAAATCTTATGGGACTTAACTGCTAAGGTCATCAGTCCCTAAACTTACACACTACTTAACCTAAATTATCCTAAGGACAAACACACACACCCATGCCTGAGGGAGGACTGGAACCTCCGCCGCGACCAGCCGCACAGTCCATGACTGCAGCGCCTAAGACCGCTCGGATAATCCCGCGCGGCAGTGTGGGATCCACATCATATAGGATCGATGATGGACATCGAAAAGGTTCAAAAAAAGGCTACTCGTTTTGTACTATCGTGAAACAGGGGAGAGAGCGCCACGGATGTGATACGTGAAATTGAGTGGCAATCATTAAAACAAAGGCGTTTTTCGTTGCGGCAGGATCTCCTCATGAAATTTCAATCACCAAGTGTCTCCTCAGAGTGTAAAAATATTTCGTTGGCGCCCACCTACTCAGGGAGGAATGATCATCATAATAAAATATCAGAAATCAGAGCTCTGACAGTAAGATTTAAGTGTTCGTTTTTCCCGCGCGCTGTTCTAGGCACTTAATTGTGAATTGCAGAGTAATCATAAATATGTAGATGTGCATGTAGTGCTCCCCGGTTTTGTCAACGACCTGTAGTATCCCTTCATTAAGCGCAAAGCAGTTCTGTACTATGAACTCACGCACCCCAGAAAAGGGGCAGTAGTGCTGTTGAAGAAAAGAGCATTGTCCAAATCTGGGCGGCCATTAGTGTGACATTGCGGTGTGAGTCAGTCGCAGGGAGGTTCGGAACTTTTCCCAAGTTACGTCACCAACAATTTTAACATTTTTACATACAAGGTCACCTTTCACCCATATACACATACCTTCTTGTTCGTTAATTTTACGATGGTTCTTAGTCCTTAATACCAATGGCATTGTACACACATCAAAAAAAGTTTTTCAATACCCCGGTTCCGAGGACTGAAGATAGATGTCTCAGTTTTGGTACGACACAAATTAGAATCACCAATGTCATCTCCTTCGAGCAGCATCCCTCATTGAAGGAGTACATTCATATTTATACCGAAAAGAGGTCTCTCACGAATTTTGACTCTTTCATTGATCTGTAAAAATCTTTTTCAAACTGCGTTTTCGGCAACACGATGTAAAATGTTAGAAGCTACCGCGAAAGTCATTTAGTTTACTAGTGGGTGGGGTATTGCAGTACAAGAGATCACATCATGAGGCCAAACTTCAATGAAGGATTTGTCATTGTGGAGATGGCTAAGATTTCAGTGCAGTTCCAAAAGCCTGTCTATATCGATAGATGTATTCTGGACCTCTCCAAGCTCCACATGTACCGATTCCACTGAGAGTTTGCAAAATCAAACTTCACTGATCCCAGAGTAGTTTATAAGGATACAGACGCTTTCATCTACTGTGTAAAATACTGCAATCCATATGAAGTAATTAGGTACAATCCCGAGGCATTCGGCACGTCTGGATATGTGGCTGATACGCCTTACAGCATAATAGTCCAGAACAAAAAGGTTATCGGCCTGATGAAAGAAGAGGCGATTGACGCGCAGATTGTGGATTTTGTGCTCAGATTCAAAATGTATGCATACTGTATAGTCGAGTGTAGTGCTACGGCGCAAGAGATTACATTGCCAGGCCAAATTTCAAGCGGTTAACAATCTTCAGAGGAGGTCTACTCACTGTGCAATTCACAAAAGCTGTATCTGTATTCTGGACCTCTCCAAACTCCAGATGTACTGATTCCACTATGAGTTTGTGAAACCAAACTTCGCCGGTCTCAAGTCAGCTTACATGGATACAGTCAGTTTCGTTTACTTGGTGAAAAGCAACAACCCATATAAAGCACTCGCAACATCTGGATACGCGCCCGATAAACTTTATAGAATAACATCACAAAATAAGAATATTATAGCATTTGTGGGTTTCGGGTCAAACATGTATGCATACCGCATACATCCAGGTAACACCCAGAAGCGGGATAAGAATGTGCAAAATATGGCCCCAAAGGCTCTCATAGTAAAATATTACGACAGGGGTCTGCTCCACATTTAGTGCACCAGGTAATATTTTAATTGTGAGGCGATGAGATACATACTGCACCGCAGCTGAAATTTGGGGTGTTGTGGCATGATGACAAATAGTTCCTCGGTGACAACAGGATTAGGACCCTGCTGTACTCACAGTATTCATTTAGTGATTGAGTGTGTGACTCTCTATTTATTTATTTGTAAATAGTGGTTGTGTGTGTATGAGTGTTTGCGGAATGGTTGGATGAATTGCTTCTCGTAGCTGTGTGTGTGCGGTTTTTCTTCACCTGCTACTACTAGTTGTTACTTTCCATGTATATTGTATACAGAAAACCAATTAAAATGAGTTGAACCTGATCAGTGATCAAACATGTACATAAAATAAAAAAATTAACCCCAAATGGTTCAAATGGCTCTGAGCACTATGGGACTTAACATCTGTGGTCACCAATCCCCTAGAACTTAGAACTAATTAAACCTAACTAACCTAAGGACATCACACACATCCATGCCCGAGGCAGGATTCGAACCTGCGACCGTAGCAGCCGCGCGGCTCCGGACTGAGCGCCTAGAACCGCGAGACCACCGCGGCCGGCAAAATTACCACATTAGTGGCTAATTTAGTATTTAAGTTCTTAGTGTAATTGATACTGTATTAAGGTAAGTCATCAAAAAAATATAAGAAACTGTAAAAGAAAAATAGGTTTGTACCAAACCAACGTATATATGTCACAAAAATGTCATAAAAACACGTAACAAAGTAGCTTTGCAAATTATTGTTCATAAAAAAAATGTCTTTGTCAATAACCCAACAAAGTGATTTTAAAAAACTGTAAATAAACCACTATAAATATATGTCAACAGAAACTATCAGCTATGTAAATGAACAAACAAAAGAAAAAAATTTAATAAAAAATCATTAATTGTATTGCAAAAATTGTTATTAGTAAAACATTTGTTATTTTTCATTGTAGAATTATTGTTGGTAATAAACTGTGTGTCACAACCTGAACTTCTCTACCTGATCCACAGACATCAAATGAAAAGGCTGATTTTAGGATCCACACCAGCAGACATCACTATGGCGGCAGACGTGCTGGAGTGGGTACCACAGCAGGATATTGCAGAAACTTGCCATGGAGGGTGCACATGACATGTGGCAGGGGCAAATCTGCTGGCAGAGGTGTTTACCTTCAGGCAACAGAAGGCCGTTAGCCATCCAAAGCAGCTCTGCTCTGATTTCTTTCTGTGATTGTATGACATGGGTTCGGACTTGTGTTTCCTGTAGATCGACTTGCACAATGAGTTCATTTCTCCCTCACAAGGTTCTGTTCCCCAGCTATTATCAAGCAATCGTCAGCCTGTGAAGTACCTGAGCCAGGTGTGTAGCAAAGTGGTATTATGACTGCGCAGATGCTAAACCTATGGAATCGAACTAGTTATAAATGAGGAGGGGGAGGGGGAGCTTGAATCTTATTGGCCCAGAGGGGGAGATGTTTCCCACCAATTTAATGTGCTCCCATTGACAGTGTAGTGGGGAGATGGGAGGGAGTGGTTTCCCGTCCTTTTAATGTGTTCTCTTTGACTGAGAGAGATAGTGGTTTCCCGACAATTTTATATCATACAAGGCTATGAGATTGGTATCAGGTTACACAATGGCCTTATTGTACCTCTTACAATTGTTCCTTGTGTGTGGGTAGAGTAGATATTCCCTTCAATGTCCTTGAATGTACCACATACAATTGCCGGTGATTCCCCAGGTGGAGCGGAGTGGAGTTGACCTTGAATATAACTGGCCCAAGTGTGCTAGCTGACACTGGAAGTTGTTATCAGTGACCTTGAAAGAAGGGTGTTATCTGTCACAGATCTCCTTACTATGCTACAAATCTATATAGGAATTTTGGCTGCACCACAGCAAGAAACTGGCTGAATAGGATCGTGGGAGCATTCTATGATGATATTGTGGCAAAACTGTCATCATAGCATCAGCATGAAAAATATCTAAATCGTTCCAGCAATTATTTAGTGAAGTGCACCTAGCCACTGTAATCAGTTTTCTCTTCTCACATATGATATCGTTCTACAACCCACAGACGGATGGTTTTAGAAAAAAAAGCTCTCGCATGATTGCAGTACAGTACTGATAAGTACAAAAGTTACAGAGTGCAGCATTCTGTATGGCATAATTAGTTTATTTGGTAAGTGCCTGACCCATATCTGAGCGTTCAGTGCATATTTAACTGTGTTGAGAGACTGCTGTAATACATGGGACTTCATGTCAGTGCCAGAAAGGAGGAAACTATTGCGGAATATAATTTAACTAAAAAATATGGCATTGCAACACAAATATTTCTTAGATATCGGACTATTTTAATAGAGTATTACTGCCAGTACGAGCCAACCTTGAAATGACTTTTGGTATCATATTACAGCTGACACGATTGCGCACGTAATATTTAAGGTCACTCTACCTTCCCATCCCCACTCTCTCACCATCCCCTCCCCTTCCCAATCCCTCTCCCCTCCTCCACTTTGCTCTCGCCCATTATGGTTCATTCAGGGTCTGTACACAATAGTGAAAGAATCGGCATGACGTGCTATCATCAGAGATCAGTGAAAAAGTAAAATAAGACTGAAAGTAAGTATTTGTTCATCACTTATTAATATTATTGTTATTAATTTACTCTATTATACTTAATTTATTTCCCAGCAGTGCCACGGAACCCAGCTGAAATGCAACAGCAACCTACAGATGCCCTTTCATATTTAGCATACCTGCTGTCGTTCGATTATTTTATACAGCTTCCCCGCAACTCGCTGAGCCTTAGTTAAGTTCCATAAAAGTGCCGCTATTTGCTAACACATATAATTCGGTTGCTAGTGGATCTAAACCCATGAATGTAGGCCTAGCTCATGACAGTGACGAAGTATTATAGAAGCACAAAACATTCAGAAGATGTATGATCTACCTCCTACACCAATTCACATTCAGATGTTTGGGAGGATGGATTCAATGGCGGATACATTTGGAGTAGAGGTGCTTGAATTAACTTCAGAGGACACGCTCATTTACATAAAACATTCGAGTGTTGTGAATTTTTATGATCTGTACTGTGAGTTAATGATTGCTACAGACAGAGTGACAAAATGGCTCTGAGTTCTATGGGACTTAATATCTGAGGTCATCAGTCCCTTAGATCTTAGAACTAACCTAAGGACATCACACGCATCCATGCCAGAGGCAGGATTCGAACCTGCGACCGTAGCAGTCGCGCGGTTCCAGACTGAAGGGCCTAGAACCGCTCGGCCACAACGGCCGGCTACAGAGTGACACACTGGCGTCCATATTTAATAGGTGCATACTATGATTTTATAGAGTATTTGCTTGAGAATGGTGGAAGTATAAAGCAATTAGAGCAGTGTATAGACATTTGCATTCTCCAGCGCCATAGTGTATAAATATGATCCTATAAGTATCAGATCTGTTGAAGCAGAATTCATGGACGATATCCCTATGTATCTTGTGGCATCTGTTGGACTGAATGCTATGCAAGTGAGAGAATATGAAGATCTTGCGCATGATTTTGGAAGGTCAGATATGAAACTGCGGGTTGCGTAAATCAACATCGATAGAAAGAACTGAATCACCCTGTATTTTCCCCGTTTTCTCAGGCCAATATCGTCTCTGACCGAGGACAAAAGGTACCCAGATTTTGCTGTCGGACGAAAAACGCATTGACTGCCGTATTTCGTGAGGATTCTTACGGTTGTTGAAGACATATCGCCAAAACACGGCAAGAAGACCATTGCAATGTGTACCTCTGCATCTTCATTCATATCCGAACACGAACTGTCTCTGATTGGTATGCGTTTCATATCTGTTTATCAAAATAACCGTTCTGTTGGAACACTGTTCTTAGGTATCGCTGCTCACCAGCAGGCGGTCAGGATCTGAATTTGAGATCGCGTGTGCTCTATGTACCAGGGAGCGAAAGACATTGCCACATTGGGCACAATGGAGGAAGTAGTTAGTCTGCAAATATGACTCTGTGTGTTTCCGATACACATTCTCTCCCAGCGTTCAGAGAAATGTATTTTCTCTAGGGAGATTACGTTGCGTAAACTCTTAGTTACATTTTAGTTTTATTTATGCATGCATTTATTGGTTTATTTTGGTGAGATGTCAGCTGCTTTAGAATGATCATCCATATATTTCAAATGGCATTTGAAAATAGAGCTTATCTCTTAGAAATATTGCATGTGAAATAGCATCATCGATTAATTTTCCATTTATCTTCATTAACTGCGAAGACCTGTAGCTCCCGGTATATGGTGTTTGTTCGTTCTACTAAATATTCGAGATTCTTCTGACCCTAAAACCATTAAATGGTACGCTAACATCTTTTTCTCTTCCATGGTGAACTGAAAATACGAATACAGCGTGTTCAAATGCTGGACAAACATTTGTATTCCGTAGGGTCACATCGCAAGTGTATCTTCAACATACCGCCAGAAGCAGGAACGTTGGAGAGTTACCAACCACAGTGCTTTTTTTCCCAAAATCTTCCATAAATTAATTGGGTGCCATGGGACACAGGAGACTTCTCATGGCAACACTGTCAACTTGTTCCAAATACTAGTTATTAAATAAGAGGTAAACGGAGGTAACCACATGTTTAAACAAAGCCACAATGTCATTCTCAGATCTGCTGCTAAATAGCTCTAATGAGTCATGTAGGAGAACTTACGTAAATAAGGATACAACACACTATATGTATCAGTCAGTTGTATGAAACAAACGCAATAAGATGGGTTTACGTAGAGTCGTGACAGAATTACCATACCACTAACGAAGTTGCCAGGTCTATTGGTGGATTAACGCGGACTCTTCAACGGGTCTGCAACGAATGGCATACAACTCATAGCAACGCAGCATTGTGTTAGAGCAGTGGTCGTAAAAAGATCCGTAGACGAATGCCACGCCTTGCCAACGACAGTCGATTTCAGACCCAACAGTGTGTGCTGCTGTCAGTGAATGCAAGACCATTTCAAATAGCAGTTACTGAGAAAACACTACGATCGCAAGTGCGTGGACTGGTCATTTGGAGTCTGGTACCTAGCGAAAGGCCATCGCTCACAGTAGCACATAAAACGGCGTACCTTCAGATGGCCAGACAACTTGGACTGGGGTTGTATAATGTGGTTTAACGTGTCACGATTTGGTCTCTTTTCAAATAACGGAACATGTCAACTGCACCAATAGCCCTCAGAGGCGCATAATCCTCTGTGTGTGAAAGGTATAGTTCAGACTATAGGAGCTTCTGTGAAGTTTGGAGGGCGTTTTTCGTGGCATGACTTGAGCTCACTCATTCAGGTTACCGTAAAGATGAACCACGATGTTTATTTCAGCATTCTCGTGACCAAATGCCCTTTCCCACACATCTTCATGATAAATACGTTGGGCACACTCCCATCTTCGAAGATGGCATTAGCTGTGTTCATACGTCTGCATATATACGTTCCCGGTTTAAAGAACGTTCAGGCTTCCTATCACACCGTGACTGGTCCACTAAATCACCTGATCGTAATCCCATAGAAAATATCTGGGACTGTTTGGAACAGTGGGAGGAATGTAGCAGCCAATATTCCGGCACCCTGGTAGTTCTGTGGTATGTAATCATCAATGCGTGGCTTCAGCTGGATATGGCATACCTGAAGAAACTTGTAGCCTCTCTTCCCCGCCGAATAGGGACCATTAGCAATGCTGGCGGCGGTTTTACGCGATACTAGCGTGACGTCCGCTTTGGGTGACTAATCTTTTGTCCATTTCATTTCTGTTCCGGACTCAGAAGTGTGTTAAACTGATAAGATTGATCAGAGTTAAGCTGATAAGCTGAATGTTAGTGACACTGATAAGAGTGATTCGATTACACTGAACAATGAACAGTAGCCCATTACAACAGAGTGAACAGCAGGTGAGAAGGAATGCATACGTAGCTATAAATGTGAGTTCCCTCCTGGAGAAGCCTTGAAGGAAATATGAGGTCAGTGCTGCTCGTCTAAAAAAAGGCCATACTCCCATGACAACGGAAGCAACCTGTTAGAATGACGGTATCAAGTACCGTCATCACAATGAAAAGAACCAGTTCGAAGTACTGTATTGACAAAGTGATATTCTTTTTAGAACGTTTAAATTGCTACGAAGCTGAGTGACTTGCCTTTTCATGTCCCAAAAATGAACATCGTTTTGTTCCTGTGAAACGCCAATTCTGATAAGGGCAAAAATATCACGGGAAAAAACTGATTCTTACTCCTATAGGTAAATAGACTTATAATCTGGAATCGTGATCGGTTACGACAATGATTAGCAAAACAGAAATAACGAAAATATGTTTGGCCCTTATTAATGCAGCACGAAGAATCTTACCTCAAATTTAATGTTCGTACAGATACTACTGCAAAACTAAGGAAGGCCTAGAGCTGTGGAAGCTTTTATACTAACGTTGTACATTCATTAAGTACCTTTGTTGAAACTCAATATAATAGTTTTTAATGAACAAATATATAACATTTAGAAGCATCTGTTAGATTCCCTGCATTCATCACAATCATATCCCGAATTCTAAATACACTACTGGCCATTAAAATTGCTACACCAAGAAGAAATGCAGATGATAAACGGGTATTCATTGGACAAATATATTATACTAGAACTGACATGTGATTACATTTTCACGCAATTTGGGTGCATAGATCCTGAGAAATCAGTACCCTGAACAACCACCTCTGGCCGTAATAACGGCCTTGATACACCTGGGCATTGAGTCAAACAGAATTTGGATGGCGTGTACAGGTACAGCTGCCCATGCAGCTTCAACACGATAGTACAGTTCATCAAGAGTAGTGACTGGCGTATTGTGGCGAGCCAGTTGCTCGGCCACCATTGATCAGACGTTTTGAATTGGTGAGAGATCTGGAGAATGTGCTGGCCAGGGCAGCAGTCGAACATTTTCTGTATCCAGAAAGGCCCATACAGGACTTGTAACATGCGGTCGTGCATTATCCTGCTGAAAGGTAGGGTTTCGCAGGGATCCAATGAAGGGTAGATCCACGGGTCGTAACACATCTTAAATGTAACGTCCACTGTTCAAAGTGCCGTCAATGCGAACAAGAGGTGACCGAGACGTGTAACCAATGGCACCCCATGCCACCACGCTGGGTGATACGCCAGTATGGCGATGAAGAATACACGCTTCCAATATGAGTTCACCGCGATGTCGCCAAACACGTATGCGACCATCATGATGCTGTAAACAGAACCTGGATTCAAACGAAAAACTTACGTTTAGCCATTCGTGCACCCAGGTTCGTCGCAGGCGCTCCTGTCTGTGATGCAGCCATGGTCTCCGAGCTGATAGTCCATGCTGCGGCAAACGTTGTCGAACTGTTCGTGCAGATGGTTGTCTTGCAAATGTCTCCATCTGTTGACTCAGGAATCGAGACGTGTCTGCACGATCCGTTACAGCCATGCGGAGAAGATGCCTGTCATCTCGACTGCTAGTGATACGAGGCCGTTGGGATCCAGCACGGCGTTCCGTATTACCCTCCTGAAGCCACCGATTCCATATTCTGCTAACAGTCATTGGATCTCGACCAACGCGAGCAGCAATGGCGCGATATGATAAACCGCAATCGCGATAGGCTACAATCCGACCTTTATCTAAGTCGGAAACGTGCTGGTACGCATTTCTCCTCCTTACACGAGGCACCATAACAGCGTTTCACCAGGCAACGCCGGTCAACTGGTGTTTGTGTATGAGAAATCGGTTGGAAACTTTCCTCATGTCAGCACGTTGTAGGTGTCGCCACCGGCGCCAACCTTGTGTAAATACTCTGAAAAGCTAATCATTTGCATATCACAGCATCTTCTTCCTGTCGGTTAAATTTCGCGTCTGTAGCACGTCATCTTCGTGGTGTAGCAATTTTAATGGCCAGTAGTGTAACTCTCTAACCCCTCACAAAAAAGGAAACACAATCGTCCAATTATGTCGCTATACTCTTAAAACTGAGCTCTATACTGCTGCCAGTCCTAGAAATAATTCCCATTGTTATCGACTAAATTCAGTACCGATGCCTGCAGATATTATTAAGCACCATAGAAAAGAAATCAATTATTTTCCATGAGTTATAGTAGCAGCTCCATGATACACAGCTCCAAAAAGCGCCAAATGTAACGTGAAGTCTGGTAAATATTCGTCGTATGAAAACAAGGGGTCAGAAAGCCCAGACAGACCCGTTTCGTTTTAGGCGACAATCGCAAATGACAAAGAAAAAATAATGTATTTACTGTCACAGGAAATGCTATCTTTATGCATGGTACACAAAATACACCATGTGATCAAAAGTATCCGGACACCTGGCTAAAAATGACTTACAAGTTCGTGGCGTCCTCAATCCGTAATACTGGGATTCATTATGGTGTTGGCCCACCCTTAGCCTTGATGACAGCTTCCACTCTCGCAGGCATACGTTCAATCAGGTGCTGGAAGGTTTCTTGGGGAATGGCAGCCCATTCTTAACAGAGTGCTGCACTGAGAAGAGGTATCGATGTCGGTCGGTGAGGCCTGGCACGAAGTTCGCATCCCAAAACATCCCAAAGGTCTTCTAGAGGATTCAGGTCAGGACTCTGTGTAGGCCAGTCCATTACAGGGATGTTATTGTCGTATAACCACTCCGCCACAGGCCATGCATTATGAACAGGTGCTCGGTCGTGTTGAAACATGCAATCGCTATCCCCAAATTGCTCTTCAACAGCGGGAAGCAAGAAGGTGCTTAAAACATCAATGTAGGCCTGTGCTATGACAATGCCACGCGGAACAAGGGGTGCAAGCCCCCTACATGAAAAACACGACCTCACCATCACACCACCGCCTCCGAATTTTACTGTTGGCACTACACACGCTGGCAGATAACGTTCACCGGGCATTCGCCACACCCACAACCTGCCATCGGATCGCCACATTGTGTTCCGTGATTCGTCACTCCACGCAACGTTTCCCCACTGTTCAATTGTCCAGTGTTTACGCTCGTTACACCAAGCGAGGCGTCGTTTGGCATTTACCGGCGTGATGTGTGGCTTATGAGCAGCCGCTCGACCGTGAAATTCAAGTTTCCTCACCACCTGCCTAACTGTCATAGTACTTGCAGTAGATTCTAATGCAGTTTGGAATTCCTGTGTGATGGTCTGGATAGATGTCTGCCTATTACACATTATGACCCTCTTCAACTGTCGGCGGTCTCTGTCAGTCAACAGACGAGTTCCCCATTCTCCTCTCTCACGATGTCTAATGACTACTGAGGTCTCTGATATAAAGTACCTGACAGTAGGTGGCAGCACAATAAACCTAATATGAAAAACGTTTGTTTTTGGGGCTGTCCTGATACTTTTGATCACATAGTGTATCTTAATTGAATGATACCAAAGAGGGACTGAAAAACAAGAGACCTGTGTGTGTTTATCGACTTTAATGACACCATCTTACTGAGTCATCAAAACAATGAAACTGAAGGGAACGTTAGATTTTATCATCCCTTTCAAGTCCAAATAATTTGCGATTGTCAGCTTGTTGAAAGAATCATCCCAGCATTTCTCTGAAATGACTGAGAGTACGGAGGAAATCTAAATCAGGGTAGCTCCTCCGGGCTTTCAACCCCATTGCTCCATAACACAAATTCACTGTTTTACACAATGCGCAGCTTTGTGCAGAATAAGGTACTGCTGCGCCCCGAAAAAGTTCGGCATCCGAACTTTAAAATTTTTTAAAGTTTTGTTCCGGCTGCTGCCAGGCAACAGAGGCCAGCCTAGAACGATGTGCTAATCAAGCAGGCCAATGCGCAGTACTGCTGACATTATGTCGAACACTCCAGCTGGATGGGTTTGTTACGTCGTCCATGGCTGAAGTACAGGGAATAGCTACAGCCGCAACACAGTGTGGCCGAGGGTGAAGTTAACGTCTTGAAACACGTCGCACTTGCGTGCTGCCGAAAACACACACGTTGAAAATATGGCTACGCCTAGCAACCTGTGTCCAATGCGGGGCCACGGAGCGAGCCAGGAAAAGCTGACGGGACGACTGATGTGGAACAAATTCACTATTCCCTCCCACAAAGGCCACGTCAGAAACGTAGCAAGAAGTATATAAATAATCAAGCCTGGAAGTATGTTTGGCAGGGGCTCTGTCTGACATGGAGGAGGCCTTGATGGTGGCTGTCGAGCGAACTACGAGGGGCGTTAGAAAAGTCCGTGCAAAAATAAAAACTATTTACGTGTTTGGGGTAAATCTTTTTTATTTTTCGACATAGTCTCCGTTTAGACTTATACACTTCGTCCAACGCTTTTCTAATTTGTTGATCCCTTGCGAATAATAGGAATTGTCCAAGTCTGCAAAATAGTTGCTGCAATCACCTCCTCGTTTGAACAAAATCTTTGTCCTTCCAGCCATTTCTTGAAATTGGGGAACAAATACTAGTCCGAGGGAGCCAAGTCTGGAGAATAGGGGGGATGTGAAACGAGTTAGAATCTTATTTGCATTAATTTTGCAACCACAACTGCTGAGGTGTGTGCTGGTGCATTGTCGTGATGGAAAGGACATTTTTGCGGTCCGATCGCCGGCGTTTTTCTTGCAGATCGATTTTCAAACGGTCCAAAAACAATGAATAATTTGCACCTGTAATATTTTATCCATTTCCAGAGGGTCGATGAGGATTATCCCTTGCGAATCCAAAAATACAGTCGCCATAACTTTTTCGGCCGAAGGAATGGTCTTCGCCTTTTTTGGTTCAGTTTCTCCCTTGATAACTCATTGTTTAGATTGTTGTTTGGTCTCAGGAGTATAGTAATGTATCCATGTTTCATCCACATTGAGAAAACGACGCTTAAAGTCCTGCGGATTCTTCCTAAACAGCTGCAAACAATCCTTGCAACACTTCACACTAATCCGTTTTTGGACAAGCGTGAGCAATCGTGGAACCCATCTTGCGGATAGCTTGGTTCAAATGGCTCTGAGTACTATGGGACTAAACTTCTGAGGTCATCAGTCCCCTAGAACTTAGAATTACTTAAACCTAACTAATCTAAGGACATCACACACATCCGTGCCCAAGGCAGGATTCGAACCTGCAACCGTAGCTGTCGCGCGGTTGCAGACTGTAGCGCCTAGAACCGCTTGGCCACTCCTGCCGGCTTGCGGATAGCTTTCTCATGTCCAAATGTTTAAGCAAAATATTATGTACCCGTTCATTCGAGATGCCCACAGTACTAGCAATCTCACGCACCTTAGCTCTTCTGTCATAAATCACCATATCATGGATTTTATCAATGATTTCTGGAGTCGTAACCTCTACAGGGCACCCAGAACGTTCAGCATCACTTGTGCCCATATGGCCACTCCGAAAATTTTGAAACCACTTATAAACTGTTCTAATCGAAGGTGCAGAGTCACCGTAATGTTTATCAAGCTCCTCTTTAGTCTCCTGAGGCGTTTTGCCTTTCATAAAGTAATGTTTAATCACCACACGAAATCCTTTTTCGTCCATTTTTTGACAATCACTCGACTTCATTGATTCACACGAATGCCAAACATAGAGAAATTGACCAATATGGCTGAAACTTGGTGTGCATTCTTTCCAAACATGCTGCTAACTAAACATGATCTCGATATGCGCCTATGATGAAGTCTTCTGCCGACCGGGGTGGCCAAGCGGTTCTAGGCGCTACAGTCTGGAACCGTGCGACCGCTACGTCGCAGATTTGAATCCTGCCTCGGGCATGGATGTGTGTGTGATGTCCTTAGGTTAGTTAGGTTTAAATAGTTCTAAGTTCTAGGGGACTGATGACCTCAGAAGTTAAGTCCCGTAGTACACAGGGCCATTTGAACCATTTTTTTGAAGTCTTCTCGGGTTATCAGCCGAGTCAAGACGTCGTTCTGCGGCAACATTTCAACAAGTTTCGTACTTGTCATCAACAGGAGAAGAAGAGACCAAAATTTATCGAATCAGTTAACGTAGAGGAGGGTATCAATGATCATAAGGCTGTGATAGCAATTATGATTTCGGGGTTTACAAGAAATATTAAGAAAGATAGGAACATTTTTTGCTTAGCAAGACTGACGGGATACAAACCGCAGAGTATCTGTGTAGTCACCATCAAATATTCAGTGATGAGGGTGAAGATGTGTAGCAGAATTGGAAAAAATTCAAAAGCAATACTCAATATGCCTTAGACAAGTATGTTCCGAGAAAGATCTTAAAAGACTGTAAAGACCCACCGTGGTTCAATAGCCGCGTTAGAAAACTGCTCCATAAACAAATAGAGCTTCATTTCAGATTCAATGCAGTTCAAAACCTAGTTGCCAAAAAAAATGTTGAACGATCGAAAATGAACGTAAGGAGAGCAATGAGAGAAGCTTTGAATGACCTTGAAGGTAAATTTTTTTCAGCTCTAAGAGGTTTTGGTTTAACGTACAATCAATAAGCGGTTCCAAATCATCTGTTAATTTACTAAGACATCATACTGGCACCGAAACGAGAGATAACAGAGAGAAGCCAGAAATACTGAATTTGATCTTCTGAAATTGTTTTATCGCAAAAGTTCGTAACACAGTCCCTCCTTTCAATCACTTTACGAACGTTGAAATGTCACAAAATGAGACAACCGGCCGCGGAAGACAAAAACAACTACAATCACATTGTAGTGGAAAGGCAACATGACAAGATGATATATCTATAGATTCTGCAAAGATTATGCGAAAGAACTTTCTCTCTTTCTAGTAGCGGTTTATTGTAGATCGCTGGTGCGAGGAAGAGTTCCTAGCGACTGTAAATAAGCGCAGGTCATTCCTGCTTTCAACAAGGACCACAGAACAGATGCACACTATTATAGACCTATATCGTTGACGTCAATCTGTTGTAGAATTATGGAACATGTTTTATAATCAGGAATTATACTGTTCTTGGAGAACGAAAACCTCCTCTATAAAAATCAACATGTATTTCGCAACCAGAAATACTGCGAAACAGCTCGCTCTGTTCCGCCATAAGGTCCATAACGCTGTAGACAAAGGCGCTCAGGCTGATGTCGTGTTCCTTGACATCAGGAAGGCATTTGACACCATGCCGCGCTGCCACTTAGTGAAAAAAAAAAAACGAGTTTATCGAGTATCGGACCAGATTTGCGACTGGATTCACGACTTCCTTGCAGACAGAACTCAACACTTCGCCCTTAAAGAAACAAAATTGACACATGTAAAGACAATTTCTAAAGTATCCCAAGGAAGTGTGATAACATCGTTATTGTTTACAGTGTATATACATGATCTAGAAGAAAGCGTCGGATGCTCTTTAAGATTGTTCGCAGATGATGCGGTTGTCTGTAATAAATCAGCAACACCAGAAGACACTATCAATTTGCAGAATGACCTGCAGTGGACTGATGATTGGTGTAGACTCTGGCAGTTGACTCTGAACGTAAATAATTGTAACATATTGCGCATTCATAGGAAAAGAAAGCCACTACTGTACAACTACACTGCTGGAAACAGTATCTACCGTAAAATATCTAGGAGTAACTATCCAGAGCGACCTTCAGAGGAATGACCACATAAAATAAATAATGGGAAAAGCAGATGCCAGACTCAGATTAATAGGAAGGATCTTAAGGAAATGTAGCTCATCCACGAAGGAAGTGGTTTATAAGGCGCTTGTTCGACCGATTCTTGAGTTCATCAGTATAGGATCCTTTCCGAGTAGGACTGATAGAAGAGATAGAGAAGATCCAACGAAGAGAGATACCTTTCGTCACGAGATCCTTTTTTCGGTGCGAGATCGTTATCGAGATGATCAACAAACCCCATTCGGAGTCGTTACAAGAGAGGCGCTGTGAATCACGGAGAGGTTTATCACTGAAATTACGAGCACCTTCCAGTAAAAGTTGGACAAAATAACACTTGCTCCCACATACATCTCACGTAACGAACATGGAGAGAAAACTCGAGAAATTAGTGCCAATGCAGAGGCTTACTAACAATCATTCTTCCCACATGCTATTCGCAAATGGAACAGGATAAGCAGGATCAGTTAGTGGCACCAGAAGTACCCTCCACCTCAAAAGATTAGGTAGCTTGCGGAGTATAATGTAGAAGTAAATGTAGAGGTTCATGGTATTCAGTCATGCTAACACTCTGCCTGCATCATGAGCTGGAGAGAATGACTGTCTGTTGAGCTTCATAGGAACTATGGCTAACTCTTTGGGTGATAAAGATCAGCCAGCTGCCTGCTTGCTTGTCAACGTCTCATGTTGCAGTCCGAGGCATGCCACACTTATGACGTAGCAGCTGCTGGACTTCACCGATGTGAGAAGCTGGTGTGCGGCCAGCCTCTGCTCTCTGAAGGACTTCGGCCGACATACTACATGTTGCTACAATCTGGCTGGAGGAGGTGCGCCCTCGAGTCTTCACAGCCACCTAGACGTCGTCGGCCACTGTCCTGGTCAACTCCTGGTGGGTGACCAGGGCCATTTCTCCTCAGCACCGAAAATATAGTGTCAGCTATCGTACCCAAGTGCACGAAATGGAGACCACAAGTGACAAATGGGAACATAGATATGTATAGTCGGCCAAACTCCTGAGGCCCTGAGTGGGCCATACCCTTTCCTTTGCCTGCTCACTGGCCACACAGCACTGCGCTAACAGTAGCCCATGACCCAGGGCAATGGACGTCGTGGACAAGACTTCAGGTCCAGATTGTATACTGATTAGGTTCCTTTCAGATTACGCTGATACAATAGCTCCCTACTTAGCAATCATATACAACCGCTCGCTCACCGATAGATCTGTACCTACAGATTGGAAAATTGCGCAGGTCGCACCAGTGTGTAAGAAGGGTAGTAGGAGTAATCCATCTAACTACAGACCTATATCATTGACGTCGGTTTGCAGTAGGGTTTTGGAGCATATACTGTATTCAAACATTATGAATCACCTCGAAGGGAACGATCTATTGATACGTAATCAGCATGGTTTCAGAAAACATCGTTCTTGTGCAACGCAGCTAGCTCTTTATTCGCACGAAGTAATGGCCGCTATCGACAGGGGATCTCAAGTTGATTCCGTATTTCTAGATTTCCGAAAAGCTTTTGACACCGTTCCTCACAAGCGACTTCTAATCAAGCTGTGGGCCTATTGGGTATCGTCTCAGTTGTGCGACTGGATTCGTGATTTCCTGTCAGGAAGGTCGCAGTTCGTAGTAATAGACGGCAAATCATCGAGTAAAACTGAAGTGATATCAGGTGTTCCCCAGGGAAGCGTCCTGGGACCTCTGCTATTCCTGATCTACATAAAGGACCTGGGTGACAATCTGAGCAGTTATCTTAGGTTGTTCGCAGATGATGCTGTGATTTACCGTCTAGTAAGGTCATCCGAAGACCAGTATCAGTTGCAAAGCGATTTAGAAAAGATTGCTGTATGGTGTGGCAGGTGGCAGTTGACACTAAATAACGAAAAGTGTGAGGTGACCCACATGAGTTCCAAAAGTAATCCGTTGGAATTCGATTACTCGATAAATAGTACAATTCTCAAGGCTGTCAATTCAACTAAGTACCTGGGTGTTAAAATTACGAACAACTTCAGTTGGAAAGACCACATAAATAATATTGTGGGGAAGGCGAGCCAAAGGTTGCGTTTCATTGGCAGGACACTTAGAAGATGCAACAAGTCCACTAAAGAGACAGCTTACACTACACTCGTTCGTCCTTTGTTAGAATATTGCTGCGCTGTGTGGGATCCTTACCAGGTGGGATTGACGGAGGACACCGAAAGGGTGCAAAAAAGGGCAGCTCGTTTTGTATTATCACGTAATAGGGGAGAGAGTGTGGCAGATATGATACGTGAATTGGTATGGAAGTCATTAAAGCAAAGACGTTTTTCGTCGCGGCGAGATCTATTTACGAAATTTCAGTCACCAACTTTCTCTTCCGAATGCGAAAATATTTTGTTGAGCCCAACCTACATAGGTAGGGAGTGGAATGGTAGGGAGATAGTATGACTGTGGTTCGATGAACCCTCTGCCAAGCACTTCAATGTGAATTGCACAGTAATCACGTAGATGTAGATGAGGTGGGTGCTGTCAGGGCATCAGTGCATTCTGCAACTGGCAGAACTTGAAGGCATGCTGGACTGCCCAGAGTGCAGCTGTGGCACTATACATTGCTGGTGGAAATACGAGGGCGGTTCAGAAAGTAACCTCCGATTGGTCACAGTGCGGGTTGTGGGGGGAGTAGCGACGCCATCTGTGCGTTCACGCACTCAACAGGTCAGTCGGCATCAAGCCGTGGTCGAGTGAACGTCGTAACTGCGCTAGTTTAGTTTTTGTGGCAGTTTGAAATGTGTGCTGCAATAGAAAACCCCGCCAAATGTGAAGTGCGTGCTGACATAAGGTTTTTTACAGCCAAAGGATATTCTGCAGCAGCTATTCATCGTGAGCTTTGTGCTGTGTACGGACCAAGAGTTATGAGTGAAGGAGTTGTCTGTGAATGGGTACGTTTATTTAAAAGTGGACGAGAAAACGTTCATGATGAAGAGAGGTGTGGTAGACCATCATTGGTGACTGACGAACTCGTTCAGACAGTTGATGCAAAAGTTCGTGAAAATCGACGTTTCTCAATGTCGGAGTTGTCTACTGGTTTTCCACAGATTTCTAAGACTCTCTTGTACGAGATAGTGACAGCAAGATTGGGTTACCGTACGTTCTGTGCACGATGGGTGCCCAAAATTCTTACCGACCACCACAAAACTCAAAGAATGGCCTCTGCATTAGACTTTCTGTCACGTTATGAGGACGAAGGAGAACCATTGTTAAACAGAATCGTGACCGGTGACGAAACCTGGATTAAGTACGTGAACCCAGAGACAAAAGAACAATCAAAGATGTGGGCACATTCAAATTCGCCTACCAAACCAAGAAAAGCCTCGCAAGATTTTTCTGCCAGAAAACTGATGGCAACGGTGTTTTGGGATGCCAAAGGGGTGTTGTTTGTTGAATTCATGGAACGTGGTACGACCATTAATCAAGACGTGTACTGTGAAACAATAAAAAAGTTACGACGGGCTATACAGAACAAACGCCGTGGTATGCTGACTTCCGGTATCGTTTTTTTGCACGATGACGCCCGTCCTCACTCTGCTCGCAGAACAACGGCCCTTCTTGAGTCCTTCAAGTGGGACGTTATCAACCATCCACCTTACAGCCCAGACCTGGCGCCAAGTGATTATCACCTCTTCATGCATTTGAAGAAATGGCTCGGGTCACAGCGGTTTGATGACGACGAAGAGCTCAAAGATGCGGTCACAGGCTGGCTCCAGGCACAAGCGGGTGATTTTTATGCAGAAGGAATTTCAAAGCTTGTGAAGAGATACGATAAGTGCCTCAATCGCTATGGAGACTATGTAGAAAAAAAGTGCAAAGATGTAGTTGTAAGATGTATATACTAAAATATTTTTATTTAACTTGGTGTATTTTTTAAAATCAACCGGAGGTTACTTTCTGAACGGCCCTCGTAAATACTTGTTAATGCTACCACTGTTTCACTGTGCTCCCCTGCATACATCAAGCCACTCCCGAACCATTCCACTCACCCATTCTGACGTGTATTGGTCGCTACAGTGGTGTCAGTAAGTGGTCGTTAGACTTCCCACCACAACGGGTGGTGTCGAGAGTTGCTCGACTGGCGTCTAAACGCTACAGTTTGGTGGGAGCAGTGATTGTTGAGTAACTCCCGGCAACCAAACGCTGTAATTTCTGTACATTGGTTAATTATGTACGAGCGGTGGTTCTCAGTTCACCTCCAGTTCAGCAGTATCAGCTCAGCACAATGTGGTGCAGTAAGTTTCACTTTTTTATGTTTGACTCTGTATCTATTCTTGGTTGTTAGATGTACCTTGTCTGAGTACTGGACAGGTTATGTTTCAGGTTACATTTGTGAAACCTTGTGATACTATCTAATTATTTATGGGTGATGTTAGACCCAATAATCTCGTACTGGTAAGGTGTTAGTCTGTAATCTTGTAGGGCACAACTTGCTGTGCACTAAGGCTGTAGCACCCACATGTCTTACATGTAAATGAATTGGTCATTTGCTATTGTTCAGAGTATAAGTGGTCAATGATAAGAGGAAAAAATTAATTTATAGTGTTTTGTAGTATTTGGGTGCATCAGTTGGTTATTTGTGTTTCTGGGTATTAATTACAGTAGGAGTAAAGTTTACAAAATGGTAGAAGCAAGTGCTGCTGCTACTACTAAGGAGGCCGTTGTTGCTCTAACAGAGCAAGAACGAATATTAACAGATGAGAATTCTCGTCAAAAGCAGGAGCATGACGAACTCCTTCATAGATCTGAGACTTTGCAAGTCGTTCAGTTTCAATTAAAATCTGAGTCAGGGGAAATTATGGTATACTTGGGGTTATCTTCTTATTCTTTTGATCCAGTTCTAGCCGCAATTATCAACCTCTTTTGGGTAAATCAACAGAAGACGTGTCAATATTCGTTTTTGATACTACAGCTGCTGCTGCAATTAGCGGTTGGTCAGACGAAGTAACCCTTCGTGTGGCTAAGTTGCTTGTAACAAGGAAAGCCAAAACATCAGTGTTGTATCATGAGACCCTCGCTAAAGCACAGTCGTTCAGTAGCCGGTTGCTGGACTGCATGAGCGTTACCAAAAACAAAACAGCACACAGTTTTTTCACGAGAACTCAGTACTTTATCTTTGAAATGTAATGAGTCGGTGGAAGTCATTTCAGACAGGATTCGCAAAGAGATATGTGTCTACCCAGAAGGTGGAGGCCAATAACGCGGTACTGCAGGAAGCAGTAAACAGAACGTTAGAAGTTTCGTTGCGCAGGATTGAGAATCCTTATGATTTAACAGTAGCTCCTAGAATTGCAGTGCGGTTGGCGAAGATAGAATTTGCTATGAATCAACTGTATATTCACTTCAGAGGTCAAATGTTACAGCATCAGCAACCAGACAATTGCTTCTGTGGGAAAGTTGGCCACCGAGTACCACATTAGGAAATATGAAAAGCGTAACTGGGAGAGACATCTACTAAATTCAAACGGGAATGTTTTGTCCATCGGAAAGTAGTAATGATAGGCCATAACACTGCACAAGTTAGAGCACAGACGAAATGCTGCTCAGTGGGCTCAGTGATTGGTATAGAACAATGGTTTCTTGTACACAAAGAACACAAATATCCATTATCAGTCTAGACCTTGTGAGCAGGAGAGTTGGTGCACCACAATATAAGTTACGTGGAGTTGACTGTATAAGTGTGGAGTCACTGGGTACGACGGTACTTGATTTTGCTGTTGGGCAAACAAAGTTTTGCTATGTGGGGGTGGAAGGCACTCAGCGATTCTCTGACTAAATTTTCTCGACAAACATTGTGCTAGGATTGACCTTTGATAGTGCACAGTTGACCTCAGTGAAACTTTGTTTCAGTTGGGGGGATAGAGTTGTAAACCAAGCAATGTCGCAAGGTTTACATGTCGTGAAGGTGATGCCAGTTAAACTGCTGACGAGATCATTAAAGATTGATCAATAGGATAAAATACTGGCAGGTATGGAAAAATTAGTGTGTGTTTCTGTGGGTATCAATTTGCCTTGCGGGATTTTCTACGAGGTTGTGCCACTCTCAAGCTATGAAGGGTTTAATGGTTCACATTGTTTTGTACCCAGAAGCATATCTTGAGCGAGTAATATTAATGGAGAGTATACGTTGAAGAGCCAAAATATTATGACTACCTGCTTAACAGATTGTTGGTCCATCTTTGGAACGAAATACATCACTGATTCTGCATATGAGAGATCCGACAGTTTGTTGGTGTGTTGTGGAAGTATGTGATATTAGATTTGTACGTATATGTCACGTAATTCGCGTAGATGACGGGACTATGATTTCCGTAAGCGGTGATGGCGCCCGATGACTATCCGGATAGTCTCCATAGAATTTACATCAGTTCAATTTGGTCGGCGAGACATCAACGTGAGTCCACTATAAAGCTCCTCAATCCACTGTGCTATGGTTCTGGCACCGGGACACAAATACTTACGCAAGTGAAAGAGGACATTGCCATCAAGGAAGACAGCAAGCTGGAAGTGATGTAGATTTTCGCAGTTGCAAGCGTGTCTTCGACTGCTACCACAAGTCTCGTGCAAGTGCGGGAAAATGTCTCCCATCGCCTAATACTGCTCCCATTAGTCTTCATCCTTGATACGCTACACATTTCGAGCCGCCGTTCACCTCGATGACGGTGTTAGTGGAGACAACCATCGACCTAGTGTAGCAAAAATGTGATTCACCCTAAGCGTCGACGTGTTTCCATTGATCGACATTTGAATTCTAATAGTCCCATGCCGCTGGGTCAACATGTGAACATGTAGGGGTGGTCTGCTGCGGAGCTCCGTGTTCATTGTTGAACGGTGTGCTCCGAACAATTGTGCGTGCACAAGCATTGTGCTCTTTCGGCAGAGATGCCACAGACCACCATCTATCCTACTTTACAGATCAGACAACCCTCAATACCCCACGTTCTGTGAATAGTCGTGAACATTCAACCATTTAGCGCTTATTGTTAGTTTCACTGTCCTACCTCTTTCCATAGATGCTCACAACAGTAGAACAAGGTGATGCCTCATCCATATCTATTCCACTTACATAATGTTGTTACCACATCAGTTAGCCAAAATGCCACCAGACGGCATCCAACATCGCAGTGGGCGGTGGTCATAATGTTTTGGTATATAGGTGTATGGTGCTGGGTAGCATAAATAGCTTGGGCAGAGGTGAATTTGGCCTATTAAAGGGTATAGTGATAGCCACTCAGCAAGAGTAGATTGTTGTTGTATGTTCTGGCTCACTAGCTCAATTTTCTAAAAAATAAAAATTTGACCTAGTTATCCAGAACACATAAAAACAATCTACTATCCCTTTTACCTAATTCTGACATAATATAATATAATATAATATAATACACTCCTGGAAATGGAAAAAAGAACACATTGACACCGGTGTGTCAGACCCACCATACTTGCTCCGGACACTGCGAGAGGGCTGTACAAGCAATGATCACACGCACGGCACAGCGGACACACCAGGAACCGCGGTGTTGGCCGTCGAATGGCGCTAGCTGCGCAGCATTTGTGCACCGCCGCCGTCAGTGTCAGCCAGTTTGCCGTGGCATACGGAGCTCCATTGCAGTCTTTAACACTGGTAGCATGCCGCGACAGTGTGGACGTGAACCGTATGTGCAGTTGACGGACTTTGAGTGAGGGCGTATAGTGGGCATGCGGGAGGCCGGGTGGACGTACCGCCGAATTGTTCAACACGTGGGGCGTGAGGTCTCCACAGTACATCGATGTTGTCGCCAGTGGTCGGCGGAAGGTGCACGTGCCCGTCGACCTGGGACCGGACCGCAGCGACGCACGGATGCACGCCAAGACCGTAGGATCCTACGCAGTGCCGTAGGGGACCGCACCGCCACTTCCCAGCAAATTAGGGACACTGTTGCTCCTGGGGTATCGGCGAGGACCATTCGCAACCGTCTCCATGAAGCTGGGCTACGGTCCCGCACACCGTTAGGCCGTCTTCCGCTCACGCCCCAACATCGTGCAGTCCGCCTCCAGTGGTGTCGCGACAGGCGTGAATGGAGGGACGAATGGAGACGTGCCGTCTTCAGCGATAAGAGTCGCTTCTGCCTTGGTGCCAATGATGGTCGTATGCGTGTTTGGCACCATGCAGGTGAGCGCCACAATCAGGTCTGCATACGACCGAGGCACACAGGGCCAACACCCGGCATCATAGTGTGGGGAGCGATCTCCTACACTGGCCGTACACCACTGGTGATCGTCGAGGGGACACTGAATAGTGCACGGTACATCCAAACCGTCATCGAACCCATCGTTCTACCATTCCTAGACCGGCAAGGGAACTTGCTGTTCCAACAGGACAATGCACGTCCGCATGTATCCCGTGCCACCCAACGTGCTCTAGAAGGTGTAAGTCAACTACCCTGGCCAGCAAGATCTCCGGATCTGTCCCCCATTGAGCATGTTTGGGACTGGATGAAGCATCGTCTCACGCGGTCTGCACGTCCAGCACGAACGCTTGTCCAACTGAGGCGCCAGGTGGAAATGGCATGGCAAGCCGTTCCACAGGACTACATCCAGCATCTCTACGATCGTCTCCATGGGAGAATAGCAGCCTGCATTGCTGCGAAAGGTGGATATACACTGTACTAGTGCCGACATTGTGCATGCTCTGTTGCCTGTGTCTATGTGCCTGTGGTTCTGTCAGTGTGATCATGTGATGTATCTGACCCCAGGAATGTGTCAATAAAGTTTCCCCTTCCTGGGACAATGAATACACGGTGTTCTTATTTCAATTTCCAGGAGTGTATAATGGTATAGAATAATAACATCTATAACAAAAAATAATTTATTTTTCAGACATTTCCAAAAGGTGAATGTAAGGTAATTAAATATATTAGGTAATTAACTATTATTTTGAAAAACAATTTAAAAAAAAGCCATCTTTCACATCATTTTCTTAGCTCCAAAACTTATCCTGTTTTTGACTTTTGTGAAAAACAAGTTTTTCAAATTATATTAAAGGATAAGTATATAAAAATCATTTATTTACAACTTTATCTAGGCCCAAGAATTGTCCTATTTTTTACTTTTGTGACAAACGTGTTTTTTTTAATTATTTTCAACACAATATTTTAAAAAAGCATTTTTAGATCGTTTTCTTAGCCCCAAGAATTGTCCTATTTTTGAGTTCTGTGACAAACGCGTTTTTTAAAACTTTTTTCGAAACAAATTTTAAAAAAACCATTTTTAGATCATATTCTTAGCCCCAAAAATTGACCTATTTTTGACTTATGTGAAAAACGTGTTTTTTATATTATATTAAAGAATAAGTATATAAAATTATATACTTCCTGCTTTAGCCATAAGATTATTATGTGCTGTTGTTTGTAAATGTTTTTTGAGATAACACTTTCACAAGTAACTTTAATGTTACTACGTTCTTTCCAGCATTCTTTACATACATAACAATGTCCACCTGTTCGATATTTATCTCTATAAAATTCTTCAAATAGGTAAGAAATTTACTTTACTTTTAGCTACTTTTTGAATGAAAGTAAATTCATTAGAAAAATATTTTTTTAAAAAATTTCAAAATTTGTGAACTCTATATCATGCAATTCATTATTTCTATTTTTAAGTTTCTTCATTCCTTTATATTCCAGTGTCATTTGTCCTTTTTTAAATACTTCAAGTCCCCAAGAATCAATTAATTTGTAATATCTATTTGGTAAAATAACTTTAAATCATTATTAAGTTCCATACAAATTTTTTCTCCATATCTAGTATTTAAATATTCGCAGACAGTAACATTATATAAAACATTAATCTCTAGTTAAGTTATTTTTTTAATCTCGTTCGAGACACTAACATCATTAAGCTTCTTGATTAGTCTCCATTTATGTAGAATAAATTTTATCAGATTTATATATAATAATTTTTTATTAGATCTTCAATAATAAGTAATGACCATATGGTAATGAATCTATTCTATTTTCTAAAACGTATCTTTTATTATCATGAGGACTTGGTGCTTTTTTGTTTACTTTAATTGTATAGATTTCATGTTTTTCACTTTTCATTAAATTAAATTTTTTATATTGTTATTTATTATTATTATTATTATTAGTCGTAAAGCTCCCAACATGGAAGACGCTAAGTAAAGATGGTTCACTTCTGGGGCTTCTTATTCTTCTTGTTTGCCCACCAGGTCTTCATTCTTTGCGAGAATTCAGCTTTTCTTTCTTCGCTCCATTTTGTTCCAGTTCTCGGCGCTTTTGTCTCTGGTTTGACCTCCCATTTGTCAACTTTAAGTTTGAAATTGTTTCTTTTGTTCATGTCTTCAGTAGTAATGTTGGCTAATTCCAGATCTTTCTTTACATTTTTGATCCATTCTCCTCCATTAACAAGGGATGCTACGTATCTTACTATTTTTTTTGTAAGTCTGTGATCGGGAAGTCTCATTATGTGGCCATAGAATTTTATACGCCTCTTCCTCATGTCTATCTCTATGTTAGAATATTCTTCAATTTTAGAATTTTTCTGTAATCTATACCCCTCTTTGGTCCATCTTGGTCCCAGAATTTTCCTAATGATTTTCCTTTCCTCTTTCTTCAGGTTTTCCATATCTGTTTTGCTTTTAAGTGTCAAGGTTTCGCTGGCATATAGCATTATTGGTTTAATTACCGACTTATAATGTTTAATTTTTGTATTTATAGCTAGACATTTTTTTAGTGTAAATGTTTTGGACCAGCCCTAGACCCCTACGAGCTTTTAATATTCTTTCTTGTTGTGAGTATTTTTCAGAAATTATCTCTCCTAAATATTTAAAGTATGGTACCCTCTTAATTTCTCCATATTTGGTTTGTAACTTAGAAATTTCTAGATTTGTTGTTGTAAACACCGTTTTCTCAAAAGATATTTGTAGGCCAACTTTTCCTGCACACTCCTTTAAGGTTTCTATCCGTTTGACTGCCATTTCACTAGAATCTGCCATTATTGCAAGATCGTCTGCGTAAGCTAAATAGGGGATTTGTAGGTCATCTTTTTTGGTTCCCAGTGATATTGGTTTCCAGTACTTTTCTTTTTTGAGTTCTTTTTCCCATTCTGCCATGACTCTATCCAGAACTACGTTAAATAACAGACATGATAATCCATCACCTTGTCTATCCCCAGTTTTTATCTCAAATGATTTTGAAAGTTTTCCCATGAATTTCACTTTGCATTTTGTATTTGTTAATGTCTGCTCTATGATGTTCCGTGTCTTCTTATCCAGTCCTTGCTTGTTCTTCAAGAATTTTAAATAGTGTGGGTCTGTGAATTGAATCATATGCCTTTTTAAAGTCGACAAAGACATATACTGTAGGCTTCCTTCGCATTTGTCTCATCCTTGTAATCAATTTCAAGTTTAAAATTTGTTCTGGACATGATCTGTTTGGTCTGAAACCAGCTTGGAAATCTGACATTTTGCGTTCTAGCAGTTTTTGTGTTCTTTCAAGAAGACAAGCTGATAATATCTTGTATGTGACGGCAAGTAAGGAGATTCCTCTATAGTTGTTCACATCCGATTTATCCCCTTTTTTATGTAACGGATGTATTAGGGCACATTTCCAATCTTCTGGTATTTCTTCAGTAACCCATATGTTTTGAATAATTTTAACTAGCTCATTTCTTGAGTTGTACCCTAGACTTTTGAGAAATTCGGCTACAATTCCATCTTCTCCTGATGCTTTGTTATTTTTGAGTTTGTTTATGTGTTTGATAATTTCTTCTTCAGCTGTTGCGGGGCTTTAGTGCTGGATATTGGAAGAGCTTCTGTTGGTTCTGGACAGTTTAGTAGCGTTTCAAAATATTTGGCTAATTCTTCACAGTTTTCTTCATCGCTTAGTGCCAGATTCCCATCTGATTTCCGAAAACAGACATTTTGAGGGATATACCCTTTAATTTGGTTTGCAAAAGTTTTGTAGAATCAATGCATATTATAATTTTTAAAATCTGCTTCTATTGATTCCAGTTGCTGAGTTACATACTTTCTCTTCTCTTGTCTAATAAGTTTATTTGAAAGTTTCCGTGTTTCTAAAAAGTTTTGAAGAGTTTTCTCATTTTTATTTGAACTGTACTTCACAAAGTCTTCTGTACGAACTTGAATTGCCTTTTCGCATTCCATATTCCACCATGGATGTTTGTGTTTCTTCTTCAGTGGTATTTGCTCCTTCGCTATTTTTGTGATTTTTTCCTTGAATGTTTCCCAGTTGTTTGCGGGAGAATTTTCCCATTTTTTAATTGTTTCTAATTCTGTTAGTTTTTCTAGGTCAAATTTTGGGATTGCTGGTGGAATTCTTGGTGTTTTCCTTCTTGGGGTGAATTGGACCCGAACTCTTGTGAGATAATGATCTGAGTTATTATTTATTGTTAAATAAATTTATTGTTAAATAAACATTCTTTATAATCTTCTAAACTTATTTTGTTTGTAACAACACATTTTTATTCCTTTAGATTTATTTTCTATTTTGCTGCCAACTTTATAAGCATACATCTTTGCTCTTAAACTACAAAATTCTTCCATTATTTTTCCATTACATTCATCTTTCATTTTACCAACAACTTTCTTGTTTACTTGTGGAATATTATATATATTTTCTGTTGGATAATTACTTGTATCAAAATAATCAATCACTTATTTTATATCTTCATAGAAACCTTCAGTTTTAATATTATAAATATAACTATCTGTATCTTGATAACATAATTCAAAATTTTCTCCATATTTAGGTTTCATAACTGTATAGTGAAAATTGTACATCAATTCTTTGCTTAGATCAAGTATACTTAATCCAAGCCGGCCGCAGTGGTCTCATTCCGGAACCGCGCTACTGCTACGGTCGCAGGTTCGAATCCTGCCTCGGGCATCGATCTGTGTGATGTCCTTAGGTTAGTTAGGTTTAAGTAGTTCTACGTTCTAGGGGACTGATGACCACAGATGTTAAGTCCTATACTGCTCAGAGCCATTTGAACCATTTGAACTTAATCCAACATAAATAGGTTTATTAAATATTATTTTTGTTTTATTCATATGAATAGCAGCAAGATTTTCAATAAATATAGTTCTATTTTTAAAGTTTGGTTTAGCTACAAGTTTATCACATACTTAACTATTTGAAACTAATTTTATATCTTGTCTGTTTCTTATATTCTCCATTGTTTTACCAAATACAGAATTATTCATTAATTTATAGAAACCTTTTTCAAAATCATTTATGGCTTTAGTTCTTAATTGTGTTTAGATCTATATACTTCCTTAACCAATCAGATTGTTTAAATTTTAAAACCTCATGTATTCCTAAAGATAAATATTGTTTAAGATTTTCTATAATGGTGTATATAATTACACTTTTTAACTAAAGTAATTATTTATTTACTTTAATTTGTACCTGGAACAAGTTTTGATTCGGGAGCTAGTGGTAAATCTTTATGTAAATCGTGTAATTCTCTTGGATATTCTAGATACACTCCAAATTTATATCCATCGGGACAATTGTTTGACATTTCACTTATTGTTGTAATATTAAAATTATTTAGTACTTCCCATTTAAATCCACCAAATGGTAAATATTGGTTCATAGCATAATCATATAAATTATTTGCATCTAGATACATTATATAATTTGATATTTGTTTATTATTATAATCTTTTAAATATTTATTATTTGCTTTTAAATATTATTTACAACATTGTGAACTTCCACTTCTTATTCTTTTTTCAACCATTAGAAGTATATCATAATCATGTAATAATTCAAGATTTTTATTAGTAATTTTTGACATTGTATCCTAAGATAAACCTGCTACTGTAAAATACCAAGAAGGATCTAGAATATATGTTTTTGTACATATGTTTCTAATATTTTCAAAAACATAACTTAATAATAATACATCAGTTTTAAGACATAAATCATGATATTCAACAAGATTTTTTACTAAATTTTCCCCAAAGTAATTTTGCATGTTCATAATCTTCATCACTTAAGTCACAATCATTTAATTCACTATACAATTTATCTTTTGTTGGAAATTGTGTTTCTTCAAACTTTTTCCAAGATTCCATTAATCACATGGATAAACATCTTTTCTAATTACTAAGATAAATAATTCTGAAGAAACATACTTTTACTATTTTTTAATTGATTTTTCTTTAAATCTGATGAAAGTTTACCAAGTGAAGAAGCCATAAATCTAAATGTATCAACAAATCGCATTTTTAATTTTTTTATGGTTACCAAAATAATATATTTATTTTTATTATTTGGTATTAGTTCTGTTTCTTTATCATAATAACCAAGGTCTTTCACAAAAAGGTGTGAATCATAACCAGATAAATTATGTGAATAAATAGGTACAAAATCAGGATGTTTTAGTTTTAAATTACACATAATACATAATGGAGCAATATTTTTCCCAGTTAAATTATCATGATGACAAACGTTTCTATTCTTTTTTCTTTAAAGAAAATTAACACAGGGTACAAACTGTAGATGTAAGAAACTTTTGTATTCATCAAGTGTAAGTGGTTTCATTTCTTGAATTTCAGAATAAATTCTACCAATTTCTACAACTTCTTGTTTTATACATTCTATAAACTTTTTATAAGAATTTGGTCCTCTATAAACAAAAGTATCTTTATAATTTCCATATACATATTTAATATAATAACAAAATCTATTTGGTTCATGTTTTTGATATTTCATTGCATATGGTGTTTCTGGATTTGGTTCACATTTATCCATCTTTAAAAGTAAACTTTCAAAATCAGCATAAATAACAAATGGATCCTTTTGTGTAAGTTGATAATTTTTAAATATACAGATTCTCCTTTACCTGTCATTTCAACTTTTAATGGTTTATTAGTTAAACAATTTTTTGTGTGTTCATCTAATTTTTCTTTACTATTGCAATGTAATAAATATAAATCACAGAAAAATTTTGTTTCAGTATGTTTAGTCATTTGACTTGATACAAGTCTAGATATATTTCTTATATAACAATAAAGTGAATTATTATCTTTCTCGAAATAAAGTAGGATTATATGTTTTTCCTTTTTAGATTTTGTTATTTTTAAAGGATACACTTGATAATTTTCATCTTCATCAACAAATGAAATAACATTTATAGATACATTAATTACATTCCCTATTTTTGGAATATGATCAACTAGTACAGGAAATTAATTTTTTCAAGTTTTTCATCAAGATCAAGCCAAACATCATTATATTTTATTATTCCTTCATCATTTTTATATAGATGAAACAAAGCTGATATTATAGACCAGATCATCATTTTTCACATTAATACAAGCTTTTTTGTTTTTCATTACTTTGGGTAAATCAATATAAGATGATCCTCTTAGTGGAACATATTTGTTAAGTGCTAACTGTAAACCAATAATTCTATTCAATGACCATGATGATCCTTGTGCTTGAATATTAGATTTTGTTACTAAAATATATCTGTTACCATATGAGAATTTTTATTAAAATCTTTTTCTGTCAAAATTGTAGTATGGTGTTTGTTATCCAATTTCTTAACTTTATCATTTATTTCATTTGTTGGTTTATTAATAATTCTATTCAATGACCATTCTGATCCTTGTGCTTGAATATTAGATTTTTTTACTAAAATATATCTGTTACCATATTAGAATTTTTATTAAAATCTTTTTCTGTCAAAATTGTAGTATGGTGTTTGTTATCCAATTTCTTAACTTTATCATTTATTTCAAATTGGTTGTTTACATTAACAATATAAATTAAAATTTATCTTTATACCATGATGAACTTTCAAAATGTCTTTCACAGTCTTAAAAATTTTAGCTTTTCCTGCACTTACGAAATGATTAGGATCAAGCACACCTATATTTTTCTAAATTTATAGTTTATAATCTGTCTGCAAATGCTTTTTCTACTAAGTAATCTTTAATTGTTTTTGCATCTTTTGGTTTAACAAATACATTTGTAGAAAATGGGAATATTCATTTTCATGGTTTACTTCCTTTAGTTAGAAAAACATCATAAATGTCATTAAGTGGTAACATTTCCCATAGATTTTCAGCTTTATTATTTTTAACAAATTTTGTTTGATTTGCACTAACTTCTTCAGGTATACAAATAATAAAAATATATTTATAATTTTACTTGCTTCAGTTAAATAACTTTTATGATTTTCACTTACTTCAGATGTATTATTTTCAACAATATATGTATTATTTTCACATAATACACTGACAGCTGAAGCTGTCTCAGATCTACGATTAAATGAATTATTTCTAAGAATAATTGGATGATTTCTTACTATAATTGAACGATTACAAAATAATAAAATTACTACGTCTTGCAACACAGTATCCTTGCAGTTGATTAGCAATTTGTTCTAGTTGAACAGCAGTGTATCTTTCCATTTTGCTCTTCTATTTATTACAAAAAAATTTAATAGACTTGTAAAAATTATGTTTATTAATAAAAGATAATTATTTAATAGATGGATGAGGATTATTTAATAAATATATTATAATATAAGAAAATTAGCTTAACTATCAATTAGTTTCTAAAGAATCAGTTAAATAGTTTAACAATAATTTAGTTTTCTATTCTATTTATTACAAAAAAGAACCATTAAAGTAGTAAAAATTATTTTTATTAATAAATGATAATTATTTAATAGATGGATAAATATTAGTATATAATAGATAATTAATCATAAAGGATTATTATTTGAAATTAAAGCTTTCTTATTCTTAATATATTCTAAGGTACATTTAATAGGGTGGATAAATATTATTATATAATAGATAATTAATCATAAAGGATTAATATTTAAAATTAAAGCTTTCTTATTTTTAATATATTCTAAGGTACATTTCAAACACTTATTATTATGTTTATCTTTATGTGATGGATTTATGTAAGAAAAATTTAAATCTTTCATTTCTTGACATATTTTACATTTCATTCTATCTTCATTTATAATTTCATTATTCATAGTAGATAATTCTGCCATTTTCGTATGTTCTTCACTTGGATTTCGTACTACATGTTCCTTGAAATAATATTTAGTAACACTTTTTCCACATACACAAAAAATCTATTTTTATTGTAATTTTCTGCATGATATTTATTTTTAACATGGTCTACATATAGATCTATAACCTTCTTTTCTATACTTTTCTAAACTTAATTATTAATTGATTACTCTACATTACAATATTTGCAAAATTTAGTTTTCACAGAACAATCTTGTTGAATTTGATGCAGTCTTAAGCCTGCTTGAGTTGGTGCTTTCTCCATTTATATGGAAAAAAATTTATTAGAATTGTAAAAAAGTAATTTTTTTATTTGAAATTCTTCATATTAAGTATTTTTAAAAATTATCATCACCAATAATCATCAGAATCACCATAATATTCTGCTTCATCATGAGAATCAATCATAGGAATAATATCAGTTACTTCAATTATTTCTGGTAAATTATTTTTAATAATACTTCTACAAAGTGGACAATTTCCTTTTCCTTTAACCATTCATCAATACATTCTTTATGAAAAATATGTTTGCAGCTTGTTTTGACGAATTGATTATTAGGTTCAACACTTAAACAAGTAGTACAATCAATATCTTTTTCACATACCTAAATTAGTACATAAGTTTCTTTTAGCTTATTTTGCATTTTTTTGGTTCTCCATTTATAAGAAATAATTTTTTTTAATTTTTTAAAAAAGTTAAATTATCTAATTTTTGTACTGTATTCCTACTATTTATTATTGAAAAACTGATACAAAATATTTCTCTTAAATGGAATCAATTGTAGATCTTATCAACAAAAAGCTTACTTACAACAATAAACAAGTTTTAGTGATTAGTGATGGTAACAATAAACCTTGGTTTAAAGCAAAAGATGTTGCACAGATATTGGAGTATAAAGATACTGACGATGCAATTTGAAATCATGTTGATATTGATAATAGGAATTTGTATAGAGAATTGAAAGAATTTTCAGGTATAAATAAACATACAAAAACGTACAATATTCATTAATAAAAAAGGAATATCTTCATTAATACAAAAACATAGAACAATTACTTCAAAAAATTAAATCGAGAAACTTGTAAATGATTTTGATTTGAAATTAAATTTAGTTACACGAACAAAGGAAGAAGATTTTGTTGGTATCATCAACAATTGTTTCAAGAATGAAACATTTGAAACATAATTCGCTATTAGAGAGTACAGGATTGATTTATATTTAAAGAATACAAAATTGATGTTGAGTGTGATGATAATTGTCATAATGATCGAAATATAACAGAAGATATCGAAATACAGGAATTCATGGAAGATCGATTGAAGTGCAAGTTATTCGATTTAATCCTGATGGAGAAAATACATACAAATATTTTGGAAAGAGTGAAGATGAATAAATAAAATAGAGGTACCTAATTAATTTTTCAAAACTTATAAAATATATTTCTCTTAAATGGCATCGATTGTAGATATCATCAACAATAAGCTTACTTATAACAATAAGCAAGTTTTTATGTTTATTGATGAAGAAAATAATCCATGGTTTTATGCAAATGAAGTTGCTGATCTGTTAGGATATGTTAGACCAAGGAATGCTATTAAAGAGAATGTTAAACAAAAATACCCTAAAACATATGAGAATTTTGGTAGCACTATTTCAGTGCTACCTAAATATACTCAAAATTCAACAAAATTTACCAATGAACCTGGTCTCTATTCTCTAGTTATGATATCCAAAATGCCTTTAGCAGAAGATTTTCAAGATTGGGTTTATGAAGACGTTTTACCTTCAATTAGAAAACATGGAGATTATAAGATTAGAAAAGAGATGATTGAAAATAAATATCAAATAAAACACAAAGATAATTGTATAAAACAACTACAAGAATTAAATAAATTAAACAGAGATATAATTCAATTAAAAGATGATAGAATTGAAAGGTAAGATGTTCATATTCAAAATTTGAGAGAAATAGTAAATGTTGCTTCAGAAATAATAGGTAAAAGAAACAAAGAAATAAATAGTTTATTACCACATGTACTTCAGAAAACAATTGATGACAGTTTAAGACCAACAATTATTCTTTTAAAATTATTTGATGATGGCTGTGAATAGAACTATTATGTCATTAGAACACAACGAAAAAATTTACAGATACAACTAAATAAAATCGAAGGTAGACATCCAAATTGTGAATTATAATCCTAATTCAAAATTCTGTATCAATGAATTAAATTAAATTTAAGAATTTTCTCTCATCTGAAATAATTCAATACTTTGGATAACTATACACAAGAACAATTGATAAATGACACTAAAATATTTCATCGAACTGAACTTTTATAAAATTACTTTATCTTTACTTACCCAACTGTTATGTGAATTATCCAAACCTAACCATTTAACATAAACTTTATCTCCTTTCTTTCTTAAAATAATTTCAACTAAGTATACATCTGGATATTTCGTTTTCTGTAGTTCTTGTTCATAAAAATTTCCTTTTACATCTTTTAATTTACATGTAACTGGATTAGAATAAATTACTTCTTCAATTTCAAATATTTCTGTTGACCAGTTAACTGTATATCCTTTTTCAAAAAGACGTTTAAGTTTGCTTATTTTAACTTTATAACCTTTTTTAAATTTAGCTTGCTCACTAGATACAATGTTACTTATTTTTAAACTTTTTCATTTACTTCTATCGTTTTCATATTTATTGTAGAATGTTTTGTATTATTATATTCATCAATTAGATCTTTAACTAAATGTAACCATTTATAATTTCCTAGTAAAGCAAATTTCTTCCACATATCTTCTTTAAGTGTCCTGTTAAATCGTTTAACAACCGATGTGTTTAAATCTGAAAATGTTGAATAATGATTAATGTTATATTTTTTCATTAATTCTTTAAATTCTTTGTTATAGAATTGTTTACCATTATCTGTTTCTAAATTATTTGGCTTTCTATCTATAAAATTTTTTTGAAAAGCATTAACTACTTTCTTACTTGTTTTATCTTTAATAGGAACAGCAAATGTATATTTACAAAAACAACAATTATTGTTAATAAATATTTATAAGCTTTGTTTACTTTAGAAATTCCTTTTAAATTACGAGAATGCATCTCTACTAGATCAGCTTGCCATAAATCTTCTATATTAAAACAAACAACATTTTTTTCTTTTAAAATTCTTTCTCAATGGTTTATGTAATTCATTAATGATATTTCCTTGAACATTATTAATACTTAAAGCTTCACCAGCAGTTACAACATTTTATAACAAATTTACTCTTTTTAGATCTACAAATTGTACAAAGACCTTCCATTCTTTGTCTAACATTTTTAGTTGTTACTCTATGTGGATTATGTGTATCACTAAACTTTAATTTTTATATTATTATATTTCAAAATACATTCTAAATACCATTTTTTGGTTTGACTCTGAAACAATCTTGTTATGATATTCTTTATTAACATAGTTATTAAAAGCTATTTCTTTTTCCTTTTTTGTTAAAAAATTCTTAAAAGCGTTGTAGTTACCTTGATGAATCTTATTCATTTTTTCATTAAATTGCGAATTGTTAGTTATTAAAATGTGTTGTGTATTCAGGTTTTGTAACATATTCCTTTTCTAAGTATTGTTTAACAGCTAATTCAATCTTTTAAATCTACTACTCTTCTAACTTTAAAATTCAACATAAGATTTAATTTTTTTAAAAATCGCTCGGAATTCTTTGTTAAGTTGTTTAATTACACTTTCTATTTTTGGATCAAGTTTTGCATATAGTTGTTTATTAATAACACTTTTTAGTGGTCCAGTTAAGTCTGATAGTATATTTCCATCACCTTTAGGCCACAGCTTATTTCCAAAACTGACCATTTATTAAATCTAAAACAACTTTAAAATTATTATTTTAACTAATGTTTCTGGTATATTACCACCAAAAGAGTAAAAAGAACTTTTTTATTTTTATTTTTATAATAAGAAATCCAATGTGTACCAGGATTATCATATGTATCTAAATTTACTATACCATATTCAATTTTAATGGTTTATTTAGCAATTCATTAATCATATACACACCATGAAAGTTTTTAATTTTTAATTGTTTAGTAAGTTTTTCTATATGAAAATTACTTAATGCATTAGGATATTTATCAATTATTTTTTCTAATTTGTTCTTGCTATCTTATTCCACTTCCTGAAGCTTTCTCTTCCATTTCTAAGTTGTGTCTTTTTTGTTCTTCTAATTCTTTTTCAGCTTTCTTCCTATTAATAACTGCATTTGTATTAGCTGCAGATCCACCAGCTAAAGAACCAATAAATAAGGTAACACAGCTAATAATAATGGTAAAAATCTACCTTCATGTTGTGTTAGTCTTTTACCACCTTTCTTTTTTGTTACATATTCAACAGAATTTTTATGAGCAGGGGTACCTAATGTAATAAGTAAATTTCGACCAACTTTCTTTTCTTTTTTTCCTTTTTAGAACATCTGTTAAATATGGTGCAATTGCATTTAATTGTTCTATATTTGACTTTAATTTAATTGACTTTGGCTTTGTTTTGCCACTACGTAACAAAGTATAATCAATTCTAAAGCTATTAATTTATATAGTTAACAATTTAATAAAGATTTCTTAAATAATCCCCAACAATTTCCATCAACATTAATTCCCATACCTAATTTTCATTTTCCATACATTATTCCTCTAACTACAGTTGCTGCTACTTTTTCACCAAATGAAGCCTAATTTGCATACATTCTTTCTTTTGCAGCTAATTGAAATTCGTTATCATGTATAGGTCTGTTTTCTAAATCCTTATGATCTCTGTATGCAATGTCATGTGGTTTGCAAGCTTCATCTAATTGATTAATTCCTGTATCATGACGTGTTAGTCTTTCTACAAGTTTAGCGAATGGTCCACACTGATTATATCCTGGTAGATGCGTCTCAGGGATTATTTAAAACCCAATTTACTAATCATTTCAATATTTACCTCTTTTCCAAAATGTATATGGAAGTTTATTCAAAAATCCAATTCCTTTTGGATTATCAATTATAAAATCACTAAATTTATTTGTTAACATTTGTGCTATACTAACTTTTTCAATCTGATAATTCTTATTTCCAGCTAGTTCTTCACCATGAATTACTGCTAATCTATCAATTAACTGTCTAACATCATTCATCCAAACATATTAAATTGATTTATCTGTATATTTTTAACTAAACCACATCCAATAGCTTCACTTGAAATCCTTTTGGAAAATATACATTAACGATTTCTTTTATCAGTTTATTATATTTTTTACCTCAACTTGATTTTTTTTATTTGGATTACTTTCAGAATATAGTGCTCCTAACCAATACAATATATCTGCATAATTTGATAAATCAACAGAATTAAACTATTCATTTAAATCATGTATAGTAATTTGATTTTTAATAAAAAAGTTCATTAATCCATCTGTAGCTTCATATTCTATCCCACCAACTTTTAATCTATCACCATTAAAAATTACAGGTAATTTCCCAACACATTTAAATGCTTCAAGAGGTTTTTATCCAAAAGTTGGATCTTCACTATGAATATACTTAAACATTATTTCACTTACATCTATTAACATTTTTTAACAAACATTTGCTTGTGCTTCATCAATATTATCATTATCATACTGTACCTCTTTAATTTTTGTAGCATTATCAGATTGTTTCACTTCTATTGTTTTCCTTAATTTTTTCTCTTGTTCATATTTAATAAATATATTTTTAATTTCTGATTCACTTAATGTACAATCATGTTTCCAGAAATATTATCATCAGACCAATCTTTTAATGGTTTAACTGGTGATAAGTGCCCAAAATCTTCTATATGATGTCGATATGGAATTATTTGTTGTCAACTTCTGTGTTTTCTTCAAATGCTTTTAAAACATTATCACCTAAACCTTCGACACCTTCTTGCACTTTTTCAATAGCATCAATAACAGGTTGATCTTACTTTTTATATTTTTAATATTCTGTTCATGGTTGCTTTTTCGAAAGCTTAAATTGTTCTTTTAATTCATCAGCTTTCTTTCTATTTTGTTTAGCTTGTTTAATAAATGCTTCATCATACTTTGCAAATATTTATTAAGGAAGAAAAACATTAATTATCTTTAACATTTGTTTAACATTTATGTTTAACGTTTATGTTCAAGTTTTTTCATTTAATGTTAAAGTTAATGTTAAGGTTAATGTTTTTATTTAATGTTTACACTGTTAAGAAATGTTGTATTTTATTTCTAAACTTACCTTCATTTGGTTTTCTATTGGACATGTCCAAATTCATCATTCCAACATTTACTACATATTTCTTTAAAATTATCAAACTTTAAATATTCACCAACAAACTCACAGTAAATATGATTTATATTTGTATCATCTTCTCACAAGATGTTAAAAAAATTGTCTCTAACTAACTTTTTAGGTATTTTTGAATATGTTTGAGCAAAGGAAAGGCAATCTATACCTTTGTGTCTTCCTCTAGTAAAATATTCTCTAACTATACCAAGATTTTCTAGAATAAAATCATCGAATACAACAACTGAATTACCTTCACATTCATGTAAAGGAATAATTCCTTCATTATTTTCAATAAAACTAACAATAGTTTCATTAATTTTCTTTTCAATTTTATTACATTGTTTTATAAATTCTACATATTTTGGTTGATCTAAACTTTAAGAATAAACATACAAATGATTAATTTTATTATAATTTAACCATTCTTCAGCTAAAATATAATTACCAATCATTAATGTTGTTTTTCCACAACCACTTGGTCCAATTATTGCACATCTAATAAAATTTGGTAAAGGTATACCATATTTGTTTTTTAACTTATTTTCAGGACTTCTTATTTTAGGTTCCCAATCTGTTTTATTCATTTATTTAATAATTTTTTTTGTAGTAAATGAGTAGATTTTTTCAACTTAGTGATATATCTTCAATACTTAGAAAAAGATTAACTGTTCCAATACATGATAGTTATACAATTGTTTCACTAGTTGGTTTTTATTCAAGTTTCTTAACAGTAAATATTACTACAAAAAATAATAAACTTTATTGTGATGGAGAAACGATAGAAATTCCTATGTGTCACTATAGTTTGAAAAATATAGAAAAATTTATTCATTCCAAGAAGCCAAATATCCACATTAAAGCAGATGAAATTTTAAACAGAATTGTTATTGAAAGTAATGTAAAATTATATATGGATATAGAAGATAGCATTGGAAGTTTTCCTTGGTTTTAATAATCAGGTTGTTTTAGCTAATGAAAAAGCCATAGCAAAAAATGTTCCTAAAATAATTCCTTTTGAATTAATAATTATAAATTTTAGTCTTGCTGATGGAATGTATGTAAAACATAATGATCATTTTCATAAAGAAACTAATATTACTGCTTCATTTAAACATAATGCAGAATTTGGTGGTCTAATAATTTATGAACCAAAATACCCTGTCAATGATCCTATTTTTAATACAATTCAAGATTTAGAAGTTACTATAACTGATGAAAATGATAATTTAATTGAATTTAATGGTCTACTGCAACAGTTGTTTTAGAAATATCTTAAAAAATTTTTTCCTTAATAAATCAGCGATAGCTAAAGCAATCTTAGACTGCATCATGAATAAAATTGAAAGTTATCAGTTTCACTCATTCCCTGTTTATGAGAAAACTAAAAATAATTTAAATGTTCCTAACAAAGATACAGAAATTGAAATAAATATTGGCGATGTTTGTCTTCATCCAAATCATTTACAATTGCACATGAATTTTAGTGTTATTGGAAATAATGGTATAGATTATCCAACTTATGGAAAATCAAACAAAAAATTTATTGATAATTATGTATCAAAACGATTTGATTTTATAATGATAAAGAAAGGAAATAATATTTTATCTAGAATTGAGTATCCTTTTATTTCTTCATCTGTTTTACTTCACCTAACTTCATCTGTTACTGCTAAAATAAGTTTAGAAGGACATATAATTAATACAGGAAAAATAAACAGTATAAGAAATGAAGTACTTTATCCATTATCATTACTTGGTGGATTTTTTAAAGATTATAAATAATTTTTACATGCAGTTCATCTTCTGGAGACGTAATTCTTTGTTGGGCTGATAAAAATGATGCTGGAATTGAAATAAAAAACACTCTTCCTAAAGAAGGTAAAATTGTTATAGAATCTATTGAAATTCGTGTACGAGTTGTTAAATATGAACCAAATTATGAACTTCAACAAAGTGAAATTTTTCTTAATCATCCGACAATTCCTATTTCTTTATCTGAACTTCAAACACAAGAAGTTGCTGGTTTATCTGGTAAAAACCGTTTTCAACTACATATTACAAATTACTATAACTACAGAATTTGATATGCCATATTTTGTTTTTGTTGTATTTCAGACAAATCGTAAAAATAATCAATTAGTTGATTCATCATTATTTGATCATGTTAAACTACAGAATATATATTTCAAAACTAGCAGAAATGATGTTTCTCCTCATGAAATGTGGAATATTAATCCTCCAAATAATTTTCTAAAAGCATATGATGCATTTTCAGATTTTGAAAGAATTACTTTAGTAAAATCAGATATTGATATTAATCCATTTAGTTTCATAACTAATTATCCAATTTATGTAATCAATATGACACGCAGAAAGAATGTTGTAACTACACAGTAAACTACTATGAAACTTTGTGCAACTTTTAATGATAAAATTCCGAATGATACACCTGCTTATGTAATTATGTATGGTAAAAAGAATCTTTCATATGATGCACAACATAGATTGCTTACTGAAAATTTTTAATTATTAACATTTGCTTCTATATAAATGAATGAAAAAGTTAAAAAAATTATAAAAGTGTTAACTTCATGCTTACACACATTTCTGAAACGTTTTAAGAGAGATAGAAAAAATGAAAAATGAAATTTTTGTATGTTTCTTATTAAATGATTTCTGATTTATTTTATTATATTCTTTCTGGATAGCTCTTTTTATGTAGATTATGTTAGCATTTTGAATTTTTAAAATCGGTTAGTATTTGACTGAGAAATCGTCACTTAACCTAAAGTCAAAAAGTGCTGAGTCATGAAAATCGACTTTTTTGTTTACTAAGTTATTTTGATAAAATTAGATATATGGCCTACTGTTAGTTCTGGACGAACGTACTTGAAGAAAAATTCGGTTTGTTGCATTTTAAAACAAAATATTTTGTTTGTTGCATTTTATATGTTTCAAGCTATCCACTTGTTGCATTTTATATGTTTCGAGCTGTACTTTCAGAACAGTAGACACATCTATGAACATTAGTCTGAACTAACTAGATTCCAGTTTCTGTCAGCAGGTTGCACTGGTGTATGTTCAATTGAAAATAACATGGGAACATACTTTACTTTAGATTTAATTTTCTTTATTTTTTGTTTCTAATTTTGTTGTTGAAAGCACATTAATTAATTGTTCACGTCTGTTCTCTAATTTAAAAATGGAATAATGTTAAGAAAATAATTAATTTGAGCCTGAAATAAACTGATGAAGAAGTTGATTTTTGAAAGATACTTTGTCAGTAGAACTCCAACTATATATACAATCTTCAAGCTACTTTACTTCAGCCAAACTTCACACAATCGTTGACCAATGAGAGTGCGCATATCAAAGGTTATTATAACGTATTTGTGTGAGGAGTGCTAGCCATTTGGCAAAAACATCCAACATACTCAGCTATGTACTTAATAACAGCCCGAATAAAAGAAGTGGTACTGTTAATTCAGAACTTAGTCTTCATGTAGCGCTGTGTACATACGGTCAGAGGAGTCCGAAAGACAGAAAAATATGTGTAGGACATTGTGAGGTTGTTTTGCAGTTTTTAAAAATCAATAAAATTTTTAATATAATTTACTTTTGCTTTAATTAATACATTTCTTTAATTTTACTTACATTCAAAAGTAGTTGAAAGTAAAGTAATTTTCTTACCCATCTGATATAATTTTAAAAAAACACAGTTTTCACAGAAGTCAAATATAGGACAATTTTTTGGGCTAAGGAAAAGTTATAAAAGATCCTTTTTTAAAAATGTGTTTTAAAAGTAAGTTTAAAAAACACGTTTTTCACAGAAGTCAAAAATAGAATAATTTTTGGGGCTAAGAAAATGATGTAAAAATGTCTTTTTAAAAAATTATTTTTAAAATAATAGTTAATTCTCTAATTTATTTAATTACATTTCATTCACCTATGGGAAATGTATATAAAATAAATTATTTTTTATTATAGCTACTATTATATTGTTTTATTATATCATATTATTATTAGGTGAAAGGGATAGTAGATTGTTTTTGTATGTTTTGGATCATTAGATCAATCCTATGGAAAATAAAAAAATTGCAAGCGTTAGCAAGTAATTTTTTATTTTTTATAAGATAGGTCTAGTGGTCCATAACATACAAAAACAATCTACTTGCGAGTATTAGAGAAAGAAGACTTCGATAAGTATAGTTTGGATATAAGACATAAGCAGACTATCGACAAAGTAGTGTTAAATGAGAAAGTGGGTCACTTGAAGGGGAGTGATCACACAATTGTGGAGGAAGTATTGTTGAGGTTTAGCGACTGTTTTGTATAGATCGATGGTTACCAGCAGTTCCAGTAACTCAGCACTGTATGCCTTCTGGTGATAGTACACGGATTTACAGGGAAACATATCGCACAGCGAGACATTTACAGCCATTAATGGAGTAGTTCACTGAACAGTAGCTACACGATGAGCTCACAGAACCCAGTGACAACTCCTGGAACGCAAATATAGTTATGATACTTGAGAAATCATTAGAGGGAACGAAGGAATAAAGGTTTTACTGTGACTATAGGTATGTGAATGCATAAACAGTTACAGATGCTTAAATAATCGCTAACATTACAGAAATATTGGATAATTTGGGTCATTGTTGTTACTTTACTTCTTAAAAGTGGTTACCTTCGGTTAGAGGTAGCACCTGAGGATAGATTAAAGACAGCATTTACGGCACCATGCGCACATTGTCTGTATAAGCAGATGTTGTTTGGTTTGAAAAAATGCTTTAGCTAGTTTTCAGCGGTTATTGAATGGGTTTTAAGGGATTTCTAGCCAAAGTCCTGTATGGTTTATTTAGATGACATAATAGTTCTTTCAAAGGATGTACCATAACATGCGAGATGATTGGAGGATGATTTTAGCAGATTACAGTCAACTCGTTTGACGCCGAGCATGGACAAGTGATACTTTGCTCAAACTCAAGTTAACAGTCTGGGACACTTAATTAGTGACTGTGGTGTGCAGACCAATCTTTGTCTTACAGAAGCAAATCAAAATTTTGCCACTTCACAAACAACCAAACACATACAGTTGTTCATCAGTTTATGTAATTACTACTATAAATTTTGGATTTTGCTAAAATAGCCAAGTTGTGTACAGATTAATCGAAAAGGTATAAAATTTCAGTGGACACAGGAATTTAGCTAGCATTCGAAAAACTGATGGAGGCATTGATTTATATCTGGCATTGTTTTCTCCCAGTTTAGGAAAAGAGTTCATCCTCTCATGTGGCACTTATAATGAAGCAATCCACTGTAATTTAAACCAAACTGTTAATGGACAGGGCCTCTAGTGGTGTGTGCATTGAGACAATTAAATGAAGCAGAGCATAATTGCTGAATAACTGTCAAGAAAATGTTACCAGTTATATATACTATTACATATTTCTGGTGTCACTTGTATGGCAAGAAAATTTAAATTATGATCGATCATGCATTACTGAAATGGCTGCTTTGTCTGAAAGACCTGTGTCGTCAGCTAACTTGTCGAGCTCTCTAGCTCAGTGACTTTGATTATGAGGTCATGCAAAAGACAGGTAGGAAACACATGGACACAGTTACATTAAGTCGCAAAGTAGCCTTGTTGGGTAAAATGGGCAATAATATGTTAGATTGGTAGCGAGCACTGGCAGAGCATAATGATTGCCAGGCTTTTAAATCACAGCAGCAATTTATAGTATGTGTGGATTTGTTGTGCAGAGTCACAAGATGCAGACCATGAGTTGCAATCTCAGCAGCTTCTCAAACAGAAGTGTTACAACAGGTTCGTGACCATGTATTTTCAGGTCATGGTGGTTGATGAGCAATAGATAGATGTATTGTGGAACGGTTTTGGTAGAGAAATAGAAAGTTCGACATGTAGCAGTATGTCAAGAACTGTGTATCATGTGCACAAACAGCGAATCTTTCACATTAGACCTCCATATGTGGTTTGTGTGTACAACTCAAAGGCTCATAAGGGACCAGGTATGTCACCGTTTGAGGTGGTGTACTGGAGGAAGAGACACACCCTATGACAATTTAAGTCATAAGCTGGGACCAGACTGCGAATCGGTAAAGACATTTGCAAGAAGAATATGGGAAATATGGGAAAAGTGCAGAAAGCAAGCACTAAGTCTCTGGAATGGCAAGTACATCCAAGCAGGCACATGGGCAAACTACCACAATATTGTATAGGGCAATGGGTATCGGTCACCATTCCCTATACACTGAAGGGAAAGACAAAGAAGTTCTTGACTAAATAGCACAGACCGTATCAAGTTGTGGAGATGACATCACCAGTTAACGTAAAGGTAAAATTTCCTACCAAACTGGCTATCGTTCACGTCAGTCAGATAAAACCATATGGAGGATGTGGCACCTCTAGCAGTTAGACAGCGCAAGGCATGTGACATATCTCATGCTGTAAGGTAACGTAATTAATTATATTGTTAGATTCTTCCCAAATTTTTGTGTGCAGTTAGATTTATTCTTCATATTTGTTGTTTATAGATGTTTTTACATTGTGTTGTGTCAGATGGATTTAGTGTTGTTTTGTTATATCATTGCCACATGTACTTTTCTTTTATTATTCTGAGGTTATCGTCACGTTTTTTAATACTGTTTCTTGTTCTCTAATTGTCATTAGTTCTTCGTTTCAAAATGGTGGTTCCTTTCCTCATGTGGCGAGTTCATATGGATCCAGGGTGATGGGTATGATCTTGATTTGGTCATACTTCATCAGGGGTAGAGTAGAACGCAGAACTGTCGTTCGGCCATTGAAGGCAGCTGTGTTGTTCTCTAAGCAATCAGGAATGTTGCTTACAAGTCATCAATGGGCATTAAAATCAAAAACACAAATTTGGGAAATTTGGAATGAAATTCAGATACTGGAAGATGTTTTCACGGAATTAAATAAAGAGGCGCAGAGAAGTGACTTTTTAGAGAAGTGCAAAGGGAGAACCATCAGTTATAGTTTACCTACGGTCAGTTAAAGGCACTATTGTCACAGCTTGTGGATATTTTACCATGGACCATAAGTTGGAGGAAAAGAGGTTGGTTGAACATGGGAAGAAAATTACTAGAAACCGTATCTGGGACAACAGATGAAGAGGATGTTCAGAGATTAAATCACACACTTGGTCAGGTCCAGCAAATGTCAGTCTCTATCAAAGGTGTCACAGCAAGGCATGCAAAAAGATTGTCTACTTTAGAGCAGGGAGTACTTAACAATACAAGGTTAGTACAAGAGTTAGCAATGGAGCTAACTCGTTGTACCAGTGATACAAAGAAGGTAGTGAACAGCGAACTGGAAAACATATAGAGGCAGTTAAGTTCACTAGATAGCAAACTGCCATTGCAAGATTACCCCGTGCATTGGCCGATTGGTTTCGTGACACAAGGGGTGAGGTGATGGTGCTGCAGGAAGCAAGACAGAACATCATAAATGGACAGATCAGATCAGTGTTGATTCCAGCATGGGAGTTTATATTACGATAATGTCTCGTCCAGAAACAGTTCCCAGCAGAATTAAGACATCTAGCAGAAGTGACAGAAACTAATTTATCATTGTTTTTTCCATGTAGCTAGGGTAAGAGTAAGGACAGGTGGAGCAAGGGTATATACAGGGTGGTCCATTGATCGTGGCTGGGCCAAATATCTCACGAAATAAGCGCCAAACGAAAAACTACAAAGAATTAAACTTGTCTAGCTTGAAGGGGGAAACCAAATGGCGCTATGGTTGGCCCGCTAGATGGCGCTGCCATAGGTCAAACGGATATCAACTGCGTTTTCTTTAATAGGAACCCCCATTTTTATTACATTTTCATGTAGTACATTAAGAAATATGAACGTTTTAGTTGGACCACTTTTTTCGCTTTGTGATAGATGGCGCTGTAATAGTCACAAACATATGACTCACAATTTTAGACGAACAGTTGGTAACAGGCAGGTTTTTTAAATCAAAATACAGAACGTAGGTACGTTTGAACATTTTATTTAGGTTGTTCCAATGTGATACATGTACCTTTGTGAACTTATTATTTCTGAGAACGGATACTGTTACAGCGTGATTACCTGTAAATACCACATTAATGCAATAAATGCTCAAAATTATGTCTGTCAACCTCAATGCATTTGGCAATACGTGTAACGACATTCCTCTCAACAGCGAGTAGTTCGCCTTCTGTAATGTTCGCACATGCATTGACAATGCGCTGACACATGTTGTCAGGTTTTGTCGGTGGATCACGATAGCAAATATCCTTCAACTTTCCCCACAGAAAGAAATCCGGGGACGTCAGATCTGTGCGAACGTGCTTCAACGACCAATCCACCTGCCATAAAATATGCTATTCAATACCGATTCAACCGCCTGCGAGCTATGTGCCGGTTATCCGTCATGTTGGAAGTACATCGCCATTCTGTCATGCAGTGAAGCATCTTGTAGTAACATCGGTAGAACATTACGTAGGAAATTGCCATCGATAAAATGGGGGCCAGTTATCCTTCCTCCCATAATGCCCCACCATGCATTAACCTGCCAAGGTTGCTAATGTTCCAATTGTCGATGGTGCCAAGACCCAGTTCATATCGCTGTAGTCATTTCTCTCTAATATTTGTCCTGATGAATGTATAAAAACAAGTAGTATGCTCATCACTACATCAGTTGAAGTTTAGATGTGACATTGTACACCCTCATTTTAATAAAAGAATGCATTTAGATATTAAGGGTGAACTATTTCCCCCAGTAGATCCAAGCAAGGGAGAGAAGTATCGCATTGATCGGTCAGGAAACATATAGCAGCATACCTAACATCACTGAAGAGAATAATAAACTACATCTAGGAAGTGGTGAAGTTGTGGAAATACCTCCTGGATCACATGATATTAATGATTTGATTGCGTATGTAAGGCTTTGAGTTACATTCAAATATTTATACGCTTAAAACAGAGATGAAAGCAACAAAACCGGTAACAGATTTTAGTCACAAAGGTTCAATTAGATCGTTAATAGGTTCTTTGAGGAGCCAGATGTTGAAGAATAATAACTGATGAAATTTACGAGTCGAATCAAGTGAGTATAATAACTATTAGCATCATCCATGTTGAACATAATATCGGAACGAATTCATAACTTAATAACAGATTAATTCACACGATCTACAGTAGGTCCAATTTACAAAATTGTGCAGGTGTTTAGCAATCCAGTATATTTCCCAATGACTGTTCAGGGATTAAATCATCTCCAGTTGAATGTTATGGGTTAGAACAGGAATCTAGTTGCTTTTCATGGTGAAGAAATTAAGGTATGTATCCATCTGAAGCAACAGCATGGGCATAAATTATAAATACAGTGCACACAGCCATCAGAAGACCGCTTTGCATCAGAAGCAGAATGCAATAATACTTGACAATTGCAAGTGTCTTAAATCGAGAGGACTGGAAGCCCACAATGGCATCACTCAATATAATAACTCCAGTTCAATATGACAATCGGATAATTCATCAGGATTATTACTCTCACAAACCATTCCCTTCAACAACGAAATAAAAAATCTTATTCAACATCAAGATGAGTTATCACCTCCAAGTAAGAGTTTTCTTTTTTTGGAAGAAAGATTTATGTCCATAAAGAAGGATGGAAGTGCTCTGCAGTATTGCAGCTTACACCTAATGCATTCGCCTTTATGTTTTTTTTATTTTAAATAAAGAAGTTAATGGTATTAAGTTCGACTGGACAAGAGATGCTCGAAACACATCGACTCTCAAAATATATGTCTTTGCATCAATTTCGGACCTGAATGTATTACAAAACGCAGGATAGTTCGTAGTTAGATCGATAGGTGGTCACTTTAGCATCTGCATGCTACTCATATTTTTACGGCCTTCTTTGAGGATAATAAATGCGTCATTATGAGTGCTAAAAAGGAGCTGGTTCTAGTTCAATGTGTTGTGCATAGTAATCTATACATTCAAGTAGTGCTGGAAGATGAGAATAAAATTGCGGTGGATAAATTGGTGAGGAAAGCAGCCCATTTATGAGTACCAGACAAAAGCACCTGAAACTTTTGTGTGCGTTGAATGCAGATGCCCAGCTAATATCAACTTTCCATTCATGCGAATTTTTAAAGTATTCAATCCTTCCAGAGATATCCAAACAGTCACGGATGATTACGCTGTCTGTTCAACTAGAAACGCCTTGATTATTATTCCAATGATGTGAACAAACGGGAGGGCAGAATCAGAAAAAGAATTGAGGGTTTTTGACAAGTATAAACTAACCAATGCTAAAATGTACCTAAATTCTGAGTATTTTCTATCGATAACTGGCAGATTGACTGGATCACTAACAATGTCAGTCTGCTGTACAATATGTAACAAGTTTCCTTTCCTCTTGCTATGACGACTTTTCAGTAAGTAATGCAACACATTTTTTCTCGGCGAATTTCGGTTGAAAAAAAGCATAATTTTTTGTGAGACGTCGTGGAATATTTCTGCTATAGTTTCATGTAGCCTTCAAAATGCGTCTGTGATGGAGTTGCATTTCAAGCAGCGACCTGTCGTTTAGTTTCTTTTGGTGGAAAACAATACCATCGCAGATATTCATAGGCGCTTGTAGATTGTCTACGGAGACCTGGCAGTGAACAAAAGCATGGTGAGCCATTGAGAGAGGCATCTCCCTCGTGCCGGCCGACAGCACAGAGCTGTCACTCCTGCATTTTTGTACCATGCAGACACTATCATTCAGAGTGATTGAAGGATCACAATCTGGCACCTCGCTGCACAACTGGAGGTCCCTGTTGGTAATGCTGACACATTTGTCCAGCATTTGGGTATTCAAAGTTGTGTGCCCGCTGAGCTCCTTGGGGCTTAACAGAAGAAAATAGGCAGCAGCAAAGGACCATTTGTGCGGGGTTGCTTGTGCATTATGAGGCTGATCGAGACAACGTTTTGTCGAACATCGTTACAGGCGATGAAACATGGGTTCACCTGTTGTAAGTGGAAACGAAACAGCAATCCACGGAGCGGCGCCACATCAAGATCAAAGCCGCACTCTCAGCTGGTCAAGTCATGGCGAAGATCTGGGGCTGTGAAGGGGTTATGTTTGATGTCCTCCCTTGTGGTGCAACGATCGTATCTGAGGTGTATTGTGCTACCCTCAGGAAACCCGAGAGGAGCTCACAAAACTTCATTGGATTGTTCTTCCTCATTCACCCTACAGCTCGAATCTCGCACCTTCCGACTTCCATCTGTTTGGCCCAATGAAAGATGCTCTCTGGGGGAAGCAGTACTAAGATGATGAGGTTACTGGTGCAGAAAGAGGTTGGCTCTGACGTCGACCAGTAGAGTGGTACCAAGCGGGCGTACAGCGTTGCAAGTAAGCTCGCGCAAGGCCGTGGTATTGAATGGATATTATGTTGAAAAGCAGGATTTTGTAGCCAAAAGTGTGAGGAATAATATGGCGTATTGGAATAAAACTAACCTTATTTCAGAAAGACATGTGTAGTAATACTAACTGAATGGCCCTCTTATGGGGTGATTAATTTGGACGTATGCTCAGCCCTAAGAAGTTTAATGAGTTGGAACCTGTAGTGCTCCAAGCAAAACGAGGCAGTGATATTGGAACTGCAAATGTGCATATTGAATTTAAATCTTCACAAAACTTCTCTAAAGGCATCACAGCATTTCGAGTATTGCTACATGAGCATATTGTAAATTACTCACCTCTCACAGGAATCGTACAACGTGTAGTATAAATATATAAGTGCTGTACCACATGCGCCATTTCTCACAATGGCGTCTCAAACTGCAAACATCGTTGTGGATATTCAGGGGTTTTATGACATCTGTGGACGATTTATGTGCAAAAAATTCGCATCCACTGGATTCTCCAACTCCCGACAAATATTAACGAAGTATTCTACCATCGTTGCCTATCCCAAATCATTTATTACAGTCCACTGTGCAACAACTCGTCGAACCATGGCGGCATCGCTCCGAACCTATGATTATAAAGAGAGCACAGGTTACGTCAAACGCCATCAAAAAGTGTTGTGGCTGAATGAAATCTTCAAGAATGCATCAATAAGGAAGCTTGAGGAGTACAACTGCCCTCCAGTTCGGGGATACAAGCAAATGTACGGTGACAACAGCAGCAATTACACGTGTGCTTCAGAAAGCTTGCAAATTACAATCTTGCTTTCACCATGTTTCGATTTTGGCTATAGGCGTCTTCATCAGAAAATCCACAGCTGCCTAGAAAAATTATAAATAAACACTAACATAGGGAAAATATAAGAAATAGACAGTGTTCATTCCGAACAAATTTATAAGAAGATTGTACTCATATGCAGTAACCGACAAACAAATTTAACAGCAATAATGCTCTCGTCACATAAAATATTTAATTAAGAAGTTAGTATTAAAACAACATAATATTAAAGACGTTAAAAAAGACATCAAGCAGGTAACTGCCAATAAAATTGTAGCTACGTACGTAGCGTAGCAAAGTACGCGCCACTAAGGGCTGCAGGAGGTAATATTCACTGGAGGTTGCCGATCACTAACGAGCCCAAATGTCGAAGTCACTACAACATGGACATAAAATAAGCCGCGCCCTCTATTAAAATCGAAGATTCCAGCTCTTTAATTTACTAAAATTATTTTAAATAGCATATAAGTGTTCATCTAACCTATCAATAATCAGTATTATGCAAAATGAAAACTATATTGAACAACGCACCAAATATTAGGTACATTTTTGTACATAATGATTATAATGTAATAAATGACAAAGAGAGGGGAAAACGATATTTTAGAGTCTATGCTGACGAAAAAGAGAAGTCAGCTTTAGGTACAAATGCACAAAACCTCTTGAGATATGCACATGTCTAGGAGGTGCTAGACTTATCGGTGTATAATAGATATGAAAGTGCTCTGATGATATAACAGACAGTTAAGAGGAGACATGTGTTTTTTATGCATGATGGAGCTCCAGACGGACAGAGTTTGAAGCATTTTACGTAAATCAACTGAGCTATCAATTCTATAGTATTTTTCTAGCGTCTGGTTTCAGTACCACGAAGGTATTGGTAAGAGAGAACGTAAACACATGCACTCCTAAGGCTATATAGTTCTGCACTTAAAAAAAGTTATAATGTTAGAGCCTACATATTCCAATGTAAGAAATATACACTCCTGGAAATTGAAATAAGAACACCGTGAATTCATTGTCCCAGGAAGGGGAAACTTTATTGACACATTCCTGGGGTCAGATACATCACATGATCACACTGACAGAACCACAGGCACATAGACACAGGCAACAGAGCATGCACAATGTCGGCACTAGTACAGTGTATATCCACCTTTCGCAGCAATGCAGGCTGCTATTCTCCCATGGAGACGATCGTAGAGATGCTGGATGTAGTTCTGTGGAACGGCTTGCCATGCCATTTCCACCTGGCGCCTCAGTTGGACCAGCGTTCGTGCTGGACGTGCAGACCGCGTGAGACGACGCTTCATCCAGTCCCAAACATGCTCAATGGGGGACAGATCCGGAGATCTTGCTGGCCAGGGTAGTTGACTTACACCTTCTAGAGCACGTTGGGTGGCACGGGATACATGCGGACGTGCATTGTCGTGTTGGAACAGCAAGTTCCCTTGCCGGTCTAGGAATGGTAGAACGATGGGTTCGATGACGGTTTGGATGTACCGTGCACTATTCAGTGTCCCCTCGACGATCACCAGTGGTGTACGGCCAGTGTAGGAGATCGCTCCCCACACCATGATGCCGGGTGTTGGCCCTGTGTGCCTCGGTCGTATGCAGTCCTGATTGTGGCGCTCACCTGCACGGCGCCAAACACGCGTACGACCATCATTGGCACCAAGGCAGAAGCGACTCTCATCGCTGAAGACGACACGTCTCCATTCGTCCCTCCATTCACGCCTGTCGCGACACCACTGGAGGCGGGCTGCACGATGTTGGGGTGTGAGCGGAAGACGGCCTAACGGTGTGCGGGACCGTAGCCCAGCTTCATGGAGACGGTTGCGAATGGTCCTCGCCGATACCCCAGGAGCAACAGTGTCCCTAATTTGCTGGGAAGTGGCGGTGCGGTCCCCTACGGCACTGCGTAGGATCCTACGGTCTTGGCGTGCATCCGTGCGTCGCTGCGGTCCGGTCCCAGGTCGACGGGCACGTGCACCTTCCGCCGACCACTGGCGACAACATCGATGTACTGTGGAGACCTCACGCCCCACGTGTTGAGCAATTCGGCGGTACGTCCACCCGGCCTCCCGCATGCCCACTATACGCCCTTGCTCAAAGTCCGTCAACTGCACATACGGTTCACGTCCACGCTGTCGCGGCATGCTACCAGTGTTAAAGACTGCGATGGAGCTCCGTATGCCACGGCAAACTGGCTGACACTGACGACGGCGGTGCACAAATGCTGCGCAGCTAGCGCCATTCGACGGCCAACACCGCGGTTCCTTGTGTGTCCGCTGTGCCGTCCGTGTGATCATTGCTTGTACAGCCATCTCGCAGTGTGCGGAGCAAGTATGGTGGGTCTGACACACCGGTGTCAATGTGTTCTTTTTTCCATTTCCATGAGTGTATTTCTGGCATATGACATACATTCTCCTCACAAGTTTCTCTACGATAAACCATGGGGACAAACTGTAAAATGAAAAAACTACTACCTTGCACAACATCGATTCTTTGTGATACATATACAATATAGCTTTCATAGCTTTCCAGAGGTGGTTAGTGCCCACTGTTCACATTTGATCATAGTTAAGAAATTATGCTATGCCCGTTTCAGTCTTATACAAAATTATCGTTAGTAATGGAGAATGCCTCTTTCAAGGAAACAGACAAACGCGTAGTAGCGGTGTTTGACATGTGAAATCATACATGATGCTATCACTAACTCTGTAAACAGGACATCTGTCAAACAGATGTGCACGTGAGGATTGCAGTACCTCACAAACACCTGTCACTAACTTAGAATCACCGTAGTTATGAAACTGAAGGCTCGATTTTATGCCCAAGATGCGGCACGGGAATGGAGTACGTCGCATAACTCTTCTTTCATCTAGAGAAATATGTCGAATGTAAAAACGATTCTCCTTAAAACGAGAGAACCATTTTCTTACCGTGTTCTTTCCAATGGCATCATTCTAACACACGGGGCAAATGTTTCTGGCTGCTGTCACCTTTCTATTGAACTCACAGAAGAATATGTCGGAAACGTTTCGGTTTCTCCACTTGGCACTCCGTTTTCTAGCGCCCACACTATCTCCAAATGACAAAATGACAGTATGAAAGCTCAACTAGCAACAACGCAATACAAATAAAAAATGACAATCGATAAACAGACCCACAGCTACCGGAATACTAACACGCAAAACAAAAACGCTATCACACAGATAGGAAAGGCTTCAGATTTACTATTCTCGAAGAGTTAGAAATTTTCAAACACCTTCGTTTTAATGATGGTTTCATTCTTAATAAACAGTTCAGTTACATAATACAAAAATTTCAACTATAAAGTCATTGCTGATTTCTCTTTTTCCTCAGAATAGACAAAAAAGTATCGTTTCCCTCTCTCTTAATTTGTTACATTGTAGTCCTTTAGTACAAAAATGTACCAATACCGGGTCTCTGTCCGGGTGAGAATGTTTGGAGCATTATGGGTACAGCCCTCCAATCAACTCGGGACTTTGACAATCTGACGCGCTAACTGGGCAGAATTTGGTACGATATCCCGCAGTGGGATACCCAACAACTCTATCAATCAGTGCAAAACCGAATAACTGCTTACATAAGAGCCACAAGTGGACCAACGTGTTGTTGACCTACTCAATTTGAGAAGCTCTTTCTCTTAAACAAATCACCCAATATTTCTGAAATTGTAATCATTTGTTTGTCTGTACATGTACATCACATCCACAGATTTCCATCCCATTCGGATACTTCGTTCATGGTGCATCGCTTTTCTTCCTTGAGTGTATTTGCTGTTGTATTGTCCTCTTACTTACAGATATGCGAGATGGACACTTACATACTATTCAAAATATTTTTCGTAAATTAAACAGCTGATATCTTCGATTGTTAAGAGATGGCGTTACTTGTTTCGTATCCACATTGTGGCAACTTCGATGGCCCTGCTATTCCATGTAGCTATAACTTTATTGGCAGTTACCAGCATTATCTAACCTTCAGTGTCTTTAATTTTATCTGGTTTTAATACCTACTTCTTAGTGAAGTATTTTAGTGACGATAGCATTATTGCTCTTAAATTTGTTCCTGAGTTCCTATGCGTGAGTACAGTATTCTTATAAATCTGTTCACACTAAAAACTGCATATTTCTTAATTTTCTTTGTGTTAATGTTTAGTTATAATATTTTTACTTAAGTGTGGATTTTCTGATGAAGACACCCATAACTAGTGGTGAAACCTGGTAAAAGTAAAATTTTCTTCCAACCAGTTGGCTGTTTTTACGTATCATATTCTTGTACGGTTGTGGTCTCGCAGCAATGTTTAAATTTTCTTTTAAATAAAACTTTCGTATTTATGTATTCACTTCAAATTTTTCACCGCCACGCTTACAGCCTTCAGGTAAGTATTTAACATATGTGCCTATGCTTCTCACGTAGAACTGGAGAAATACACTCCTGGAAATTGAAATAAGAACACCGTGAATTCATTGTCCCAGGAAGGGGAAACTTTACTGACACATTCCTGGGGTCAGATACATCACATGATCACACTGACAGAACCACAGGCACATAGACACAGGCAACAGAGCATGCACAATGTCGGCACTAGTACAGTGTATATCCACCTTTCGCAGCAATGCAGGCTGCTATTGTCCCGTGGAGACGATCGTAGAGATGCTGGATGTAGTTCTGTGGAACGGCTTGCCATGCCATTTCCACCTGGCGCCTCAATTGGACCAGCGTTCGTGCTGGACGTGCAGACCGCGTGAGACGACGCTTCATCCAGTCCCAAACATGCTCAATGGGGGACAGATCCGGAGATCTTGCTGGCCAGGGTAGTTGACTTACACCTTCTAGAGCACGTTGGGTGGCACGGGATGCATGCGGACATGCATTGTCGTGTTGGAACAGCAAGTTCCCTTGCCGGTCTAGGAATGGTAGAACGATGGGTTCGATGACGGTTTGGATGTACCGTGCACTATTCAGTGTCCCCTCGACGATCACCAGTGGTGTACGGCCAGTGTAGCAGATCGCTCCCCACACCATGATGCCGGGTGTTGGCCCTGTGTGCCTCGGTCGTATGCAGTCCTGATTGTGGCGCTCACCTGCACGGCGCCAAACACGCATACGACCATCACTGGCACCAAGGCAGAAGCGACTCTCGTCGCTGAAGACGACACGTCTCCATTCGTCCCTCCATTCACGCCTGTCGCGACACCACTGGAGGCGGGCTGCACGATGTTGGGGTGTGAGCGGAAGACGGCCTAACGGTGTGCGGGACCGTAGCCCAGCTTCATGGAGACGGTTGCGAATGGTCCTCGCCGATTCCCCAGGAGCAACAGTGTCCCTAATTTGCTGGGAAGTGGCGGTGCGGTCCCCTACGGCACTGCGTAGGATCCTACGGTCTTGGCGTGCATCCGTGCGTCGCTGCGGTCCGGTCCCAGGTCGACGGGCACGTGCACCTTCCGCCGACCACTGGCGACAACATCGATGTACTGTGGAGACCTCACGCCCCACGTGTTGAGCAATTCGGCGGTACGTCCACCCGGCCTCCCGCATGCCCACTATACGCCCTCGCTCAAAGTCCGTCAACTGCACATACGGTTCACGTCCACGCTGTCGCGGCATGCTACCAGTGTTAAAGACTGCGATGGAGCTCCGTATGCCACGGCAAACTGGCTGACACTGACGGCGGCGGTGCACAAATGCTGCGCAGCTAGCGCCATTCGACGGCCAACACCGCGGTTCTTGGTGTGTCCGCTGTGCCGTGCGTGTGATCATTGCTTGTACAGCCCTTTCGCAGTGTCCGGAGCAAGTATGGTGGGTCTGACACACCGGTGTCAATGTGTTCTTTTTTCCATTTCCAGGAGTGTAGTTTTAGAGACTTCGTCTATCAACTTCAGAAGCAGATGCGGTTCATAGCTGCTTGCAGCCAGGGACCCGTGCAAGCCTCTCTGTATATTGAAAAACTCCAATCATTTAAAATATTAGCTGATGTATACTCCTCATTCAAAAAGAGGATTTATTTCACTTCTGCTCATATGATCATGACATCAGTTCTCGCGACATATTCTAAAATTACTTGCAAATGTAGTACAATTGTCAACACATAGCCCAACTGCACTCTTTTTTTGTATGTGTGTGCACCTGTATCAGTTTCACCTGAGGAGGCCCAGATCATACTCCGAACTTACCGCCAGTGAATCCACCTTCAGACACCACCTCGGACATATAGTGAGTTGACTCACCTTCGAAACCTATCCCGGCTGTAACGGGTGGTGGATACACCTCTGAACCACATCCTGGCCATAACGGGAGGTGGATCCACTTTTGAACACTGTCTTGACCGGAACACGTGGTGGAAAATTCAACCTTTCCTCGACAGCACCGAAGCAATGTAATTGACAAAGTGTCTTTGGCGATAGTTTCCATATTTCATGATCCGTAGACCACTTTTGTGAACAATACTTTATATTCTTCAATCTGTACAACAGAGTTTTCCGCTTAAATTCTCGTAATTTGTCCATCTGTAAGAAGTAGCGGACAGTGCTCCCACACCAACAACAGCAATGTGGTGGGTAACTTCAGTAAGAACCAATCAGAATGCTCCATTCACAGGAAGTTCCATGATGTCAGAGAGTCCAGGACATAGTTTGTGGTGGGCATAGGAGGCTCTACAGACAGGTTCGAAGAAGATAGGGGCAGAATAAGGTATCTACAGAAAGTTTCGCGATGTCAGAGAGTCGCATGATATCGTCTTTACTCGAGTGTTCAGAGACAAGTCCAGGTAGACCAGCCTGCTGAGATTGAGATGGGTGGGATGCTTTCCCACACCCGCCGTTGTGGCTTTAAAGCATTTTCATACCAGCAGGTGTAGCATATCGAAAATTCAGCAAAAGTGCCAGCCATTTGACTAGTCTGTAGGACAGTGCTCCGAATTCTAGAAGAATCTTTTACACATCCGATCTGCTGAGTGTCTGTATTTCTTTTCACGATCTGTTGTGGGTTTCGAAATATTTCATGAACTTTTAGATATGTAATTCTTCTGATTTTCCCATCTATGCTTGGACACCAGTGTTCTTCGAAAAGTAAGGAAAATAAAAAATATCTGCCTTAACATCCCTGACTCCAGCAGCGAATATAAACTAAGTCCACTCAGCTGCTTCAGAAGAGCGATGAACACCATAGCAACTGCAGCACTCAGAAATCTTTTTCTCTCTGACACTACCTTTAAACAAGAAGCTAAAACTCTAAAGGTGGTGAGTGACCTCTTAGAGATACACAGGTATTTATTTATCTATTTCGAGCTGTAGGCGAAAGGAACGCTCAATGTATATGCAACAGATTTAACCAACTGTCAGAGTTGAGTGGAGAGGAGCCCCGTGTAGCTGTAGATGTAGGGAAGATGCAGCAGTCCTCAGCAATTAGGAGGCCTAGGTTAGATGCAAAGTCTAACAGAAAGAAGAAGGTTCTGGTGCTAGGTAGTTCTCATGGCAGAGTTGTGGGCCAGCAGTTGCAGGAAGTGTTGGGGAGTGAGTACCTGGTCACCAGCATTGTGAAGCCTAGTGCAGGGTTGGCTAAAGTGACTGACAGCATAGGGGAGTTATGTAGGAATTTTACGACGGACGATCAGGTAGCGGTAGTGGGTGGAGCAGGGAACAGTCTTGATAGGGACGGGGAATATGATGTAGGTGGTGACCTGGTAAAGATACCTACTCAAACTGGTGGCAGTAATGTGCATTTCGTGCAACTGTTTCAGCGTCATGATCGGTCTCATCTTAATACGGCTGTTGGGTGCGTTAACTTGGGGCTGGAGAGGGCGCTGAATGCAGAGGGCATGGGTCACACCTCAGTGGTACCAGTTCGGTCTATCAGTAGATCGGGTTTCACTAGGCATGGCCTGCACCTCAATAGGTATGGGAAGGGGAGGCTGGCTAAGCTTATAGGTGACAGTGTAGTGGGTGGTGGCTGTGGTGGTGGGGTCACTCATAGAAAAATTCCTGTAGTAGTTGGTGTTAGAGCTGCACTTTTTTTAGATTGAATTCAGCTGATAGGTATACCTGCTTAAAGGAAGTGCCTCTAACTATGGGCTCACCTTCCAAGGATGTAATATTTCCAAGTAGAGAAGGAATTAGCATATTTCATCAAAATATAAGAGGTATTAGAGATAAAGTTAGTGAACTGCTTATAGACGTTGACTCTGAAATTATTGGTGTATTAGAGCACCACTTAAATAATTTGACAATTCAAAGGCTTCCTTTACCAGGATAAAGATTAGCTGGCTGTTTCTCAAGGAGTTCCTTGCGGAGTGGGGGAGTGGCTATGTACGTAATAAACGGTATTCCATTTGAGTCCATAGACGTATAACGACACTGCACTGAACAGATATTTGAATGTTGTGCAGGGACAGTTGAATTTAGTGTAACTAAACGTCTAATTGTTGTTGTTTACAGGTCCCCTATCTCCGACTTCAGAGCATTTCTGCTCAAGCTAGAGAGGGTTCTTGTCTCATTTTGTAGGAAGTACCAGGAATTAATTATAAGTGGTGACTTCAATATTAATTTTGTATATGATGGTGCAAGAAAAAGGATGTTGGCAGATCTCCTAAATTCATATGATCTGATGCAGACTGTGTTTTTTCCAACTAGGGTGCGGGGGAACAGTAGCACAACCATAGAGAATATTTTTATTCATTCTTCATTACTAGATGGGCATTCTGTTAGTAAAAGAGTGAATGGCCTTTCAGACCATGATGCACAAATTTTAACAGTAAAAGGTTTTTGTACTCAAACCAATGTCATACTTAATTACAAACTATGTAGGAAAGTTAATCCAACAGCAATAGAGAGTTTTTTATACCTTGTCAAGGAACAAGTCTTGCGATCTTAAGCTATAGTAAGGACTCTACAGATCGGATTTTATTGGTTGTTTATTCTTCTATATTGTATATTGCGTTCACCGCAACTTCAGTTGTGCCACAGTCAGATAAATTTCTCTATTGCAGGGGTCTGTTTGTTCTTTCTCAGTTAGTCCCGGCTGCTTTGTTTGTGTTTTTTGAGATCTCAAACAGTTTTTTTCACAGTGCGATATAAGTACGTAATGTGCTTGTTGTGCGCAGACACAAGGGGAATTGGCCGCTGTCCATAAACACCTGGAAGCTGCATTGGCCACAGCAACACGCTTCTGGCTACTGCTCAAAACTGCGACGACATCGCGACACTGGGGACGAAAACTGTGAAAGCTTTGGGGCAGATGGTATCCTCTGGTAACCTGGTTGTTGCTGCAACTTTCGATGAGGAACATCTGACCAGTGCCGGCCGTGGTGGCCAAGCGGTTAAAGGCGCTACAGTCTGGAACCGTGCGACCGCTCCGGTCGCAGGTTCGAATCCTGCTTCGGGCATGGATGTGTGTGATGTCCTTAGGTTAGTTAGGTTTAAGTAGTTCTAAGTTCTAGGGGACTGATGACCTTAGAAGTTAAGTCCCATAGTGCTCAGAGCCGTTTGAACCATTTTTGAACCATCTGACCAGTCTGTCTTCACTCCAGTCCGTCTTCACTTGAGAGTAAGTGGCTGTCTCTGGGCAGAAGGCGAAAGTGTGAACTATATGCATGGCTGACTCCTTGCGCCTCAACAACAGGTACGAGATGCTACCCATTGTTGGTAACAGTTCTGAGCCATCAAATAATGCCATTCTTGTTGGGCCAGTGGCCAATATTCCTACGGAGTCTGGACAAGTGCAGAGGGCGGGTATGCTAGTCATTGTATACTCCAACATTAGGAAGATAATGTAACCCCTTAGGGAAATAGGAGGCAGGTGAAGAAAGAATGCTAGTGTGGACTCTGTATGTTTGCTGTTAGGTGTCGACCGATATGTGGAGGAGGCTCTTCCAGAGGCTGTCAAATGCAAAGGGCGCCACCAGCTGTAAATCATGCCTCATGTTCGCACGAATCACGGCTGCCTCTTGGGTTCTGAGGCCATCCCGACTTCCTACAGGCAGATGGCTGTTGGTAGAAACAGCTAGCATCCATCACACGTGTGGTGCAGACTTAGCTCACTATTTGCAGCATTGTACCCAGGGTCGGTCACGGTCCTCTGGAACAGAGTGGAAGGCCTAAACAAGAGACTCAGATGATTGTGTTGTGCGATGATATTGGATGCGAATTCCCCGACCTCCGCTATCAGGTGGAGAGTTGAAGGGTTCCCCCTAATGGGACAGGCATGTACTAAACCTAGGAAGCAGCTATTACAGCTATTAGAGTATTGGAGTACGTGTGGCGTGCACATGGGATTTTTAGAATCAGTGATGAATTGGCTGCCGAAAACGAAGGTACGTCAGCCACATTACTCTCAGAGCATGCTCTTCACCACAGTGCGGAAATAGAAAAGGTTAATATGATGTTAGTCAACTGCATTAGCAAATGTTCACATGTGTGTGAATTCATAAGGGACCAAACTGCTTAGGTCATCGGTCCTTAGACTTACGCACTACTTAAAGTAACTTAAACTAACTTATACTAAGAACAACACACCCACCCATGCCCGAGGGAGGACTCGAACCTCCGGCGGGAAGGGCCGCGCAGTCCGTGACATGACGTCCTAAGCCGCGCGGCCACTCCCCGCGGCCAACTGTATTAGCAACCATGGTAAGGTCCCAGAATTAGAATCGTTTATTGAAGGTTACAATGCCCAGATAGTAACAGGATTAAGAAGTTGGTTAAAATCGAAAGTGAATACCAACGAAATCCTAAATTCAGATTGGAATATTCATCGTAAGGATGGATTAGTCACCAATGGTGGCGGCGTATTTATTGCTGTAAAGAAGCCTATGATATCTAGCACGTATATCACGGATTCCGAATGTGAATTAATCTGGGTGAAGTTAAACATCAAAGGTGGGTAAAAAATGGTAATCTGATACCTTTCCAGACCACTTGTGTTAGAAGCTGTCGTGATGGGGCGCTACAGAGAGAAAGTGTAGAATATCGTGAATAAGTTTCCTGATCATGCTGTTGTAATAGGAGGTGACTTCAACTTGGCAGGTATAGAGTGGGAGAGACACAGTTTCAGAACTGGTGCCAGAGACAGATATTTGCGTGAGATTATTCTGAAAGTCTTGTCCGAAAATTACTTCGACCAGTTAGTTAGAGAACCAACTCGTGAAGGTAACAGTTGTATAGCAAAGAGAGAACGACGTCACTGTAATTCATTCAAGATCGTGGACCCTCCCCCTGCCCCTGCCCCCTGACCCCTGGTGTCAATATGGCAACATTGCGCTAATGGCATCATTAGATGATATCATAGGTCCTCCCATCCCTCTTCACGTCCCCCTCCCCCTCTGGGAAAACAGCAGCAGCCCTCCAACTCCCTTCTCCAAACACCCCCCCCCCCTACTAACATCCCTCGACCTTCTAGGGAAAAAAAATTACTCAGTCTGTGCTGAACTGTTGGTGAGGAAGGATTTCTTTATTTTTTCCTTATTTTGAGCGTTATGCTGTTGGAAATTGGCAGGTAAAGCTCAGTTTGTGCTGAGCTGTTGATTTGTTATCCTGTTGGAAAATACTTCCTTAAATTTTTTTCTTGTGTGTGTGTACTCAGCTTGACATGTGGAGACTGACTGACCTAGTTCACATTAACACCACCAGAGAGCACTCGAAATTGTGACATCATGGGTGAAAAAATTGGCAGGAACCAGGCACAATGCTGTATCTCATCATGTGAGCTTAACATCAGGGATATAAGGCGAGCACTGCAGCTCACCAGGACCAGTCAGTGGAAGGACCATGAGACGTCTACAGCAGTAGCAGCCGAGATTGTCTAGAGCCTCCCAGCAGAACAGGAAGAAGCAGAAAGGTAATTACCAATTGCATGTCTTTGCTATTGACGTTACTTCTTCTTTGTCCAGCTCCATTTCTTTGACCCACATGTAACAGTTCTCTTTCTTCTTTGTTCAACAGCTGAGGTGACATCCAGTGTGTTGGGACTTGCAGCAGTGACAATGGCCTCCAATTTTTCTGGACCGTCCAGCGAGCAGCGAGCATGTGGGATCCTATAGAGCACCTGCTCGACATGTTGCAGGGCTGCCAAGTTAACTTTCTGCCGCCGAGCAGTACGCAAGTAGCAGCAAGTGGCTTATTTAGCGTTCATATAAGTGTTGTAGTCAAGTTGAAAATTTGTTTGAGTGTTATTAGCGCACTTGTTTGGTTAAATCAGTCAAATCATTGTGTAGTTTCGTATTTAGCAGGGCCAGATTTGCATTTTAATATCTGTGACGTGTAAAGTCGCGTAGTCGTCTGTCATTTGTTTATTTCTTTCAAATAGTCTTTGTATGTTACTGACAGTACAGTTAGCCTTCTGCCGCCGAGCAGTGTAGCAGCAGTGCGCAAGTAGCAGTATTACTGCATTTACTAGGCAATCTTGTATTTTAATAACCGTTTAAATTTTGTGACGAATTGTTTGTGCTCTCTGTAGATTAGGTCAGATGTTCTTTGCACAACAGTATTTAGCATGGGTCGGGACTCCAACTGCTGTATTTGGATGCGGGCTGAGTTGGCATCCCTTCGTTCCCAGCTTCAGGCTGTGTTGGCTTTGGTCACACAGCTTGAGGTTGTTGCCAATCGGCATCACTGTGGGGTTCCAGACAGGGGTTTGTCGGGGATGGCCTGCTCGTCCCACGCATCCCCCAATTGGACCACGGCTGTGGCAGCCCGGGATACTGCCCACATTGAGGCTGACCCCTCACCCTTGGTAGAGTGGGAGGTCGTCGCGAGATGTGGCAGGGGGCGAAAGACATTCCAGAGGGCTGAACGGAAGGCCTCTCCAGTTTGTCTGACGAACCGGTTTCAGGCTCTGTCTCCGTCTGATACTGATCTTTGGCCGGACATGGCTGCTTGTCCTGTTCCAGAGGTTGCCCCTCAGTCTGCAAGACCAGGGCGGTCGCAGAGGGTGGGCTAACTGGTAGTTGGGAGCTCCAACGTCAGGCGTGTAATGGGGCCCCTTAGGGATATGGCTGCAAGGGAAGGGAAGAAAACCAATGTGCACTCCGTGTGCATACCAGGCGGAGTCATTCCAGATGTGGAAAGGGTCCTTCCGGATGCCATGAAGGGTACAGGGTGCACCCATCTGCAGGTGGTCGCTCATGTCGGCACCAATGATGTGTGTCACTATGGATCGGAGGAAATTCTCTCTGGCTTCCGGCGGCTACCTGATTTGGTGAAGACTGCCAGTCTCGCTAGCGGGATGAAAGCAGAGCTCACCATCTGCAGCATCGTCGATAGGACTGACTGCGGACCTTTGGTACAGAGCAGAGTGGAGGGTCTGAATCAGAGGCTGAGACGGTTCTGCGACTGTGTGGGCTGCAGATTCCTTGACTTGTGCTATAGGGTGGCGGGGCTTCGACTTCCGCTGGATAGGTCAGGAGTCCACTATACACAGCAGGCGGCTACACGGGTAGCAGGGGTTGTGTGGCGTGGATTGGGCGGTTTTTTAGGTTAGATGGCCTCGGGCAAGTACAGAAAGGGCAACAGCCTCAAAGGGTGCGGAGCAAAGTCATGACATGCGGGGACCTAGCAGCAATCGGTATTGTAATAGTAAACTGTCGAAGCTGCGTTGGTAAAGTACCGGAACTTCAAGCACTGATAGAAAGCACCGAAGCTGAAATCGTTATAGGTACGGAAAGCTGGCTGAAGCCAGAGATAAATTTTGCCGAAATTTTTCCAAAGCACAGATGGTGTTTAGAAAGAATAGACTGCATGCAACCGGTGGTGGCGTGTTTGTCGCTGTAAGTAGTAGTTTATCCAGTAGTGAAATAGAAGTGGATAGTTACTGTGAATTATTATGGGTGGAGGTTACACTCAACAACCGAGCTAGGTTAATAATTGGCTCCTTTTACCGACCTCCTGACTCAGCAGCAGTAGTGACAGAACGACTGAGAGAAAATCTGGAATACATTTCACATAAATTTCCTCAGCATGTTATAGTCATAGGTGGAGATTTCAATTTATCAGATATAGACTGGGACACTCAGATGTTTAGGACGGGTGGTAGGGACAGAGCATCGTGTGACATTATATTGAGTGCACTATCCGAAAATTGCCTCGAGCAATTAAACAGAGAACCGACTCGTGGAGATAACATCTTGGATCTACTGATAACAAACAGATCCGAACTTTTCGACTCTGTAAGCGCAGAACAGGGAATCAGTGATCATAAGGCCGTTGCAGCATCACTGAATATGGAAGTAAATAGGAATGTAAAAGAAGGGAGGAAGGTTTATCTGTTTAGCAAGTGTAATAGGAGGCAGGTTTAAGACTACCTAACAGATCAGACTACCTAACAGATAAACAAAGTAAGAGCCTACGGAATATCAGACCAGCTGTGTGGCTGGATTGAAGAGTTTTTAACAAACAGAACACAGCATGTTGTTCTCAATGGAGAAACGTCTACAGACGTTAAAGTAACCTCTGGCGTGCCACAGGGGAGTGTTATGGGACCACTGATTTTCACAATATATACACTCCTGGAAATGGAAAAAAGAACACATTGACACCGGTGTGTCAGACCCACCATACTTGCACCGGACACTGTGAGAGGGCTGTGCAAGCAATGTTCACACGCACGGCACAGCGGACACACCAGGAACCGCGGTGTTGGCCGTCGAATGGCGCTAGCTGCGCAGCATTTGTGCACCGCCGCCGTCAGTGTCAGCCAGTTTGCCGTGGCATACGGAGCTCCGTCGCAGTCTTTAAAACTGGTAGCATGCCGCGACAGCGTGGACGTGAACCGTATGTGCAGTTGACGGACTTTGAGCAAGGGCGTATAGTGGGCATGCGGGAGGCCGGGTGGACGTACCGCCGAATTGCTCAACACGTGGGGCGTGAGGTCTCCACAGTACATCGATGTTGTCGCCAGTGGTCGGCGGAAGGTGCACGTGCCCGTCGACCTGGGACCGGACCGCAGCGACGCACGGATGCACGCCAAGACCGTAGGATCCTACGCAGTGCCGTAGGGGACCGCACCGCCACTTCCCAGCAAATTAGGGACACTGTTGCTCCTGGGGTATCGGCGAGGACCATTCGCAACCGTCTCCATGAAGCTGGGCTACGGTCCCGCACACCGTTAGGCCGTCTTCCGCTCACACCCCAACATCGTGCAGCCCGCCTCCAGTGGTGTCGCGACAGGCGTGAATGGAGGGACGAATGGAGACGTGTCGTCTTCAGCGATGAGAGTCGCTTCTGCCTTGGTGCCAATGATGGTCGTACGCGTGTTTGGCGCCGTGCAGGTGAGCGCCACAATCAGGACTGCATACGACCGAGGCACACAGGGCCAACACCCGGCATCATGGTGTGGGGAGCGATCTCCTACACTGGCCGTACACCACTGGTGATCGTCGAGGGGACACTGAATAGTGCACGGTACATCCAAACCGTCATCGAACCCATCGTTCTACCATTCCTAGACCGGCAAGGGAACTTGCTGTTCCAACAGGACAATGCACGTCCGCATGTATCCCGTGCCACCCAACGTGCTCTAGAAGGTGTAAGTCAACTACCCTGGCCAGCAAGATCTCCGGATCTGTCGCCCATTGAGCATGTTTGGGACTGGATGAAGCGTCGTCTCACGCGGTCTGCACGTCCAGCACGAACGCTGGTCCAACTGAGGCGCCAGGTGGAAATGGCATGGCAAGCCGTTCCACAGGACTACATCCAGCATCTCTACGATCGTTTCCATGGGAGAATAGCAGCCTGCATTGCTGCGAAAGGTGGATATACACTGTACTAGTGCCGACATTGTGCATGCTCTGTTGCCTGTGTCTATGTGCCTGTGGTTCTGTCAGTGTGATCATGTGATGTATCTGACCCCAGGAATGTGTCAATAAAGTTTCCCCTTCCTGGGACAATGAATTCACGGTGTTCTTATTTCAATTTCCAGGAGTGTATATAAATGACCTATTGATAGTGTCGGAAGTTCCGTGCGGCTTTTCGCGGATAATGCTGTAGTATACAGAGAAGTTGCAGCATTAGAGAATTGCAGCGAAATGCAGGAAGATCTGCAGCGGATAGGCACTTGGTGCAGGGAGTGGCAACGGACCCTTAACATAGACATGTGTAATGTATTGCGAATACATAGAAAGAAGGATCCTATATTGTAAGGTTATATGATAGCAGAACAAACACTGGTAGCAGTTACTTCCCGTAAAATATCTGGGAGTATGCGTACAGAATGATTTGAAGTGGAATGATCATATAAAATTAATTGTTGTTAAGGCGGGTGCCAGGTTGAAATTCATTGGGAGAGTCCTTAGAAAATGTAGCCCATCAACAAAGGAAGTGGCTTGCAAAACACTCGTTCGACCTATACTTGAGTGTTACTCATCAGTGTGGGATCCGTACCAGGTCGGGTTGACAGAGGAGATAGAGGAGATCCAAAGAAGAGCGGCGCGTTTCATCACAGGTTTATTTGGTAAGCGTGATAGCATTACGGAGATGTTTAGCAAACTCAAGTGGCAGACTCTGCAAGAGAGGCGCTCTGCATCGCGGTGTAGCTTGCTGTCTAGGTTTCGAGAGGGTGCGTTTCTGGATGAGGTATCGAATATATTGCTTCCCCGTACTTACACCTCCCGAGGAGACCACGAATGTAAAATTAGAGAGATTCGAGCGCGCACGGAGGCTTTCCGGCAGTCGTTCTTCCCGCGAACCATACGCTACTGGAACAGGAAAGGGAGGTAATGACAGTGGTACGTAAAGTGCCCTCCGCCACACACCGTTGGGTGGCTTGCGGAGTATAAATGTAGATGTAGATGTAGCGGAATTTCCGTTAAATTTGACGGATATTACACACTGTCAGCGAGTGAAACTTTGCACTTAGCGGTCAACGGATTTTTTAACGAATTTGTGGATTGATGTCTGCAACAATATTTTTCCGTTTAATTTAGTCTTTCCATTATAAAATTTGAAATTACATTTAGTGTGAAAAATCCTAAACTGGCAACAATATGGCTCCACCTAACTCTTAATAATCGGATATCGGTATAGTGTTTCCCCTGCCTCAACACAACAGAACAATCCTTTCCAGCCTTATTTCTTTGCTTTTAGCATTGCAGTTACAAGTTACCGCGGACCGAAGTCGGTACAGTGTATAGTGTTGAATTGTTAATGTTTATAATGCAGTTAATCGCTTTGTAATCAGCGATTTTCTTTACTTTCTTATTAGTTGTCTCATCAAAATGTCTAATCAAAAGGACGAAAAATACACCCAAATTTTAGAAAAGAGTAGCTTAGCAACAAACAATTGAAAGACTGGTTTCTCGAGATGCCCGCCGATCCTTCTAGTGTGCGATGTCGATTTTGCCAGTGAAGTTTCAATTTATTGAATTATTCAAAAAGCAAGAAGCATGTAAAAGCTGCGGCACCCTTTTCTTCACAGGGGCAGTTGAAAATAGATGTACATGTAATTAGGCAGTCCAGTGAAGTTTCTGCTGCGGACGCTGCATTATGTCTATTCCGCAATAAGATCTGTGGATCACCTCAGCAGCCTTTCAAAAAGGTGTTTTATAGGTGCTGACCATGTCTCTCAGATGCGTTTGCATAGAAGCAAGTGTAGCGATGTTATTGAAAACATTCTTTACCCACATTTCAAGGGCAGTCTGAAAAAGCACATAGGAGACGGATATTTCAGTGTACTTTTGGATGAATCTACAGACATTAGTGCCAATAAATTGTTAGCTGCATCTCTGATATACTTTTCTGAGGCCCAAGGTCGCATTGTTCCCACATTCTTGGGAATGGTAAAGTTAGAGGAAGGCAACGCAGTGGCAGTAACCAATGGTTTGAGCAGCAGCAGCTTAGTGTTTAACGTCCCGTCGACAACAAGGTCATTAGAGACGGAGCGCAAGCTCGGGTGAGGGAAGGATGGGGAAGGAAATCGGCCGTGCCCTTTCAAAGGAACCATCCCGGCATTTGCCTGAAGCGATTTAGGGAAATCGCGGAAAACCTAAATCAGGATGGCCGGAGACGGGATTGAACCGTCGTCCTCCCGAATACGAGTCCAGTGTGCTAACCACTGCGCCACCTCGCTCGGTCAATGGTTTGAAATATTTGCTTAATGAGTACGGCTTGATCATTCATTTAATGCGCGGGTACTGACAATGCAGCGCTTATGTTAGGCGTCAATAATGTTCTGTGTCAGAATTTGAAAAGAGAAGTTCCTCATCTTGTCTTAATTCCTTGTGTCTGCCATTCCGTGCAGCTGGCGATATCTTCTGCCGCAGCTGAAACTTTGCCCCGAGATTTGGAATTTTTGTAGTCAGAAACGTATTCTTGGTTTTCCAAGTCTTCACCTCGTCAAATTGCTTATAGAAAGTTATTCAGTGCAATAAATGACGGAGCTAATCCATTGAAAATAGTTCAGAAATGCCGTACACGTTGGATCTCTATTTTAGAGGCTGTTTCTTGTGCTTTGTCTCAGTGGCTTGAACTAAAAACCTACTTTGAGAGAGCAGCGCTTCATGAGAAGTGCTGTACTGCCCAGTTCCTCCATAATATGTATAGTGATGACATAAACAAAATTTATCTTAATTTTCTGAACCCTTATTTGGAAGAATGTCAGCTGGTAAATAAGGAATTTCAATCCAATTCTGCACGGCTCCTAAACGATGTCGTTTTACTAATCAGTGGGCTCATAAGGAGAATTGTGGTACGAAGTTATAGAGGCGATCTTTTAACAGCAGAAGTTCACAAATATAAGTCGCCAAGAATATACTTAGGTCACGAAGTCGAAGTCTTACTGCAGGATATGAACACTTCCAACAAAATTTCATATGAGGTTGAGAATACCATAAGAAAAAGATGTGAACATTTTCTTGTTTCCCTTGCTTCTGAGCTGCAACGCCGCTTGCTCCAAAATATAAAAGTGTTGCAAGAAGTATCCTTAACTGCTCCAAGAGAATGCTGGTGAGTGATAAAAGTACCAATAGTATCGCTGGCCAAGGAAATGGGCTTGTCAGATAGTACAGTAACAAAAATTGATTTTCAGTGGTCCAAACTCACTACTGTCCAGTGGAAAAAAATCAACAATACTGCGCCGTTCTGGAATGAAATTAGGTCATACAGAGATGCCAGCGGCTTAAATCCTTTCCAAGAACTATCAGGTCTGGTTATTATGCTTTTGGTTTTGCCATGGTCCAATGCAGAGGTGAAAAGGTCCTTTAGCCAACTAAATTTGATAAAAACGACTCTCCGGAACAGACTAACTACTATTATGGTGAACGCCAGAATTACAAGGAGAGCTGGTCTTAATCGTGTTGGTAAGTGCTGTCACGATTACAAGTTGCCAGAGAATGTTCTCCAAGAAATCGGCAACATCAGAGCATATGCCCCAGGGATATCTTCACTCAGTCCCACTACTTCAGCAGTGGACACAGAAGACAACTTACTGCAGGATGAGGAGGAAAATGAAACACTGTGGCTTGAACTACATTAATGTGATGAGTGGAATCTGAACTTAGTAAACTTCCTTTTAGTAGTAGTAGTAGTAGTAGTAGTAGTAGTAGTAATATTAATAATAACTCATGACGTTGACAAAAAATTTCTTTGTAAGTTATCAGTGCATTGAAATTTCGGTTTCAGGAGGCTAAATAACAATAATAAGCATTTAGCAGATTTTAGCGGAATTTTAACTTCAGTTTAGCGGAATAAATTTTTCTGTGTTGGCAACGCTGGCGTGTTGGAGCAGGACAAGGGGCTGCTATTGTCTGTGCCATTCATTGATGAAGACAGCCAGCCTGTCCCCAATTCCCAGAAGTGCACCGGTGTTTCAAACTGCGCGGTGTAGATCAGTACTGGACTCTGACATATGCACCATCCATTGAACCACAGAACATTCCAGTGATACTGCAAGGACAGAATATGGATGTGTTGGATGATAAGATATCAAATGCTCCATGTGTACTACTACTATTTACTTCCACATGTAATTTAACTGCTAGAAAATCAAAATGATCGAATATAGGCATAGAAACAGCAGAGTGTGACTGACGTGTGGTGATGGAGATCGAAAATGCAACAAAGTGTTAAAATGCGGTTTACTGAGCTCAAAAGGAAAGAACTATATCGTGCAATACCCTACATCAAGGCTCAGATGACTGCAAAGTATAACCCACAGACATTTATTGAGCTGGCCTGACGCTATCAATCAAATCAATGTGCAATGATGCAGCACTCAGGGTGAAATATGGATACAAATCCATTTATTTACAGCACCCGACTGTGGCTAATTTATTTGGATTAAAGATTGTGAGATCTCTTGTGCTAGAGAGACTGGAGTGATGGTTACAGTGTATTCAAGCTGTGTACAACGACATTGTGAACTATCTCCATGTGTGTAGCATACATGTAGATGATTTACAACAATCCTTTAGTTCATGTATCAATGCAGTACCAGAACCGACTCTGATAGGTATAGAGTACCTCCACGCTAAATTTACAAATGGAATACCCGAGTTTTGTGGTGCTCTCATCAGTCTGAAGAAAATTCGTGCAGAAATTAGTGCATACAAGAAACATTTATTCGGGAAATGCTGTAAAAATGAACCAGTGGATTCTTTTGTTGTTGATGTATCATATGTACCATCGCTGAAGTGTAAATGAAATGTATATATTATCGCAAATCGTGTGATTTCTTATTTCATAACCCTGTCATTATAATGTAGCCATTGTAACTCACTCAGTAAAGTGACTGTGCTTTAGTGGATAGATATGTTATTACAATTATTATTATTATTATTACAAGTGTTTTTTCCCTATAGATGTCCATTTCACATCAGTACCTGATGTAGTCGGTATCATGGCAGGGTGCATGAAGCATCCTCATCACAGGGGTTATGAGCGACTGGTTCTGTGATGGTGCAGAAGACCAGAAGAAAAAGGAGAAGAATGGGATACTCTTTCCCGATAATATTCAAGCGGCAATTGTAGGTCCATCCAGCTGCTGTAAGACGAATGTTCTAAAGCCGCTGCTAAAACACCTGGGTGGAGTCGGCTTTGAGCATGTATGTGTGTTCTCAAAACCACTGTTTCAGCCAAAATACCAGCTATTACAGTAGATATTGCAAGGCGTCGATGGTGTGACGTACACAACATTCACTGAAAGCAATGATATCCCCCCATCAGTAAACGTAAAGCCAAACACCATGTCATATCTGACGGTGTGTGGGGCGCCTGTAAAATGTTTTGTAATGTAGAATGCAGAAATTATGCAATTCCCTGCCGTTTTAACCATATGTGGGGCGGCTGGTGGCAATTAATTGTTATATAAATGTCCCTATTATTTATGCTGTTGTTTTGCCATTCTCAACACTGGCTCTCTAACTACAATTTTGGCAACCAGAAAGTGATTAGCAAAACGTGAAGCCTGTAATTAGAATTCCTAGTGCCCACTTCATCTGAGAAATACACTTATAGCTACAGCTTATAGCTCTGAGGAATTAGGAGATTGTCTGAGATTTATAATCAAAAACGATCGTGAAAAAAAAAACGTTTGCTATATTCTGACAGTCACAGATGAAAAAAAAGTATCCACACAATCTGACTAACAGAGCAGTTCAGAGTCTAATGCGCTGATGCAACTATAACTGTCCAAATTAAATGTTTAAGTGAATGCTCGCCATAATTTGATGATAATGTTCATCAAACGCCACGCTAAATAATGGTAGAATGTATGTCACGCGGCGGCACGTGAAAATACGACATACGCAAAATGAAGATAGATAATTAAAGTCATCCCAGAATTAACACTTCACTCGAAAATGATTTCATGGTTACACGTATCCCGAGGCTGTTTATAGCAATGATACCGACGCGACACGACGCGACGCGACGCGACGCGACTCCCGACACAGACGGTGTGCTATTCAGCGTCTAGAGAGAACTGGGGCCTTGCTTCCTCACGCAGCGTTCTTATATATAAAGCCGCGGTGCGGACGGCTAAGAGAACTCCTGATCAAATCGGCTCTCCCGACTAGCCGCTGGGCTAGTAATGCACCACTTTAAGTTATTGAATAAATCATAGCTTCTTTTGCTGATGGCCGATGAAGCTCTCAATTTAAATGTGCATTCAGGACACAGGTAAGTAATCATAATAAAAGTTTGACGTGGCTAAGTTAAATATTTTGGGTGAGAGAATTAATTTAATTACACTACACGCAGTAGACGAGCTCTGAACTTGCCCTTTGGAGATACGCTATCACTATAGTTTTATAGTTATTCAATTGAACTTCTCACATCTTTATGATTATAGCGGATCTCCATTCTACTTAAATTTAAACATCCTAGCCTTATTTATTAACCTACTTAATCTATCTTGCTTCCTTAATTTTTAAGACAAAAACCAGAAAATATTGAATTTCAACTAAAATCTTAATTTGTGAGATCCAAAGTACTGTTTCTATTAAATTATTATGAAAAAGGAATCTAAATATAAATTTTTAAGTCTCTAGCTCTTTTCTGTTGCGCCAATGATTTTTACAGAAAAACGTCCAAATTTCGAAAATGGTTAAAGTTATCGAACTGATATTCAACACATATTAATTTAGTATTACTCCTGACATGCTAGAACCGTTTCAGGTTATTTACTTCATTTTTAAAGTATTGGGCACCATTTATGACGTTAGAGCTAGTTACAGCGGACTGGCTGGCACACAATGGAAAGACTGATGTGAATTTACTACGGCAAGAGTAGGCTGCTTCCCTACAGGTGTTGCTGTGGAAAACCAGGTACAGATTCGAAGGTATTTCTGTTTTGGTACTCATATAGGCGTTGACATATTTTATTTCAGTCAGGCATATTCCAGAATCCCAAAATAGTTGCTGAGGGATAGTGCAAACCTCATTATAGCCTTCAAAGAAAGCAGTTTGAATTTAAACCACATTTACTAAGCACATGTACTATCGGATAAGTCATTTAGTGAATTTGTAAAGATGTGTGAAGATTGCTGGAATCGCACACAGTACGAGTTTCTTGTTACTGATAAAACAAGAAAACTGAATGATGGTAAGTGCAGAAGATACTTCCAAGAGTTCCTGAGAGGATGGGTATACATACGTAGATAGACCAGTCGATTGTATGTGGATACAAAAATTCAGGCTCTGGATCATGAAGTTGGGAGTGTACGCAACAAACTACTGACGTATAGTCAGACTCTTCTGAGATTGATCAGCTCATTAAATTATAGGGTTAATGTAACTGAAAAGAAAGTAAACGACTTAACTGTAAAGGTCGATGCAATTGAAAAAAAAAAAAGAGTATAAGTTGTACTCTGCACAGAACTCTGCTTAGTATGTAACAAGATGTCGACTAAGCATAAAGTCATCAAAACACATAAGGAAGTTCGAGAGACACTGCAGCTGTTAAGGTTAGGACATTTGGAGTGGGATCAAACACTAAGAGAATCCTTTAAGCCAGTTACTGAATCTCTCAGCCAGCTCTCGGTAAAATTAAGTCACGTTTGTGACTATGGAATTGCCGACTTCATTAACCGCCATAACGATACTAGGATAGACAGAATATTCGGTGCCAGCAGAGTAAAACCATACATGTTGGGCAAACAGCTTATGATTTTAACTGATAACACAATAAGCATCAGTGATAGGGAATTTCAAAGAACACCAAGTCTGCTTAACCTTATTTTCCTGAGACCTTCAAAAACCCTAAATTATTCAGCTAAATATCTGGAAATGTATGGGGAAATACCGCATATGACTAATCTACATAATGAAGCAAATAGAGTCCCAAAAAACCAAAGCAGTGTGCAACACAAAACCATTGTAACACCTATTTTTTGTTTTTTGGTCATCAGTCTACTGATTGGTTTGATGCGGCCCGCCACGAATACCTTTCCTGTGCTAACCTATTCATCTGAGAGTAGCACTTGCAACCTACGTCCTCAATTATTTGCTTGACGTATTCCAATCTCTGTCTTCCTCTACAGTTTTTGCCCTCTACAGCTCCCTCTAATGGAAGTCATTCCCTCATGTCTTAGCAGATGTCCTATCATCCTGTCCCTTCTCCTTATCAGTGTTTTCCACATATTCCTTTCCTCTCCGATTCTGCGTAGAACCTCCTCATTCCTTACCTTATCAGTCCACCTAATTTTCAACATTCGTCTATAGCACCACATCTCAAATGCTTCGATTCTCTTCTGTTCCGGTTTTCCCACAGTCCATGTTTCACTACCATACAATGCTGTACTCCAGAAGTACATCCTCAGAAATTTCTTCCTCAAATTAAGGCCGGTATTTGATATTAGTAGACTTCTCTTGACCAGAAATGCCTTTTTGCCATAGCGAGTCTGCTTTTGATGTCCTCCTTGCTCCGTCCGTCATTGGTTATTTTACTGCCTAGGTAGCAAATTCCTTAACTTCATTGACTTCGTGACCATCAATTCTGATGTAAAGTTTCTCGCTGTTCTCATTTCTACTACTTCTCATTACCTTCGTCTTTCTCCGATTTACTCTCAAACCATACTGTGTACTCATTAGACTGTTCATTCCGTTCAGCAGATCATTTAATTCTTCTTCACTTTCACTCAGGATAGCAATGTCATCAGCGAATCGTATCATTGATATCCTTTCACCTTGTATTTTAATTCCACTCCTGAACCTTTCTTTTATTTCCATCATTGCTTCCTCGATGTACAGATTGAAGAGTAGGGGCGAAAGGCTACAGCCTTGTCTTACACCCTTCTTAATACGAGCACTTCGTTCTTGATCGTCCACTCTTATTATTCCCTCTTGGTTGTTTTACATATTGTATATGACCCGTCTCTCCCTATAGCTTACCCCTACTTTTTTCAGAATCTCGAACAGCTTGCACCATTTTATATTGTCGAACGCTTTTTCCAGATCGACAAATCCTATGAAAGTGTCTTGATTTTTCTTTAGCCTTGCTTCCATTATTAGCCGTAACGTCAGAATTGCCTCTCTCGTCCCTTTACTTTTCCTAAAGCCAAACTGATCGTCACCTAGAGCATTCTCAATTTTCCATTCTTCTGTATATTATTCTTGTAAGCAGCTTCGATGCATGAGCTGTTAAGCTGATTGTGCGATAATTCTCGCACTTGTCAGCTTTTGCCGTCTTCGGAATTGTGTGGATGATGCTTTTCCGAAAGTCAGATGGTATGTCGCCAGACTCATATATTCTACACACCAACGTGAATAGTCGTTTTGTTGCCACTTCCCCCAATGATTTTAGAAATTCTGATGGAATGTTATCTATCCCTTCTGCCTTATTTGACCGTAAGTCCTCCAAAGCTCTTTTAAATTCCGATTCTAATACTGGATCCCCTATCTCTTCTAAATCGACTCCTGTTTCTTCTTCTATCACATCAGACAAATCTTCACCCTCATAGAGGCTTTCAATGTATTCTTTCCACCTATCTGCTCTCTCCTCTGCATTTAACAGTCGAATTCCCGTTGCACTCTTAATGTTACCACCGTTGCTTTTAATGTGACCAAAGGTTGTTTTGACTTTCCTGTATGCTGAGTCTGTCCTTCCGACAATCATATCGTTTTCGATGTCTTCACATTTTTCCTGCAGCCATTTCGTCTTAGCTTCCCAGCACTTCCTATTTATTTCATTCCTCAACGACTTGTATTTCTGTATTCCTGATTTTCCCGGAACATTTTTGTACTTCCTCCTTTTCATCAATCAACTGAAGTATTTCTTCTGTTACCCATGGTTTCTTCGCAGCTACCTTCTTTGTACCTATGTTTTCCTTCCCAACTTCTGTGATGGCCCTTTTTAGAGACGTCCATTCCTCTTCAACTGTACTGCCTACTGCGCTATTCCTTATTGCTGTATCTATAGCGTTAGAGAACTTCAAACGTATCTCGTCATCCCTTAGTACTTCCGTATCCCACTTCTTTGCGTATTGATTCTTCCTGACTAATGTCTTGAACTTCAGCCTACTCTTCATCACTACTATATTGTGATCTGAGTCTATATCTGCTCCTGGGTACGCCTTACAATCCAGTATCTGACTTCGGAATCTCTGTCTGAGCATGATGTAATCTAAATGAAATCTTCCCGTATCTCCCGGCCTTTTCCAAGTATACCTCCTCCTCTTGTGATTCTTGAACAGGGTATTCGCTATTACTAGCTGAAACTTGTTACAGAACTCAATTAGTCTTTCTCCTCTTTCATTCCTTGTCCCAAGCCCATATTCTCCTGTAACCTTTTCTTCTACTCCTTCCCCTACAACTGCATTCCAGTCGCCCATGACTATTAGATTTTCGTCCCCCTTTACATACTGCATTACCCTTTCAATATCCTCATACACTTTCTCTATCTGTTCATCTTCAGCTTGCGACGTCGGCATGTATACCTGAACTATCGTTGTTGGTGTTGGTCTGCTGTCGATTCTGATTAGAACAACCCGGTCACTGAACTGTTCACAGTAACACACCCTCTGCCCTACCTTCCTATTCATAACGAATCCTACACCTGTTATACCATTTTCTGCTGCTGTTGATATTACCCGATACTCATCTGACCAGAAATCCTTGTCTTCCTTCCACTTCACTTCACTGACCCCTACTATATCTAGATTGAGCCTTTGCATTTCCCTTTTCAGATTTTCTAGTTTCCCTACCACGTTCAAGCTTCTGTTATTCCACGCCCCGACTCGTAGAACGTTATCCTTTCGTTGACTATTCAATCTTTTTCTCATGGTAACCTCCCCCTTGGCAGTCCCCTCCCGGAGATCCGAATGGGGGACTATTCCAGAACCTTTTGCCAATGGAGAGATCATCATGATACTTCTTCAATTACAGGCCACATGTCCTGTGGATACACGTTACGTGTCTTTAATGCAGTGGTTTCCATTGCCTTCTGCATCCTCATGTCGTTGATCATTGCTGATTCTTCCGCCTTTAGGGGCAATTTCCCACCCCTAGGACAAGAGAGTGCCCTGAACCTCTATCCGCTCCTCCGCCCTCTTTTGACAAGGACGTTGGCAGAATGATGCTGACTTCTTATGCCGGAAGTCTTCGGCCGCCAATGCTGATTATGTGGCGGGGATAGAACCCGGGATCGAAGACGTTTTGATTATGAATCAAAGACGCTACCCCTAGACCACGGGTCTACACCTATATTAGATGATGAAAATAGCAGCAGTGATGGTACTGACATTCAGCAGAACAGAGTAAACAACAATGCCAGTGAGCTAATAGATCTGCTACAATTGCCCATGGTATCAGCTGCCACTGGTAATACAGCTCATTCAAATGAGGTTGTTTCAATGATTTCAGAGCTTAGAGAGAGAGGTATCATCGAATAAGTATGGAGACAGTAGTTCGATAACTATACAAACCAACATGCAAAGCATACCCTCTTAGACAAATTATGATTAGAGGTTTGGATGACCTGACCTATCACAGGCTGATCTTGCAGATGTGAGGGAGTATTCACATGTGAATCAAGGCTTCAAACATATTTTAATGGTCACTGATATATACTCTAAATTTGCTTGTGAAAACAAAAATGGGGAGGAATGCCGCAAAGGTATTTGAGTGTTTGTTGCAGACAAGAATGAATCGATGTCTGGACAACCTTCAAACAGATCCAGTGGAGAGTTTTACAACACAGATTCCAAGACCATGATAGGGCGGTATGGAATACAGCACCACTCAACATTCACTCACTTGAAGGCGAGTTTCGTGGAACACCTGAACTGAACAATAAAAGGTCAAATAAGGATGCATTTTAATCTTCGCAGTTCATACAAATGAATAGATATCCTCCCACAAACAAATGCACAGTATAATCGAAACAAGCATAGCACAATAAAAATGATACCAATTACTGTTCATGATAATGGATTACTAGATATGATATACAATGGCATTAAAATGCTAGATACACGCAAACAAAAGTTTAATGTAGATGATTTGGTATGTATTTCAAAACAAAAAATAGCATTTGAAAAGTCATGCCCACCAAACTGGTTAATTGAGATATTTACAGTTTCCAAGGTGCAAAGAACGAATCCTAGAACTTATGTCTTAAAGGATAGCAGTGGTACTGAAATTGCAGGATGCTTTTACACAGATGAGTTGCAGAAAAGCTCAGAACCACATGTGTTTCTCGTAGAGAGGGTAACCAGACGTCGAGAGGATAGAGTGCTAGTTAAATGGCTTGGTTTTCCGGCACTACATAACAGTTGGACGGATGCTGACGATTTCCTATATAACAGGGTGCATAGACCACAACTACTACAGTACTATAACATGCGTCATAGGAGACGGATTAGAGGAGGTGGTGGTATTCTCGAAAAACTGCAGGCCGAATTACACATTCCTGGATATTACTATTGGAGACCTGGAACAAAGCTTCAAAACGGTTGGCACGCAGTGATAAGGGGATTAATCTGCTTGAAGAGGCATGTGTGGAACACGATACTGCATACACAGCAAATAAACATCTCTCAGGACGTCGCGCTGAAGATCGAATTTTAGCTGATAAAGTCAAGACAATACGTGGAAGAAGGGATATTGGCATAGGTCAACGCATTGCGGCACTTGCAGTTGAAAAACCATGGTGGTAAATTTAATTTTGGTTTGAGGATGAATTTCAAGCAAGTCATGAATGCAGCACATTGCGCACTAAGGAAAAAGGAGAAGACGATAGAGAAGAAGACGGAACAGGGTGTTTAAAAAACAGTATCCTTGCAGCTATGTACAGTATTTAGCTAAAAGCGCCCTGAAGCATAAAGGAGCGGTTAAAGCGCCCAGGGTTCTGCCAATACCCAAGACATCAGATAGTATTATACCCTTCCTTATTAATTATACCCTTCTTCATTCCAGCCCTCACAGGTCTCTCAGCAGTGGGTTCACTGGCTGGCAGTGCTGCTGCTATTGCCACAACAATCAAGCACTCGCAGGAGCAGCTAGAGGCAGCAAGAAGGCATAAGCCCACGATGGAAGCAGCAGCCATCAGAAAAGGACTATACACGAAACCATAGAGGAAAGGCCTGGGTCTCTTATAAATAAAAAAAGCTCATTAGCTATTCTACTGGGTAGAGCCCTTAGAAATGCGTACCTGTTTAAGTTTGTTAGAAAAATATCCAACATTCCAAGATTCCCTGGGGTGTTTATGTGGGATACATTACCGAAGTCTATGTGGGAATCCAGAGGATAAGGAATTGTGAATGTAGATGTTGCTGGAGGATCTGGAAACCACTGGGTGGCGTATCCTGAAAAAAAAAAAAAATACAAATCACGTCTAGTATTTTAACTCATTTGGTTACCTGCAACCTCCAGAAGAATTACAACGATACTTCACCTGCGGAAGATATGTGTACTATTCCTTTCAAAGCTACCAATACTTTAATACATACCTATGTCAGTGCACAGTAATTCAAAGAGCTGGCACCAATATTAGTAATAGACAACTAAAGCCAGAACAAGATAATTAAATCAAGACCGATGGATGTACAAATTGAATTTTAATTTTCAGAAAATTTCCCAGAAAGCACTGCAGCATATGCTCTAGTTCTAAATAACTGTGCGATTATCTGTTACCCACACACTGGTGTTGTGCAACGAGCTGCATAAATGAACAGGTGTTGTGCCACACCCAGAGAATTTCACAATGGCATCTCAAAGTGTGAACATCATTGCAGACACTCAAGGTTTCTGTGATAATGAAAGCAGATTGTTCATATTTAAACATATTGTATTCACAGCACTCACAGAAGATGCTCGTGTAAGAGAGGCATTCTCAGCAATCACTACACTGCCAAAGGTCTTTCAAGGATGCGAAGCGTGTGAAAACACAGAGAAGTTCAAAGCGGTTAACACGTTTATTCCATAGAATTCAGTGGAACGATCCAGGTATGTTCTATAAAGATATGGTGCCATCGCTTTCATTATTCCACTGCACAGATATTATGTCAAAGGCAAGGAGAAGATCACATGGATGAATCTCATCTTCAAGTATGCGGCTATTCAAGACCTGTAATTCTAAGGCGCTTTGCTGTCTATCGACTCAAGAAGGAGATGTGTCAAAATAGTGTTGTGTCCTTACGAAAACGTATAATTACTTTTAAATTGGATGAGAAATAAATGAATTTTTACCTTACATTCTGTGTACATTTTTACTGATTTCAAACTGCTCACACTTCGATAATTATACAGTACGCAACTTTGTTAAGATACTACGTCTGAGGTTCTCCTTAAGCACAGTTGATATAAATTTTAGACGTGTCTGCTATATGACTTTGGAAGCGGACGTGGTCACATTTCACCTGCTCCCATAACCCAATACGTGCAGCATGGTATGCAAAATCCCATGCAACCATTATGCATATTTTATTATTCACAATTTTAAACTTCACCTTCCTTAACAGCACTCATGTTGAAAACTAATGTCATATGTGTGCCCTGCAAACCGTTTATAAATACACTGCGATAGGGAATAGGTTTTCTATTAATAACAACAATAAAGACGTATGGTAACGAATTTCATTTATTCAATTCTCACAGATATATAGATACAATTTGGATGTTGAGATCCAGTATCATTCTTTTTTTCTCACAACAGAGATACAATTTGATTCTTGAGATACAATTTGGTTCTTTTTCACATAATATTTTTCAGTGCAGGAATACTTTTTTTATTTACACACTATAACTAATAACAATAACTATGAGTAAAAAAAAACACATTTCACCCAACAGTAGCACTGGTTGAGCATTAAGAATTTTCAGTGACACAAACACTGACTGAATATATTCACAATTTTTTCGATGGCTGGCACTGGTAGAAAATATTCACATTTTTTTTCGATGGACTTGATATTATATATCTGTACACTAAAAACTGATCAGATTTGGATGACTAGTGTCAGGTGAAACTTAAAAACTCTTCTTTTTACATGACGTGAAGGGACTATCTACAAGTATACACTTTGTGAAGAGCTATTTACAACTATGCATTCTGTCAGCACACTTAGTGAGCATATATTTTACATCATCACTGCACCTGTGGTGTGCATATATTTACAATTGTACAACTATATCAGTACATATGGTACGCATATACATGTACACTAAAAAAACTTTGTTAAGATACTACATCTTTGGTTCTCCCCAAGCACAGGAGATATAAATATGATAAATAGGTCATACCATTCCGCATACATACTTCACATGCACCCTCACTCTCTCTCATTCACATCACTCTCATCAACTGAATAGTGTAAGTATGGGTGAGTTTCAGTTCCATCCTCACAAAATGTCATGAGGTGACAGATCGAGTTTAAATTGCAGCACAGTATACATCTCGTGCCCTCATTATTGAATACTAGTTTTCTGTACCATATGCTACAGCTGCCAGGAAACACTGTAAATGCCGCTGCACAGGCACAGCGAGTAATGTCCAGCCATGAGAGCCCTTGATGCCTCATGACACACACTCTTTGCCCGCCTCTGGGTGGCACCTCCCAATGTGCGATATGCATATATTTTGGATCTAAGACTCATATACTCCACAACTGGCAATCCATTCGTCTCATCTTTCATAAGGCTGATAACCTTCTTGCTCTGTGGAACAATACTGTAAGGATTATTGGCCACGCAGGAAGATGTGTTGATTGCATTGGCATGGTACCTCATTTCTTCATATGGATTCCAGCCCTTGACCCAGTAGATGAAGCTATTTGTATCCATATAAAATAACTCTAAATCAGTAAAATGAATTTTCTCAAACACAAAGGAATCATTACATATGGAGTTTGGACAGGTCTAATATGCACATCCCCACATAGACAGATTTCATGAACTCTACTGCAGTCTTTGCCATCCGCTCAGCAACAAAGTTCTTATTGAAGGTGTGACCCATTTAAAATTTGTCCAGCGATACATTTCCTTATGCTGTAATGCCCATCTTATGTTGTTCTGATATGAGCTTCGTGGTGTTTACTCAAATTTTCAAAATCATTCTTCATGGAAGCCCTCTTCTCGGTATTTAAATCAATATATTCCTTCAACCAGGGTGACAGCTTGAAGGAGATAACACGGGTGATTCTAACCAGTTACATCCCTAAGCTGAGACACTGCTGGAAGGTTTCTGTAATGCATGACGTATCTCTGCTTTTTCACCAGAGTTGTCATCAGTTTGGTGGTGGAGCCATCTCATGGAACTAGTTGCTCTGGACATCTTGGAAAATCTCTGTACACATCATGCAAACTAATAGGGTACTTGAGGTCTGCCTCCACAACATATCCTACACCAGAATCAGGCCCCACACTACGAATATGCCCATCTAAATCCCTTGAATTCGTTTTCGGACACTGAGAGAAACTCGCCGATCGGTAGCGATTGTTGCATGGTGTGCCTGTGTAAGTTATTCACATTCAGGTACATAACATAGTTCGAATCAAAGGATGCACTGAACCTCTCGTCCATCAGCCATGCGGGGGTAGCCATGCGGTCAGGGGCGTCTTGACATGGTTCGCATGGCTTCCCCCTGTCGGAGGTTCGAGTCCTCCCTCAGGCATGGGTGTGTGTGTTGTCCTTAGTGTAAGTTAGTTAAAGTTAAATTAAGTATTGCGTAAGCCTAGGGACCGATGACCTCAGCAGTTTGGTCCCATATTCCTTACCACAAATCTCCAATTTTCTTGTCCATCCATAGGTTATTTGCCTTGGCATGCCTATGGGCACATTGGCAAAGTCCCCCACGTATTCTCGCCCAAAGACAAAAAGCATATCAACATCAGTCAATAGTTTGATGCTGACTTTCATTATCTTGAACACAGTGTTTCAAGACAACCCACGTGCTGTGTAAAAATGGCAGGGACCAGGGCATACTTGGTCATGCAAACACTCTGGAACTTCTCAAATACATCAGCAAGCAAATGCATGTCTGTTCCGCTTACTCTTCTAAAGTCCAGATGTTGAACTCCTGCCAATCATTCACAGTATCCTCATAATCTGCATCCAATATAACATCGTCTCCAAGGATACTGATGAATGCCGTTATTTCGAGTAGTCTGGTTTCATAAAGTTCTCCAATACAATCCAGATAGTCGTATAGGGAAAACCCCCTCCTTGTCACAAGTTGAAACTTTGTGCCACTGTAATATGTGTCACAGACAATGCGCATATTCTCCTGAGGCAGAGTTTCAGCAAGTTTCTGGAGTGGCGCCTGAATAAAACGTAAGTAGCCCAGGAAGTGGAGCGTAATTGTAGACATCATTCGTTTGGAGAATGAAATATATTTCTCAGTGCTGTCAAGCTGGACGCTGACTTGTTCATTCTCCATGATGAACTCAGCCAAGTGCTCAACAAGAAAGTGAGCATCATACCCGTTCAAACTTTGGAAAAAGATGGGTATGTGTCATGATAATTTATACTTTAGGTTCATATGCTATGAGTGGAACCATAGAATTTCCCCATCAGATGACAATAGTCTCTATGAGGCGTTTCCACTTTCTAATCTAACAGCTGCCTACATATATTACAATCAACCGCCTTCTTGAAAAAATCATTATTCATCTTTGACTTGGTCATGGGAATTCTGGTGCTGTAAAGCTTATCAACCTCCCATGAAAGCTTTTCAAGCTCAATGAGCAGCCAAGTCGCAGGATTATCCCTGAAATATGATTCATGGTGTCTAAGACTGGAATCACACGAATATACAGTGTGGTATGCTGGTGCATATGGTACATGCCTTTCTGTGAAGGTGATATGTGAGGCTGTAGGGTCGCCTTCAGAGCATGTCACAGGAGCGAGGAGGCACTCAGAGTCAGCATACACTACATAAGGGCATTCTTAAACTTCAAGATTTTGCTTTAATTGGTGGGCATGACAACATATACTGGTTGCCTAGTAGAGTAGTCCACAAGATGTTCTGCTAACAATCCACTTCTGGAAAATGCATTGAGGCACCTAAGGCAAATATGTATTTTACCATTATGCTTTCTCAGTTGGGATGAGAGGAATCAGAAAATATCTCTGATCAATACATGGGAGTCTGACAACTTTGTTCATAACTTTACCATCTTTATTTACTTGTCTCCTCAACACTACAGTTCTGCTTTAGGGGGTGTTTGAGTTCACAACATAGCACCACTTACCACTTTATGGAGGGCTACCATGGATCACTAATGATTCTCAGAATTCTGTTTCCAGAAGAGGAAGGCATGCTTTCAGAAAACTGATCAGGTCTCTGTGACCTTCTGTTGGGTTCTCTATACAAGAAAATGATATGCACTCCTCAAATGCATCCTCAGTCACTTCATAGTTTAGCTGTGGCATCACACTACTAACCTGGTGTCCATCTATAGTAGTTCAGGAGAGGGAACTGCTAACAGGCACAGGATCACTATTACTGGCACCTGAGGACAATGACCATCTTGTGGACGAAGCCAGCTGTGGGTGGATCAAGGTGGTATGTGACGTGGTGTCACATCCCTATGAGGGCGCCAGTTCAAACGTGGAGTAGATGCTGCATTGGGCCAGGAGAGGCACCCGAGCTGCAAGGATGGCTGCTATGGACTGTCCACAGCTCCCAGCCCCAACCTGGTTGCCTGTGGTGGTGGCATCCTAGTGACCCGAGGGGTGGAAGCCTATGGCTACCAGAGCATTGCTGTGACAGAGGCGATAGGGACGGCGATGGTGGGGGCGACAGCAGAAGGGGTGGTGGCAGCTGAGGTGGAGGCAGCACACGAAGCTACGAGCCTCAACCCGGCAAGTGAGGCGTACCTCATATGACTGTATTTTGGTGGTGTCTTTGCCTACCTCGACATCCATGCCACAGTGTACTGCGGAGATGGCAGAGTGATTCACACCCCTGGTAGTGTTGGCATATCAGCTGTAGAGCGATAGAAAGAAAAAGAACACAGGTTATATACTTACCTGCTGCTGCTGCAAAGAAAGAAAGAACATTGATTATATGTGCTACAAAAAATAAAGATGGATACATAAATTACGTAAAGCAGGGGCGATATTACCCTGCCTCCATGATGACTCATACCCCCAAGGTCATCAGAGACTGTCTGCTCTCAGTCAGGCACTGGTGAATAGGATTCATGGAGCCAGAGCTCCTGTTCCATTTCTTCCACCCGCTGGGGCGTCTCCTCATCTGGACTGGCAAGGAGCCACACCATTTCAGCTCACTGATACTGCCTCCAAGAACAACATATTGATTTAAAAAACGTATACAGTACTATGAAAAAACTTAAATGAAGAGAATATGTACTTACACGACATTTATCGAGTGTGGTATAAACACATCCCTTGATCTCCTCAAAATCACTTACAACAGCAAGAACATATCGGTTCGAATACGTATACACATACACAAACTACAACACTATGAAAAAAAAATTCTTAGCGAGAATCTGTACTAACATAGCAGAATCGCCATGGAAGGCTGCTCTGGGGATTGTACAGCGCGTCAGCCTGCATCCTCTCAGCTTCCAGCTGCTGGTCAGGCTCGGTCATCATTTCTGGAACGAATGCGCCAATAACAAGGAACCTTTTTTCTAGCAAAAATATACTGCTGCTCATGCTATGAAATAACGAAAGTATACTTCAAAATCTGACCTGTTGCTACTAAATTCGTTCTAAGACGTTGATTTGATAAAAACATGCTAGGAAATATACGATTAACACCTGCTACAAAATTCGTTTTAACGTAATCTGAACATTCAGCGCAATGAAATATCGAAAATATACTTCGAAATAACGAACACACACCGATCTGACAAACACTTGCAAATAAATTCGTTTTAACGAAATCTGAATACTCAGAGCAACGAAATAACGAAAAATATAAAACGAAATCTGAACACTCAGAGCAACAAACACACAAACGCTTGCTATGAAAATATGTACTTACATGGCAATTCCTACAAGTAATGCCTCGGATGTTTCCCTCCACCACTGATGCTGCTGATGCTGCTTGAAGATGCTGAACACTTCATGGCGGTGTTAGATGATGACAACTCAACAAAAGAGGCAGACAGATGCACTAACAACAATGACAACTGAACATAGACGCAGACTAGAGCAGAATGAAGATGACTGTGGAGATGGTAGAGTTTATAAAAAACTCCACCCACTATTTTGGTGGGAACCAGTAGAAAAACACTTGTTTAGGGGGAAAACACTGGCCTGCAGATTCAGACACATCAGGTATCGTTCACATCCTTCAGGACCACCCAAGTACAGAATACAGGTGGAAAGACAGGGAATGTATGTGTTCACCAGTCCTTCCTGGAAAACCAGATATTTGCTACATCAAAGATGGTGTAAATCCCCAGTGATGAGTATTGTTCACATACTTCAGGGCCACCTACAAACAGAATGCAGGTGGGAAGACAGGGAAAGCGTTTGTGAGCGTTCGTCAGGCCTCCCTGGAAAACTGGTTGTCAGCTACTTCAAGGCCAAGATCACAATACTGGTTTTTTCCATACAACTTGTCGGGTGTCTCTGAAGCAAGCGTTCGACAGGAAACGCGCCGTCCTTGCAGGAACCATTTCGTGCTTTTGTCAGCGTCTTTTAAGTGAGCAGGTGGTCACCATCCTTCCGAGGGCAATAGGTTAAGCTGAGGAATGCCTCAAAGAACCCGAGAACCCGCTTGTGTGCGACGACAGGAAATGCACCTTTCTTTGTTGATCTTTCTAGGAAGGTCTTCGAAGCTGTTGCTACAGGTTTGCTGCCTCAAACACGGGAGGATGGGGTGTTTCACAAGGGAAGAGCATCCTCCAGACAGAATGCAGGAAGTATGTTGTTAATTTGTAGCGGTGTAATTACGTGTGGTGAGTGTTTTATGTTGATTTTGACGCCAACTTCATGGCAGTATTGCATGAGCGATTTGAAAAAGCGATTTATTTGCGTATTTAATAACTTTTCGACAGTTCGATAATTTTTTTTTTCGAAGTATTTTACAACACTTGCTCCTTCCAACTGCCGAGAATGATGAGCTTATCCTACCAAATTTCCAGGAAATATCTTTGATGCTACCGCTACAAGCCGACATACCACATCAAAGTGAGGCTGATACAACGGCCACAAGACACCGACAAAGGGGAGCCGCTTCCAGTCTGCTGGCGAGGAAACAAAGGCCCGCGCCCAGTAGACTGCTAGCTGCTGCGGCGAGTGAATGTTCCACCAGCGCCCAGCTCACGTGGCGCTCCAGGCGCAGTGCTCTAGCGGTGTTTTCTAGCACCACCCATCTGTTTGGACAGGTGCACGTATCTCCATTTGCGGTGCGTATTAGGCAGATGTTTAGATCTTTATTAGTGATGTTTTTGGATCTTTATAGAAGCTGTTTTTTGCGATTGTTATTCGATGATCTGTAACTACGTACGTAATTAGAGCAGGACATCAATTTGTAGCGGTGTAATTACGTGTGGTGAGTGTTTTATGTTGATTTTGACGCCGACTTCATGGCAGTATTGCATGAGCGATTTGAAAAAGCGATTTATTTGCGTATTTCATAACTTTTCGACAGTTCGATATTTTTTTTTTCGAAGTATTTTACAACACTTGCTCCTTCCAACTGCAGAGAATGATGAGCTTATCCTACCAAATAAAGAGATACAAATAAAGAGATCTCCTGCAAACTGGTTAAATGAAGAATATGCAAATTGAATTTTATAAATAAACAATGCAGTTGACATCGATTTCAATTTTGAGCCATGAGGCTTTTCCAGTCCAGCAGCCCAGCACAGACTCTGCGATTTTTCCCGCCATTTCTTCCGTGAGGGGTGGAGGTGAGGAGGGGAGTGTGGAGGGGGAGGGGTAATTAGTTTATCAGTTTAATTAATTAATCTGATACCAAAAGTGCGACGTTGCCACATCTACACCAGCAGGCATAAGTGGGGGAGGGTCTGTCATCTTGAATAAATTAACAGTAGTGTCGTTCTTTCTTTGCTATACTGCTGGTAACGTCTTAGATCTTCTAGCAACAAACAGACCAGAACTTCTCGAATACGTTAATGTAGACGAGGATATCAGCGATCATAGGACTCATAGGATCTATGACTTCAGGTATTACAGAGAATGTTAAGAAAGGTAGGAAAATATTTTCCTTAGCAGGAGAGAGAGAATACGAACTGTATCTGAGTAGTTAGCATCAAGTATTCAGTGCTAGGGACGATGTGGAACACAAATAGGAAAAAATCTAAAGCATCGTCCAATATGCCTTAGACAAGTCTGTTCCGAGCAAGGTCTTAAGGGGTGGGAAAGCCACACCGTGGTTTTCATAGCTGTCAGAAAACTGCTATGTAAACAAAGAGAGCTTCATCTCAGATACAAGAGAACTCAAAACCTAGCTGACAATCATATACTGAACGAAGCGAAAATGACCATAAGAAGAGCAACAGGTTCAAATGCCTCTGAGCACTATGGGACTAAACATTTGAGGTCATCAGTCCCCTAAACTTAGAACTACTTAAACCTAACTAACCTAAGGACATCACACACGTCCATGCCCAAGGCAGAATTCGAACCTGCGACCGCAGCGGTCGCGCGGTTCCAGACTGAAGCACCTAGAACCACTCAGCCACACCGGCTGGCCTGCAATAGGAGAAGCGTTCAGTGACTCTGAAAGTAAAATTTTGTCAACCAATCTGACTGAGGAGGCTCAGAGGTTTTGTACATATGTAAAACTATTAAGCGCTTCGAAATCGTGTATTCAGTCAACCAGGGGCCATAATAATACTGAAATGGAAAATGACAGATCGAAGGCCAAAATACTGAATTCGATCTTCCGAAACTGTTTCACCATGGAAGAGTCTAACATGCCTCCTTCAATCAATTAACGTAAGAACTTCGAAATGGCAGATATTAAGGTAACAGACTTCGGAAGAGAAAAACAATTAGAGTCACTTTGTATTGGAAAGGCATCACGACCAGATGAGATACATGTTCTACAGATATTATGTTAAAGAACTTGCTCCCCTTCTACCAGCAGTTGATCGTACGTCGCTGGAGCGGGGGAGGGTACCTAGCCACTGGAAATAAACCGCAGGTCATTGCCGTTTTCAAGCGGAGTCATAGGACAGATGCACATAATTATAGGTCCATCTCGTTGACATCAATAAGTTGTAGAATTATAGAACGTGTTCATACACATGTATTATGACTTTTTGGGGAACGAGAACCACATCTATAAAAATCAACATGGATTCTGTAAAACTCAGCTTGCTTTGTTCCTCCACTAGATCCACAGCGCTGTAAATGTCGACGCACAGGTTGATGTCGTGTTCATCGGCTGCAGTACTACCGTGTAGTCAAAAAAAAAAAAAAAAAAAAAAGTACGATCTCACTGAGTATAGGACCATATTTGCGACTGGATTCAAGACTTCCTTGCAAATAGAACTCAACACGCCGCTCTTCATGGAGCAAAATCGATAAATGTGAAAGTACGAGGGTTTCCCAGAAAGTAATGCCCCGCATTTTTCTCTCAGCCGAAAACAATGCTACGAATGCGAAATGCTACATATGTATTATTTGAAGTCTCCTGAGTGAGCGCCCCAAGTTCCCGTTACTTCCACAGATAGCGTAGCTGGAGGACAGTTTCAAAATGGCGTCTGCAGGTGATGTACGTTACAAGCAACGTACTGTCATTGAATTTCTCACTGCAGAGAAAGAAATTGTGGGGAATATTCACAAGCGCTTGTGCAACGTCTATGGAGCGTTTGTTCTCGACAGAAGTACAGTTAGTCGCAGTTTGACGGAGCTCCACGATTTGCAGCGGTCGGGAGACCGTCCATAGCTCACACCTGACCTAGCCACCTCGGACTTCCACTTGTTTGGGCCATTAAAGGATGCCATTCGTGGAAGACATTTTGAGGACAATGACGATGTGATTCACATAGTGAAGTACTGGCACCACGACCAGGACAAGAATTGGTACCGACAGGGCATTCACGCCCTTGTTTCGCACTGCAGGAAGGTTATAGAACGGGATGGAGGTAACGTGGAAAAATAGGGCGTGTAGATAAAGCACCATTCTCTTGTGGGTATAATTATCACTATATTCAATAAAGAATTGTTGAAGAAAAAATGTGGTGCATTACTTTCAGGGCAACTCGTAATTTCAGGGGTACCCCAAGGAGTCTAATAGGATTGGTACTGTTAACATTGTACATAAATGATCTCGCAGAATGCAATGAAAACGCTTTAAGGCTGTTTGCAGATGATGCAGTTCTCTATAAGATGATAGCATTCTCAGAAGATGGAAACGATTTGCAGAAGGACCTACAGAGGATTCGTGAATGGTGTAGGGTCTTCAGTTGAGTCTGAACGTAAATAAATGTAAAATATTGCATGTACACACAAAAAGAAAGCCACTTCTGTACAACAGTAACCACTGTAAAATATTGAGGCGACTTTATCTGGAGCGATGATAAGTGTAATGACCACATAAAACAAATAGCACAAAAAGTAGATACCAGACTGAGATCCATATGAAGAATCTCAATGAAATGTAATTCATCCACTAAAGAAGTGGCTTACAACGCGCTTGTCTGACCGATTCTTGGGTGCAGCTTATCAGTCTGGGACCCATATTAAGTAGGGCTAATAGAAGAGGTAGAGAAGATCCTATGTTGAGTGGCGAATTTCGTTACATGATTGTTTAGTTAGTGCAAGAACATTGAAGAGATGCCCAACAAAGTCCAGTGGCAGATGCTACAAGAGAGGTGTCGTGCATTGCAGAGAGGTTACTATCGAAATTCCGAGGGAGTACTTTACAAGAAGAGTCAGACAACATATTAGATCCTTCCCGATACATCTCACAAAATGACCACAACAAGAAAATTCGAGAAAATAGAGCCTATACACAGGCTTACAGACAATCATTCTTCCCATGCACCATTGGCTAATGGAACAGGGAAGGGGAGATCAGTTAGTGGTACCAGAAGTACCCTCCGCCACACACTGTCACGCGTCTTGCGGAGTATTGATGCAAATATTGATGTGTACTCACATGTGTTTGATCCACTTAATTGGGGATTCTGTCACATCCCTCTTCCGATAGATGTTGCTGCTAACCAGGCATGCATTAATGCACAGAATACCAAAAAGGGGATAAATATTGCTTCATATGGTCGCTTCCAGTTTGTGATAGAAATTACCTAGAAAATGCAACAAACGCAGGTACACACAAAACAACCAATGTTTGTGGGTTTGTGGGCATTATAACTTCGAAGGTATCTCATCATCCACCAAAATCCAGGACCTACTAAAATTCGATTGGCAAAACCCCAATTATTCAGTTCACGTTTATGGTCTGCAGGAAGGTAAAAAAAAGAAAAAAAAAGGCAGGAGAAACGAGCACACTGTGCAGAAAGAACTAAAGCAAAAGTCGTCAGACCCCTCTACTTTTACAATAAAGCCAGTCAGTGCCCCAAACACCATCTCCAAGGGTGAGAAGCGCACTATATCTGGATTAAAAACATACTTCCTGCCAAAGTATCAGAAAAATATGGGTCAAAGCATTTTTTCTGCAGGTGCTTCAACTCTTACACTTAGTGACAGTACTTAGAAAGACATCTGATTGTGATTGACTGCTCGAAACAGGAATCGATAAGTGTGGCAAGGCCAACTGTGGATGAAAAGTTCTTAACTTTAAGAATTATCTCCACCAGATACGCTGTCCTTTTGTTGTATGTGCTGACTTTCAATGCTTACTAGTTCCTGAGATAAATTGTGACGGCTGGTCCTGGAGGAAGTTCGAGTCCTCTCTTGGGCATGGGTGTGTGTGTTCGATTTAGGTTAACTAGTGTGTAAGCTTAGGGACTGATGAACTTAGCAGTTAAGTTCCATAAGCTTTCACACACATTTGGACATTGATAAATTGTGAAGGTGATCTCACGTCATCTAAAATCACTTTCACAGAACGACACGTTTTGAGTGTGTTTGCACGTCAAGATGTATGCTGATATGATTCCAATCTCAGAAAATTCGAATCATATCTTGGAGATAATCCTGTGAAACGACTGCTCTCTGATTTCAAAAAACTTGCAGTGAGTATTGACGAGCTTCATCGCAACAGCATTCCTATGACCAAATCGCAAGACAATGATGCCTTTTGTGAGCAGCCAGTTCACTGTCATATTTGTGGGTTGTCGAGACCACTGTCGTCCAACAGGGAAGTTCCATGGTGCATCTCACAATGCGCACTTGAAATATAAATTGCCATGACACATACCAATCTCCTTCAATAATATGAGTGGGTATGATGTTCACTTTCTTGTAGAGCACTTGGGCGATTCGGTGTAGAAGAATGATAAGGTCAGTGTCATACCTGAAATGTAGAAAACTACAATTCATTCTTCAAGCGTATCACATCAAGAATAGCTTTCTGCTACCGAGATTCATTACAATTCATGCACACATCTCTTCACAAATTTGCTGAGACAGTGCATTGAGAGGATGTGGATATCATGAAAGCTGCATATCTCAAGGTTCCAAAGTTCCAGTTTGCCACAAAAAAGGGAGTCTTTCATAATGAATATCTGGATTAGATGGAGAGATTCCATGAAACCACATTGCCAAGTATAATCGCATTCATCAGAAAATTCACAGGCAGTGTCGTAACAGATACAGAGACTAAACACATTGTACATGTTTGGCAGGAGTTCGACATCTCTAATTGAGAGGTATAGGCTAACATGTGTATGGACACAGGTGTGTGCCTGCTCGCAGACGATTTTGAGAAACTCCAGACTGCATGCCTTGGTTCATACTTTCTTGATCCTTCCTTCTATTATATCGTATCAGGGCTTTCATGGAATGCAATGTTAAAAAAGACATGTATCAACATCGAACTGTTGACCAATGTTGATATGTTGCTTTTCTTAGAAATACGGGATTCTTGGTGAACTTTTTCAATGCATGCAAGGATAGGCCTAGGCGAATAACCTATTACTGAGTGAGGAGCAGTGTAGGCCATCTGAAGATTTGAGTTACATATTTAATTCGATGTAAACAATCTAATGGCATGCCATGCAACAATCTCTGCCATTTGGAGGGTTCTGATGGCTGTCCAAAGATCATATCGACAGATTGGAAGAAGATATCCAAGATGTGGCTGCGGATGTTGGTGTGGGATATGGCCTGGTGACATATCCAGAATATTCCACCAATTTATATGACGCGCACAGTTACTTGCGGCTGTTTCCGGAACATCTATTCCCGTAGAATGGTTCTGTCCCCAAGCTGATGACAATGCTGGAGAATAAGCAGAGCTACATTATTCTCCTGAAATGACTCATGTCTGGGATGAGACTTATTGCGATCATGTGCAGCACCTCCTCCCAGCAGTGTGCCTGGTAGAAGAAGTACATTAATCTTAATACTGGAAAGAGAGCTTTTGCAATGTGTGATTCCGAAAACGATTTTTATAAATAAATGAATAATTCCGTTTTTGGCAAAGTCATGGAGAATATTAGAAACCACCGCCAAATTTATTTATTTTACCAGTGGGATGGGTGTCATCGCACAAGAGGTTACATTACTAGGCCAAATTTTAAATGGATCACAATGTTCAATGAAAGATTAGTTGCTTTGGAGATGGCTAAGGTTTCAATGGAGTTCACGAAGCCTGTGTATATAGGTACGTGTATTCTGGACCTCTCCAAACTCCACATGTACCGATTCACCTACGAGTTTGCAAAACCGAACTACGCTGATCCAAAGCTACTTTATATGGATCTGCAAAGTAAAAGGCTGCGCTGCACATGAAGTAATTAGGTACACTCCTGAGGAATCCGCCAAGCCTGAATATGTGGCTGATAATCCTTACAGCATAACTTCCCAGAACAATTAGATTATTGGCCCAATGAAAGATGAGGAGAATTGCTTGAAGATTGTGGAGTTTGTCAGGCATGAGACCCAAAATGTATGCGTACTGTACAGATGCAGGTGTCACTTGAAGTTAGGCTAAGGTTATGCATTGTGTGACCTCACAGGTTCTCACGATGGAGCACTACAAGGAGTGTCTGTGCGGTACGGCTCCGCATATGATGCATCAAGTAGTCTTTCGCTCATGGAATCATGAAGAACATTCAGCACTGGAGCTGAATGTCAGTCTGTTGCGCCATGATGACAAATGCTTCATATGTGCAGATGAGATAGGGACCCTGTTATTCTCACACTATTCGTTCGAGAGTGATTGAGATTGTGTGTGTGTGTGTGTGTGTGTGTGTGTGTGTGTGTGTGTCGTTTTTCTCTTCCAGTTGGATGCTGCTAGTCTCCCATACAGGGTACCTCTACTAAGAGCAGTCAGGTGAATTATCTCTGGTGTTTCGGCAGACATTTGCAATTTCGTTTTTGCAACGTGTAGCTGGAGACAGCCCAAACAAATACTAGTTACCTTGTCTTTAATGCGACGCCCACTGTCAATGGAAAGCATCAGTTTGTTTCCTGTCACAAGCAAAATGATTTTGAACTGGCATTTTTTATGCCCATTCGACATAGCAGTCCCAAAGTAGTTTATTAGATATTCTTTTTATTGGTGTGTATGAACAGAAACGGTAAACCACAAAGAATAATCAGTACACCAGCAGAATCACTGCTGAATCTCTGCAGCAGAATTGATTATTCTTTGTGCTTTTCTGTTCCTGTGAATACAGGTCGATAAAACGAATAATGCGCTGGACTAATTTGGGACCTCTCTATCGAACGGGCTCATAAAATTCCGATTTAAAAATCGTTTTGTTTGTAATGGGAAACAAACTGCAGCTGGGCGTCATATGAAAGACATGATAAGCAGTATTTCTTTGAGTTGACTCCAGCTACATATTGCAAAAACAAAACTGTAAATATCTGCTGAAACATCAGATAAAATTCCCTCGACGACCAGTGGTAGACACGCAGTAAATACAAGACGTCCCACCTAAATCGACCACCTCATATATTTCCGAAAAGAAACAAAATGAGAAACTTCAATTGGACAAGGATGCACCTATGTCGGTGGCTCACATGATGGGCAGGAATGCATATTCCATCAAGGTCAACAATCAACACAAAGTAAGGTTTTTAAAATGACACATGTATTTTTCTATAGAAATAAACACTAGACTCACAATTAGTAATGGCAGGCTTGGTTACACTGTTCGAAACCTCATATATTCTGAAATATCAGGCTTTAAAGAATGGCTGCGGCTCCTTGGTTTCTGCCGTAATGCACGTCTTGCATCCTGCTGTAAACAGACTGAGTATGCACGTTCTGCCTACACTGTTTAGTCTTCAAGTGTCTCCTGCTCGTGCCTACTGTGCTGATGGTGTCAAACAGGAAAATACGTTGTGATGCATTTCGCATAAGTTGCAGACAATACTTTTCTTGTATTGTCCTGGTGTGACATTTTCTGTCATTTAGTCGATATGCAGGTCTTCAGTACAAAGGAGAAACTAGATCTGATGTTAATTTACGGCAAATGCCACAGAAATGCAACCACAGTTGTGGTAGCTTACGCTGAACGCTACCCAGATCGATGGCGTCCTTCACGTCGTACCATTTCCAGAATCTGCACAAGTCTCACGGAAACAGGTAGCCCGAAAGCATCAACGTACAAACACAGCAAATAACAATGACAACGAAACTGCTATCGTGGCTGCTGTAGCGTACAATTCTGAGGTAGTTATATGACAGATTGTGTACGGTTGTGGAATAAGCTGCAGTAATGTGTGGAGAATTTTGCATAGTTATACTTTTCATCTGTATCACATGTCACTCCACCCAGAACTGTACGGGAATGACTTTGAATTGCTCATTGAATTGGGTTCCTTGCTCTCTCCAGCAATTTAACTTAGCGTACCACCTCATTATTTAATTAGCATTTCCGGAAAGTAGCGTAAAGTTTAAGTTGTTGTTTCAGAAACTTTACACTTTTGTTTTTGTTTACACACAGTTGCGTATAGGCCAAATTTGTGTAACCATATTTTCGTGTTTATCTGTAATTTAACTGACTTATTCTTAATAAACTATTACGTTTATCATGAGTGAAAAGTGCTTGACTTGCCGTAGAATTGTTAGGTCGGGGCTTTGGTGTGATGGGTGCTGTAGTTTTTTCCATGTGGGTGGCTGTAGTGGCGTGGGAATAGGGGAAGTAAATGAGACTCGTCAGTGGTTTTGTAGGATTTGTAGTAGAGATAGGAAGATACTAGAACAGGAGGGGAAAATTGCCGCCCTTCAGGCTGAGTTAGACAAGGCCAGGGGAGATCTTGACAGTTTAAGGAGGGAGAAGGGTAAAGAGAGGTGGGAAGTGGCAACAGGCAACAGGAGGAACAGGCCTAGAACTTTGTCTGACAGCTTTATGGTGAATGTGGAAAATAGATTTGACCTGCTGCTTCAGTTAGAAGCTGGTGAGCCTCAAGCAGTTGCAGGTGTAGACAGGGCACAACAAACTTTCAGCAGCAAATTGAAAAGTAAGAATGTAGGGAAATCAGTAAAGAGAAAGAAAGTGTTGTTGTTAGGTAGTTCCCATGGAAGAGGTGTTGGCCAACTTTTGCAGGATGAACTAGGATCAGAATACCAGGTCACCAATTTTTTTAAACCTAGTGCTGGTCTGGAGCAGGTGACAGAGGATTTAGGATCACTTTGCAAAGATTTCACTAAGGAAGACACTGTGCTTATAGTGGGTGGGGCAGGTAACAGTATTGACAGAGATCCTGGGTACAGTATAGAGTGTGACCTGGCGAAGATTGCATCAGCATCGAAGCATACTAGTGTTGAGTTTGTATCTGTTCTTGGGCGCCATGACCGACCTCATTTGAACTCTTCTGTCAAGAGAGTTAATTTGGAGCTGGAACAGCTGCTCATGTCGGGTGCGGGGTCACACATTGGTGTGGTTCATGTTGATTCTCTCAGTAGGTGGGATTATACTAGGCATGGCCTTCACCTCAACAGGAAGGGGAAGGGTAAATTGGCTGGGGAAATAGCAGGAAAGTTAAAGGGGGGAGGCACTGTCATGAGTGTTAAAATACCAGTGGTTATAGGATTCAGAAAAGACCCTTTCTTAGGGTAGGGAGGACAGAAAGAAAGCAAATTTTAAGAGAGGTTAGAACTAAGACAAACCTTCAGTTTGAGAAAGAAATCAAAAAACATAATTCCAGCTTATTACATCAGCATAAACAGCCATTGGTTAAGAATTTTCAACTGTCAGCAGATATTTTAACTCCACCAAATTTTAACTCAGTCAATGTGAAATGTCAGCTATCTTTATTGCATCAAAATATTCGAGGACTGAGAAATAAAATTAATGAATTAACTATCTGCATAGATGAATTAGAGTCTTCAAACCCAGCTGACATAATCTGCCTCTCTGAACATCATGTGACCACTGGTATAGAACTTTTAAGTGTTACAGGGTTTAGGTTAGCATCTCACTTTTGTAGATCAGAAATGGAGAAAGGAGGAGTTGCCACATTCATCAGGAACTGTCATAAATTTAAGAACATAGACAGTCATAAATTTTGCCTAGAACAGCATATGGAAGCATGTGCAACAGAATTAGAATTTCACAAAAAATCCTTCATAATATTAAGTGTATATCGAGCACCTGCAGCTAACTTTAATCTGTTTGTAAACCACCTTGAAGCTGTACTGGCCCATTTAACAACCAAAAACAAAGAAATAGTGGTTGCTGGTGATTTCAATGTAGATTTCCTTAAAGACTCTCCCAATAAGAACTTATTTGAGTTAATAACACTATCATTCAACTTAATTCCCACTGTAAAGTTCCCCACTAGGATAGCCACTTGCTCAAAAACAGCCATTGATAATATCATTATAGAAAAGTCCAATGAACAAAATTATATTGCAAAACCAATAGTCAATGGCCTCTCAGACCATGACATGCATTTCCTTCTGTTAAATGTTAATACTGAACAGGATATAAAATCTGTTAAATCTGTGCTCAAGAGGGTAATCAGTAAGCCAAAAATTGATTATTTTAGGACACTCCTTAGAGACATTCACTGGACTGATGTTTACAGTGCTCATGGCATGAATGAAAAATATAACATTTTTGCTAATAAAGTGCTTACCTTATTCGAACACTGCTTTCCCCCAAAACTTACCAAGGTTAGAGCAAAGTCTACAAAGAAGCCATGGATTACTCGAGGAATAGGGGTATCTTGTAAAACAAAAAGAAAACTGTATCTGTCAATCCGAAACATTTCCAATGTTGATGCTATAGCACATTATAAGAAATACTGCAAAATATTAAAGGCTGTAATACGGATGTCAAAGCAAATATATTACAAGGAAAAGATAGTCATATCAGATAACAAAATAAAGACAATATGGGATATAGTGAAGGAGGAGACCGGTAGAACCAGACATGAAGAGGAACAAATAGCATTAAGAGTAAATGATACATTGGTGACAGATGTGTATAGTGTTGCAGAACTTTTTAACAAACATTTTATAACTGTTACTGAAAAGATGGGGTTGTCAGGTTCAGTAGATGCTGCTATGGATTACCTTAGACCTGACATTTCAAGTAACTTCCATAATATGAATTTGACCCTCACTACCCCAACAGAAATAATGTCCATCATAAAATCTTTAAAATCAAAAACATCTAGTGGGTATGATGAAATATCAACAAAGTTAATTAAAGAATGTGATTCTGAACTAAGTAACATATTAAGCTATCTGTGTAACCAGTCGTTTATCAGTGGAATATTTCCTGAATGGCTGAAATATGCTGAAGTGAAGCCACTGTTTAAGAAGGGAGATAAAGAAATAGCATCAAATTTGCGTCCAATTTCACTGTTGCCAGCATTCTCAAAAATTTTCGAAAAATTAATGTACAGTCGTCTTTATAACCATCTTATCTCAAATAACATACTCTCAAAGTCACAGTTTGGATTACTAAAAGGTTCTGATATTGAGAAGCCTATCTACACGTACAGTGAAAATGTGCTTAATTCATTAGACAAAAAATTGCAGGCAACTGGTATATTTTGTGATCTGTCAAAGGCATTTGACTGTGTAAATCACAATATCCTTTTAAGTAAACTAGAATATTATAGTGTAACAGGAAATCCTGCAAAATGGTTCAAATCTTATATCTCTGGCAGGAAACAAAGGGTGTTATTAGGAAAGAGACATGTATCAAGCTATCAGGCATCATCCAACTGGGAACTAATTATATGTGGGGTTCCACAAGGTTCCATTTTGGGGCCCTTACTTTTTCTTGTGTATATCAATGACCTTTCATCAGTAACATTACCAGATGCCAAGTTTGTTTTGTTTGCCGATGATACAAACATTGCAATAAATAGCAAATCAAGTGTAGTCTTAGAAATATCAGCTAATAAAATATTTGTGGACATTAATCACTGGTTCCTAGCCAATTCTTTGTCACTAAACTTTGAAAAAACACACTACATGCAGTTCAGAACTTGTAGGGGTGTCCCAAGAGTATATGTCTAACATACGATGACAAGAAGATAGAAGAAGTGGACAGTGTTAAATTCTTGGGATTACAGCTTGATAATAAATTCAACTGGGAGGAGCACACCACAGAACTGCTGAAGTGTCTTAACAAATCTGTGTTTGCAATGCGAATTTTGTCAGACATAGGGGATATAAAAATGAAAAAGCTGGCATACTATGCCTACTTTCATTCCATAATGTCATATGGGATTATTTTTTGGGGTAATTCATCAAGCCAAGCTAAAGTTTTCCGGGCACAAAAACGTGCAGTAAGAGTTATATGTGGTGTGAACTCAAGAACATCCTGCAGAAGCCTGTTTAGGGAACTAGGGATACTAACTACTGCTTCCCAATATATTTATTCCTTAATGAAATTTGTCATTAAAAATATATCACTTTTTCAAACCAACAGCTCAATTCATGGAATCAATACTAGAAGTAAGAATAATCTTCACAAGGATTTAAAGTCACTTAGTCTTGTACAAAAAGGTGTGCATTATTCAGGAACACACATTTTCAATCACTTGCCAGCAGCCATAAAAAGCTTAACAACCAATGAAATTCAGTTTAAGAGAAGCTTAGAGGATTTATTGGTGGCCAACTCCTTCTACTCCATTGATGAATATCTTAATAAAACCAACTGATTTGTATATAAGTACAACATAGCTTCTGCACAATTTCAGTGCAGTAATGTGTTCATTGAAAATTTGTGTGTGTGTGTGTGTGTGTGTGTGTGTGTGTGTGTGTGTGTGTGTAAGTATAATCTAACTTCTGCACCATTTCAGTGCAGTAATGTGTTCATTGTAAATAAGTATTACAGTAGTTGTATTACATGTTTATTACCTTATAAATAAATAAAAAACTTTTTTATTTTAAATTCAGTGCATTAGTATTTGTAAAATGACTCTTAGTGTTCATTAAAAAATGACGATCATTCCACTTGGGACCTGTGGAATGGTACATTAGCTTATTTGTTTTAGTTGTAAATATTTGTCATGTATTGTTGTTTTTCTGACATGTTCCACATCCTGGAGGACCTCCTCACTACAGATCAATTGGAATGAAAGTAAATCTAATCTAATCTAATCTAATGTCACTTTGCTCTTCAGCAGTTGCCAGGTCATCCTGACTGTCTATGTGATACGTTGTTAACAGATGAAGCTTGCTTCACAAGTTCCTACTGGTTTCGTGCGACTGCTCATCAATGAGAGTGGGATGTCCATGCCTGGTACGGCATCAGTGGTACCCATATTGTAAGTCCCTATTTTTATCAGGGAACAGTAACTGGATGGCAATATACATCATTTGTGCAAGACACTCTACCCCTTCTCAACGAGGACATGGGATTCAAAACACGTCTGCCAGTATGGTTTCAGTATGATGAATGCCCCACACACTATGCACGTGTTTCCTGGGAAGTTGTACATACAATGTTTCCAAATTGGTGGATAGGACAGGAAGGTCCTGCGATTTGACCAGCCCCATCCCCCGATGTACCGCCATTAGACTTCTTTCCCTGCGGCACAGTAAAAGAGTGTGTACCACAAACCCCCAATGACACCAGAGGATATGCAACAACACATTACTGCCATTTATGGGACAATATCTTTGGAAACACTACAATCTGAGCAATGCTCGCCGGCCGCTGTGGCCGAGCGGTTCTAGGCGCTTCAGTCTGGAGCCGCAGTGCTGCTACGGTCGCAGGTTCGAATCCTGCCTCAGGCATGGATGTGTGTGATGTCCTCAGGTTAGTTAGGTTTAAGTAGTTCTAAGTCTAGGGGACTGATGACCTCAGATGTTAAGTCCCATAGTGCTTAGAGCCATTTGAACCTTTTTTTTTTTTTTTTCTTTTGAGGACTGCTCACTTGTTCACCAATTCCACAAGTGTACTGATGCAAATGGTGAGCACTCCAAACATCTTTTGACGTGACACAGGCTCATCAGATGTGACATTATTGGCTATTTGTGAGTGCGTTTTCTGTGCCAGATGTCGTGCACAAACTTGAAGTTTCTGTGGGCTATAGGCCACTAATAACTGTGTTTAGGATACTGAAACCACGTCTTATCACTTAATTGTACCTATAGTTTTCATTTCCTTAGAAGAAACATACATGTTCCATTTAAATAAATGCGACTTTGTTTTGAAAGTGATGTTTGTTTACTTTTATGGATTGCGCATTTCTCTCTGTTGTGTGAGCCGCACATAGCAGGCTGCAGGACAGTGCATGCAGTCCTTTCCTGCATGTTAATGACAGGAACCATGGTGATGTTGCTGTTCTCTAAAGTCTGGTATTTCAGAATGGATGAGGGGCTTAGAACAGTGAATCCATGCCTGCCATCACTTATTGTGCTTTTAGTTTTTTCACTTCTGTAGAAAAAACATGTATAGATGATGTGTGTGTGTGTGTGTGTGTGTGTGTGTGTGTGTGATAATCACAAAATAAATGAAAAAGTTATTGTTAATCAAACGATTACTTTTTGTTATATCATTAGTATTTAGAAAAGAACCTAGCCCGTACAAATGTTGAATTATTTTGAAAGAAAGTTGTAAGAGATAGCTAATTATTATTACTATTCGCCATGTGCAGTTACATCTGAAATTGCACACTTCTTTTCTACAAGAGTAAGTGCTCTTCACATCAGCATAAAGTGTTCAGAATTAGATTGCACTGTAAAAAAAGGAATCTGTCGTCCACAAGCTTTGAGCCAGATGACTGTGCACACAGCTGTCTGTGGCTGATGCCATTACGGCACGCAGGGGCTGGGTGGGCAGAGATGGTGGCAGCCATTGCTGTATGAGGGGTCCGCACAAGTGAGTCTTAATTGGTAGGTGGGCTTATAGCTAGGCCCTGCCTCTACAGGTCTTATCTTTCTGGCAGGCTGGCAGTCAGGCTCGTGGGGAGGGAACTTTTCTTGCACCCTGCAGGTGTACTTACCTGCCTGTCTCACATGTTCTGACAGCAGTGCCGCATGGTGGAGAGTTAGTCATACTACTCAGTCACCAATCAGTGTAGTTCGCCGACAACTACTTGCACACATGAGCACTGAGTCATGTATGTTTATCAGCATTTGAATCATGGGATGGGGATGTGTTGTGACAACAAGAACAATCAATTTTTTCATATTATTATAATTATTTCTTTATTCACATACACATGCATCACACAGTAACTCAGTTTTTTGCAATGCAGTCCAAACAATTGTTTTCTATGTCCTTTGAATTCTGCTTGAACGATATTCAGGCCTGTAGGTGTAATTACATATATAGGCATTCCTTCAGTAAATTCGGCTTCCACAAATTTTGTAGCTACAGGCTCCACACTTACATTCTTTGAAACTGGTTGAATACAAGTATTTATACACTGTTCTGATTGCTTTATATTTTCACTGTTTACACACAAATACTCTACATAATCATAATATGCAGCTCTAATAGATGGATGCTAGCAGCTCAGTCTATCTGCACCTACTGTTAACACACAGTATCGATCTTATAAATTCACAACACTCTATTGTTTTGTGTAAATACATGTGTTCCCTGACGCATGACTCGCTGTGTGTATCCACTACTGAAACTTGCCTCCCAAATATTTGAATGTTAACTGGTGTGTGAGATGGTTCGTAATCCGTCATCATTTTCTTCTCTATGTACTCACTCATGCTGCAGAGATAGTCCCACTCATATAATTAATACTGCACTGCAGCACAAACACTATGAACATTTTCTACTTCTATTACTACTTCACAGTCACCATCAGGTGCTAGGCCTACATTCATGCATTTAGATCCACCAGCAGTCAAATTGTGTATACATATTGGCAATTAACAGTATTCTGCCGGCACTTACAAGGAACCCCTTGAGTGTGAGATCTCAAGTTCAATCTTTTGTTCAAATGGTTCAAATGGCTCTGATCACTATGCGACTTAACTTCTGAGGTCATCAGTCGCCTAGAACTTAGAACTAATTAAACCTAACCAACCTAAGGACATCAGACACATCCATGCCCGAGGCAGGATTCGAACCTGCGACCGTGGCGGTCGCTCGACTCCAGACTATAGCGCCTAGAACCGCACGGCCACTCCGGCCGGCTCAATCTTTTGTAAGGCTGACTTGAAAGTGTTGTGTTAGCAGTTACGACAGGAAAAATATTAACTGCTGATGACTGGACAAATGCATCAGGAGGGCGACAGAAAATGAGTGTCTGGGAGGTGCAGAGATCTACTTTCTATGGGATGTATGTATTGAACTTCACAAAATGGACTTGTTGAAGTTCAAGAAATGCTCAAAATAAACCATTACTTTGCACCATGAACACCAAACGAGAAATAGCGCGCCACAGTGATCACAATGGTTTGCACCATCAAGAGCGAAGACAAACATCTTGAGAATTACAAACTGTGCAGGCCGTTCAACCAGGTATCCCCTCTTAAAGAATACCTATAGAATCATTTTGGTGCAATGGTGTGATGAGAACTGATGAAATGTGATGGCATGCAACTGAATGCGAAACAGTCTGTTGTGCAGCTTATCGTAAATTGGCTATCATTTAAGCCATAGCTGCAGATAGTTTGATAATGTGTTTTATAGGCTTGGAAAAAAAAAAACATCCAGAGGCTTAATTTGTCCAGTGGTTCCTGGTGGTACCGGTATGAACTGCAATGTCACACACTTTTCAGGAGGTCTTCTCTAAAGGAGTATGATTTTTATACGCAGATTGGGAATCAAGCAAAAGCAAGTTATTTTGACCAGCTATTGGCCATACTTATAGTTCTCTTACGCCCATTTTCCGGCACTAATCGAGTTTAGGGGGATACCCATGAAATCTTTGAATTTTTACCGATTATCGTCAATTTGACTACGCTGATCAGGAATATAAGCCCATTCAGTAGCTGAATCACTATCACGACAAACCTCGAACAAATTTACCATACGAAATTCGATCAAATCAGGGAAAATTCTAGTCATTACGAGTTAGTAGAACAAACGCACACAACAAACACCGAACTAACATTTAACTACACTGTTATTTGACTTTAGTGTAAACTGAATGAGGCGATTTTATCCGAGTGCTTTGATGTGCTATGATTTAGCTTGAATGATGTTTGCAAATAACATATTCGTGGTCCGGTCAAAAAATGAGAAAAAAAACTTTTCATTAAAAATTTTTTTCTCTGGATATATTAAAAAGTTTTTATCGGGGATGAAAATAAATAACATCTTCGAGATCAACATAGTCTAACTGATCAAAAACTGAGAAAAAATATTTTCTAAAATTTTGTCCCCCTAAACTCGAACCGCGCGACCGCTACGGTCGCAGGTTCCAATCCTGCCTCGGGCATGGATGTGTGTGATGTCCTTAGGTTAGTTAGGTTTAAGTAGTTCTAAGTTCTAGGGGACTGATGACCTCAGAAGTTAAGTCCCATAGTGCTCAGAGCCATTTGAACCTAAACTCGATAAGTGCCCATTTTCCCACTCTTGCTTGCTGTGACGTAAATATTCTCTACAGCCCTTGCAAGGTCACACACACGCAAGAAAGAACCCTAGGTGAGAGAGCACTTCTGACTTCTTGCAGCACAATAAATAACATTCCAGCCAATTTACCACCCATATCAACATTCGTCATAATGGTATCCGATTGCGTTATGGCATTGATGTTAGCTGATCTTAATACATCTCTCTTGGTACCTCTAATTTTCAGGTTCCTTTCATAAGCATTTCCTCTCCAAATCTCGGTAGGTCGGAGTTGAAAACAAATTCCTTACTGGACGATTGGATAAATTTGTTTATCTCATCTAAAACTTTTCCGGCCGATTCCGCCGTTTGCTGTGCATTGGCAAGTTGACGCTTTGTCTGAAATCTCGTTATCTTACGTCTTCCACTTCTGTAGCAGTGTTTGAAGTTATGTAACCACTCACTGCTTCGCTTGAAATCACTGTAATCTATGTTACGGGCAATTTGATGTGCATAATGTGGTAGGTAATTATCATGCACATCCTGTTAATTGTATCAAGCATCTTTAAAATGCGCAAACGGCAGTTTTTGTAACAAGTGCACCTTATCCTCCCTCGAATATCCCTAGTATTTCTTATGCACTACGAGCTCATATTGCTGTAGACGTATTCGAAATCTGTTCATAATTGTTTTTAACTATGTAGCAGATCGTCTTCCATGAACATAATTATGTTTAGTACTTACTCCTTGGACAACAATTGTCCTTTACTACTGTGCACCGACCAGTGCAGCAACGGAAATGGCATCAAGGAGGCCCAGACCTGTGCACCAATGGAAAGAGCGAGCAGCACCACAACTCCAGGAAGGCAAGAGTTCAGCGTCCCCTGTCAACGCTGACTTAACCAGCCGCCCAGTGCTCGTCGAGACCAGTTCAGTTGCAGACTTCGAGAGCATCAGTACTGAGTAATGGAAGATGATACCTAGCCTGCATTCTGCGTGTAGTAATAATGTGTAAATGTAATTGCATGCAGGAGGTACAGAAAGGACATCAAACCACCTCATAACAGAAGTTATGTTTCTTTCTTTTTTAGATACAAATTGTTATAATAATTTGAAAGTGTAATGTACAGACCATTTTGGATTCCTGCCACCGGCCATCGCAACTTCTCTCCTTCCTTGTCTGTGCTGGTACTGACTCCCACAGTAGCTGACACAACATCTGGCGCCACGGATTCCAGAGTCAGTGCTGCCTTCGCTCTTCGCCGCTTCATCACAGTGCGTCACTAATATTTCTCTCTTTTGTTTCACAGGAGCGTTGCTACTGATTTTGTTCTTTGTTCCATACTAGCCGCAACGCTGGACTTACTTTGTTACGGCGCTCCTCTCTCTAAAATGGCCTCTAACCTGCCTCCTACACCACCTGTGCCTACGCCTCCACTTGCTGCTGGCTTTGATGTAATGCAGTTTATTCAGTTTCAGAACCACCAAACGTCGCAGTTGATGATGGCAATCCAGCAGCTCATTAATAAGCCGCTATTGCATCAACTCCGCCGCAACGGCCAGCCGCATCCACAGCACCGCCTCCGTACATGCGACCATTCTGAGCTTCCAACGAACAGCAAGAGGAATGGAACGAGTACTGTACTCAATTCAACACTCACTGTGCCACACATCAAGTGCAAGGTACTGTGAAACTTTATTTCTTGTTAATGTCCGGCGCAGGAGATTAGCACCTTGCTCAGAAGTTATTCGCGACTAGAAATCTGGAGCTACTAGTTTTTGACGATTTATTTTCTACGATCCCCTGTATTACGAGGATAAGGTACAGGTTGGTGCAGCTCATTGCAAGTTCCGGCGATTTCAGAAAAAGCAAGAACACACATACCGACAATAGGTCGCTGAACTTCAGGATCTGACTCGACAATGTCGTTTTCAGTGTAGCTGGGGACAGTACTATAGTGACGCAATGATTAGTGGTGCAATTACGTTCAATGTGCCAGACAGTAGTATTCATGAACAAATTCTCAAACATTTTGATCCTAATTTGAAACAAATATTACAGATTATTGAACATCAGGACTTATGTGATAGTGCTGTGGAAAACTTTGAGGTAGCTTCCATTTACAGTGTAGAACAAAGTTACAAACAGGTATAGCCTTGCAGCCGACCACCACAAGCAAACAGGGCACTGCGCCGTGGACAGAGTAAACAAGTTTCAGAGTGTGTATCTGCTGTGAAATTATGTCCTCGCTGCATTTCCGTGCATGAGACACAAAATTTCCCTTCAAGGAACGGGACTTGCTTTGCTTGTGAAAAGCCAGGTCATGTACAGTCTGTGTGTTTGTAACAGAAAAAGAACTCTACCCGCATTTTCTCTCGTAAGCGCGGAGCACCTTCTTACTCAGTGAATGTAGTTCTTTCTAAACTGGCTACCGATAATAGTAATGACCAAATTCAGGATGTGCTTTTACTTCGCCCAAGTGCTGGGCAACGACAGTAGAAAAAAGTATTTGTGAACTTAGTCATTGCCGGACGCTGTGTGTGTCTTCAGTTAGACACCGGCGCTTCCATTACATTGCTTAATCATGCCACATATGAACAGTTGGGCTCGCCACAGCTGACAAAATCTTGCGCGCAACCTACTGCATATGTCAGGTCATTCCAGTGCTTGGTACATGCAGTTTGCTTGCCACGTTCCAGTCTCACAACAGAACAGTGACATTTACAATTTTGCGTTCTTGAGACTGTGAAAATATTTTTGGGTTAGATTCATTTGATTTTTTTGGTCTTCGTATGTACTTTCTGTTTCTGCTTTCAACCCAAAAGACAGTGTTATCAATAGATTGCAGAGCTTCCTGATTTATTTTCTGAAGGACTTTGCAGAGCAAATAATTTTGTGGCACACGTTACAATGAAGGACAATGCGTAACCTAAGTTTTTTTGGACGCGTCCTCTCTCACATGCACCTAGAGACAAAGCTGAAAGTGAACGTAAGGAATGTTAAGATAATGATGTTATTGCTCCTATTCAGGCTAATCTATGGGCTTCTCCCTCAGTAATCTTACCAAAGCCTTCTGGATGACTTCGTCTTTGTGTTGGCTGTGTCCACTGTGAATGCACAAGCAATAACACTGGTCAACACTCATTTTCTTGCCAAGGATATTTGAGTGGCTTTAGGATGGGTTAGTGGTGCTGAGGACGAATATAGCAACCATTTATGCAGTTTGGCTCTAGTTTTTGAGATAATGCATGATTTATTAAAAAAATTAGAAAAAATTGCTAATACTGAACTCGAGCGCTACAAACTACAATGAAAAAAGAAAATAATCTTTATAAATAGCTTCTATGAAAACTTGATAGGCATTTGTCCACGTATAAAACATAATTGAAAAGTTTCTCTATAAGTATATCATTTTCCGTCCATGACGAACCGCTTCCTGCACGCTTTCCTTTTATAGGTCTCTTCAGAACAGTCACGTTGCAGATTCCAGCAATAATCTGCCATCATATGCCTGTCCAATCTTCCTTTATATCTTTCCTCTATTCCTTTCATATCTTGATGGAACCGCTCTCCTTGTTCCTCACTGAAATCACCTAGATTACGAGGAAATCGATCCAAGTGGCTGTGAAGGAAGTGCAATTTTATGCTCATGTTAGCTCCTAAGTTTTGAAAGTTAGTGAGCATGTTTTTGACCAGTTCCTCGTAATTGGGAGCTTTATGATTGCCCAAAAAACATTTTACAACAGCGACAAAACTGTTCCAGGCCGATGCTTCAGTGACAGTCATGACACTTGTAAAATTGGTATCGTTGATGAGCCTGCGAATTTGAGGACCATCAAATATTCCTGCCTTAAGTTTTTCACTACTGAGTCCAGGGAACGTATTGCAGATGTATGTGAAGCAATTACCATTACTGTCTAAAGCTTTGGTGAATTGCTTCATTAGTCCTAACTTAATATGTAATGGTGGAAGAACAATCTTGTCCCTACTAACCAGAGGTTCATTAATGATGTTTGCTTCACCAACAGCCATATGTTCCCTTGGAGGCCATGTTTTCTGCTTCCAATGTTCGTGCTTTGCCCTACTATCCCACATGCAGATAAAACATGGGTGCTTTGTGTATCCACTTTGTTGTCCAAGCAAGAAGTTCAGCATTTTAAAATCAACACAAATCAACCACTGGTGCTGCATATACTGAATTTTCTGCAGAACCATCTTGATGTTAGCATATGCTTCACAAAGTTTTGTTGAGTGGGCAATTGGAATAGATGCGTAACGATTGCCATTGTGTAGGAGAACACATTTTAAACTTCTAGTGGAACTGTCTATGAAGAGACGCCAGTCCTCTGGTCTATATTCCGGCAGCCCCAATTCAAGTAAAAGTCCAGGTATATTGCTGCAATACACTATAACCTCTTCTTGGTTGAAGTATGGAAGAAGGTTTTCTTCTCTCGTCCGGTAAGCTGTTATTTTAACACTTGGATGAAGACAGTTCTTTTCCTTAAGCCTGGATGCTAAGAGTTCTGATGCTTGCTTTGAAAGATTGAGTTCTCGTATCAAGTCACTGAGCTCCTTCTGGTCGAACTGCTGGGGTTGTGTCTCACGTCCTTCGTATTCCGAACCACTACTTGTACATTCCTCGCCGTGCACATCGTCATCTGATGATGTTAGCGTGGGTAATGTTGTGAAGGTTGGTACAGGAACATCGTTGCTGTGCACCACCGGTCTTCTTGCTGACTCCAAATCGGGATATTCCCACTTTCGTTTTTTGAACCTATTAAAACCTTTCACATTAACAATGCAAAAATAGCAATCATCTGTATGGTTCTTCTGCTCTCGCCATACCATAGGCACTCCGAAGTTTAAGCTTTTCCTTTTTCGTTTTGTCCACTGCCGTAAGCACTCCACACGGCATTTACAAACTTTATGGGGTGCCCACGCCTTGTCTTGATCTCCAAGTTTAATTCCGAAATATGCCAGATACGCATCCTTCACAAAAGGAGTGATATTCTTCCTGTTCTTTTGAAGAACGTATTCACCACAAATGTAGCAGAACTCATCTGGATGGTTCACGCAAAGACGGCGTGAAGAACTCATGTTTTCCTAAAACAAAATTGCACAAATACTACATATTATGCAGAACTTTCTTGTATTTGCATGTCAATCACATCCAACAAACATCATTAATTGTTTTGTGTGAAATGAATACTCACCTCTTATTTGCTACGTCACGATGAAAAGGTTCTATCTCCTTGAAGCTGCACTGCACATGTGTGTGACTTTCGACCATCGCCATTTTTCTTGTTTACACTGAACGCTACCTATCGGCTGTTGCGGGGATTACCTCGGCCAACAAATGAATGTCGAGTACCGCCGAATTCAAATCTGCACAACCCTCAATATCTTCAACACACGCACCGCACAACAGGACTGAACACATGCTGACAGTGTGATGTTTGCATGATGTAACCCTCAACCACACAGATGCACTCCCTGAGCACAATTGTTTAATAAAGATAGTACAATATCACTAATTAAAAAACAGGTAGCAAATACATTACACTATATATGGACCCTGCAGTCGATATTATCCACATGAAACTCATTTCCACAAATAACCTATATCTCAAAAACCAGAGCCAATTTGGAAAAAGTACAAATATACTCGGAATGAGTATCATAACAATATCCCGTTTTCGTTCAAACTTCCCTGGCAACGAAAAAAAAATTTTATTTTGTAGAGCTGTGTAATTGATACTTATCCATTGCCTCGCCCTGAAGAATTAATGGACAGGCTTCATGAACGACACCATTTTTCAAAAACTGACTTACGAGATGCGTATTTGCAAGTTCCGCTTGATGAGGAGTCTTAGAAAGTTAACATTTAGGTTAACATTTAGGGTTATTCAAATTTTTGCACTTACCTTTGGCAGTGCTTCCGAGCCTGCCATATTCCAAAGCTAATTAGAACAGCTTACTGAGAAAGTCCCAATCTGTTCAAATTACTTGAAGAATATTGTGGTGTCAGGACGTATACTATACTCTTTCAAGCACTTTCAGCTACAGGTTTGAAGTGTCACCCAGACGAATGTGCCTTTTCGTCAGACTAATATTCAGTACTTGGGCCATGTTCTTAACGGCCAAGGTGTCCATCCCCTAAACTCACATTTACAGGGCTTCCGGGACCTCCCTGCCCCGTGGAACGCGACGGAATTGTAATTTTCGGGAAGTTGACATGCTATATCCGGTTTATCCCCAACGCAGCCCAGATCGCGGCTATGTTGCATCGTTTGCGCCAGAAGAATGTGCCTTTTGTTTGGACCAGAGAGAGTCAGGATGCAATTCAGAAACTTAAACATGTGTTGCTGAGTGACAGATGCCTTGCTCATTTCGATCCCACTAAGCCTGTGGTTTTGGCAGTGGACGCTTCTTCGTATGGAATCGGAGCTGTGCTCTCGCACAGGTTTGGTTCACAGGACAGGCCGACTGCTTTCGCTTCCAAGCTATTGACCAAGGCTCAACGCAGGTATTCCCAAATCGAGAAGGAAGCGCTCACTATTATCTATGGCGTGACACAGATTCTCCATTATCTGTTTTTTCGGAAGTTTTACCAAGTGACGGACCATAAACCACTTCCTTCTTTGTTTCATCTGTCCAAACATGTTCAGCCACGCATGGCTCAGGAGCTTCAGCGTTGGCCTTTGTTATTATCACGGAATCAGTACGAAAAACTGTACAGGCCTGCGTCGAAGCATGCAAATGCTGACGCCCTTTCCCGCCTTCCTGTTGGTCCTAGTTCTGAATTTGATGTTAATGCCGCATCTTGTTGTCAGATCGATGCGCAGGACACCGAACTTTCCCAATGCACTTTAATAAAATTGCTCAAGCTACAGAAGCAGACCCTGACTTGAGTCATTGGTTGCGCGACATCCGTATGCTTGGCCTCGTCCATTGATAAACATTCACAATTCTTTTGTGCGCCGGTATTTTGCTCGTCAGCATAGCCTCTCCGTCCAGTATGGTGTGATTTTATTGCGAAATGTCTGGACGATTACGTGCACTTATTCCCAAAGTTTTGCAAAAAGATGTGTTGGGATTGCTCCACCAAGGACATTGGGGAATTGTACACACAAAACAGTTAGCGGGGCAGCACTGTGCTTGGCCGGGCATGGGCGCCCACATTGAACATATGACGTCATAGTGTCGTGTTTGTGCTGAAACTCTATCGGTCGCGCTGCAAACGTTTTCATCTTGGCCAAAGTATCAATCGCCGTGGCAAAGAGTGCATATTGACTTTGCTGGTCTCTTCTGGAGCACTCGTTGGCTTACTGTTGTAGACTCTTTTAGCAAAAATCCGTTTGCAGTGCCCATGAATCCGACTACATCGCGTGGTACCATTCAGGCTTTGTCATCTATTTTTTTGCTTGAAAGGTTTGCCTGTAATGTTGGTTACAAACAATGGACCACAGTTTACGCCCAAGGACTTTGAACAGTTTTGTACAGCCAGTGCCTCTCTCCCCTTACCAGTGCTCCATTTCATCCTCTGTCGACTAGAGAAGCTAAACGATTTGTGCATACGTTCAAGTATCAGATGAACAAACTACGTGCCTCCCACACATTGGACCTTAGCACTGCTGCTCTTCCCTGCAACGTTCCACTCCCAGCCCCACGACGGTATGTCGCCGATGGAGCTTGTACATGGCTGGCGCCACTGCGCGCTACTCCAGTTGCTGCACCCACCACAGCACATGGCGCCACCCACACTCCACGAGTATCGCTTTTCGCCTAATGAGTCTCTCCTTTTCAGTGTGTTTGGCGTCATCAGACGCTGGGAGAGAGGAACGATTCTTTGAGATTTGGGCGCTTGCATGTGTTTAATTCAAGGTCCTGCTGGGTTGCTGCACCCTCATTAGAACCAGATTCGTGCTTGTCGATTGCGAGATTATTCTGTAGATTTTCTATCCCCAGATTGGCATCCTACCGGGATCTTGCAGCCGACACATCTGCCCCCAGGGGCCTCTTCAACATTCCCTGTGGAACCGATGGAGATGGACCAGTCCCCTTCCCTCTGCAGCAACTCAGCTTCCCAGTGCTCGAATCAGCGCCATCGTTGTCATCAATTTCGCAGCCTTCATCATCGCCGCCCTCTCCATTTTTTTGTTGGACCTTCTCAGGAAGAGGGTGGGCGCCTTTTCAGGGGTTTTCTGACTGACGTTCCCCTCAGAACACAGGATGGATGTCGGGGCATGGTCGGGGGCTGAGCATCAGTCCCAGTTGTGGGGCTCCAGGCTCTTCATGCCACCCAACTTCCTCCCCCCCCCCCCCCCCCCCACCGTTGTTGTAACATGGCTACCTACATGACAACGGTGCAGCTTTTTGTTTTTTTTGGGGGGGGGGGGGGGAGGGAGGAATCTGCAGTCCTAAACCATCAATGGCACAGCTCCATGAAACAGTATCAAGAAGGTGCTGACCCACACGCCAATGGAAAGAGTGTGCAGCGGCACACCTCTAGGGAGACAGAGTTCAGCACCCCCTGTCAACGCTGACTTAAATAGCCGTCCATTTCTGGTCGGTCCCATTTGGGCCACAGACTTTCAGGGCATCAGTGCTGGGTAATAGGAAGACGATACCTAGCCTGCATTCTGCGAGTAGTAATAGTGTGTAAAAGTAATTGCATGTAGGAGGCACAGGAAGGACATCAAGCCACCTCCAGAAACTATGTTTCTTTATTTTTTAGAAAAAAAATTGTTATATTAATTTGAAAGGGTAATGTACAGATCATTTTGGATTCCTGCCAGTGACCATCACAACTTCTCTCGTTTCTCGATTGTGTTGGTATTGACTCTCCCAGTAGGCAACACAATAACTACATCTTACTGGAGACAGGATTTGTAACTCCCTGTCCGACAAGGATGATGAACTACATGGCTTGATAACTGTTTCAATATCACTTTCACTTGTTAAGCACATATCGTCATCATTGTACCCCTCACATACATTGTCTGCTCAGTCAAGCGTATATGACACCACACATTCCACTGACTCATCTTGCAGAAATGCTCACACCTCATCTGGCAATTCTTTCTCGCTCTGCAAGATTCCGTGGGTTCCTTTCTCATGAAATGTCAACTTTGGCAACTGTTGTTGTAGATATAATGCAACGTTTGCTTTGTTTATCATTGTCATTGCTCTGCTTTGTATCAACACCACTAGCACTGTAGCACTGTTGAGAGAGACTTGCTGACCAATCTTTTTAACTATCCTCTGCTGTGCTCACCATTGGATACTTCCAATTCCTCCCGCCCCCCTACCCAATTAGTGCTTACCAGCCAATATTGTGGTTGCATGGTAGACAATATGTGGAACGTCAAATGCTGTAAACATCATTGGCCTTTTGCAACCTTGCACTCAAGGAGTTCCCTGTTAGCTGAGACTTGAGTTCTGGTTGCTGCTGCTGTGGCTATGCTATGGCATAGTCAAATAATGACAGATCCGATATGGGAGACATTCTGTGGATAGTGACTGCTGCTGTGGTGGTTCTGGTAACAGTACCTTGTGGAACACCTGCATGTCCTCATCCAGACTCAGATGATGGCCTGTAACAATAATAACAAAAACCCTAGGTGTAATGAAACATACACACATGAAAAAATTATTAGAGTTGGCTGGACAAAGTACTTACTTAGTCTTTTTCTGCTTTTGGCTCAATCCCTGCTGATAGTGGGTTGGGTTGGGTTGTTTGGGGAAAGAGACCAAACAGCGAGGTCACCGGTCTCATCGGATCAGGGAAGGATGGGGAAGGAAACTGGCCAGGCCCTTTCAAAGGAACCATCCCGGCATTTGCCAGGAGCAATTTAGGGAAATCATGGAAAATCTAAATCAGGATGGCCGGACATGGGACTGAAACGTCGTCCTCCCAAATGTGACTCCAGTGTGCTAACCTGCTGATAGTGCTTCATGACAATCCTTTCACTACTGCATACTGACATCACATGATCTCTGCTGGAAAAGAGCAAAGTGTGGGAGCTTAGTGGAGTGTAGGGGCAGGGAGGATAGGGAAGGGAGATGGGGGAGAGGAGGGGACAAAGACAGGTATTAGTGGTAACCTTGAATCTGCTATTCACCATTGGATCAACTGCATTCTGACACCAAGGTCATTTTAAGGGTATCTCATTCTCTCCTTTGGTGTGCTGGCCACACGCCCCTCCTATCCGCATCCTCAGCTGAGGATGACACAACAGTCTGATGGTCCTGGTGGGACACATGTGGCCTGATGATGGAGAGCTTTCCCCCCCCCCCCCCCCCCCCCTTGAAACCCTACTCAATCTCTCTTGTTTGGATACAAACTTATTCCATCCACCCATGGTACCTGCTGGTGGCCAGAGTAATCTCCACTTCACACCATCAAGCTTGCATTCAGTACTGCTTAGTTATGGATCAGGTTTGGTTCTCCAGGAGTGTTAATTGTATGTTAACAGTGATGTATGGCAGTATGAATAGATTTAGTGATGAAGAGTAGGCCTCGTGTGTTGGTTCACTGAATGTAATAGATGAGCAGTGCAACAACGCTATGATGAGCTGTTCCTGCAAAGATGGCAACCTCATTAAAATACTTTTGCCTTGCTATAAAGGTACCTACTTAAAACTGGATACTTCCATGTTTGAATGATTGTATATTACAGTCATTTTAATTGATATGAATGCATTTTCACAGAAACAAAGGAGACTGGAATAACAAACCAAATAAATCATAATTACATTATTACTCTGTAAGGAACAGCCAGAGAACATAGGTTCCTTATCCCAAAATAATCAAAAGGTATCCCTGAATAACATCTGAATGTTTTTCAGTGGAGTTCTGATTCAGCCTATTAAGTACGTACAGGTATGTATGAATATATGTATTTATATATGTTTGTGTATATATATATACATGCTTTTAAGTAGGTATCTGTACTAAACTTTTTCAAGACTGCCATAAATTTAGTATTTAATCTCTAAATGGAGAATGTCTAACAATTACATTGACATACCCACACTTTCGACGTGTTACGAAATCTGTGATGACAATGTAAGGAAAGAGGACACGAGGATGTAGCATATGTGCTAAATGATTGTTAATGATTATGAAACCAAAAAAAGTCTTTGCGAAAGTTACAGAAATGGTGGATAAGTTACACAACTTGCTATTAGCTCACAATTGTAGATTTGCTATGACCCAAAGAATACACAAGTAGTGCGCTTTTTCGTCAACCAAAAGAATACACAAATAGTGTGTTCGTTGGTCACAAGCACATAACAGAGACATTGCTTTGTGCCCAGTTTTCATTTGAAGACGCACATATGTTTTGTCATAGTGTTGGTAGAATAAAATAAGAATAGCACCATTTTGTTTGCAATGGATGAATTTTGCATGTTTTTCATCTGAATTGTGAACTGTAGCATTGAACTTTTTGCAGACAACACTCTTCCTCTAATGGAACACATCTGCAGTTGTACACATAGCATCACTTAATTTTCGTCTTTACATCCTCCACAGTCTCACAAAACACAGCTTTGTTAGAGGCTATCTGATCCCAACAAATGGTCATTTCATCTTGTCAGTGTTTACACCACTCTGAGGCAAATATATTTTGCACTATTTGAATCCCATCTAAGCTATGGGATAGAGGTATGGGGATCCAGTAGTAACGGTAATATGAAAAGTGTACTTATCTTACAAAAGAAGGCACTTAGAATTATGGGAAAGAAATGTGCCAGGGAGTCCTGCAGAAATTTGTTTAAAGAATTTAAAATACTAACTGTTCATAATCTGTATGTGCTGAAGATAATCATTACGGCAGTAAATAGTAACAAAACACTTAATAAAAAAATACACGATCACAACACTAGAGGTAGAGAGGACCCCACATCATCTCTCATAGAACAACACTCTATGAGAAAAGCCCTCACTATGCACCCATAAAACTACTGAACTGCTTCCATCCTAATATCTCCAAATTGCCCATTACAAAACTAAAAATGAAATTAAAATTATGGCTCCTAAACAATCCTGCATATTCACTAGATGAGTTTCTAGATTTAGTAAACTCGTATGATGGAAGGCCATCTATCTAAAAATATATGTAATCTCAGATCTTAGACTATGTCTCAAACTGTAAATATTTGAATGTCAGATATGAATACTATGTCACAAACTGTAGATTCCTTAATCTAAGTATGGCAATAACAATTTTTTATGTATAGTCCATATATGTAACTGTTCTCTCAACTAAATTTAGAAAAATTTGTGTAGATAAAAATGCCAGCCAATAATATGTAACCCTAGTAAGTAAGGCTCTGACTTATCCAGAAGACTGGAACAGAAAAAAACCTTTTTTGTAATCAGTTGATGTTGGATCAAAATAAATAAATAAATAAATAAATAAATAAATAAAAAGTAAAAGAGAATGAGTCAACGAATAGGAAGCGACCACAGTGCTACCATTTGCATACTTGTTATACTGGCAGAAATACAGCGGGTAGGAAGTAAGTCAGTAAAGCACTGATGTAACAGCAGTGCCTTGATGTCTAGTGTACCGAACCCTCAATACTAAACTCATACTCATACTCTGTTTATAATCTCTAATAGGCAGCCACCTAACATGACCTGAAAATTTTGGGATAGATGAACTGATGACACCATACATCACACTTGTGATGTGATTCATCCAGTCTGTAATGCTGTCTTCAGAGTGAAACCCAGTCACTTGGCTGAATTGAATCCATTTTGCTCTGTCGATCATCCATCTTGGCACCTTGTTATGAAGAGTTGCACCCTCTGGTAGATGGATATAGAGTAGGTAGTTGATTCGAGATGGCTGCTAACTTCCCACTGAGTGGAATCTGTGATTAATGGAGAATAGAATGAAAGATTTATGGTTAGCGCTGAGGTTGTAACAGCTACAAAGAATGTATGATGACCTGGGCTAGATGATGAGCCTCACAGCACATTTTATGAACTGAAGCCTCGCAGCAGGAGAAACTGGTTGGACATGTTGTAATATGAGTTTCAGCAGTACCTCTCATTTGATAAGAGATGGCAGTATACTATTACCCTTTATGGTGCAACTACTATAACAGCAACAGCTCGAAGATCTGTAATCAGGCAAACAGCAGAAAAATGGTGTTCTTTGCAAATTCAGCCACTCCATGTCTGGTCTTGTCCCCTGTAACTTCATCCCTGCAGTAGAGGCCGTTCCCTCCAAGCATACAAATTTTTATAATTTTGAAATTCCTTTCACACACACACACACACACACACACACACACACACACACACACAGATTTCTACGCTGCGCCCAGTAGTTTGTCCTCAAAGTGTGTGCTGTACCAGTAATACATCACTGCAATATAGAACCCATGTGTATTATCAAAATGTATGTATGTATGTTCCAAATCTCCTCCTAAACCACTGGACTGTCCGACCAGACTTGGTACACATATCATTTACTGTCTGAAAAGAATCGCTATGGAGGTAAGAACCACCTACCTACCAAAGACATTGGGGTGAAAAGAAATGTAGCTCACAACATGCTAACAGACTCTATTCATCCGGTATTTGAGAATGAGAACACTTAGTGTCTTGCAAGAAACTTTATAAACAATTTCAAACTGTTAATAAAATTTTTATCTTTGACAACCCCCACAAAATAATGAAAGGAGAAAGGTTTATTGCTTACTACGTTTTCACTGTTCATGCAGTAAAACTGCTGCATCAGGCATTACGTTTTAACCTATTACTTATTTACTACTAACTGTATACATGACACATTTTTCAGACAGTATTCACATATAGCACTGAATGTACCAGTACCTGCAAAATTATATCATTATACAACACATGGTTTAGAAGATGTGAGGTCATAAACATTAAGCTGTGTGAAAACGAAATTTCAGGGTGAAATTCCCTAGAGATGCAGGTGAATCATGTGTACAAACATGTTTGAAATATATTAAATATATGCGACAGGTACATATTTGAGCAAAGCTGTAAATACTACTCCTAAACCTATCTATCAACATCATCCAACCTTGATGCACTTACCACTTACTGTCTGAAAAGAAATACTGTAATGTAAGAACCAGTAACCTCCTAAAGGGTGGGGGTGATAACGTGGAGAGAGAAGGGCAGCGGAGGGGGGGGGGGGGGGTGAATAGATAGAAGTCTTGGTCTATTAATTTCACTAGTATTTGCTTGAGTGAATATTAACGGTTTGGACTATACTTATCATTTTTCTTTTGTCTGGCCGCTTTACTGCCACACTGTCCGTCCCTGGTAGCTGAATGTTCAGCACGATGGAATGTCATACCTAACAGTCCGGGTTCGATTCCCGGCTGGGTCGGAGATTTTCTTCGCTCATGGACTGGGTGTTGTGTTGTCCTTATCATCATCATTTCATCCCCATCGACACGCAAGTCACCGAAGTCGCATCAACTCAAAAGACTTGCACCAGGCGAATGGTCTACCCGACGGGAGGCCCTAGTCACACGGCACTGCCGTACTAACATGCACAGCTACTGTCTCTATGACATTTAATGACTAAATAGAAGGGACTGATGTTTCCCAAAATAGTTTACCTTTGCCACTACACTTACAGTTGCAGGAATTAGTAATTGCAACACATACCCGTGTTGCTAAAAAGACAGTAACTTACTGTGTGAGTTACTTGATCATCTCAGCAAATGGGGTAGCAAGATATAATGGCTGCCATTTAATGTTCTGATATAAAGGATACATTTCAGCACATAAATTTCTTAAATTTTTTGACAGTTAGATATAATGTTCCTCACTACAAAGAATTTGTTTTACCACTGCAGTTGACATAAGCTGCTGAGATGATGCTGTCATGCTGTTATTTACAGTCAGTCTACACTTCTTCCACATTATTTTCCATTACATACAATGACAAAATACATTTCATTTGAACCATCAGAATGGATTTAGTATGTGTGTGTCTACCTTTGGACAGATGAAATCTTCAACAATGAATCCAGAGAGTGTACATGTGTTGGCCCCCCCCCCCCATGAACCTTAGAACTTTTTGTGAAGCTGTACCATAAGGTCAACCACAACGGAATGGTATATGTTGAGAGCCCAGACAAAAGTGAGGTTTCTGGAGAGGGGCAGCAGCCTTTTCAGTAGTTTCAGGAACAGCAGTCTGGATGATTGACGGATCTATCATTGTAACATCTACCAACATGGTCTTGCTGGACTGGTACAGTGAACAGTTGAAAGCAAGAGGAAACTACAACAATTATTATTGCCGAAGGCATAAAACTCTACTGCATCATTAACTGGTGATGGCATCCTATTGGGTGAAATATTCCAGAGGTAATATAGTTTCCCATTCAAATCTCTGGGCAGGGAGTACTCAGATGGATATCGTCAACAGGAAAATCAAAATTGGTGATCTATGGGTTGCAGTGTGGAATTTTAGATCCCTTAATCAGGCTGTCCCCCACCACCCCCTCTCCCCCATGAACCATGGACCTTGCCATTGGTGGGCTGGTGGGCAGGCTTGTGTGCCTCAGCAGTACAGATACCCATACCATAGCTGCAACCACAATGGGTGGGTATCTGTTGAGGGGCCAGACAAACATCTTGTTCCTGAAGAGGAGCAGCAGCCTTTTCAGTAGTTGCAGCGGCAACGGTCTGCATGATTGACTGATCTGGCCTTGTAACATTAACCAAAATGGCCTTGCTGTGCTAGTACTGTGAACGGCTGAAAGCAAGGGGAAACTACAGCTGTAATTTTTCCCAAGGGCATGCATGATGGTTAAATGATGATGGCATCCTCTTGGGTAAAATATTCCGGAGGTAAAATAGTCCCCCATTCGGATCTCCGGGCGGGGACTACTCAAGAGGATGTCGTTATCAGGAGAAAGAAAACTGGCGTTCTACGGATCGGAGCGTGGAATGTCAGATCCCTTAATCGGGCAGGTAGGTTAGAAAATTTAAAAAGGGAAATGGATAGGTTAAAGTAAGATATAGTGGGAATTAGTGAAGTTCGGTGGCAGGAGGAACAAGACTTCTGATCAGATGAATATAGGGTTATAAATACAAAATCAAATAGGGGTAATGCAGGAGTAGGTTTAATAATGAATAAAAAATAGGAGCATGGGTAAGCTACTAAGAACAGCATAGTGAACGCATTATTGTAGCCAAGATAGACACGAAGCCCATGCCTACCAGAGTAGTACAAGTTTATATGCCAACTAGCTCTCCAGATGACAAAGAGATTGAAGAAATGTATGATGAGATAAAAGAAATTACTCAGATAGTGAAGGGAGACAAAAATTTAATAGTCATGGGGGACTGGAATTCGATAGTAGGAAAAGGAAGAGAAGGAAAAGTAGTAGGAGAATATGGAATGGGGATAAGGGATGAAAGAGGAAGCCACTCGGTAGAATTTTGCACAGAGCATAACTTAATCATAGCTAACACTTGGTTTAAGAATCATGAAAGAAGGTTATATACGTAGAAGAGACCTTGGGACACTCGAAGTTTCAGATAGATTATATAATGGTAAGACAGAGATTTAGCAACCAGGATTTAAACTGTTAGACATATCCAGGGGCAGATGTGGACACTGACTGCACTCTATTGGTTATGAACTGTAGATTAAAACTGAAGAAACTGCAAAAAGGTGGGAATTTAAGGAGATGGGACCTGGATAAACTGAAAGAACCAGAGGTTGTAGAGAGTTTCAGAGAGCGTATTAGGGAATGACTGACAAGAATGGAGGAAAGAAATACAGTAGAAGAAGAATGGGTAGCTTTGAGAGATGAATTAGTGAAGGCAGCAGAGGATCAAGTAGGTAAAAAGACTAGGGCTAGTAGAAGTCCTTGGGTAACAGAAGAGATACATACATCATCTTGGACAGTTTCCAGCCCCTGGCTGGGTCTGTCGGGTAACAGAAGAGATATTGAATTTAATTGATGAAAGGAGAAAATATAAAAATGCAGTAAATGAAACAGGCGAAAAGGAATACAAGTGTCTCAAAAATGAGATCAACAGGAAGTGCAAAATGGCTAAGCAGGGGTGGCTAGATGACAAATGGAAGGACATAGAGGCATATATCAATAGAGGTAAGATACGACATTGCCTACAGGAAAATTAAAGAGACCTTTGGAAAAAAAGAGAACCACTTGAATGAATATTAAAAGCTCAGACGGAAAACAGTTCTAAGCAAAGAAGGGAAATCAGAAAGGTGGAAGGAGTATGTAGAGGGTCTACACATGAGCAATGTACTTGAGGGCAATCTAATGGAAATGGAAAAGGACGTAGATGAAGGTGAAATGGGAGATATGATACTGTGTGAAGAATTTGACAGGGCACTGAAAGACCTAAGTCAAAACAAAGCCCAGGAGTAGACAACATTCCATTAGAACTACTGATAGCCTTGGGAGAGCCAGCCCTGACAAAACTCTACCATCTGGTAAGAAAGATGGATGAGGCAGGTGAAATACCCTCAGACTTCAAGAAGAATATAATAATTTGAATCCCAAAGAAAGCAGGTGTTGACAGGTGTGAAAATTACCAAACTATCAGTTTAATAAGTCACAGCTGCAAAATACTAACACAGATTCTTTACGGACAAATAGAAAAATTGGTAGAAGCCGACCTTGGGGAAGATCAGTTTGGATTCTATAGAAATGTAGGAACACATGAGGCAATACTGACCCTACGACTTATCTTAGAAAATAGATGAAGGAAAGGTAAAACTACATTTCTAGCATTTGTAGACTTAGAGAGAAGGCTTTTGACAATGTTGACTGGAATACTCTCTTTCAAATTCTGAAGGTGGCAGAGGTCCCATACAGGGAGTGGAAGGCTATTTACAATTTGTACAGAAACCAGATGGCAGTTATACAAGTCGAGGGGCATGAAAGGGAAGCAGTGGTTGGGAAGTGAGTGAGACAGGGTTGTAGCCTATGCCTGATGTTATTCAATCTGTATATTGAGCAAGCAGTAAAGGAAACAAAAGAAAAATTTTGAGTAGGAATTCAAATCCATGGAGGGGGGGAGAATAAAAATAACCTTGAGGTTTGCCGATGACATTGTAATTCTGCCAGAGACAGCAAAGGACCTGGAAGAGCAGGTGAAAGAAATGGACAGTGTCTTGAGAGGAGGATATAAGATGAACATCAACAAAAGCAAAACAAGGATAACTGAATGTAGTCACATTAAATCAGGTGATGCTGAGGGAATTAGATTAGGAAATGAGACACTTAAGGTAGTAGGTGAGTTTTGCTATTTGGGGAGCAAAATAACTGATGATTGTCGAAGTAGAGAAGATATAAAATGTACACTGGCTATGGCAAGGAAAGCATTTCGGAAGAAGAGAAATTTGTTAACATTGAGTATGGATTTAAGTGTCAGGAAGTGTTTTCTGAAAGTATTTGTATGGAGTGTAGCCATGTATGGAAGTGAAACATGGATGATTAATTTAGACAAGAAGAGAATAGAAGCTTTCAAAATGTGGTGCTACAGAAGAATGCTGAAGATTAGATGGGTAGATCACATAACTAATGAGGAGTTACTGGATAGAATTGGGGAGAAGAGGAATTTGTGGCACAACTTGACAAGAAGGAGGGATCGGTTGGTAGGACATGTTCTGAGGCATCAAGGGATCACTAGTTTTGTATTTGAGGGCAGTTTGAAGAGAGGGAGACCAAGAGATGAGTACAGGGAGCAGATTCAGAAGGATGTAGGTTGTAGCAGTTACTTAGTGATGAAGAGGCTTGCGCAGGATAGAGTAGCATGGAGAGCTGCAGCAAACCAGTCTCTGGACTGAAGACGATGACAACAACAACAACAATCAGGCTGGTAGGTTAGAAAATGTAAAAAGGAAAATGCAGAGGTTGAAGTTAGATAAGTTAGGATTAGTGCATTTCGATGGCAGGAGGAACAGGACTTTTGGTCAAGTGAGTAGAGGCTTATAAATACAAATCATATAGGGGTAATGCAGTTGTAGTTGTAATAGGGAATATGAAAACAGTAATGTTGGTAAGTGACTATGAACAACTTACTGAATGCATTACCAAAGCAAGATAGACACAAAGCCAACACCAACCACTGCAGTACAAGTTTATATGCCAACTAGCTCCACAGATTATGATGAGACTGAAAGAATGTATGACAAAAAAAAAATTATTCCTGTAGTTACGGGAGAGGAAAATTTAATTGTGATGGGGTCTGGAATTTGATATTATGAAAAGGAAGAGAAAGAAATATATCGGGTAAATATGGACTGGGGGAAGGAATGAAAGAGAAACCCGATTGGTAGAATTTAGCACAGAACATAATTTAACCATCACTAACACTTGCTTAAAGAATCGTGAAAGAAGGTTTTATATGTGGAAGAGACCTGAGGACACCGTAAGGTTTCGCATTGGTTATATAATAATGAGATGGAGATTTTGGAACCAGATTTTAAACTGTAAACTTCCAGGGGCATATGGGAACTATGACCACAATTTATTGGTTATGAACTGTAGATTAAAACTGAAGAAACTGGAAAAAGAAAGGAAATTAAGGAGATGACACCTGGATAAGTTGAAAGAATCAGAGGTTGTTGAGAGTTTCAGAGGGAGCATTTGCCAATGATTCACTGAAACAGAAGAAAGGTATACAGCAGAAGACGAATGGGTAGATTTGGAAGATGAAGTAGTGAAGGCAGCAAGAGGTTCAATAGGTAAAAAGACTAGGCCTAATAGAAATCATTGTACATCCCAGGAGATACTGGGACAAAATATAAAAATGCAAGAAATGAAGCAGGCAAAAGGGAACAGAAACATATAAAAAAATAGACTGACAGGAAATCAAAATGCCTGAGCAGGAAAAGCTAGATGACAAATGTAAGGATATAGAAATGTATATAACTAGGGAAAAGGTAGATACTGCCTATGAGAAAATTAAAGAGACATTTGGAGAAAATAATAGTAGCTGTATGAAAATAAAAAGCTCAAATGGAAAACCAGTAATAAGTAAATAATGGAAGGCTAAAAGTAGTATCCAGAGGGTCTGTACATGGGTAGTGAATTCAAACACAATATTATAGAAAGGGAAGAAACCATAGATAAATATGAGCTGTACCTTGTCCTTCTAGTGGCTTGACCTCAACTTTCGTGTCACTTCAGTGACACATTAACCCATTACAATATTACACGTTCCTTCCTTTAGTAAGCTAAATTATGGCTGCCCTGCGAGGATGAAGTGGGGCTTTTCCCAGCAGCTAATGTGCCAAGAATTGATTGCAAGCATTTGCTCCCAGCGTCCTCTGCAAAAGGGGAACCTTAAACTGTGCGATTAATACCTCAGCCTTGAAACAGAAATCAGTCTCCAATTTCAATATTAAAAAACTATCAGCTACAATATCAGTAAACTGCTGCAGTCAGATTTATAATATTTTTATGCAGGAATGAGGAAACTGCCGTATTTTGTGATATTTCGTAAAAAACTGTTGATTTTGCATTATGTCAGAAAAACTGCAATTTTCTGTTAATGTTTACACAAAATTTTCCTGTCCATAATTATTATGTCTCATACTAATGATTCAGCATAGGACTGAATCAAATTCTTGTAAGAAGTAAAGAATGTGGACCTGATTGATGGGAGTTTGCTGCTCATAATACAAAAAGAGCATACTAAAGGTTTCCAATTCTATACATCCAGGATTTGTTAGAGAGCACTATTTCTTTAAAATACCCATTAACTGTGAAATATTCTTCTTCTTCTTTTTATAATGGCATTACAACCTGTGTGGTTCTTAGCCTCTTAAACAAGTTTCCTCCATTCTGCTCTTTCCAGCATAGTACTATGCCATCCTTTGAGAGATTCTATGTCTTCTTCCACATCATCTATCCACTGCTTTCATGGCCTTCCTCTCTGTCTGCTTCCAGTTGGCCTCCATTTAAAAACCTTTTTAGTTGTTCTTCCAGTATTCATCCTAAGGACATGTCCAAGTAAGGCTATTCTCTTACTTTTCATTATGCTTCTTGTACAAGATGATCCAGCTAAGTGTCCATTCTAAATATCCAGAAACCATTGTTATCCTGAACTGCTCCATTGACCTTGCACAGAATCCTGCATTGAAATATCCTAAGCTGCTGCTGATCAGTACTCATTAGTATCTATATTTCACATCTGTGGGTTACAAGTGGCCTGATAATGACCTTAATTGCAGTTTCAGCTGTCTAATAACCTAGAGATCAACAGTTTCTTAAACATTTGGTAGCATCTATTATCATTTAGGATGAGCAGTTTTATAGTTCCGCATATGTTCAAAATTGAAACCTGCTGCCGACAGTTTGTCCAAGTTATTAGTTTCCTTCCTAGTGAAATTCATGTGCTTAGTCTTCATTTCATTAATAGCAAGCCCTCTAAGTAGTGTGGCTTCTTTTAGCTCATCTATTGTTCTCTGTAGTGAAACTCTTCTTCTACTAATAATTGCTATATCAGCAGAATACGCTCATATCTGGGTTGGCGTTTACCTACATACCCACATATTTGCAGCTTTTGAATATTCCCAATTCTGAATATGGACAACCATCAGCTCTAGAGTGAAATGACGACATTGAAAATTTGTGGCAGACTGGGACTCAAACCTGGGTTTCCTGCTTATTGCTTGTACCCTTTCGCTATCCATGCACAACTTACAACCAGACTCAAACTTCCATATGTCATCAACCATGTGACTACAACCTGTACTCATACATCCATTATGTATATTCCCATACAGGTGAGACATTTTACTTGAAAGTCACTTGACTGCTGTCGACAGATAAATAAAGTACTGCAATGCCTGTACGCATGCATGTCCAAAGGAACTTTGCATCATATTTCAGAATAATACAGGCACTGTATTATTGTATTTACTGAGTTCTCTGTCCACTCACACTGCAGCCTTGGAATCAGCCAATGTTGCTTAAATAAGTGAAGCATACTTATATGGTAGACCAAGCAGTAACAAACCATTTAGTGTCTGTGCTATAGCAAGACCATCAAAGGCCCGCTTGAAGTCTGCATAGAGGTTATGAAGCTCAATACTATACTCATATGTCTTTTCATGTATTTGCCTCAGCACAAATATCTTATCTGTTGTTGACCTATTAGGCCAAAATCCACACTGCTATTCTCCCAGAATCTCGTCTTTGTATGGAAGTAGCCTGTTCTAAATAATACTAGAGAGAATCTTATAGGTTACATTAATCTGGGTAATTCCTTGATAATTCAAACAAGTCTTGTCTCCTTCTTTCATATTGGTTGGATTACACCTACGGTCCACTTTTCCAGGATTCTTTCTTGATTCCATATCAGCTTGATAAGTTTGTGGATTTGCTTATGGAAACCAATTGCCCCATTTTTCAACAGTTATTCCATTATTCCCTTTTTAGACAGTGCACTATGTTCCATACTTCCTCTAATGTGCATTGTTCTATCTCCAGATCTGCAGTGTAATACAGTGGTTACTGACTTGTGGTACAACTACACTCCAGAATTCCATTAAAGTATTCTCTCCATCTATCTAGAACATCATGTTTATCTGTTAGCAATTATCCCTCTTTGTCCTTACATGCTGGTATTTTCTTGTAAAATTTTCTGCTCTCTCTCTCCTTATGGCTTCCCTTTCTTTCATCTTACATAACCCTGCTGCCTCTACTCTCTTTTCATGATATAATGCCTAATTTGAGCTTTTATTTTGCTATAAGCACTTCAGTCTAGCTTCATTTTTCTGTTCCACTGCCTGTCTACATTCATCATCATGCCAGTCTCCATATCTAAGTTTCCTTGTTCCTTCAAGTTTTTCATGTGCTGTTGTCAAAATGGCATTTTTAATAGAGTTTCATTCTTTGTCTATAAGGTCTTCACCATCTTTTGTTTCTAACTCCTGTCTCAATTTGGTCTGATACTCATGACAGTAGACCTTTCTTTCAGTTGTTCCATATTCTATCTCTTTACTCTGGTACTGTTTCTTTTGGTAGCCATTGCAAGTTTCTGCTTCATTTTGGCTCCTACTAGATAATGTTCAGAACTGGAACTACCTTCTCGAAAAGTGGACACATTTTCCATGTCAGACACCCACCTCTTCAATACCAGTATATGGCATATTTGATTTGCTTCATTTGTTCTTTGTATCTTCCAGGTACCTTTATAGATTTTTTCCTTGGGAAACAGGTACTTACTGTCTAAACTCGTTCACAGAAGCAAACTGGGCAACCCTCGTACTGTTATTAATAATTTCATTATGTAGACTTTCCTTACCAAACATGCTTCTGAAAGCCTGTTTTTTGCCCAGTTTGGCATTATAGACACCAAAGACTATTTTGTAGCTAATCATAGAAAGCATCTACCAAATCTTCATCCTATTCTTCTGTTGGCACATATAATTCACGAAAGTCACATTGTGAAATTTCCCTTTGATACACAGATTACATATTCTTTTGGAGTGGAAGCAATAGCATATCTATGCACATCACTGGCAACTATAAGCCCAGTTCTGTGCTCCCCTTGCTTTCATCTTTACTTGAATGATACAGGGAGAATTTATGCTTGTGCATCTCACCTCATCCCTTCCATCTGACCTCGTAAAGCGCAACTGCCATTCCTCATTAAATTATTTGGGATGACAGGCTTTTTACAAGCCAGGGATATCAGACCTGCTCTTGACCCCCAAAATGGAGGGCCAGGCTTTCATTTCGAGGTTAGCTCCCCTAGAGGGGCTGACAATCTAGTCTACAGAGGTCCCTCTACCCTATGGTGTGGGCCATACTTTGTCTGGCTCCTCTGTTGGGACCAGTCCAACTTGGTGACCCTGCCAGCAGCTACACTACTGCCAATGTAGCCCCCAGCTTTCTCAGATCTCACAAGCCTCCCAATCCAGTATATAAAGTTCCTTTGACAAGGTGGTAACCCCAAGGGAGGAAATCTTAAGTATTAGCTAACAAAGAAACACATTACTGAGGAATGTCAATGGTATTATTAGGCTGGAACTGAAGCTGCAGGCACCTGTAGTATGAGTCCCAGTCTTGATTTCTAGATGAAGTGGCACAAATGATGACGAGCTACTGTAGTATGAGCTGCTGTTGTACAGCTTGCTTGGTTTGTTGTTCCACGAGGTCCTGTAGTTGAGCATGCTGCAGCCAGTTTCACGAGTTCCAGATAGTGTTAACTGAACTTGGTCCACTGTCCTCACGCACATGCTAAGTTTGATTCCTCTTCGCCAAAGTAACACCTGGCACCAATATAACAAAACTGACTTATTTCACTATCCTCTACAAAACAAAAAATATACTGATATCTCGAACAATCAGTCCATGCCTTGATGTCACAAATGTGATAGATAGCCAATCTAAAGATCCATTATGAACGGCTGGAGTCCAATCAACCACAGAGTATATCAGCCTGAATAAATAACCACAGGGAAATTCCAAACTCACAGCCAGATAGAATAGAACACAGTGATAGCGAGAGTCACAAGCAAGGTGTGTAGTACCATCTAAAGTGGTTGTGCTTCATTGGACAGTGACGTCATCGGTTCAACCTTATTACACTGTCTTGTGGCACTTAGAGCCTAGGTGGTTAGATAACCTCCTTGGCAAGAGCTGTCTGTGGCAGCAGTGATCTTCTTGCTGTCCAAGGACAAATATAACCGCACTGAGGTCACACGCATCCGAAAAGAGGGTGGGTAAGAGGGGACGACACTCCTCCCTCCCACTGTAATCTGGAGTAGAGTTTTTATTTGTATATTGACTTGTTAACAGTCAATTCTCTTGGATATAAGTAGTTTCTTGTGCCACCCATAAAATTTAGGTCTTATAGCATGATGTCTCAAAAGTGACCATCTCATTTATGTAAAAAAATGGCAATCTTTACACAGTCTTGGCCTCCTCCCTAGAAAAATTTCTGAGGTCATCAGACTTTTTATTGGAGACATGTAAAATACTGTTTAAGTGGTCCAAATCTGTTTCCACTGATAATGATGTCCTTGATAATGCATCTGTTGTAACCCATTTGTTCTACATTTGTGGAACTGAGTCATAAGTCATGATGCAATTCCATGAACAGTATCTCCAGAGAGAGAGAGAGAGAGAGAGAGAGAGAGAGAGAGAGAGAGAGAGTGGGGGCAGGGGTGGGGGCCATGGATAAAACTGTGTACTTCAGAATTTCTCCATATCCTTGAATGGGGCACTGATCCAGTCCACTTTACATCAACATTAATGAACCATTCTGATGCACTGCAGCCGCGCGGGATTAGCCTAGTGGTCTAAGGCACTGCAGTCATGGACTGTGCAGCTGGTCCCGGTGGAGGTTCGAGTCTTCCCTCGGGCATGGGGGTGTGTGTGTGTGTGTGTGTGTGTGTGTGTGTGTGTGTGTGTGTGTGTGTGTGTGTGTTTGTCCTTAGGGTAATTTAGGTTAAGTAGTGTGTAAGCTTAGGGACTGATGACCTTAGCAATTAAGTCCCATAAGATTTCATGCACATTTGAACATTTGATGCACTGCAAGTAGTCTGAACATTGAGGCTGGCAACTATTTCCCTTTTTTATTATTTGCCATGTGTATGCAGTTTTTTTTATTAACTTGTGCATAGGCAACAGCAGTTACAGGAAATTTGATCCCATCCAATGATTTACTTTCTACTGTGATCACAACTTCTCAAAATGCATTTGATACTGTGCTCTGTGAAACACAATATCTTCTGTAATACCACAATTAAAACTGGAGTCTCTTGATTATATTAAGAAGATTGTCATCTGTTTTGCACTTAAGGCTTCACTTCTTGTTACTGTCATTTAAACAAAGATATAAACTCTTAACCATTTATATCGCCTTTCATGAATATGTGCATTTCTTTATAAATTTTAATTCCACGGTCAGTGTGGAAACACTATTATTTAATCTGTTATGATGTATAGCTCCTCAGTCTCCTGCATTCAAACACCAATTGATATGGATTAAGGAACTTCAAAATACAACTCAATACAATGACTACCACTTTCGTCTTTCTGAAGGAAATACCTCTGTGAAGGTGCCATGATTATAGATCAATATCCACATGTGCTGACACACTAACTGAAGTGATTTCAGCATCTGTGATGTATGTTTTACTTATAAGAGTGACCATTCACTTGTATTAATACCAAACAGATGTAACATCTCAGTCAGTGCTGTGTATGATCAGGTCACATGATGCTTGTGTCACATATGCATACTGGGACAGAACTGAGCTACAGCTGAAAACATTTTATCAGACTGTGGCTTACTCTTATTGATACTACCAGTACTACTGTCCAACACATGGAAAATACTTCCATGTAAAGAAATAGGATCTCTCATACTCGCAGACATATCTTCGAAGGTAGCCTTTCCTGTCATTTACAAACCATGTCATTTACACACCATAGTATTCAAAAGCCTCAAAAACATTAGCCAACAGTTAATATCTACATCTACATATAAACACCACAAGCCACCTGTGTACGGTGGAGGGTACCACTTACCAATACTAGTCTTTCCTTTCCTGTTAGACTTACAAATAGAGCAAGGGAAACATAACTATCTAAAAGCCACTGTACATGTCCTAAATTCTTGCATCTTATTTTCAGGGTTGTTACACAAAATGTACATTGGCAGCAGTATAATTGTTCTGCAGTCAGCCTCAAATACTAATTCTCTAAATTTCTGAATAGTGCCTTGCGAATAGAGTGTTGTCTTCCCTCCACAGATTATCATTTGAGTTTGTGAAGCATCTCCACATTACTTGTGTGCCGATCAAACCAGTATGTAACAAATCTTGCACCACGGCTCTGAGCTGCTTCACTGTCTTCATTTAATCCAACCTGGTGCAGTTCCCAAACACTTAAACAGTACTGAGCAATAGCTCAACTAGTGCTCTATAGTAGGTCTCCTTAATCGAAGAGCTAAACTTTTCCAAAATTCTCCCAAAAGACCAAGTTGAGCATTAGCCTTCCCTACTACTGACAAAGTGCTCATTCCATTAGGTACAGCTTTGCAACATTAAGCGGAGATATTTAATCAATGTGACTGTGTCGAGAAGCTCCATGCTAATGCTGTATCTGAACGTTACAAGAGTGTATTTCTTTCTTGTCCACATTAGCTTACTTTTTTTTTATATTTGGAGCAAGCTGCCACTCTTCAGACAACTTAGAAATTCTAAGTCACCTTGTATACACCAACAGACACTTGATGACAATGCCTTCCTGTACACCACAGCATCATCAACAAACAGCCATAAATTGTTGCTCACTCTGCCCATCAGATCATTTATGTATATAGAGAATAGGAGCGGTCCTATCACTCTTTTCTGGGGCACTACTGACATCCTTGTCTCTGATGAATACTCACCACTGAGGACAAGGTACTAGGTTTTATCATTTAAAAAGTCTTCGAACCACTCGCATATCTAGGAACCTAAACTCTATGTTTCAGCCTTTGTAAACAGTCCGCAGTGGAGCACTGTGCCAAATGCTTTTTGGAAATCTAGGAATATGGAATCTGCCTACTGCCCTTCATCCATGGGTTTGTAGGATACCATCTGAGAAAAGGCCAAGCTGAATTTCACATGAGCAATGTTTTCTAAATCCATGTTGATTTGTGGACAAATGCTTTTATGTTTCAAACAAATTTATTGCATTCGAACTGAGAATATGGTCACAAATTCTGCAGCAGTTCGATGTTAAGGATATTGTTCTGCAATTATGCAGGTCTGTTCTTTTACCTTTCTTATATACAGGAGTCACCTGCACTTTTTTCCAGTCACCTGGGATTTTGTGCAGGGTGAGATATTCACAGAGTATTCTCTGTAAAACGGAACTGGGATCCCACGTGGACCTGGTGATTTATTTCTTTCAGCTGCTTCTCTGTGCCACTGGTGCCTATTTCTGTGTCCTCCATGCAAGAATCTGTACAACACTCAAATGACAGTTTGTACAATCCTCCTGCATCACCGATTTCTTAAACGAGATATAAATGCTTGAGCTTTGCTTTTGCTCTCTTCTATTACACCCCAGACTGGCTGACTAGTATATGTATAGAAGCCTTCAACCCACTTAGTGATTTTGCATATGATCAGAATTTTCTCGGGTTCTCGGCAGTATCTTTCATTATGATTGGTGGCAGCTGTATGCTTTGCACACTGATCGTCTTACAGACACATAAATTTCACTGACGTTTGTCTGTTAACATCTTCCTGTCCTCTTTTGGACTGAGAGTACACCAATCTCTGTTTCCTCAAAATTTTCCAAATGTGAATATTAAAACCACGGAGGGTCCTTTCCATCCTTAATCCACTTATCTGGCACCATGTCTCCAGAGCAGTATTTACAATCAGTTTGAACGTTGCCCATAATTCCTTCACATCCATCATGTTGGAGCTAAATGATGTCCATCCATTGTGTAAGTGAGATACTAAAACTGCTTATCTGATTTTTCTAGCATAAATACTCTCCTTGCCTTCTCGATAGATTTAATAACTTTAGCAACCATCATCGCTATAATTACATCATGATCACTAATCCCCACCTCTGTACTGAACGGTTGATAAGGTCAGGTCTGTTTGGAGTTACAAGGCCTAAAATATTTCCATGGAGTGTAGGTTGTCTAACTAATTGTTCATGGCAGTCTTAGAAATATGTGTTCGAAAGTACTTCACAAGACCCTCTGTCCATACCACCGGTAGTGGATCTATAGACGTTCCAGTCTATACTCAGTAGATTAAAGTCGCCTCAAACTAATCTGTATGATCTAGGTATTTCCGCGCTACTGAGTGTAGACTTTCCTTGAATGATTGATGGAGGAATCAGGTGGTTAGCAAAAACATCCAGTAATTAACTTGAGTTCACCTGTGCTTGCTGCTCACGTCCAAATAACTTCACAGCCAGACTCAATTTCAGCCTTCATAGAGACAATATTTTTGTCGACAGCAATCAACCATCACCCTCCTATGGTGTCTAATCTATCTTTTTGATAACTAAATATTTTTGAGCTTCCTACTTCGTGTTTCACCCAACTCTTGGTTCTGAGAAAAATTTGTGGGTGACAACTTTCCTGGAGGGGAATAAAGTCAAGAACTTTGTTACAATATGTTCAAGGGAGGCTTGCAGTATCAGATAAGACTTTGTTAGAGAAGCCATAACCCCAAACCCAAGAGTCCAAATAATTTAGATTATGGTGAATGAATCTATTCATGCTCACTTTCTAAAGTGTATGAGTCAAGTGAGTATCAGGATGATATACTTACACATAAGAATGACTGGTTACTAATGCACAATTATTTGATAAATAACTGGCACATCAGTATCTGCTGCCTTAAGACATCTTTCTATGCATCAATACTTTGGTGTTTTGCACCTGTTAATTACTCTCAAGCTCATTTTCCACCAATTTCAACACAATAGATGTTTCTACGTGGACCCTAAATTGATATTACTTTCTCTGTCAAATTCTGGAACATTCTATCCCCATCCCTCGCTGCTTTTCCAAATAAAGTCTGCAAATTATGTGTATATTCAGAAGATGCTACTGCTATTTCACTGTGGGAGTAATTCAGTTCATATATTAACAAACAGAAAACAAATATCTACAAATTATATTTTATCTTTATTCAGGGTAATAAAAATATAAAAATATATGACATCAAATACATAGATCTTTAAATGCCAAATAAAATACTTTGTACTCTATAGTGCAGTAAATCATTGCGTATGCTTTGGAAACGTTTGTCCAGCTGTTGGAAACTTAGGCCTTTATGTTTCTTATATATCATGCCCATTTCAACTGCCAAACTGAAATGCATCTGAAACATGAACAAATTAAAGAATATGCAACTGTTGAGGCAAACCTATAGTGTAACATCTAATTTATACCACCAGTGCTACATGCTGAGTAATAAAATTGATAAAACATAAGTCACATGAACGTGAAGAGAAAAGTAAAGGAAAGGAAAGGAAAGGAAAGGAAAAGACTATCAGAAGTTATTGCTCTAAGAATTATTACAATTATCAAATCTCAAGCATTACAAAGTTTTGATTTCAGAGGAAAATTTATAAGCAGTATGAAGCTGTTGCGCCACGGCTTTGCTGGTAGCCATGTATTGCTTCTACATTGATCAGCAAAATGGTGTAACAGAGGGAGAAGCACCCATCAGCCTGAAAACCATGTGCTATTGAGCAAGAGCACATATTCAGGACGAAAGAACACTCATTCAGTACGTCGACACTATGGAATACGCTAGTTAGTGTCCCCAAAAGACAAAGTTGTGGCATCTTACAGCTCCTTGAGGAGTTGACTGGACAGGAAAACCTGCAAAACTTATTTCGTTTCTGCTCAAAGGCAATGTCTGGCCATTCCAGCCTGTTACAGTTTCTGGGGATGGGAGTGCTGCAGTTGGAGAAACATCAGCCAGCCAGCTCACAAATGTATCACCGAAATCAGACCCTCCATTCTCAGATGTTCATTGTACACAAATGTATCCTGGTGTGTATGGTATGCCAAGTGCTTCAGTTTTAGGCTGGCTGATAACAAGACACAGACGACTTGCAGTACAAGATGGTACAAGTACCATCCATGGACTTTGCCACCAATAGCTGCAGGCTTCCACCTGGGCTAAAATCTGCATGCTATCAACTTGATGCCTTTGCATCACTGAGTCACCTGCTGGGTGACTACCTTCTGCAGGTTTGAGCCTAGCTATCTGCCCAGCTACACTGCCATTGTTCAATGCCCAATGCAGGCACACACCATCATCTTCGTTCATGCAGGGCAGTGCAGTTGAAACACCACCTAAACCTGTGTTTTGCACATGGTGGTAACAAGCAACTGACGAGTATGGGGCTGCCTCTGTCATCTGTCACTGGTGGCACACTGTCTCACATTGGGTCTCTACGGCCACGCTGACACTGCAGCCACCGCCACCAGCACTTGCTGCCTGCCTGGCAGGAAAGTCACTGACACTGAGTCTTGCTGTGTCACACAAAACAACCACCTTCTCTTCAGCTGTGATTCCATCCCTGTAACTGAAATAAATAACATTTCTTAAGCAGAGATGTTTTACTGATGGTCAGCCATACAATTCCAATGACCACCACCTCCATAGCCTACGTCCAGGCAAGGAAACAGCATTCCATCCTGACTTGCCAGCAGCCGATTCACCGACCACTATAGGAGTCATGTCCTGACTTCTACAAAGGTAACCACAGAAACTTCTCAAAAACAGTAACTACATTATTGAAATAAGACGAATGGCCTCATAGCTTCTCCTGAATACATCACAATTTTGTACTGCATAACATACACATCACATTAGTTTAATTACATGTTTTAAAAGGAAACAGCAGTTGTTTAAAAGAAAATGAGATACAAATATGAGTTCTTGTTTTACACACATATTACAAAGTTTCTGACAGTGAAATGGAAGGAAAATTTCTGTTAGTTGTTCCACTTTTGAATGGTATAGAGCAGGTGTGGACAAATAGCAGCCTGCGGGCTGCATGTGGCTCACTAATGGTTGTGTGCAATCTGCCAAGACAGTCAGAATTTTTATGTAACAATTTATAACTCTTCTGAAATGCAAAGTTAAGCAATGCTTGCAATCATTTTAAAAGGTGCATCTCCCCACTAACCTCTGCTTCCACAATGTGGTTACCGAGCCAAAACTATTTGCCCACTGCTGGTACAGAGAAATCCTGTCTTGTTCTTTCTCTGCTGCAAAAAATTCTAAAATTATTGATGACTGTAAGCTTGTATTTAAATTTCCTTGTTAGAAGTAACTAAGAAGGAAATTTGAATATTTTTAGCATGGTGCAGCAGAGTCAGCAACTGTAAAATGTAATTATATTAAATTTCAGCCTCCCGTTGCATAAGCAAAGAAACTTTACCTAGGTTTCGGCTGTAATAATGTAGCCCTCTTCAGAAATGTTACAATACAGCATTGTGACAATATAATATTGTGACATTTCTGAAGAAGGCTACATTATTATAGCCAAAACATAAAGTTGCTTTGCTTATGCAACTGGAGGCTGAAATTTAATATAATACGAAGGAAATAAACAAAACTTGTTTTCATCCAAATGGTTTCTTCAATAAAGTACCTGTGAAAGACACTTTAGGGCTTAAGCAGCTTTGGTGATAAACAATACAAAGAATTTTTAATGCTCCGTTAATAAATAGATCTGATGTCAGGATCTTTAATAATCTGCTGAACAAGAAAATAAAGGACTTGAAGAAATGTGGTTTTGAGAACTGACATTTAAGAAGGTACATACACGACCCCAAGACATCTTTTTCATCACAATGATAATGTGATTATGTATCAATTAGCTCTGTGATCAGGTATAAATAACAGTTTAACAGGGAACGTATAAGCAGAAAACAGTGCACAGGTTGTGTGTGTGAGTGTGTGAGGGAGGGAGGGAGGGAGGGGGGGGAGGGAGAGAGAGAGAGAGAGAGAGAGAGAGAGAGAGAGAGAGAGAGTTCATTGTACACACAGCAAATACTCAGATTAGAGAAAGATGGGCAGAAAATTGATCGTATGCTATCCCAAGCATATCTTTTGTGACAAACATATAGAATTTTCTCTTGATCTCCATAGCCAATATGTGAAGAAACAGAATTGAACTTTCTGAGCTGCCAGCACGTCAGGCACCACTGTCAAATCTGCATAATGGCATGTGCACACACATTCCAACAGCTCACATTTCTGTCTCAGAAGGAGATCTAGGAACTTTTCCGGGCATTATTGTTAAGCATTCAGTTTTTCACTCACTACCCACCCAAATACCCGTGTGTGCATGTTAAAGGGACATTTGTGAGACAGGATAAAATCCACTCAGTGGAGTGAGTGTGCCAGCCAGTCTGGATGTGGTTTTTAGGCAGTTTCCCACATCCAAATAAATGAATACTTGGTGGGTACCCAAGTCCCGCCCCAGTTACATGATTTAGAAAACTTTTGCACACTCTCCCATGAACAACATTGTACACAGACAGGCTGGGTACACATATTCCATCCCCAGGGGTAACATAGTGGCAACAGGAAGGTCACCTGGCCACTACTTATATTAACCATGCCAAAGCTGTTAATAACCATGCTCACTGTGTGCAGCTGCAGGACGAAGGCACCAGAAAAAGATTATGATTCTGTTTTCATTTATTATTCGTTTTTATTGGAATTTTCTAGTATAATGCAGAAAATAAAATGATATGTATTTTGTGTCATGTGAAGTCCTGTAACTTTTATTCCCACGGCATGATTAGTTGGAGCAGAACAGTTACAAAGAAATGTGTGAAAACGAGCATGGTTTGGACAAAATATTATTCACACCCATCTATGATGGAATAGGACACTTTATAACTGAAAAATGCATTAACCCTCCTGAGAATGAATGGTGATCAATAAATATTTGTGAAGTAGTAGTTCCAGTTTCTTTAGAGATGTGCAAGAGTTGCAGTTTCTTTAGAGATGTGCAGGAGAGTAATGCGCCCTTTGCTATTTTTCTAATAGTGAACAGAATGGTTTGAAAATATTAAAACCTAGCAATTTTAGAGACCAATGAAGACATTATATTTCATCTTCATGCTCCTCAAACCAATGCTGAACATTTCTGGCCATTTGGTTATGCTTGTAGCCATCTTGGAAGTTAAAATGTCTCACTGAAAAGAATATCTGTCAGTGAATCAACATGCCCTTTCACCCTAATTACAAAATTCCCTAAAAACATACCAGCATTGAAGCTAGTACAGAAACTCTTCCATTCTTCATAACTGGAAGCAATCTGTCTCAATTTCATGCTTCCCCCACTTTATCCATACATGTGTGTATCCTGTGGTAGGGAACAGCATAAAAGTGGATTCGTAAAATCAAATTACTTGTTAACATTGGCCAGTAATCTAGTTTTTGGTATTCCTGCATCACTGAAGCCTCTTCATTGTACTCACTTGGCATTAAAACTGGTTTAATAACAGCACCCCAATGATGAATGTTATTTACACAGTTGGTCTTGATGTCGTTAGCTGTGAAAGTAGCTTCAGGCATAACCCAAGGGGTTGTTATATGACCATTATTGCTTACAATAAATATAAATGACCACGTAAATAACATAATATCCACATGTCTGTTCTATACAGGGAAGCTACAATGTCAGAAAACTGTAGTTAAATACAGGATGACCTGCAGAAGATAAATGCTTGGTGCACATACTGGCAGCTAACTCTCAACACTCACATATTTAATGTATTTCAAATAAATAGCCACATGATCCATTATTTTTGTTTCAACAATTGGTAATCAATCACTGGAGACAATACCAACCATTAAATACCTAGAATGTGCATTTAGAGCAATGACCACATAAAACTAGTTATAAGAAAGGCAAATACCAGACACAGATTCATTGGAAGTGTCCCATGAAAAAGTAATTCTCCCATTAAGGAGGTAGCTTACAAAATCTTCATTCAACTGATTCTTATTGACAGAAATGATAAGTAAAGTGTGAATCAGGGATAAGTTTACTGTTAAAATCCAAAGAGTGAAAACAACTGTATCTGTGTGCCAGAATTCATATGCATGACTTCATATTTCACAAAACCGCAAAAAGTTTTTTTCTAAATACATGAAAAGGCAAGTCATCTTAGATTATTGTAACATCCCACAACAAGGTTCAAACACTGATAACAGTTAGCACTTTGACCCCACCATAAATCCACTTCACGATCACATTACCCCATCCGTTAACTCCTTCATAAACAAACCCTCAAATATCTACCTACAAAAACAGGATTCCACAACAACAAAAACGTTCTCAACTAAGCAGATTCTTATATTCTACATTTCTTTCCATGGCTCTTCACTTTATGCTAATACCACAAGTGTTAATTTCAAGTTGTTCATGTTGTATGTTCTCAACTATGGAATAACCTGTCCTAAAACTTTAAATAAATTACAAATTTCTCTAAAAATTGCTCACTGCATTCATGGGGGCCATAATTGAAAGCTTCGTGTCATCCACATTTCAAATTCCTAGTCTATTTGTTCTCTGTTTTTTGATTCACTTCTTTCTTTATATTTTGGTAAGTTTTTACGGTCATTATAATAAACACATCATAGTTAACACAATATAAACCATTTAAACCAGCTTTTACTATACAAATTCACCATAAGTTTCATACACAGCAAAAAAAATACCTTTTCCCCTAGAATAACAGCTGATGTGGATTCTGTATAAGTTCTTTCCACAAGTTGGAAAATTTTGCCACTGTAGCACCATCAATGATTCTATGATCGGCCGACCAGTTTATGCACATTATTTCATCCCTCATTATACTTCCATCGCTGCCAAATCTTGGAAGTGTCTGTAACAAAACAATCAACAACTTGCAGTAAGTTATTTTGTTTCCAAATGAGGTGGATATTTTAGGAGGACAAAATAGTAGGTTCCCATGAGCACACCATGTATAAGAATATGACACCTTTTCGTTTTTTACACATATAGGTGATTTGAAAGAAATAATTACATCAAGGGCAAAACATCTTAAAAATTAAGTGTTTATAAATGGACTTAATATGATAGAAAATGACTTGGGCGAGGTTGAAAGGGTATCCATGAAACATAGCTTCTCTTAGACAAGGATGAAAGTCTTTGATAAATCTAGTGCAAGACAATCCAGACACATGAAACAGAATACTTGTGTGATGTTTTCAAGTTAACACAGCAATGTACTAAAGGTCATCTAATCTATACATTACGTTACTAATTCTGTAATACATGCAGCAGCTGTTGTTGTCTATAGTGTTGAACGAACATCTAGAACAAAAGTGAGACTGTGCTGCTGAACAAGCACCACACCATCTTTTCCGCCACCTCTGAGTACAAGGATATGGTGACATGACCAAGCACCACTGTTTGCTTTTGGACTCTTTCCCTGATGTAACGTCCTCTTCTGCCTTCAGGCATCCTACCAAGCTGTGCTCTGACTGCCCAGTTGTGCTTTGTCAGGCTCACATTTCTAGTAGTGACCACAGCCCTGCTGTGCTGTTGGCTCTTTTCTTTCTTCACGTAACATGGCCACACGTTACTAAATTCTCTCTCTTTCCCAGGTCTTCGACTGAGTGCTCTCCCCATGAGTTGATGTCTTGGTCACATGTCATCAATAAACATGGTGGTACTATTTAATTCTGCCTCCCTCTCTTTATGTTCTAGTTACACACATCCTTTCTTGTTTCTGATATCTGTGGTCCAAAACCAGTCACAACCTTGAGCAGACAAGACCCTAATTCCACAAAGGTTAGTTCTGTGATGCTAATCACATAGTAAAAATTCCATTTAACCACTAATGAAAATACACAAATTGCAATAAGACAGATATTACCGTATCTCTCTTGCACTTCAAATCTACTACTGTACCTTGTGGTATTTTGACCAGCAAGGACCACTGCTGTGGGATTTTTTGCCTAGACATTTCACTTCTAAAAACAATCAAAATAGACCAGTTATATATAAAAATTCAAATTTAGGTCTGGTGCACACACAGGAAAAAAGAAAGAAAGAAAGACGGGACGTGCTGAATTCTAAGTCCTCCTGAAGTGGATGAACTGGCAGAATGAGCCAGTGTACTATTGCTAAATATACACAATTTCTCTCTCCCATTGCCATTAGCACTTTCTCTTCAGTGTTTCAGCAAACTGTTCAGTTTTGACCCTAAGATTTATTCCCTCTTTGAGCCACACATCACAGCATATACACAATAACGTCTCCTCACAGCTGACAAATCCATTGCTTTGAAGTTTCTGTCCCAGCTATTATACCATTTGTTATTAACATATTGGGAAAATCTATTCCATATTCACAGCATTAAAAATAACTTCACTTGCAGTAAATGGTACAATGAAATCGAGACGTTGCCTTGTGTCATCTGCGAGTAATTTTTCACAAGTTGCCTCCTGAACAGGATTGGTTTATTCTACTATTCATTTGCTGATCATACGAACTTTGCATGCAGCTGTAAAGACATCAGATCCCCACGAAAATAAAGAAAGTTGAACAAATAAGAAATATTGCGAAACAACAGGTTTTGAACTGATATACTAAGCCTTCACAGTCTGTGAAGAACATTAGGGAGACAGCGGCATTTGCAAGGAATGGTGGAAAATATCAGTTACTATCTACTGATCAAGCTATCTGTACCTCCTTTAAAAACTGAAGGTCAATATCAGACTGATAGTAAGAGTACCATAGAGGAAAAATTAATGAAAAAATTATAAGGGGAACACGATGATTATTTTTCAATCAAGAAAAGTTGCCTGAATCCTTCTTGTAAAAGTGTATGACGAGACTGCACAAACTTAGAGAAGCAGTACAATTATGTTGAACCTGGGAACATTTCACATACATGTGACATTGCTGAAGGACACAAACTATGAAGTCATAATAGACATAGTAATGGGGAAAGGGAATTCACTCTACAAAACATCATTCATACTATGGAACCCCAACCAGTGAAATTTCCACAACTTTTAACATAAATGAACTTAACTAATTAATTGTGGCCATAGTGGTTAAGTGTTAGAGACCATGACTATTTGGAATAATTATTTTCATAATAATGTTGCCAGTTACTATTATATTTTAATTTAACATAACACAACACACTTAGAGCATGTTCTACTCATCTTCAGGTGTGTACACACAAGGGCATATCCATATGTTATGGTGCCCCATATCCAGCTCAATTTCACAGAGCTATGGGCTATATATAGGTTATTATTACAATAGTATTGCCACTCCCAAAGGCATTTTAAAACTGCCTGAGTTTATTGTAATCTCAGGTTGCATGAAATCGATCAGGAATACCCCTCTCCGATCCCAAAACACAACAGCCATAACCTTTCCTGCAGACAGTGTTTGTTTGAATTTCTTTGGCGGTGGTGAACCGGAGTGATGCCACTGACGAGATTGTTGTTTTATTTCAGGATGTAGTGGAAACACCTATGTTTCATCTTCCATGATGATAGAGTCCAACAACTTCTCCTTGTTGCATACCCATCACATTGTTGAAGAAACTGTTGAGCACAGTCAAGGCATTGCTCCTTGTGTCCATGTCAGCATCCAGGGGACCCAGTGAGCACATACCTTGCGGTAACCCAATGTTTCTGTTAAAGTTCTTTCAATTGTGCTGTGGGAAGCTTCAGGGATGTGTTCAACAAGCTCACGGATAGTGACCATCCGATCTTCAAGCAGAGCACTGTTGATCTTCTGGACAATCGCATCCGGAACTGGCAGTCTTCAACTCTGTGCTTCATCATGAACCTCCGTGCAACCCTCAGCAAAACCACTGCATCATTTGCAGACATGCTGAATGGACATGCACTCTTCACCATAAACCACAGTCAGTTTCTGGTGAATCTCCATGGGCGGTAACTTCCTTGCGTAAAGAAGCTGCTCGAACGTTACACTTGGTGGGAGCGGCGATCAACACTTCCATCTCTGACGACTGCCAAGCCAACACTGAGCGACGTAGCGAATTACTGACGGGCGGGCTCGAGAGCGGGGGAACCACTGCACATGGCACTGTTGTCGGATTTAGCCTAGCACCTTCCCTCGAGGCTGTAGCTCATTGGGAACCTTATTTTTGGTACAATCCTTGTAATAAAGTAAATGAATTGGCAAAAATCATGAAGCCATGGTGGAATCATAATCTATGTAATTACTAAAATAAATGTGCTTACAGGTATATTTATAACAAGCATTATGTGATGTGAATGCCTTGCATTTTATACAAGTCTATTAATACAGGTATATTGCCCTATGACAATATTATTCTGTTTTTCAACTCATAGTGTTTCGCATTATGTATGTAGATGTTAACGCTTAAATTAGAATCATGGTGCACTGCTTTCACTTATAATTTTTCTGTGTTTTCTTGAATGTTCTGAAGATGATCATTAATAATACAAACTGGTTACCAAATAAAATAAAACCTGTTGTGACTAAATACTGGCACAAATACTAGAGAGTAAACTTAACTACAGGAAAAAGATTGCAAATACTAAATAGTATTATTATTAAATTCTATGCCATAACTACAAAACAGGAACATTTTTACAAGCATAGTATGTTCTAGTTACTGACAGATACTCACAGGTTACAGACCCGTGCTCTTTTAATCAGCATGTCTAACATAAATATACAAGGCAAGTTGTGCATAAATACAACGAAAAAAAAAAAAAATAAATAAATAAAAAATGGTAAAGCTGTAATCAATCTGAAAGTTTGTTTGAACACCACAGTGCTGTACTTGTTATGGTCCTATTTAAGGTAGTATGTCCTCGCCTTTCCTCCAATCTATGAAATGACATACCCAGCCATTTATGCTTTCTACTACAAAGAGCAGACAAGCAGTTGTGACAGCATCACTTTGACAATGAACTGCAATCATTTAGTTCCAGTATGACAGACACAGAGGAGACATGGGCATAGTTTAAACAGATTATAAATTGTGCTCTAGACAAGTACATGCCTAGTAAGTGGAGTGGAGTAAGGACGGTAAAGACCAGCCATGGTTTAGCAGCAAAATTTGGAAAATGTTGAGGAAGCAGATGCTGTTGCACTCTCGGTTCAAAAGAGAACACACAAATGACAACAGGCAAAGGTTAGCAGAGATTTGTGTGTCTGTGAAAAGATCTATGTGCGAAGCATGCAACAACTATCATCATCACACTTTAGCAAAAGATCTGGCGGAGAACACGAGAAAATTCTGGTACAACCTGAGAAAATTCTGAGACTACATAAAAATCGCTAAGTGGGTCTAAGGCTTCCTTCTAGTCACTCATTGACCATCTGGTGTGGAAGCTGAAGGTAGCAAAACAGAAGTAGAAGTTTTAAATTCCGCATTTACGAAATTGTTCATGAAGGAGAATCAAATATACCGTCATCTGATCACTGCACAAAGTCCTGTATGTATGATATAGTAATAAGCATCCCTGACAGAGTAACAACTGAAAGAGTTGAAAACAAATACGTTACCAGGCCTGGATGGAATCCCAATTCAGTTTTACAAAAAGTATTCTGCAGCATTGGTCCTGTACTTAGCTTGTATTTATCGTGAATCTCTCACCCAGCAAAAAGTCCCAAGCGACTGGAAAAAAAGTGCAAGCGACTCCTATACATAAGAATAGTAAAAGAACGGACCTACATAATTACAGACCAATATCCGTAACATCAGTTTGCTGTAGTATTCGTGAACATATTCTCAGTTTGAATATAATAAATTTCCTTGAGACAGAATAGATTCTGCCCACAAATCAGCATGGATTTTGAAAACGTTGCTCATTCAAAACTCAGCTTGCCCTTTTGATACGACACCCTACAAACCATGGATGAAGGGCAACAGGCAGATTCCATATCCCTAGATTTCCAAAAAGCATTTGACACGATACCTCACTGAAGACTGTTAACAAAGTTACAAGCATACGGAAAAGGTTCCCAGATATGTGACTGGCTCGAAGACTTCGTAATAAATAGAACACAGTATGTTATTCTCAATGGCAAATGTTCACCAGAGACAAGAGTATTGTCAGGATTGCCACAGGGAAGTATGATAGGACCATTATTATTTTCCATACACACCACTGATCTGGTGAACAGGGTGAGCAGTATTCTGCCATTGTTTGTTGATGATGCTGTGTTGTATGGGAAGGTGTTGAAGATGAGTGACTGTATAATGATACATGACAACTTAGGCAAAATTTCTAGTTGGCATGATGAATGACAGAAAGCTCTAAATTAAAAAAAAAAAGGAAGTTAATGTGGATGAGTAAGAAAAACAAACCCATAATGTTCGGATACAGCAATAGCAGTGTCCTGCTTGACACAGTCACATCATTTGAATACCTGGGTGTAATGTTGCAACGTGATATGAAAATGGAACAAGCACGTGCGATTGTGGTAGGGAAGGCGAATGGTTGACACTGGTTTACTGGGAGAATTTTAGGAAAATGTGGTTCATCTGTAAAGGAGACTGCATGTAGGATGCTAGCGCAACCTGTTCTTGAGCACTGCTTGAGTGTTTGGGATTTGCACTGGATCGTATTAAAGGAAAACACTTACGCAATTCAGAGGCAGGGCTTCTAGATTTATTGCCGCTAGGTTCAAACTACAAACAAGTGTTACAGAAATGCTTTGGGAACTCAAATAGGAATCCCTGGAGGGAAGGCACTGTTCTTTGCGAGGAACACTATTGAGAAAGTGTAGAGAAACAGCATTTGAAGCGACTGCAGAACGATTCTGCTGCCGCCAATATATGTTTCGTCTAAGGAGCATGAAGATAAGATACAAAATATTAGGGCTCATACGGAGGCATATAGACAGTTGTTTTCTCCTTGCTCTGTCTGCAAGTGGAAAAGGAAAGGAAAGAATTAGTATTGGTACAGGACAATATTATGGAAATGGAAGAGGATGTAGATGAAGATGAAATGGGAGATAAGATACTGCGTGAAGAGTTTGACAGAGCACTGAAAGACCTGAGTCGAAACAAGGCCCCGGGAGTAGACAACATTCCATTAGAACTACTGATGGCCTTGGGAGAGCCAGTCATGACAAAACTCTACCATCTAGTGAGCAAGATGTATGAGACAGGCGAAATACCCATAGACTTCAAGAAGAATATAATAATTCCAATACCAAAGAAAGCAGGTGTTGACAGATGTGAAAATTACCGAACTATCAGTTTAATAAGTCACAGCTGCAAAATACTAACGCGAATTCTTTACAGACGAATGGAAAAACTGGTAGAAGCGGACCTCGGGGAAGATCAGTTTGGATTCCGTAGAAATGTTGGAACACGTGAGGCAATACTAACCTTACGACTTATCTTAGAAGAAAGATTAAGAAAACGCAAACCTACGTTTCTAGCATTTGTAGACTTAGAGAAAGCTTTTGACAACGTTGACTGGAATACTCTCTTTCAAATTCTGAAGGTGGCAGGGGTAAAATACAGGGAGCGAAAGGCTATTTACAATTTGTACAGAAACCAGATGGCAGTTATAAGAGTCGAGGGGCATGAAAGGGAAGCAGTGGTTGGGAAAGGAGTGAGACAGGGTTGTAGCCTCTCCCCGATGTTATTCAATCTGTATATTGAGCAAGCAGTAAAGGAAACAAAAGAAAAATTCGGAGTAGGTATTAAAATTCATGGAGAAGAAGTAAAAACTTTGAGGTTCGCCGATGACATTGTAATTCTGTCAGAGACAGCAAAGGACTTGGAAGAGCAGTTGAACGGAATGGACAGTGTCTTGAAAGGAGGATATAAGATGAACATCAACAAAAGCAAAACGAGGATAATGGAATGTAGTCAAATTAAATCGGGTGATGCTGAGGGGATTAGATTAGGAAATGAGACACTTAAAGTAGTAAAGGAGTTTTGCTATTTAGGGAGTAAAATAACTGATGATGGTCGAAGTAGAGAGGATATAAAATGTAGACTGGCAATGGCAAGGAAATCGTTTCTGAAGAAGAGAAATTTGTTAACATCGAGTATAGATTTAAGTGTCAGGAAGTCGTTTCTGAAAGTATTTGTATGGAGTGTAGCCATGTATGGAAGTGAAACATGGACGATAACCAGTTTGGACAAGAAGAGAATAGAAGCTTTCGAAATGTGGTGCTACAGAAGAATGCTGAAGATAAGGTGGGTAGAACACGTAACTAATGAGGAGGTATTGAATAGGATTGGGGAGAAGAGAAGTTTGTGGCACAACTTGACTAGAAGAAGGGATCGGTTGGTAGGACATGTTTTGAGGCATCAAGGGATCACAAATTTAGCATTGGAGGGCAGCGTGGAGGGTAAAAATCGTAGAGGGAGACCAAGAGATCAATACACTAAGCAGATTCAGAAGGATGTAGGTTGCAGTAGGTACTGGGAGATGAAGAAGCTTGCACAGGATAGAGTAGCATGGAGAGCTGCATCAAACCAGTCTCAGGACTGAAGACCACAACAACAACAACAACAGGATGCCCTCCTCCCAGCACCATATGCTGGTTTGCGGAGTATATATGTAGATGTAGACCTGCAGTTTAATGTGGATTTTGAACCATAGAGCAACTTGACATTTTTCACATTAACAAATGTTAGAGGTGAAGGAAGTGTCACGTGATAAATAAAAATCATAGGACTGACCAGGGATTGGCTCTTTACCACTGAGTTTCCAAACCACACACCATAATGGCATAACTTCTTATTAAACTTTATGCCACAAGCCTTGTACGTGACACAGGGACGTCGTAGCCGTTTTATGAGGGAGAAGTTATAAGTCTAATATCTAGCCACTCTGGCAATGGTGACAAATATAAAGAGACGTGCCCTAAATCTGAGGGTCACAGAAATCACCACATGGGGATGATTAGCAAACCTATACTGGAAACAAATACGCAGCATAGTAGGCAGATTAAGCAGTTCACATTTTTGTTATTGAAGTTGCAGTTTCACGATTCTAGAACACATCTATTGTCTCACTTTGTGGACCTGCACTTTAATTTTCGGACTTGTGGTGTTGTCTAAGATGGTTCTGTTTTTGTTCATCACTACTAACTGCTTTTAACTGTAAAAATAGCACTTTACTCTGTTTTAGGCTATTGATTTTTGGTGTTGGTCTTGGTTTCCACATGCTATGAGGATTACTGCAGTGACTTTTTTAAATCAGTGTGAGGCTGCAAAACTTTTAGTGACTATGAATGCAAAGCCTTGCAAATTATTGGTGCATCATAGACACAATGTTTACTGAATTGTGGCAGCATGAGCTGATGCTGGTGCAACTGCAGCAACAACAACAACAGCTGCAGCATAGTCAAAGACAGTTTAGGGTACTACAGAAACAGCAGTGTGACCTGCTGAAGCACACAACAAAGTTGGACGATCTTCTGTCAGCACCATTGGTGCCTGTACCTTTCTTGCCAGTACATACACATCCAGCATCTGACGAATCAAATGAAATTGGGACGCACATCTAAAAGTAATGGACGCACACTTGAAAACTGTGCACATTAGCAGTGTGTTGTCATCCACGAGAGTGCACCGCGAAAGAGCAATACAGTGAACTTCCGATACAGCCTGCCAAAGGTGAGTGCCCATTTCAACCATGCCATGCTATGCTCGTGCTCAGTTATCATGTTGTTACTGCTTGCATACATTTGCCTTATCTTATTGTGTTCAGTGTATGTTACAGTGATTGGTGTACATGCCACATTCTAATAAAGTTGTACTAACATTCTTTGTTGTGTTGTGTGACCACGTTACAACACATGTGGCAACGAGGATGGGATTGTTCTCTGTGCTGTCTTCAGTCTCTGATTGGTCCTCCATTGTGTCTACAATGTCTGATGGTGCTACTGATGAGTTTTTATGCCGACTGGTTGATCAGGAAGGGGTTCTCACGGCAGCGTTGCCGGATCTTAGTCAACAGCAGGAGACATTCACCACAGCACAACACAATCCAACCCAAGTATTGCAAACACTTGCCTCTGTTTTGGCCAGTTCCAATCTGTCTCAATCTATGTTTCCCCTTGCACCTCCTCTTTTGCCTATCACTACCCTGGTTGTTTAAGCCCCCCCCACCCGCCTTGCAATGAGTCTGTTGAAGAATGGGAAGCCTACGAAAAGCGGTTGAGGCAGCATTTTCATGCATTTGGATTGACTGACGTTACCTTAAGCCATGCTTTCTTTTTGTCCCAGGTATCGTCTCGCATGTATCAATGCCTTTGCCAACTGCCACCCCACTACCCCTTGCAGGATCCATCTCACCCTCTTTTTATAACATGTGCGACCTTCTGTCGAAATACTATAGTAAACGGACACATGTCGTTGCCACTTTAGTTGAATTCTATCGGTATCACAATAAACCAGAACATTCCTATAAGACCTGGGCAGCTGAGCTTCAGGTTTAAGCAGTTGTTGTCATTTTGTCACCAATGTACAGAAAGCAGTTGTACACTGGCCAAATGGTTCAAGATGCAATCATATGTTTGGCCCCTGATCATGAGGTTCATGAACAGGCCCTTCAGTGTGAACACCCCCCCCCCCCCCCCCACTCTCACTCTCACTCTCACTCTCACTCTCACTCTCTCTCTCTCTCTCTCTCTCTCTCTCTCTCTCTCTGACGTTCTGACTATTGCACTATTGTCTGAGCTTTTGGGGGCTGTGGATACTCAAATTCAATCTTGATACGAGGTTGCAGAAGTTCAACCCACTTCCCCCGGCCATTTGTCAGATGGTTCAAAGGGGGAGGATATGGCATCAGCAGTCCACACACGAGGAAAACATCACGGTGGCCAGCGCAACTCACTGCAGCGGCCATGGTCACAGCAGCAGCACAAGCCCAGTAATGAACAACAACACAAGTGCTCCACACTTCCTTCTTGTCCATCGTGTTTTGTCACTCATGACAGGCTGGATTGTCCCAAGTGGTGGGCCATTTGTTGCCAGGGCAAAATGGGCCACATTGTTCCTATTTGTAATGCAAAATTCCAACAGCCTATTGCAGATGCTGACACGGATGTCAATTGTGTATCAACAATCTCTATTGCACCCAATAAGCTTTTTAATGATGTCAAGTTTTATCAGAAGGTTTTGCACATGCAAGTCGACACTGGTTCTGCTGTGTCATTACTCAACTTGCAAACGTACATGGACTTGGGTTCTCCCCCTTTAATGCCAGTATGACATACATTAGTCACCTACAATAAACAAAGCATTCCAATATTAGGTAGTTTCTCAGCCCCAGTCACATATAAATCTGTGGTTTGTCCACTGACTTTTCTGGTGGTGAACAATGCTTTCACCGAAAAGTTGTTTGTCTTGGACACCTTTAACCTCTTTATGTTTGCTAATTCCAAGGAAGTTAACCTTGTCTCTGATCAAGTGCCTTATACACAACTCGACTCTTTATGCTCTGCATTTCCCGCTGTGTTTTTTGCGGGTTTGGGTTTTGCCAATTATTTCAAAACACATGCCACAATGAAACCTTCGGCCAAACCCCGTTTCTTTCGGGCTTGCCTGGTGCCGATGGCCCTTGGTGTCCAAGTCAAGACGGAACTCAACTGCCTCACGGTCTCTGGGATTGTCCAACCAATTGCATCCCACAAATGGGCTACCACCTTAGTCATTGACAAGAAGCCGACGGGACGGTTATGCCTTTGCGACAATTTCAAAGTTTCTGTCAATGCTCAGTGTATCATTGATACATATCGCTTGCCATGCCCTAACAAACTTTTTGCTAAGCTCACTGGTGATCAGCATTTTTACAAGGTTGACCTCTCCGATGCATACTTGCAGCTTCCCATTGACGCAGACTTTCAATGGCTCTTGGTCGTTAACACATCTTCTGGCTTGTATCGATATTTGTGGTTACCATTTGGCAATTTGTCAATGGTTCCTTGAGAAACTCACAAGATGTGTGCCAACTATCTTGATGATATTGTGGTCTCCGGCTGCTCCACCACTGAACATTTCAACAACTTATGTACGCTCTTTTTGGTGTTACAGGCCACTGGGTTAAAATGCAATTCGGAAGAGCGCCGTCCCCCCCCCCTCCTCCTCTAAGCCTTCTATTGTTGATCTTGGGTTCGAGGTGTCTAGTTCTCGTATCAAACCTATTTTTCAGAATGTCACCGCCATTGTGGCTCCTCCATGTCCTATTTTGGTCAAGGAACTCTAGATTTTCTTTTAGATAAGATTGACAAACTGCCTATTGGCTTCTGTCTCGGGTTCTTCGGCCGACGTTCATCTAATGATTTTTCTGACGTTTCGCCAGCACGAGTGGCTGGCATTGTCAAAGCTTCACCCTCCATTGCCGGTGGTGAACTGGAGCCGAGCTCGCGGGCGCAGGCTATATGTACCTGGCGCGCCAACGTCCGAGGGCTTCTCCGCGGTCATTTCCGGTGCAGTTCTCCTCTTGCTACCTGCGACGGTCGTTCGCTGCAGTACGGGAAGCCAGGATCCGTTGACCTTAAGGCTTTCCTCTTTCTTGTTCAAACTGTTCGCGTGTTTTTGTATTTCTACAGCTTCTCTGAACAAGCGCGTGTGATAGTGCTTCTCTACAGCCAGAACTTCCGTGTCGGCGAATTTTATTACATGGTCGGTCTCATTCAGTGCGTGCTCTGCCACGGCCGATTTCTCCACCTGCCCCAACCTGCAATGTCGCTTATGCTCTTTGATCCTGGTGTTAATGGATCGTCCAGTCATTCCGACATAAACTTTTCCACATGTGCATGGTATGCGGTATATTCCCGACATTGCAAGTGGGTCTCTTTTCTCCTTCGCCGATCTAAGACACTCTTTGATCTTCCTTGTCGGTTTGAAAATCGTCTTTACGCCATGTTTGCGCAATATACGGCCGATTCTGTCCGTCACTCTGGGAATGTATGGCAGAAAGGCCGTACCCGACAATTCTTTTGCCGGTTCCTTACTTCGCCGAGGGTTGGGCTCTGTTACACTTCTAATATAATTTGTGGAGTAACCATTGCTCTTCAGGACAGTTTCCAGGTGTTGCATTTCTCGTTTGAGTTGTTGTGGCTCACATATTCGTCCTGCTCTCGTTACGAGCGTACTAATCATGCCTCTTTTCTGGCTCGGGTGGTGGTTTGACAGTTTGTGCAGGTATCGGTCCGTGTGAGTCGGTTTTCGATACACGCTGTGTCCCAGATCTTCGCCGTCCCTTGTGACCAGAACATCTAGAAATGGCAGTTTCTTGTCCTTTTCTACTTCCATGGTAAATGTTATGTTGGCATGGAGGCTGTTCAAGTGTCTTAGGAAGTCACTGAGCTGTTCTTCACCATGGCTCCACACCACGAAAGTATCATCGACGTACCTGTACCACACCTTAGGTTTGCAAGTCGCCGAGTCCAGTGCCTGTGCTTCGAATTGTTCCATGAAGAAGTTGGCCACCACTGGACTGAGAGGACTACCCATGGCGACGCCTTCCAGCTGTTCGTAGAAATCGCCATTCCACGTGAAATAGCTCGTGGTGAGACATGCATGGAAGAGCTTTCTGATGTCTAGCGGAAAAATGGAACCGATGTGCTCCAGAGCGTCACTGAGTGGCACTTTCGTAAATAACGAAACAACATCAAAGCTGACCAGGATGTCGTTTGGTGCAAGTTTCAGTTTCTTCAGCTTCTCAATGAAATGTCCTGAGTCCTTAATGTATGTGTCGGTCTTCCCCACGTGTGGCTGGAGCAGAGAGGCCAAGTGTTTTGCCAGTTTATATGTCGGTGATCCAGGAGCACTAACGATCGGTCTCAGTGGAACGTTGTTCTTATGGATCTTGGGTAATCCATACAGCCGAGGTGGTAGGGCTTCTGTGTTGCGCAGGTTTCTCTGTATGTCCGCCGGCAGAGAAGACGCCTTGATTAATCGATTCGTATTCCGTGTGATACGTTGCGTCGGATCTGCGCTTAGTTTTCGGTACGTCGTCGGATCCAATAGGTCTCGGATCTTTTGCTCATAATCTTCGGTCTTATGAGCAAAAGATCCGAGACCTATTGGATCCGACGACGTACCGAAAACTAAGCGCAGATCCGACGCAACGTATCACACGGAATATGAATCGATTAATCAAGGCGTCTTCTCTGTCGGCGGACATACAGAGAAACCTGCGCAACACAGAAGCCCTACCACCTCGGCTGTATGGATTACCCAAGATCCATAAGAACAACGTTCCACTGAGACCGATCGTTAGTGCTCCTGGATCACCGACATATAAACTGGCAAAACACTTGGCCTCTCTGCTCCAGCCACACGTGGGGAAGACCGACACATACATTAAGGACTCAGGACATTTCATTGAGAAGCTGAAGAAACTGAAACTTGCACCAATCGACATCCTGATCAGCTTTGATGTTGTTTCGTTATTTACGAAAGTGCCACTCAGTGACGCTCTGGAGCACATCGGTTCCATTTTTCCGCTAGACATCAGAAAGCTCTTCCATGCATGTCTCACCACGAGCTATTTCACGTGGAATGGCGATTTCTACGAACAGCTGGAAGGCGTCGCCATGGGTAGTCCTCTCAGTCCAGTGGTGGCCAACTTCTTCATGGAACAATTCGAAGCACAGGCACTGGACTCGGCGACTTGCAAACCTAAGGTGTGGTACAGGTACGTCGATGATACTTTCGTGGTGTGGAGCCATGGTGAAGAACAGCTCAGTGACTTCCTAAGACACTTGAACAGCCTCCATGCCAACATAACATTTACCATGGAAGTAGAAAAGGACAAGAAACTGCCATTTCTAGATGTTCTGGTCACAAGGGACGGCGAAGATCTGGGACACAGCGTGTATCAAAAACCGACTCACACGGACCGATACCTGCACAAACTGTCAAACCACCACCCGAGCCAGAAAAGAGGCATGATTAGTACGCTCGTAACGAGAGCAGGACGAATATGTGAGCCGCAACACCTCAAACGAGAAATGCAACACCTGGAAACTGTCCTGAAGAGCAATGGTTACTCCACAAATTATATTAGAAGTGTAACAGAGCCCAACCCTCGGCGAAGTAAGGAACCGGAAAAAGAATTGTCGGGTACGGCCTTTCTGCCATACATTCCCAGAGTGACGGACAGAATCGGCCGTATATTGTGCAAACGTGGCGTAAAGACGATTTTCAAACCGACAAGGAAGATCAAAGAGTGTCTTAGATCGGCGAAGGAGAAAAGAGACCCACTTGCAATGTCGGGAATATACCGCATACCATGCACATGCGGAAAAGTTTATGTCGGAATGACTGGACGATCCATTAACACCAGGATCAAAGAGCATAAGCGACATTGCAGGTTGGGGCAGGTGGAGAAATCGGCCGTGGCAGAGCACGCACTGAATGAGACCGACCATGTAATAAAATTCGCCGACACGGAAGTTCTGGCTGTAGAGAAGCACTATCACACGCGCTTGTTCAGAGAAGCTGTAGAAATACAAAAACACGCGAACAGTTTGAACAAGAAAGAGGAAAGCCTTAAGGTCAACGGATCCTGGCTTCCCGTACTGCAGCGAACGACCGTCGCAGGTAGCAAGAGGAGAACTGCACCGGAAATGACCGCGGAGAAGCCCTCGGACGTTGGCGCGCCAGGTACATATAGCCTGCGCCAGCTAGCTCGGCTCCAGTTCACCACCGGCAATGGAGGGTGAAGCTTTGACAATGCCAGCCACTCGTGCTGGCGAAACGTCAGAAAAATCATTAGATGAACGTCGGCCGAAGAACCCGAGACAGAAGCCAATAGGCAGTTTGTCAACAAGTGGCCACGAAAGCCTCAACAATTTTGTATTAGATAAGATTGCTTATTATCATCAGTTTTTGCAAGGGGTGGCGTCAGTTGCACAACAGTTACCTGCCTTACTGCATAAGGGGGCATCTTTCCAGTGGTCGCAGGCATGTGACACTGCGTTTTCCAGACTTAAGTCTATTTTACAATCTGCACCTTGCCTCATAACCTAGCAACTGAGTCAACATTTAGTGTTAGCAACAGATGCATCCCAGCATGGGCTGGGGGCGGTGTTGGCTGATAAATTTTCTGATGGTTCCGAGTGGCTTATTACATATGCATCAAAGACTAGACTTGATATTCATAAAAACAGAAAGAAGCCCTCACCATTGTTTATGCCTGAAAGAAGTTTCATGTTTTCATGTATGGTATAAAATATCATCTCATCACAGATCACAAGTCGTCAGTTTTTCTATTTACCCTCCCTCCCCCTTCCTCCCAATGTCATTGGCAGACAAAGCAATGCATCACCTTCAATGTTGAACGCTACTCCTCTCCTCTTGGTAGAACAAGATGATTCACTTCCACCCCACAGCTAAACACGCAAATGCCGAAGCACTCTCCTGTCTTCCGGCCGGTCCGGGCCCAGTTTCTGATTGGGAGGAGTTACCCCGATCTTCCATGTTGATGAATGCATTCAACAAACTGTCGATGGTCTTCCAATCACTAGCGCTTGGGTCGCACAGGCTAGTGCTACCAATCTGATTTTAAGGCAAACAATACATTGCATACAACATAGCTAGCCTGAAGTGCCTCCACTGCGGGTGTCTGACCACCTTCATAACTACTATGTGTTTCAGCATCATTTCTCTGTCGATACGGACTATTCAGCTCTTCATGTAGTGATTCCCTCGGATCTCTGTTTGGAGATTCTGTAATTACTGCACTCTGATCACTGGGGTGGAATGGGAAAGGGGCGGGAGGAGGGGGGTTCACGCACCAAGGCATTGGCCTGCCATCATGATTTTTGGTCTGGTTTGGATGGCGATGTCACTGGTTTGGTAACGGCATGTTCTTAATGCACATCACAGCAATCTGCCCCAGTGGCAATGATGTCTGCGTGGCCACAACCTTCGCACGCTTGAGACTGTCTCCATATCAATTTTGCCGGCCCTTCTCTTAATGCATGCTTGCACTGATGCATTCTCTCGGTTCCCACATGATGTTCGTTGGCCATCAACTTCAGCCTCTACCACCGTGGCAGCCCTGTAGAAAACTTTTTCCAGCAAAGGACTTCTGGCAACGTTGGTCTCTGATATCGGCCCTCAGTTTGTGACACGGAAGTTTGCCTCCTCCTGCAACAACTGCAGGATTCGCCACATTTTTGCCCCACCCTTCCACCCACAGTCCAACGGTGGGGCCGAAAGGTTAGTTAGAACATTCAGAATGCAAATGAAGAAGTACATGACTTGGTCCCTGTTCAATGTTGCTTTGGATCAATTTCTGTCTTCCTAACAGTTCACACTGTTCAGCAACAACAGCCCAGCCGAACTGCTGGCTCAGGGTGGCTCTCTGGGCATGCGGATTTGGTCATCACCCAAAATGGCTTCCCAACATCATTTCCTGATGCCGCAGCTGTCGTCACTGCGATGTCCGCATTGAGGAGGGCCTCTGTGTACGTCATTATGACTAGTTGCGCTTGCATGTGGCTGGGTCCCTGCCATGACATATGAGGGGTCCTCCATCACTGATGGATGAACCAATACCATTACCAGTACCAATTCAGCTGCCATCCACAATGGAGCCAACTCCTCTGCCTCAGCTGTCAACTAATGCACACCCACTTGAAAGCTATGTGCATTATCAGTGTGTTGTCATCAGCGAGAGTGGGCCATGAAAGAGCAATACTGTGAACTTCCGATTGACCGTGATACGGGCGAGTGCCTATTTATACCCTGCTGTACTATGCTCTCGCTCAGTTATCATGTTGTTGCTGCTTGCATACATCTGCCTTATCTTATTGTGTTCAGTGTATGTTATGGGGATTAGCGTACATGCCACAGTCTACAGGTAATAAAGTTGTACTAACATTCTTGGTTGTGTTGTGTGTACACATTACAACAAAATCTCCAATGGTTTCTGCTATTTTGCAACATTAGTAACTTTTTCTGACACTCCTGTTCAGTATGGTTTGTTATTGTCTTCTAATAGTCACATTTATGAGATGGTTCAAAAATTACAACTACTTGTAGAACCTACCAACTATCCATTTTGATATCTTTCATAGTTTGGTGTCTTTATTTTGAGATGCAAGTGCATGTAATGGATAATAGACCAAGTTTCAAGCAGACAGAAAAAAAGTCAGTCAGGCGTATAAATTTGAACCTGGTTGACCTACCGGGTCTTAACCAACAATGAAATTTTCTGCAGTATAACATACTTCACATCAACTCCTTAATTCTGAATTGACGTTGGCTCATGCATGACAAAAGTGCGTCATAGGCAATGTCATTTCTGAAAGTCAACTGTTAATAGGACGTCATTATCCACAGGCGCAGTGGCACAATCACACAAGTGTGTAAATATGCTTATTAGGAATGTAGTTAAAAATTTCTCATCAATGGACATGTCATTCAAAAATGTGACATTATATAGATACAAATTCTAGAAGTAGTGGTGTGACTTATCCCAACACTAGTGTAATGAAAACAAGGAATGTCTGCACTGTAAAAAGTATACAAAATCTATCACTGTCTGGTCACATTTAAATGAGGCAGGCGTTTAGTCCTGGTAACAGATACTTCACAATTTGGAACTGGCAGCATGCTGTGACATAATTTTCCAAATAGTATGAAAGAACCAACTGCATACATGTCTAACTTTTTTATATCTATGAAGATAAATCAAGCTAAAATCTCTAACAACTGAATTAGTGTGTTAAAATGGAATAATATGAACAACCTACAATACCCGTATTACCTGCTGTGCAGCAGCTGTTTTTGTAACATGGTGCATTGGAACAGTATCAATCAGCTTTACCAGAATATCAAATTGTGTGCAGTGCCAGTTTTTGTACTGTTTTCTTTCTTGCATGCTGTAGTTAACAATGTCTAGGTTAATAATGCAATCTAAATGGCATGAGTTCCAAGTCAAAATGTCGTGTGGTTCACTGATGAGAGAAAATGTACGATGAAGTAGATTATGTGGCAATGTTGTAGGATGGGGAAGTATTTGCAACTAAGATGGATTCTATTGGAAAACTAGAAGTAATACAGTAAATATTTCAAACTGCAAATTGAGATACTCATATTTAACCTTAACAATGATTTTGAATCTGATCCTAATTAATGTGTTGCCATGTTTTAATGCATATTAACATGGAAGTCTGTGTCATAGGAACAGTATTTTGTTTTACAGGTAATTATATGAAACACAAGACATTCCATAGCTGTATTGCATTGCATTTGTGTGGTTACAGTTTCTGCACAGCAAGCAGCATGAGGGGAAAAATCTGAGCAACAGTTCCAGCTACATTCCACTCTAACATCTGTCATTTGACACCTACCACATAAACTATCTGATCAAAAGTATGCCACGAAGCCACTCCGTCTGGGCTGCAGCCTTCTATCAGAGTGGCTCTGTAAGTTACCAGAAAACTATGGAGGGCATTAGGTGCAGTGTTGGACATCATTTTCTTATGGAGCTGAGTCTCAATAGTGCAGATAACACACTCTGCGTAGCTTTTGGAGGCCAGGTGAAAGGACGCGGTACAATGATTTTGAATCCTGTTAATGACACAAAACCATCCAAAGACATCAAAGGTGTATGTTATCCTGTTATCGGGAACTACGGTACATTATCTGATCAAAAATAGCCAGGCACCCTATGAAACACAGAAATGACAACTAGATGTCACAAGAGGTGGACTCACAAGTATAAAAGTAAGTCAGGAGCATTTTGTTACCATTAGAGAAGCAGAATGGATTAGCCAGGCAAGCTTAGTGATCTCAAATGTGAACCAGAGAGTCAACTGACTAACAAATCCATCATGTCCACATGTCAATCCGTCTAAAGCTACTCAAGTTGACTGTTAGTGATGTGACTGTGAAGTGGAAATTGGAAGGAAGAACTGCACCTAAACTGACATTAGACAGACCTCATGTACTGATGGACAGAGATCACAAGCATTGTGGAGAGCATTTATAAAAAAAAATTGCGTGATATCAGAGAACGAGTCACTTATGAGTTTGAAAATGCTACCTGGAGTCTAGCTAGCATAATGATTGTGTGTACGGAGTTAAAAAGAATGGGATGTTTAATAGTCCAGAAGCTTCTCATAAGCCACACATTTCTGTAGTCAATGCACAGCATCACTTGGGGATGTATATTGTGGTTAGAATGTGATACCCTTATCACACTTAAGAAAACACTGAATGTGGAAGGACATAATCACATTTTACAGCATTGTGTACTGTGTACAGTAGTGGAACAGTTTGGAGATGATAACTGAGTCTATCAGCATGACATTACACCTCGCTGTAAAGCAGCATGACATTACACCTTGCCATAAAGCAGCACGACGGAGCAAGGTATGCTCACATTTGGGAGGATGATGGTTCAAACTCGCATCCGGCCATACTAATTTAGGTTTTCTGTGATTTCCCTAAAATGCTTTGCGCTAATGCCGGGATGGTTCCTTTGAAAGGGCTCAGCTGGCTTCTTTACCCATCCTTCCCTAAACCAATGGGACCGATGATCTCGCTGTTTGGTCCCCTCCCCCAAAAACAAATAGCCAACCGACCAAAACAGCATCTGCGAGCCAGTGGTTTGTGGACAATAACATTCCTGAAATGGATTGGCCCGTCCAGAATCCCAACCTGAACCTAATGCAACACCTTTGGGATGAGTTAGAATGTCAGCTTCACTCCAGACCCTAGTGTCTTACATCACTACCTTGGTTGCATCTCTTGAGGAAGAATGGGCAGCCATTTGTCCACAGACATTTAAACACCTAACTGAAAGTGTTCCTACCTTTGGGATGAGTTAGAATGTCAACTTCATTCCAGATCCCAGTGTCTTACATCACTACTTTGGTTTCGGCCCTTGAGGAAGAATGGGCAGCCATTCGTCCACAGACATTCAGACGCCTCATTGAAAGTGTCCCCAGCAGAATTCAAGCCATCATAAAGGCGAAGAGTGGAAACACCTCATATTAATGTCCATTAATAAGTGTCCACATACTTTTGAAAATGGAAGGAAGATTAGAGTTTCACATCAAATCAACAGTACAGTCATCAGAGGTGCAGCACAAGTTTTGATTATGAGAGGATGATGAAGGGAATTGGCTGTGCTCTTTTGAAAGGATCCATCCGGCATTTACATGGAGCAATTTAGGGAAATCTGATAATGGTCACAGTAGTCATTACATGATTCCACATGGCTGCAAATGAACATCTAGTTGTGCTTTACCTCAGGTGCCTTATAACCTGTTAATTACTTCATGTCATCCCATGAATGTGAAGCATGACTTCAGTGAGTCCATAGACAAGTACATGATCCTTTAGGAATATTGCAGTATCATAAATGCTGTGTCACTATTATGTGCACTAAATTTCCTATATTGACTACATAAACAGCTCTTTGAAACTGGCCAGCTGGTTCCTGGTGGACATATAAAAGCAGAATATGTTTGAAGTACATGATCTGTGTCCAACAGGTACTCATGGTGACACATAAACGTCCCGGTTCATCAGTGCAGCACATAACATGCTATTTTGGGATCTCATATACAATTCTAAATTTGGTCTTTCCAGGCTGAAAGGCATTAACCTTATCACAATACTAGGATGCAAAGTTTACACTCCTAAGACCAACAAAACAGATTGGAATTTTATGACTAGCTACTACAACAGTGCAACAACCAGTGAAATTTCCTAATGTTCGTTCTCTTGACTGATGAAGTTACATTTACCAGGTAAGGTATTGTGAACACGCACAATGTATATCAGTAAGCACACAGAAGCCACGATCAGTATATGAATTGAGATTTCAAATCTCATGGTCAATGTTTGAGCTGGAATTTTGCATCCCAGGACACTGAACTCCTTGTTTCTTTTGTAGGTGTCATTTTTGTCCTGTTAGAAAATATCCCTTTGCAAGCACATCAATGAATGAGAGCCAGACACATGGAAGGTTGTTGCACTGTGGATCTAATGTGTGATGCTACTAAAATGATAAATTCATGACAGAATAGTAACAACGTTATGAAAAGGATAGATTGCTACTCACCATATAGTGGACAGGTTCAGTCGCACATAGGCACAAGAACTATTAAACACAAAAGCTTTTATCCAGAAGGCCTTCTTCTGAAATAGACCACACACACACACACACACACACACACACACACACACACACGACCACGTTTCTGGCTACCGGGGTTAGTCTGACCCCTGTAGCCAGACAGTGGGCTGAGTTTCGTGAATGTGTGGGTGAATGTTGTCTATTTCAGAAGAGGCCTTCTGGCCAAAAGCTTATGTGTTTATTAGTCTTTAGTCTTTTTGTTGGGCCTACCTGTGACTATACGTGTTCGCTAAATGGTGAGTAGCTATCTATCCTTTTCATAACGTTATCATTACTTAAATGAGATGTGACAAGATGGGCTGATTGGGAGCATTAGCTCATTTGGTAGCGAACAAGGTCTTATAATTTTCTGTCTATGAGTATATTAGAAGTTGTCGGTGTACGAAACTGTGTTTCAGTTATGAGCACTCCTCTACACAGTCATGAGTAACATTTGTACTGACACATAGGAGAATGTTCATATACATATTATTCAGTTCTCTAAGCATTATTTGCACAAAACATGAATTACTTTGAATATATGTGGTAGATAGCAGGCTACATCACTTCATTTGTAGTAATAAATAAAATTACAATGGAAAACAGCAAAAACATGTACCAACTGGCAGAGCAATGAATGAAAAGCTTCTAAAATTTAGTTGTTATGTATGCAGAGAGTTTCAACGTATAAAAGAGAATAATGGCATATTTTCCTCCACATATATGTAAATTAGGAACTGCAAATCGTACTATATGAAATTATGAGTACTGAATTAATAAATGAAAGTGAAGTGCACTAAAATTTTACCTGTATTTTTCCAATTGCTACAATTGCAACCTCAGGAGGGAGAATAACTGGAGTTGCAAACATACCACCAATCTGAAAAAAAAACACAAATAAAATATTGTAAAAATGTATACTAGATACTCAAAATACATTGATAGCATATATTTACTTCATTAGAATCCCCTGTCTATTATCCTCAATGCTCGAAGCCTCACTGGAGTCCTGCAAGGGTTCAAACGAAGAGTGCATCCACTCTGAAGGTACCATAATTTGTCATTGAGGCACATATGATTATGTGTGTACACATATAAAACAAAAAGCAGCACTGTTAATGAGTAACTGAAAAAAAGGATAATTACTTCTACTTTTTCCACATCATCGAGGACCACATGACTTAGGATGTGTGGAAGGCATATTAGTTATTTTGTAAATATATTATGTATTTATGTTTTTCTGACATGTTTCAAGTCTGCAAGGATCTCTTCACTATAGGTCTATGAAATGTATCTAATTTAATCTGGGTTGAATCTCTTCATATTTGTTGTACTTATCGAAAACAGGTCTGGGACCCCAGTTTACTAAAGGAAAACAGAGTGCTACTTTTATTGCACCTCTGTATATGACAGATTTACGGGCAGGTTAAAACTGTGTGCCAGACCAGGGATCGAACTAGAAACCTTGCCTATTGCAAGCAATGCAATAGAGGATGTTTATTCCAATTTATGCAAGTAGATTACTGTTTAGAACAAACACTTAATCTAAAATTCCTGTAGCTCGTCCTACAATTGCTGAAGACAAACAGCAGCTTGTAATGGTTCATAGTATTTGTTTCTTAATTCCTGTGGGGCAATTGACAACTGCTTCCAAATCAAAAGTGATGGTTCTTGAGCTCTACAGCAGTTGATAGTTTTAGAGCTTGTTCCACATATGCACATTGCTATTGCAACACCAATATTTTGCACCATTTATATGTTCATTAGGTTGTGGAGCCTGGCTGGTCTACTAACCAAAGAGCCATAGTTCAAGGCAGGATCAAAGAAAGGTGCTACAAAAATGTAACCAACAGGACCACAGATACTTCTGATCAGACATACAAATGTATTTAGTGCCATCGAAGCTAACACACACTTTTTCTGAGAAGAAATTAAATGTTATTCATATGCTCAGTATTGTTGGTCAAGTAGATAGAGGCATAGAAAAAGAGTTATCTGCATGCAGAAGCTATTGCAAGCCTGCGTATTTATGCCAAGCATGTTAATCACTTGTTAGGTTTCTTAATAACTGCAGCACAGGAGATGGCAAGCACAGAAGGCTGCACTATCTTGAAAACACTTTCAGCCTAAGCACGTGGAAATTATCTCAGCACCTTCAGCTTTTGAACTTTTCTCTCCTCAACACAATGTTTAGTAGTTCCACCCAACTTCACTATGTTAATCACGTAGCTGGCACAAAATTACTGTCAACTATGTTGGCACCACTACCTAAATGGTGTTTGTCATCAGGAGTGCCCTCTGATGAGATCATGCCACGATCCTGCATATAAGCCAGCCCAGGGTCAATCTGAGGCAGCTGCAATTTGATCAGTGAAGTGTGTGTTGATTGGTCTATTAGTTTGGTTTACGGTGTTTACATTTCTGGCTGTTTGTTGCCGACAGAACTCTGATACTGTGAGTACTGGGCAGCGATTGGAACGCTTAGTTAACATGTCTCACATTACTCAGGAGTTGTTTTATAACAGGTCTCAAAGTGTCAAATAAATCAGGACGAGTTTTCTGTTCTGTGTTTAACTCACCTTTAAAAAAGCAGCGATGACACTGGAACTGTGACATGTAGAAATCACACTCTGAACTTTTTAGTGATTTGGAGAGTTGCATTTTCAACCATGAGGAAGTATAACAACTATTAATGCTAACCATGTGGGGTTATCAAGAGCTAATGGCAACATCGTTATAGGCAGTGACAGCATTGCCAAATGTAGCAGGAGACTCTTCTGTAATGCTTATGTTTACAGCTTTTCCACCATTTAATGACTGAAGTGAGAGTGGGACACATACTCCTGACAACTGTAGTTGCATTTGATTGCTTGTAAAATTTCTGACATGTAAAGATGGTTTTGTTGGTTGATTGGGGGTAAGGGAGTAAGAGAACGTAATCAGTCCCTCAGTCAAGGGTTCAGTCATCTGAAGATATTGACATCCACCAGGAATGTGCTTCAATGAGAAAAATGTGTAGGGTTGACAAACATGGGCATTGAAGGCATACTGATGCTAGAACTGAAAAAGAAATCTACGGAAAAGTAGAAGTACGAGGGGGTACCCGAAAGAAACCTTTTTTTTTTTTTTTTTAACTTATTTATTCACATTTTAAGCACAAACCTTAAATCCTGTTCAAACTAGTAGCCACTTGCACTAATACACTTGTATAATCTTTTATTCCATATTTCAAACCATTGTTTAAATTCATCTTCTGTGATGCTTGACAGCCCCTCCATCTTTTTTCTTCACCTGAGCAACATCAGCAAAACACTTTCCTTTTGTGTCTCTTTTCATTCTAGGAGAAAAAAAAAACCACTGGGCAATGTTGGGTGACTATGTGGAATGGAGGGGGGTGTGAAGAACTGGGGTCATACCATTTTTGGTCAAGAACTGTAATACAGACAAGACTTTGTGAGCAGGGGCATTGCCATGATGGAAAAACCAATCACCCGACTGCCACAAATCAGGATGCTTCTACCACACACTGTTGCACCATCTTTTCAAAATTTTCAAGTATAAAGCCCGGTTAACTATGTGACTCTGTAGAACAAACTCTGAATAGACAACTTTTCTCTCATTGTAAAAACAAATCAGCATTGTCTTAATGTTTGATTGTACCCAATGAGCTTTCTTGGGGCAAGGCAAACTTGAAGTCTTCCATTGGTGTGATTGTTGCTCTGATTCAGGATATTAAGGATGGCACTAAGTTTCATCACCTGTGAGAATTTTTGAAAAGAAGTTTGGATCATTCTGGGACTCTTCTTTCAAAGCACAGCATGCTTCCATGTGGCCTTGTTTTTGTTCAGCATTTAGCAGCCACTTTTTTCATTGCCACATCTTCTGTCACAATCCGCTACACTGAACTCCAAGTCACTTCTGACAGTTCCACAATTTTTTCAATGGTCTGCTGTCGATCTTCATTGATGACTGCATGAATGTTTTCACTTTTTTCATGTGTTCAGCCCATGGAAGGACAACCAGAATGAGGTTTGTCATTAATTGATATTTCAACATTTTTGAAATGGGAAAAAATCAAACATATGAGTTTTCCCACAGCATCGTCCTTGTATGCCTTTTTAACATTTCAAGAATTTCTGTTCCACTTTTTCCAAGCAAAAAGCACAATTTCACTGCCACAAACTCTGCACAAAAATCAGCCTCTGCAAAAATGACAATCACACAAAACAGTTGTCACTGTAAACTCTCCTGAAACTAGTCCTGACCTCCTCCTTTAATGGCACTCGAATAACTGACTCTGGAATGTTTGCTCTATGCATTCCTAGCAGCAAACCACAGTACAATAAAAGCTCTGCCCACCAAAAAATGTGTACGATTTCTTTTGGGTACCTCCTCACATATAGATTGGATTGGATTGATCATAGGATAGAGCAGACAAGTGGTCTTTCAGGGCTCACCCAAGGCGAGAGAAACTCCACCCATACCTGACCCCTGCTAACCTGATTAAGGGCAAAGACAGCTACAGAGTAAAGAATGCCCTCTAGTCAGGAGATCCACAAAAGTAAAAGGGGAAAGGCTAAAAATATAATGGACATTGGTTGGACCATTAATAATAAAACGAGATGAAAGAAATTGTTAAGGCCTCACATGGGCGTGCCCTGGGGCTCTGTATGCGAAGGTGGCAGGCTCTCCCACAATTGTCCCACCCCCAATCCATCATAGACAAAGTGTTAAAAAGGAGGACAGCACCCACTAATCAGCAGAGTGCTAGTCCTAAAATGGAAAACAGGGTGTGGTGGAAAAAGAGGCAAACTGCCTAAAAGAAATTACAACAGACAAAAGTAGGGATGACAGAAGCAGCAGGGAAATTAGGCAGCATCGAAGGTCTCCCTGATACAACATTGGCAAGGGACTCTCCCAACCCCAACCCCAAATACCCTGTCTCCACCTCAAAGGTTGTTTAAAACATAATATCTGACAATAAAAACCACTGTCACAGAGAAAATGGAGTACAAGTTGAATTGTCTGAGAGCCATCTGCCAACAATAAGGGCAAAGAATTTGGAAGACAAGAATGAGGGGGCATTTCACCATGATATGAGCAACTGTAAGTAAGGCTCCGTAAGCACGATGTGGGGGGTGATGGAGGGGGCTGGCTTGTTATGTAAAATAGTAAGTCACTCTGGTATGACCAATCTGGAAGTGACATTCAACAGTGGATTCCTTAAAGGAGGAATGGAAGGAAGAGTGCCATGCAGCAATAGCCTCCTTGATTACGCAGAGTTTATTAAAGGGGCATTAGTGCAAGTGAGTAGAGGCTTCAGTTGCATCTGCAAATCCATAAATGGGAGTTTCAGTGGGGGTGAGTAATTGTTTCTTCATTCCCTGTGATACCCATGAGACTAGGGCACCAGAGAAAGACAAACCACGCAGATAGTATGATTAAGTTAAGAGGGAAGGTCATGAATAGTAGATATCACAGGGTGACAAAAGTAACATCAGTGAATGACCTGGTGACCACTCACTGAGCCATTACATATTAAAACATTGTTAAGGGAGTCATGTCCACGCACTGTGTACGCAAATAGAGTTATGGGTCAGGATGGACTTTGGTACGACAACCAATATACACGACCTCAATTTTTGCAGAATAAAACTGGAAACCATGGGAAAAGCTCCAATCAGAGGCCCGTTGGATGGTGAATTAAGGCTGGCCTTCAGTCAAGACCACACAGTGAAAGCTGTACAAAATGCAAATGTCGTTGACATACAGTGTGGGGCCAACCAGTGGCCTGACAAGAGGTCACCTGCATAGTGATGACAATGAGGAAGTGTGTGACACTCCGTATCGAGCCCCGCGGAATACCATTCTCTTAGACCTGTTGGGAGCTGAGTGAAGTATCAACTCTAACCTGAACATCTGTTGGAATAAAAACTGATGAATAAAAATGGTAGGGAGCCACCAACGCTCCAGTCATGGTGGATAAGTAAAATGTGATGGTGTCATGCAGTGTCGTATGCATTATATGGGTCAGAAAAGACTGCCATGAGGTGTGGGCATTTAGAAAAGGCCTGTCAGACTGCTATTTCCAACCTAATCAGACGGTCAGTTGTGGTTTGTCCCTCCGGAAAATCACACCAATAGAGTGACAAAGGATCCCGAGAATCAAGAACACAGCACAATCAATGGGCTACCATGCTTTCACGTAGTTTGCAGAGCATGTTTGTCAGGCTAATCAGCTGGTAACTGTTGATGGATGTTGGGTTGTTGCCCAGCTTAAGCATTAGAACGATAATACTATCTCACCACTGCAAAGGGAAGACACAGTCGAGCCAAATACAGTTGAGTACCCAGAGTGAAGCACTTCCCACTCAGTAAATAGTTCATTATATAATTCCGCACATCGAGGGTTGAATGTCTTCAGTTTTTCATTTACGGAAGACACCCACACAAGAAGATGGCACCATTGCAAAGTGGGTTGCCTACACATCAGTACAGAGACTGTTGTCAAGGAAGAGATGTGGTACAATTGTGGACCTTCAGCATCCAGGAAGACTATGGTGTTTGATCCACAACTAGGATGAAAAGGCATATGTTCCCGCAGAGGAGACGTAGCACTCCCAGTATTCCTTCTTAATGTGTTTACAATTAGATGACGAGCCTAAGGATGAAGTACCTTCAAAGTGATAAAATTGGTCCGTGGTGGAAGTCATTTGAAATGTGGGCTCTTTGGCGATCATGAACGGCTACTGCATCTCTGGTCCACCATGGCACAGGCCGACAATGGAGGGGGGCTATAGAAAAGGGAATAGCAGTTACAGGTGATCGCATCAGACATGCCTTGCAGAACCTCGTCAGTAAAATCTGACAGAGAGGGAGCAAGGTAACAGTAGAGGCATACACCAGTCAGCTGGCTTTTCAAAGCATGTAATGTGGCACTTGTTCTATCTGGTGATGGCAAGGAAGTGTGAGGATCACTGGAAAGCGGTCATTGTCACAAAGATTTTCAAGTAGTGACCAATGCAGTGAAGCCATGAGGCTTGGGAAAGACATTGTTAGATAGATAGCTGAAAAGGTACCATGGGCAGCACTTGAGTGGTAGGAGTACCATCACAGAGGAGAGACAGATCAAGGTCTGTAAGATGCTGATCAAACAGAAGACCCGTACCAGATGAAGTGGTGCTCCTCCACAGGGGCATGATGCACACTGAAATCTTAAAGTAGGAGAAAAGGGGGTGGAAAGTTGTTGGATTAAGGTGGTCAACTCAAGGTAAGTAAGCAGCCTGCCTAGAGGTCCATAAACATTGCAGACGGTGATCGCTGAGGTCATTGCACTCGCTCTGCTATTCCTTCCAACCTCATACAAAGGCTAACCCAGTCACTGACCACACCTGTGCAAACCAGTGTAAAATCCTCTCCAGATGCCCTCTCAGGGCTAGCACAGTTCCCAAAGAATGCATGATAACCACAGAGAAGGCATTGTGGCATGGTCATCAGAGAAGTGTATTCCTTGTACTGCAATGCAAATTGCTGAAAAGGTGGAAATGAGGCATTGTAGTTACAGAGGTGATGATACTATTCATTACAGTTCCACTGAGTGTCCAGGTTAAATGGCAAGGGGCCAAGGGGACTGGTCATACCCCAGCATCATTGCCTGTCACCAATGGCACTGGAACCACGTCAATGAGCAATGGTTCAGAATCTGATGGTGAGAGGAATCTGCCACTTCCAGGGCCATCAGAATAACATTGTCCATATTATTCTTTTTCTCTTCCTCCTCCTCCTCTGCAGCCCTCAGTGGCTGGGATTCTGGCAAGGGCCTATCTGTGATGAGTGTGAGGACAAATGAAGAGCAGGCAGCCCTGGGATGCACAGGTCATGCACAGTTCCTTCAGCCATCAGGTAGCATTGGATCATTGGTCTGTGGGTTTCCGGGGAGATGGGTCTCGAGAGGGTCTTTCACATAATTGGATGTCACATCAACAGGATGTAGGCATTCACATTTGTACATGCCTCAGAGATGCGGTCAAAAGATTTATATTCCTCTATTTTCTTTTCTTTCTTGAAGACGGAAAACTGGTGATTGTGGAGGATGGTGTTCCATGCAACTGACACACAAAGGTGGTTGTTCACAATGACTACCTTCGTGGAGTGGTCATCCGCAGTTACCACATTTTGGTTCTGCCACGAAGCGAGACGACGTATGATCAAAGAGTAAGCATTGAAAGCACCTCATGGGTGGTGCAATGTATGCTTTCATGTCACACTTGTACACCATGACTAACTTTTTCCAGGAGAACATTCCCTTCAAAGACAAATGTGCCTGTACCTCTTTGATTATCCATGGGGCCTTTTTGGATATGTTGGATAATACGAACATCTCGCTGATCGAGGTTAGCCTGTAGCTCCTTGTCTTTTTAATGCATACAGTCTCTCTGTGGCAGATGATTCCTTGGAGCATATTCAAAATTTTGTCTGAGGCAATGGTGACTGGTACATTACCTTGATGATCACATGCTTGAGGAACTGCAGATTGTGCCGCAGAGGAAGCTTTAATCAATAACAATCCATTGCACATTTTCCCCAAAGACTCGACTTCACTGAATTTATCTTCTTTTGTTCCACAAAAAATAACTGCTTTGTCAAAGTAAAAGTATCCCCATAAATTCAAGTACTGTCTCTCTTCCTAGGGGCTAGTTGTGGCAGGGAGAGCAGTAGGGTTATAAGTGTTCACACTGAAATGTCTAGAGTTATTTGATGAGATGGCCTAATCAGAATGGCCATTGTATTAGTGTAATCTGATATGTTTCATGTGCGAAATGTCTGTCCTCCAATCAAGGGCTCTCCCCATGGGCACCCCCAGCTGCAGAAAACACCATCTGGCACATCCACTGTTGGGAGTTCTTAAGCCCCATAAAATAGGCGTCTACACGTTGGCATGAGTTGGGAGCCAGCAGCTAAGGCAACTACAGTGTTGTCAGGGGGCTCAATTGAAGGGGTATATAACAACCCCACCACTTCAGATTGGCTACTGCATTGGCTCTGAAGTGCATATAAAAGTTTATATAGTGAGTGAGTAGTCACATTGACATCAAAGGCTGCCATCTTGAAAAAGATAGTAAGAGAAAGAAGAGCAGTCAGTGATGAGGAATTGCAGCGCAGGACAGGAAGTAGGTGCTGCAATAGCTTGTGGACCGATGCTCGGCACGCACATACTCACAAAAGTCATGAGCCCCCTGATGGGGACACAGAAAGACAAAAGGCTACTTTCTTCTCAGGAAATCCCAAACTGTACCATCTAGTATGGAAACGAGAATCACAAACCCAGCAAACATGAGATGCCTGGAATATCTGCTTTATTAAAAGAATATTTTTAGGTGAAAACACATGTTACTGCAGCCAAGTTAGAATTTTGGCAATGAAAAAAGTGTTCCAATCAAACATGCAGACTGGGCCTGTCAACCTATAGGGATTAAACACGAATTATAATTTTGAACGAGGGACATCATGGTGCACCTCACCTACAACATGGAAGTGAGGAACCATGTATTTAGGAAGTCAGATCCTCCTCTGACACAAGTAATACAAATAGCTCAAGCCTATAAAACTGCCGATGCAGCACACAGTTAGTTTACAATAACAATTGCCTCTCTGGCACCAGTCATACGGGATGAAGGGTTCTCATCTGCTCTGAGCGTGGACAACCCTGTAAACAACCTCACCAGCAGTGATGGGCCACATTAGTAGCAGTGTCATTGCCTGGCTGCAAAGATTGGTTCCTTCATCATGCAAAGAGTGCATGCCCCCATCAGTGTGTAACATGACACAAGTGTGGCAAAATGGGACACTTGCAAGAAATAGGCTTTAGCAATTCCACAAAACACACACCTCAATCTGTTGAAGTGAGTTAAGTGCATGATAAATCTTCAGAAGTGCAAACTTCTCAAACACTGACCAGAAAATCTAATTAGATACACCCATAAATGAACACACTGTGAGTTTGCTCCCATACACTAGTATTTTCGCATCCTTACTAGACCAACCCACTTTCTTACGTTTAGGGTTGCCATCTTTGCAGGCAACTGAGGCACAAACCTTTGGACGTATGGGCATTATCATATGTCCTTGCAATGAAGGTTTCGGATTTACTCACACACAGCCAAGTCATTCATCTAGTAAATTTTCTTGTGGTATCTGACCCCAATGTGGACAACGTTTTTGTAGTAGATGCTTTTCATCTTTTTGGGTTTACAGTCCATGAAACAGAACACACTATGTAATCTGAAAGGCTTTGCACCATCCTAAATGACACTATGTGATAGATATGCTCAAATCTTCTCACCTGGAATAGGGAGGGCCTGGAACAGGGAGGGCAACTGATTTTGAACCTCACATCACACTTAAGGCGGCAGCTGCACTGCACTTCTAGGAAGCATGTCTGAAGCCTTTGGCCCTAAAGTGCAACCTCAATATAGAAGTGGACAGACACACTGTGAAGATGTGTTAATGCCTATTGCCCCCACCTCACTCAGTTTGTGTAACACGGGTTGTCAGATACCTCTTGGGTCTGATTTTTGCCCTACTAGCACGGTGAAATCAATGGCACGTAAACCAAGGGGTTCTGTTGTGGCTATTTGACAAGGTCCACTACCGAATCCTAATTTTCCCCCTCTTTGAACACAAGTGCTGCACTTCTTGCAACTGTCCACTGTTGTGGCACATCCTAGATGAAAAATTTTGTGAGATAGAACATGTTCTGGGCCAATATTGATTATGACATTGTCCATTGATGTTCCACTTGTCAGGCCCATCAAGCTGCACATCGCTAGCATTTCTCTCCTTGGCCCGACACTGTGAAGCCATGGGAGTATACCCACCTATATTTTGCTGGCCCATTTTTGGGCTCTACCTGGCTGGTTGTGACTGACTCATTTTCTCACTTCCTTTCATGTCTCCATGTGCCAGATCACTTCTGCCACTACTACTGTAGCCTTGGAAAATGATCTTCACCCTTGAAGGCACTCCACGTACACTATCTGATCAAAAGTACCTGGACACCTATTGGTGAACATAAATATGGGGTGTGTCCATCTTTCTCCTTTATGGTGGTTTGAACTCTGCTGGGGACACATTCAATGAGGTGTCTGAATGTCTGTGGACAAATGGCTGCTCATTCCTCAAGAGCCGAAACCAGAATAAGACAGTGATGTCAGACGTTGGGGACTAGAGTGAAGTCAAAGTTCTAACTCATTCAAAAGGTGTTACATTGATTTCAGGTCAGGACTGTGGCAGGCCAGTCCATTTCAGGAACGCTATTGTCCACAAACAGTAACCTAACAGATGCTGAATTATGACAGGTTGCATTGTAATGCTAATAAAAAGCAATCATCTCCAAACTGCTCCTTGACCATCTGCATGACACAATGCTGTAAAATGTGTTCATATCCTTCTACATTTAGTGCTTTCTTAAGCACAACATGGGCACCACATCCTAACCACGAAAAACACCTAGATCCCATAACTCCACCTTCTCCATACCCCCCTGCTGGCAATACACACAATGGCAGGTAACATTCTCCAGGCATTCACAAAATACAAACCCTTCCACTGGATTGCCATAAGGCATTGCATAATTCATCACTACAAACAGCTCATTTCATTATCCACTATCCAGTGGCCTCACTCTTTACACCACCTCAAGCAACACTTAGCATTAATTACAAATGTGTGTGGTTTATGAGAATCTGCTCGAGCAGTGTACCTCATTCTTTTTAACTCCTACACACAGTCATTTTGCTACCTAGAAATTCAGGTAGCACTTTGGAACTCACAAGTAATTTCTTCCACTGAGTTCATTCATGTCCCCCCCCCCCCCCCCCCCTCGATGGTCCCAGTCCATCAGAGAATGACGTCTATGTGGTCTTGGTTTAGCTTTGGGTTGGTTGGTTGGTTGGTTGTTTTGGGGAAGGAGACCAGACAGCGAGGTCATCGGTCTCATCGAGTTAGAGAAGGACGGGGAAGGAAGTCGGCCGTGCCCTTTGAAAGGAACCATCCCGGCATTTGCCTGGAGCGATTTAGGGAAATCACGGAAAACCTAAATCAGGATGGCCGGACGCGGGATTGAACCGTCGTACTCCTGAATGCGAGTCCAGTGTTTAGCTCTGGGTGTTCCTTCACTTTTTCACTTCACAGTCACATCACCAACAGACACCTTGGGGGTCTTTGGAAGGGTTGAAATGTCCCTGATGGATTTGTCACTTAGGTGACATCCAAAGATTCAAAGATTGGTCCACATTTGAAGTCTTTCATCTTAACTGACTGATCCATTCTGTTACTGCTTCTCTACCGGTAACAAAATACTTCTCGCTTTTCTTCAAACTGGTGAGTCCTTCTCTCGTGCTACCCGGATACTTCTGATCAGATAGTGTACTTTTGTTTCTAATAACAGGACGGCATTCAACTTCCATGACTTGCAGTTTTCAGGCAACTTATACAAGCCACCCTGATTGAAGGATGCAGCCTGGTGTGGTGGTTTCATGGCTGCCCTCAACTACATCCTCTTTCACATGCCCCACCCACCACTGGAATGTCATCATTGAGGCCTCTTCCTTACGGATGGATGTCCCACTGTTAGTGAAAGAATCCGGATGCCACCTAACCTGGACCTGTCATGGTCAGAAATCTGTGGCACAGTTTCTGACCACCACAGATCTATGATGCATACTGTGGCATCTGCTCATGGCTTTCTGTGGTGCCACTGAAATCAACTTCACCTCCACCATCCTGATCAGTGGCCACCTGCTTCTCTTCCTCAGACCCTTGGTGCTCCTGCAACTTTCATTGAGCTTCATCCTGTCTCAGCCTTCCACAACAACCTCATGGATCTCAATCAGTCACCCTCCATGGTGGATGCACCACTGAACCACAAACCACCTACTCATTCTCCTGCAGGAGTCACTGTTGATGGACAGGGGGAAGGGTGGGCATGTAATGGTGACAGCCAAAATTACTATAGAAACCAAGCAGCTGGCGCAACATTACTGTCGACTGCTGTGGCTCCAGTACCAAGATGAATTTCGTCATCAGAAGTGTCCTCTGATGAGACTATGCCATAATCCTCCAAATAAGCCAGCCCAAGGATGGTATGAGGCAGTTGTAATTAAATCAGTGAACTGCACACCAATCATTACATTGGTTTGGTTTACTGTGTGTATATTTCAGACTCTGTTATTGATGGAACTCTGATACTTTGCAAGCTGGACTTTGATTGAAATGTTTATTCATCATACCTTGCACAGAACCAGAATTCCATCAATAAACTATCAGAGGTGGTAGTTTGGAGCAAAACAAGAAAAACTGTCTATTAAACATAGTCTCTAAAATGCAACCCTATGAGCTATAAGCACTTGTTCATCTTCACATTTTTAGATGTGGTAGTATACACAAAAACATAAAAAAAGTCTGGTAAACATGGGCTCTAATGTGTATAGCTTAAGAGCTAAACTAATTTTACCATAAGCATATTTAATCAATTCAAGAGATGTAGACATGACAAAGCTAACACATTTTTTTCTTTTATTTTGATACTTACTGAGCCAATATTAGAGATTGTAAATGTGCCTCCAGAAAGATCTTCCTGTCGTAAGCGTCCTTCCTGTCCCAATTTTTGAAGTCTATTTATATCATTTGCTATTTCCACAACATTCAGTTTTTCTACATTTTTTATATTGGGAACTTGAAGTCCTTGTGGACTGTCAACAGCAATTCCAATGTTGTGCTGAGATTTATAAAATATATGTTCCAAGTTTTCATCTAAGGATGAATTCAATATTTGGTATTCTGAAAGACACTTTGATATCGCTTTGACAAAGAATGGCAAATATGTTATTCTTATACCATTTATGCTTTTCATCTGTGAACGCAGTTCCACAAGTTTTGCAACAGATACTTCATCAGCGTAAGTAAAGTGAGGAATATTCTGAAAAAATATAAGGAAGTGTTCAGTTTGTAACACAAACTAAGTTTATTAAGAAAGTCATATTACAAACTGTACTAACATTTGCTTTTGTCATAGTCTTCAACATGGCCTTTTGAATACCAGTTATGCGAACTCGTTTATCACCAGAAATTTCTTTGCTTTCTTCAGGTTGCTTTCGATGTAATTTTTGGTGATAAGCCAAGATGTCCTCTTTTAAGACTCTGCCATGTTTACCTGTACCAGAAACTAATTCTATTGGAACCTGTACAAATAATTTCACTTTTAGTACACGCACAAAAGGTCTACAACATCACATGTCTGCATACATGACCTACCTGGTATTCTCTTGCAAATCTACGAACTGCAGGGGTTGCTAGCACTTTATCTATTGCTTTCTGTGTAACCTCATCATCTGAGTCAGTCTCTGCTTCCAGCTTTTTAGCACTTTGCAGTGGGATACTCTGTGTTGACTCAGGACTAACTTCAGTTTCTTTCACTAGACAAAACAGTATTAATTTAGAAATGGAAAGAGTTTCAAAGGTTTTACATCCTGCAGTAAGAAAAAAATTACTAAAGATTATACTTTTACGAAACATTTATGGCTATTTTTCTGTGTATATCAGTTTTATCGTGATTTTGTGTTTTTTTTTAATTTAATTTAACTGCCAAAAATACCAGAATACTAATTTTGGAAGAGTGGAAGATTGGTAATGTCATATCAAATCCTGAATTGGCCTTGAGCCTCAGTCTAATAATGTTGCTGGTAGAGAACTGCCTCCAAAATGTAGATATCTAAGTGTAAATCTTGGTTCCCTGCAGAGATTTTATACATCAAAACATTTCATTGCACAAGTTGTATACAGAGCCAAGAAAGAATGAATAAAAGGAAACAACTAAAATGATTCAATAAACTTTTTTCCTTGTTCCTTTCAACAACCATCAGAGATTTAGCACTAGTATGACTGTCATACAGGGGAGGGAGAGATAACAGGTATAGATATGTAGGAAGATATATTCTAATATTCACATTTAGCAATACTGGGAAACCACAGAAAACCACTGCACCTGGTTAAATAACTGATGGAGTAAACACAGCAGTGTCAATAATTATGAACACCAAAAGATTGTGAAGCATTACATTATGTGCAATAGTTTCATTTTCTTGAGCCCATAATTCTTTTGGAGACATAATAACATGAACATAATTGAAAAGGGGTTAGAATAAAGGGTACGCAGAGAGAAAATGTTAAGAGTAGGGAAATGAAGTAGGTATGTCACACAGCTGGCTGCCTCACAGCTGAGCTGTCAGTGGGCCTGATGTGTTATGCAGAGGACTTAGTTTCAATTCTCAGTACTGTCAGGGACGTTTCCTTGGTGGGATGACAGACATGATTGTACTCAACCTCATGATACCAGCTGAAGAGTTACTTGAAAGAGAAGTAGTGTCTCCATAGTTTGGAAAGCTGACAATGGCTAAGAGAGCAGTGTGTGACTCCATACCCATCCATACCGCATCCTAATGATTCTATTGGCAGAGGATGACATGATGGTCAGTTGCTATTACATGGTTCTCTGGACCAGAACCTGGTTTCAATATGTCACACATTTCAGGTCAAGCGAAACCTATTCTCGAGAGAACAGAAGGGAACTGAATATAAGGCAAGTGTGGTAATCTGTTGTAAAGTTAGAGGAATCTTCTTAACCATATCTGTCTCTCCCAAACGTCACAATGTCCCAAAAATATTCCCTTCCTGGCCAAATGTACTCTTGACTCCAGTATTTCAATTTCTTGATTCCAAAAGTTAACTATATCCTAGAGTGAGTGTGCTACTTCCCCCAATTGATTGAACATCTACATTTATTGTCGACTTAATTTCTGCAATATCCTGTTCAAATATTGAAAAAATCCAACAGCAGTTTCCTCTGTTTATAGTTTTTATTCATGTAACAGATGGTATTTCAAAAACTGTTCCACATACTTGTCTATTACTTCTGATTCCAGCTCCGTTACTATAAGGGCTTTTCCATTGTGAGATATCCCCCTGTCAGAGTCTGTATCTCTATCTGATTAGTATCAGTATACTAAGATCAAAGAAGTAGTAGTAGTAGTGGTGGTGGTGGTGGTGGTGGCGGTGGCGACAGGGGTGGTACATAGCTGGAAAATCAAAAGTAATTGTGTCATGGAAATGCTGTGCGAACTAAGTTCTGGCTGGAAAACACTGAAACATTTGTACTACATGGCACAGCAGTGCAAGACCATTTAACAGCCCTACAACAGTCTATGTGGGCACAAATCCAGAATATAGCAATGCTGACTCTGTGGTGTGCATTTGGAACACAGTACTCAAGGCACTAGGAAGCCGAATGAAACATCAAAAATGTCTGAATTGCATTAAAAATGGAAAGACCTGTTGGAGATTAGAGACAAGCCTCACTCAGTGAAAAAAAGGCTGAGAGTCCAATAGGGTTTGTACAGATGGCACCCTTCAACAGTAAATGGAAATTTTCCACTGTACATATTGATCTGGGTTTCACCTGGTGGATGGTAATGCAAGAGGAGACAGAACTGTCCTGGTGGAGACATATCTGCAGTAGGAGGACATAAGGATTCTAGCGTGATCTGCTTGTTCTGCAGATTTAAATCCAACTGAACATGCATGGGATGCTCCAGGCCAAGGGACATAATCCCTGAGACTGCCACCACGACCACTGCAAACCTAAAGGAAGTGTTAGCTTAGAAATAAGAGACATTACTGCAAGCCATTCTGGACAGTGGGACACACAATAAGAGGAACAGTTGCGCATACTGTATCACCATTCGAGGGTGTTACAACTTGTATTGACTTCTGTATGCCCCAGAGGAGAGACATCACACAGGATGCAGATACTTGCAGCCCATGGCTGGCTTTCTGGTACACTTCATACCCATATCACTGTGACACAATGCTGCCACTCACAGAATCTTCAACTTATAGATATGAGTGTAGTTCTTAATGATGGAATCTATATAACATCACATGTGGATTAAAGATTGGATGAATACAATTAATTATCTCAGAATGACACTTAAAAATTATTTGTTCTTAACCATAACTTACTATGTTTCAGCAATGCTTGAACAGTCTAAAATAAATCAAACTGAAGAGGAGATACTTAACAAGTATAAGTAATTTAAATGTTTTGTTAGTATTTGTGCTAAAACTTTTGGAGGTGGGAGGGTGGTAGTGGAGGGCATCAATTTACCTGGTTGGATGTGGCACACCACCATTTCCTCTCATCATCTGAAAATAGCACATACACCAAACATCCTCAAGTACTTGTTGAGATATATTCCACTCTCTCTCTCTTCCCTTACAATATTTGCCCTCTACAGCTCCCTGTGGAACTATCAGAGTTATACCCTAATGCAGGGCCAGCCAAATGCTGCACAGTGTGCAGACGTGCGGAAGTGCTGCATGTGTGCGACAGCAACATCTGTTATTAGACATGTGTCCTAAATCAATGGCAGGGGCTCCACTTGCCTGTTTATGTGGTACAAGCAAGAGTGCAACATACCCAGTCTCGTTTACCCCTGGTGACCGTAACCTTAACAGAGAAGTACTGAGAAATGGCAGGTACTGTGAAAAAGCAAAGGATGGGAGATCTGGTTTCCCAGTATTGCTAAATGTGAATATTAGAATAGATCTTCCTACATATCTATACCAGTTATATCTCCCTCCCCCGTATGACAGTCATACTAGTGCTAAATCTCTGATGGTTGTTGAAAGGAACAAGGAAAAAAGTTTATTGAATCATTTTAGTTGTTTCCTTTTATTCATTCTTTCTTGGCTCTGTATACAACTTGTGCAATTATTTTTTGTAGCCGTTGGTGAAAACTCACAGTGTTTGCTGTGCCACCGAATAATAGGCGGCAAGTGTAAGTTTTCAACTGAAAGACACTACAATACATATCACAAAGACGAGTGTAGTGTACTCAACAGTGAAGAACGGCAAGCAAAATTAAATGTCCTTATGAAAATGGATGAGACACATCAACTCGATTTTACTGTACGTCAAAGTAACTGATACTTCTTGAACTCTTAGTTTCTTGTGCTACATTTATATCTATTTTACTGTATGCCGTACAATGTACTGTTTTCAATTTTCCAGAATGACAACCACACAAAATCTTCACTGTGAGCAAGTTTTAAAATCGCATTAAGAATTGCACAATCTGGGAAACCCTTTTCCGAAGGGGAGTTTGTGAAAGGGTGTCTGACTGATGCTGCAGAACTTGTGTGTGACATGAACGTTAGCAGGTTTCAAGAAATCAGTCTATCCAAACAAACAGTGACAAGACATATCAGTGCCATGGCCAGCGATGTGGACAGGCAGCTAATAAATAAGGCTAAAGACTTTGTTGCTTTCTCTGTTGCACTCGATGAAGCAACAGATCTTACAGATACAGCCCAGGTTGTGATATACTGGTACATACGAGGTGTCGACAACGTACTTTGTGTAACAGAGGACATTTTGCACTTAATACCTTTGAAAGGGACTACTACTCCAAGCTGTAGAGCAAGCGATTGATGGTGTCAGTATGGACTGGAATAGGTTAGTCTGTGACCACAGATGGAGCACCATCAATGCAAGGCCATCAGAGAGGACTCGTAGCACGGATGCGCAAAAAGCTAGGGCGCACAGATGAGACATTGTATGGAATTCACTGCATTCTGCATTGAGAGGTGCTGTGTGCAAAATCAGTAACATTAGCAAACGTCATGCAAATTGTTGTAAGTACTGTAAACTATCTAAAGACACATGGGCTTACGCATCGCCAGTTTCGGCGGTTCTTGGAGGAATTAGGAATGGAGTACGGCGACATACCTTACTATACCAAAGCACGCTGGCTCAGTTGAGGTAAAATGCTGAAAATATTTTTTTATTTACGTTTGGCCATAGTAACATTTTTACATGAGAAGGGAAAAAGTGAACCTGTGTTGGAAGATCCTTGTTGCATATCAGACCTTGCATTTCTCGTGGACATTACATCTCACATCAACAGCCTGAATGTCAGTTTGCAAGGTGAAAATAATTTAACTTCTGACATGTTGGAAAAAGTAAATGCCTTTCAAAGGAAGCTTGCGCTTTGGGTGAGCCAGCTATTGACAAAAAACACTGCACATTTCCCGACTCTTGGACTGGTCAATAACTGTAAAAATTAAGGAACAATTTCGAGCACGATTTGCAGATGTTACAAGTTTGTCTCCTGTCATTCGCCTCTTTGCTTGACCGTTCTCGTCGTCAGTTGAAGATGCTCCGAATGATCTACAGATGGAACTGATCAACCTACAGTGCAATACAAGACTGGAGGACAAGTTCTTTGCAGTGCGAAGTACAAAAGAATTCTACGAAAATTTTTCACAACAAGAATTTCCACGCCTGCACCGAGAAGCCGCAAGAGTTATGTCCATGTTATGGTCGACATATGTTTGTAAAAGATTTTTCTCGGTGATGAAAAGAATAAATCAAGGTTTCGATCAAGCATAAGTGATGAAAATCTTCGCGCAACTGCTAGCATTTGTCAATGAGCCGTGCTTTTCTGCCTGATATTAACAATATCATTTCTCATGACCAGTGATAAACGTGTTTGGCTTTATTCCTTTCATAATTAAAAATTATTGTTTACTAACTGTGCATTATTGCCTCATTCTGCTCCATGTTACATTATTATCAGGAAAATTGGTCATTAAACCGATTGTTCCAATGTATACTTACATTTAGGTTTTTTTTGTTTTTTAATGTGTGAAGGGCTACGCTCAGCTGAAGTCGATAAAACATAACATTCATCTAATTGTCGGTTATTATGCAGATTTCAGATGGAACTGATGAAAGATATAGCAATAATGGTATAGAAATAACAGGTGATCATCGAGAGGTCTGCGGTTATCATTCTGTTCAGAGGTCAGTGAGGCAGAAATTATGTGGGTGTAACTGAGGGCACCGAGAATTAGTTATAGGAAACCTTGCATTAGTTTAATGTTATTTGAAATCATGGAAGATGCTAGCTAAGTGCTCTCTTTCTTAAATACTAGATCAAAAACATTACGTGTATTTACGTGCCACCTGTCAAGCTGCCTTAATAAAAACCCACGGTTGTTAACTGTATTACTTGTCTTACTGGGTTAAACTGTTAACATAAAAGTAGACGTCTCAATGAGCAGACTGTGACAGTATTTTAAATGTTTAATACGTGAAATACCTTCCCATGGTTGGCTTGCAAGCTGTAGAAAGAGCACTAGAATGCGCCGGTACAGAGTATCCCACCAAGTGGATAAAGAGACATTTGTGCATAGAAACATGCACTACATGAACGCTGATGGCTGCGGCATGCACGCTGTGACCCGGAAGTTGCACATGTGCAGGAGCACCACACGCATGCAGAATTTCTGGCCGGCCCTGTCCTAATGTCTTAAGTCCTATCAACCTACCCCATCTTCTGGTTAGTATTCTCCATGTTGTCCTTCCGCCACTGACTCTACAAAGAACCTTATCTTATCAGTCTATTTACAATATAATGTCATACACAATGTAGTGGACAATTAAATTCTGTCAGGCAATTGTGAATCTGTTAGCCAATCATGCCAAATACACAGTATACAAGATAGTGAATTAATATGAAACACAAAATATATGAAAACAGTACAATGAAAATGGGTGGAATGTGGATTAACTGACCACTGATGCACAGTTTTTATCAGTATGTTGGATTACATATAAAATCCTGAATTAATTAATTACAGCATAAGAGATGAAATTTAACTTTTTTAACAGTGAGTCATTTATTGGATAAGAACTTAGGACCATAAAAGTAGAAATAAACAATAATATATAAACAATGCTACAACATTATAATTTAGTGGGAGTCTCTCCTACACAATAGAAACATTACACAACAAACAACAGATTTCTATGGTAAACACAATGTAAAACTATTTATAACTGCACAAGAACACATTATAGTTCTTTCCTGGGAGCAAAAAATTGACTAATTGTAAAAAATTATTTTTCCAATATTGTTCCAGAACACACTACATTCACACCAACCTTAAATTGGAAACAAAGGAGACTACAGTGCATTACACATTGAGCTACTATGCTGGCATTTAAAAGTATGTGCTGATTAATATACCTGTTCCTTCTGCTTCTTCAGCTTCAATATCGACAAGTGGTTTTCCAACCATTGCAGTGTCGTCGACGTTATAATACAGTTTTGAAATTTTGCCATCATAACGACTTGTTATTGTCACAGATGCTTTGTCACTCTGAACTTCACATATGTTATCAAACTGTTGCACCACATCACCTGGTTTCACATACCTGAAAAAGATAAAAATCATCTCCAGAAAATGCATGATTAGTGACACAATACTGAGCTACATGAAAGTGAGTGTAACCTCACACAAGCAAATCATTGGCACAGATGGAAGGACAGCAAGACACAGCAGAATGCACAAAAGGTTAACAGCAATTACTGATGACACACACACACACACACACACACACACACACTGGTGGAAAAAGAAGCTACAAGAGTTGACTTACAAATGAACAATCAATGATGTAATAACGAACATGATTGGCGCCATACACCATTCCAATGCACAATTAGAGCTCACACTGTCCTATAAGTTCCACCTCAGCACAACATGGGACTCAGTTGCTATCATGTCACTGTAGTATCACACTGTTAGTTCTTGGTCTCTACTTTTGCTATGTCTCAGGTTTTCCCTCTCTGAATTACTTGACAGAATTTATCTGTAGAGCCATCTCCACTTGCCTCATTCCTTGTTGTTTGTTTTCACTATTTGCAATCGGTGATACGCTGTTGACAGCTGCAGACTGATTATTCCATTTGAGTCATTTCCGGCATTCAATCAAATTTTGGTAACAATAACTGGCAACAAGGTAAAAGGTTAGCATAGTACTGTGGAATCAAATCCCGTGAAACTTCTTGTAAACAGCAACAGCAGTTTCGACAACAGCAACAACATCAGCACCAAAGTGAGTTGCTTCATCAACAAAATTCAGCTCCTGAAGGATCAACCCAGTACAGGCAGAGGTCAATTCCCACGCATAGAGCCACCTACCCACATTTCCGTCATGTATCAGCGACGAAGAGGGATACTTACTTACAGTGACTGCAACAGCACTTCACTGCCTTTCAAGTCGCAGATGACAGTTTCCAATGGCCACTATTCTTGTCTTGGGCTTCTCCGGAGATGTTTTTCTTACTTAAGAAGTTGGCTACTCTCTTGAATCCTGTTGCTCTCAAATTTGAAGAAATGTGCACTTTATTTTCAAATTATTATTCACTAAGATTCCAGGTGGTAACATCATCACTCCTACACACAACCTTGTCAGACATATCACTTCTGGGTAGCTGATTTATAAGGGTTAAGACACCAATGTGATTGGTAACCTTATATACAGACTCCAGAGACATAGGTGTCCAACTGGCTTCCAAACGGGAAGTATGCAAATCAGCTCAGAAACTAGAAACTAATCATTGGAAGATAGTTTGGCAATTGCACACTCTTTCAAAATTGCATAGGCAAAATATGTGTGCCTTATGGCCCAAATGCAAATAGGGATGGTCCTGACCCCACACCATGCCACCAGGAATGTGAAATAGCCGTAAACCAGTTCCAAAATGGTAGTGTTGTGTTACATCAATATCAGATATATCAATGGCCTCTGAAAAGTCAGTTGTACCCCATTAACATATGCAGCATAGACTTTCATCATGCTCAGACTGCTTCACTGCACATCCACGTGTAGTGTGTCCAGATTGCTGGGCACACTGCACCCACTGTGGAAAAGCTAGGCATCTCCACCTCTGCCATAAACAGTCAGGATGATCAAATTCAGTTCCTCCCATGTATCCAGCAGCTGTGCATAAAGTACAGGCAGTAGTTTCCCCAGGCAATCCTTTATCCAACAAGTTATTTATAAAACTCACAATTATTCCAATGACACCTGTTTCTAAATGAACACTCGCCTATGTTCCCCAGAATTAGTAACATATGATGAAGGTTCAGATTCAGGGCCAATTCACAATGGCCACTGCCTACAAGAAAGTCACAGAATCAATACTGTTGTATGTTGTCGATAGCCACTCTGCCAGAAATATTATCACCGTGGATGACTTCTTGTTGTTTGGCTTCTCCATTTCAAACCCAGCAAGGGATGTGCCACAAATTTTGAATCTCATATCTCCTCATGGTCAGACATGACGCCCCATTTCTGATGAGCATGGTCTACTTCATTCTCCTTACTGATAGCTGTTAAGTAGGAATTCTGTCTACTCCAAGATGTTGGGGTGAAACTAGTTGAAATGAGCACTTGGTCAACACCTCTGGAAGTAGTAAAGAAACTCAACTGCTCCCTCTGGCTATGCAGAGACTTAAAATCAACTATAGAGGTCCAGACACCAGTAGAAACTCACTGCATACCACATCCAAAAAACCTCATCACAAATCTTGCTGAAAGAGAATATTTTTCTAAGATTGCTCTTGCGATGCGTATTTGGAAACACCATTAGATGAGGAGACAGGACATTGTAGTTATCAGCACTCCCTTCAGGTTGTACAAATACAAATACTCCCCTTTTGGGATATCTATCACTCCTGCAATCTTACAGAGGGCCCCAGAACAACTAACCATGCCCATCCCTATTTGCTGTAACTATCTAGATGACTTAATCATCACAAGAACTATACATCAAAAACATTTGCACAAAAGAATTACTCACAGACTGAAAAGGAGGCATTAGGAATTGCATATGCAATTAAGAAGTTCCAGGTATTTTTATTCAGAGCAAAATTAACTTTCATCATGGATCATACACCACTGGTAGCACTATTCGGACCACACTACACGGTCTACCAGAATGAACAGCACAATGCGGAACACTGGGCATTTTTCCTGCACAACAACAATTTTGCATTTATTTTGTATCCCCACCAGCAGACAGATGAGCTGGCAAGGGGAGAGCAGCGGAGCAGTTTGGAGACATGCCATGGAGGCAGCATGCGTCGCTCAATAGGGACAGATCCACTGACGGAAGTTTTACTTGCAAGCAGCAGTACACAGAGCAGGCCAGTGCTCACCCTGAGCTCAACCACCATGGACCTCACCTTGCACTTCATGCTGAGAATTGCTGTCATGTAGTTAGTTATTGGGGGGGGGGGGGGAGGAAGAAGAGGAGGAGGAGGAGGAGGAGGAACAGGAGTAAATGTGGGCACTGACACTGATACACCACAATGCGGACTTGCTTCACAACCTTGCCTTGTCCAGCAGAGGGCATGGTGTCTGTTGGGCAGTTCTCTTCTCTGCTCTCACTGCCCCCAAGGCTGTTTGCTGCTTTTGACAAGTCTATGGAAAGGTGGGAGAATTACCTGTGCTGGTTCTTGCTGCACCACCAGGTGAGGCTTGCACTGATCCAGTAGATATGGCCACCCCATTGTTGTACAGCAGCATAGGTTCATATGAAGTTGTTCAAAATTTGAAGATCTCCACTTTGACAAACCTTTGTTGGTTGCTTACGCAGTATTTCGGTCATCAAACCCACATGCTGACAGCACGGTTGCAGTTAAACCAACACCACAAGTGCCCGGAAAGGCATATACGGCCTGGATCACTGATTTACAGAGCCTCTTGCACAAATCTTGTGTTGAGTGTCTCAAATACGCTACCTCTTATGCAGACTCATTAATTTGGGATGACATTGTCCAGTTAGCTCCTGATCCTGATGTTCAGGCTAGGACAGTGACCTTGTCCCACCCTTTTCTGGTTACTATCGCCTGAACTGTGGAATTGCACGAGCTAATGGCAGCAGCATGGGATGTCCTTTCTGATAATTGGCAGGTGGCAAAATTAGGTGTGCATGGTAAACAGCTCCAGGTGCCCCACGGTGTACCCACACAACAGTTTTCAGGTCCCTAGCACTATTCTTCCACTGATTGAGTGATCCAGCTGTCCTGCCCCCATTGTCATTTCTTGCCTGTTTGCCAAGACTGCCCGCACATGGAGGCCACATGTGAAATACACAGTAGTCAGATACAACATTTGACGACTGTTTGTGACAGTCGGTGGGATACGAATCAGTAGTCAGACACCCAAGTCCTTTCCTTGGACTCTGTGGCTGTCTCCGCCACCCTGCACGTGTCACCCCACTGTATTTTGCTAACAGAGACAGTGGATGGGCGACCGGTCAAATTTCAGATAGGCATGGGAGCATCGGTCAGCCTCATTAATTTGGATACATCACAGGCTGTTGGGGCACCTCGGGTTGCAACAGCTGCTACAGCAGGCTGTGTCTTATAGTAAAAAATGCATTCCCTTGCGGGGACAATTCTCCATCTCCACACGTTACAAGAATGTAGAACACAAACTTAAATTTGCAGTGGTCATTTCACTGCTGACTCAAAATATTTTTGGGCTTGATGCTGTTTCTGTTTTTGGCTTCCAGATCATTGATGAAGTGCTTTTTGTGTCTCAGTCTATTCCTTTTCATGATTTGGACTTCTTAGTGCAATTACACAGCCTGCTGTTTGAGAATACTTTGGGCTGGGCAGAAAACTTCAAGGTAAATGTTTCTCTTATGCTGTCAGTGATACCTAAATTTTGTCGCCCATGGTAACTTCCCTTCACCATGGGTGACATGGTAAAGACAGAGTTGCAGCACTGGCAGGATCAAGGAGTCATTTCTCCTATTTCAACAAGTCAGTTGGCCACCTCTTTGGTGGCAATTCAGATGACTGACAATGCCATGCGCTTTTGTGGCAATTTTAATGTGATGGTCTATACACAATGTTTAATGGATTCATATCCCATTCCACAGCAGACAGATTTTTGTGAAGTTGCCGGTGGTGGTGGTGAGGGTGGGGGTGCGTGTGGAGGGGGGAAAAGGAGGGGGGGGGGGGGGCAGTCAGTAATTTCCAAGTATCAAAAATTTATCAGTTTAATTACTTGCCTTGAGGGATCTCATCTTTGCCGGGAATTTATCAATGCTATTTGGAGCAGTTGATTCAAGACACCTTCTTGTGTCAGTTACCTTCATGACATCTGGTTTACGGTCCCTACTCAGGAGGAGAATTTACAACACCCTCAGTCCAGTTTTCCAATGCCTCCTGGAGAATGGCCTTCATTTCAAGCTGAAAAAGTGCAGTGTTTTCTCCCCAAAGGGTAATTTCTTCAGTTGTGCTTAGTAAGGATGGTTTCAGCTCTACAGATGGCCACATCAAAGCCATCATCAACCTGCCAGTGCTCAAGAACCTGAACGGCTCCAGTCTTTTTTGGGTGAGATTTTGCACTATGCTCAGTTCATTCTCTGGGCCACACCAATCTGCCAGGATCTTAACTGGTTTCACCAGAAGGGCGTTAAGTTTGTCTTGTCTGCAGATTGTCAATGGGCTCTTCAGTCTCTCAAACAGAGTTAATGCTCAGCTCCCTGTGTGGCTTCCTTTATGCTGAGTAAACCATTAAGTCTGTCCTGTGGCATATCCCAGTACAGCATTGGTGCTGTGCTGTGCTGTCCTGTCCTGTCCTGTCCATTGGAACCCAGATGGCATTTAACAGCCCATTGCTTACACAATGGAAACGCTTTGGGATCAGGTTCCTCCTCATCACTGACCACAAGCCATTGATTTTCTAATATGGCCCATGTACCAAGGTTGGTTGGTTGATTCTGGGGGAGGGGATCAATCAGTGCGGTCATTGGTCCCATTGGATGAGGGAAGGTTGGGGAAGGAAGTCAGCTGTGCCCTTTGAAAGGAACCATCATGGCATTTGCCTGAAGTGACTTACGGAAATCATGGAAAACCTAATTTTATTTGATCCAATATAAATGGTTCTGAAAGCCTTTGACTGTGAATACAATAGGTTCGTTTATAAATAACTCATCTGCTAACAGCCACGATTTTCTTTATTTTATTTTTCACATGACACGTTTCGGGAAATGATTCCCATTTACAAGTGAATTTTTTTTGTTTGTTATGACATTTCTATGTGATATTATCGATGTGTGAGAGTCCGCTTCATTTCATTGACTTTAAGTTTCCTTATGGTCCATTTCTGCAGAGTCTCACACACCCTAAACATCACACACAGCTTCTTGTACATTTTTAAACACTGATAACATTTTTTCAATTTTTAAAAGTGTACAAGTTGTGTGTGATCTTTAGTGTGTGTGAGACTCTGCACAAATGGACCATAAAGAAACTTTAAAAGTCAACAAAATGAAGCAGACTCTCACACATCAACAACATCACATAGAAATGGCATAACAAACACAAAAAATGCACCTGAAAATGGTAATCATTTCGCAAAACGCGTCGTGCGGAAAATAAAATAAAGAAAATTGTGACTGGTAGCAGATGAGTTATTTATATACAAACCTATGGAAAATCTAAATCGGGATGGCCAGACGCGGGTTTGAACCGTAGTCCTCCTGAAAGCGAGTCCAGTGTGCTAACCGTTGCATCACCTCGCTCAGTTACATACCAAGCTGTTGGTTAGGAGTGCCCACAGACTGCGGTACTGGGCCCGTTCCTCAGTAAATATTGTGATGATATTCCTTACAACCTGACTACCCAGCATGCCAATGCTGATGCGGTATTGTGGCTTCTGATGGGCCCAATCCAGAGTTCGATCAGCAGGTGACTCTTGTGTTCACATTGAATGATGCGTTTCAGCAAGCCCTGTCACATTTTCCATTAAGGGCATGCTAAGTTGTGACAGCTGCTGTTACTGACTGCTTGTGTGGAAAATTGTTTTGGCTATCCAGTTGGGTTGGCTGGAGCACTTCTCTTCTGGTGGAGATCAGGCATGGCATACGTTTTTCCTCCTAGCGATTGGCTCAACATTGTCCAAGGGCTCCTCAGGCATGCCATAGAGAAGAAATGCTGTCAGGTGGTAATAACCCAGCACTGCGTCCTCTCACACTCCAGCTGCTGCAAGTGATGCACTGGGGTATGACCAGTGTGAAGGTGTTGGCACAATGTTACATCTACTGGCTGGTGATCGATCGTCACATCAAACATCAAGTGCAGACTTGCAGGGTCTGTGCACAGAACCAGGCTGCATTGCTGTGCCAGTTCTCTCTTTGGGCAGTCCTGGAGCAACTTTGGGCCAGAGTGCACATCAATTTCGCTGGTCCATTTTTGGGCAGTATGTGGTAGTTGGTGGTTGACACATTGTCCAATTTCCTGTACGTGCCAAGCTGACCTCCACATTATTGATTGCCACTATTTGTAGATTGTCAATTATTTATGCCACTCAAGGGTCCCTAGGATCCTCACGTTCAATAACATTGGGCAATTGGTGTCATGGGTGTTTGAAGACTTTTGTGTCCACAGTGGTATTCAGAATGTGATTACCACTGCTTCTAACTCGCAGGTGGAGCACTTCGTATGTAGATTCAAGACCCAAATTAAGAAGTCCATGTCTGCCTCTTTATACAACGATGCATTGTCGAATTTTCTGGCTATGTACCCTGCAAAACCAGTCAGAGGGTACAGTCCGGCAGAATGTTTGCATGGGTGCTGCCCTTAGTCACATGCCATGGACCAATGTGCACCACCATGTTTTCCTCCCGGGGCTGCCAGTTGGATCCAGTCCTTAGGCTGGCAGCAGGGATGGGTGCCAGGGCCATGGTGGGCCAAAGTTCAATAGTTGTTTGTGGTAGTTGTTGGTGGAGAGCAGCTGACACATCATACAAAGCAGCTGCTTTCACATCCTATTAGGGCACCACCGCTGAAAGCCTTCTGGTCAGCTGAGCAGCAAGGTTGATCATGACATTGTTGCAGGGGTGGGCTCCCACTTGCACAGGCCGGGCACCCCACTGCCTCCCTCCTGCACCCTTTGATGCTGCCCTTTTGCTTGCAGCCTTGAACCCAGAGAGGCTCACACTTCCACCTGCCAAAATGGAGTCCACAGATTTCGCTCTGCCTCCTTCCCCTACTGCTTCCTCCGCGACTCCCCGCTGCCAATGGAGGTGGCCTCCTGCCCACTGTCACAGGCAGACTTGCTGTTGCCACACGCATCCTCCATGTCCTTCCACCTTTCCAGCAGAGCCACTGAACTTCAGTGATAGGTCTGCTGTTGCTTTCTCCTGTGCCCTCTCTGGTTCCGCACCGGATGTCACGGCCCAAGCACAGCTACTTTAGGCCCTATGTGACCTATTCAGGGAGAAGGGATTTAGTATCCTTGCTAACGGACACTGCAATGAATGCAGATGATCTGGCATAAGTAGAACAGTGGAGTCCTTCAGAAGCCTGCCATGGAGGGCACATGCGTCATGTAGTACAGGCAGACCTACTGATGAACTGTTTACTTGCTGGTGGCAGTAAGGGGATTGGGCCAATGCTCACGCACAGCTCCACTACCACAGACCTCGTCTTGTGCTTCACGCTGAGTTTTGTTGTTGTGTGGTTATGCGCTAGTCACCCATGCAAGCTGCATGCTGAGTATACTGCCGTGCAAGCCTCTACATGGGTTTGGATGCATTGCTTCCTGTAAGTTGACTTGCATGTCAAGTTCTGTTCTTCCCACAGGGTTCTCTTCACTGGATGTTATCAAGCCACTATCAGCTTGCGATGTGCCCGCATCAATAATGTAGAGTAGAGGCTTTGTCATGCCTGTGCAGATATTAAAAGTTAAATACAAGGCATCAATGCAATACACACGGGACCTGACCCTGCCTTTAAATAGCAGGACATCTTACGTTTCCCATAAATACAGAAAGGAGATAGACATTTGAAGGATTTCCCATAACAAATGCCCAAACTGCTGCAGACATGCACTGCAAGCCAACCCTGAGACAAATGATGCACTATGTTCTTCACAGGTGGGCCACACTCATTTCAAAAGTCAAAAAAACAAGAGTTACAAATCTGTTATTTTATCTACCACTATCTAGCAGTTATCAATGATGTCCCCATAATAGTCACTGAGGCAGATACACAGTATGCCATCCCGGCCACAGATTTTACAATTACTTCATCATGGGGACTGGCACAGGTGAAAGCGCTACCGAGACAACACGCTTGTTAGCTAAGTTTAAACACGGATGTGGAAACCACAGAGTGCAACTGTTAAGCTAGGTCCTATCAACAACATCCTGCCCACCACACTCCCAACTTTGGCCACAGTATCGCTATGGGAGAGATGAGTTATACCACTTTGTTATGACCCTTAACGCCCATCTCTTAATTCATTCAATGTCTGCTGTCATGCCTACTTGAAATGGGTTCCAAATGCTGGAGCAGTGTTTTAGAGTTGGTTTCACTAACATCTTGTACGATATTTTCTTTACAAATGCACTACTCTTTATCAGAATTCATCCAAAATATCTATCTTTCTTTCACCTTGTCTACTAATAAGTTTACATGTTCACCCAGTTGCTTCTTGGTATTAACACCAAATGCTTAACTCTTGTACTGGATTCCATAAGTTTGTCACAAATACTGCAATTGGATACCATTTGGTTCTCTCTCTTTATTATGGCTATGCTCTTACATCTACCCATATTTAAAAACAGCTATCATCAATAACATCAGATGGAAATCCCACTCAAGGGCTTATAAAGAAAGCTGGAACATGTGATGGATACTGACTACTAGCAAGCATACTAAGAGCCATTAGCCATTAAATACCAAAACCATTTTGTTATTCTCTGCAAAATTAACATGAGCTAGTTCCTTTAACAGGTATCACACTCCACAACATTACTAGTGTTTGATGTTTCACAAAGTCGAATACACTCTGGACTGAATGCTTATCCCGTTCTTCTTCAGACATACAGTTTTCCTACATTATGGTGATGCCAGATTAATCTCTGAATTTGGAACGTGACTACAAAATTTTGAATTTATAAATAAATGATTAAGTTTTAATAAAGTGCCTACTGCAAAATGAAAATCTCATGTGCATAAACAGGTTACCACAATGAACACCGAATGAAAATATGTTTTCTCAAATAATCTTAATTACATAGCTCTTTGCCTAGTCATCATCAGTCCCATTTATGAAGTTCCTTGGTCCAATGAAGTCTTATTTTTCATTGCAGATGTAATCTTCTGGCATTTCCTTGGACAACAAGTTTTTAAATAAGCTTTGAACAATCTCCTCCCCATAATTACAGCTGCCAGTTTAACAACCAAGTCTTTCATTTGACGGAAAATGTCTGTCGATATGTGTAGGTTACTTTTTTGGGGCCAGTTTTACAAGTTTCTCATTGTTCTTGAGGAAATTTTTCTTTTTCATCCACACTTCCACAGTTGTTGTGTTCAGTATATACCCTCCAATGAAATCTTGATTCTGCAAACAGTCGACTGCTAAGACTAGTTTTTTTTTTTTGTTTGTTTTTTTCCTGGCTGTATCTGCTTTCATCAAGCATCAATGAAACTCTAGCCACTTATCTGGGTGAAATGTCTTTTATCTCACCTGTAAGCATAAAATTATGGACAACCGTAGATCTGCTCAATCCCCACAAAAGTAAAAAAGTTAACAACTACCAAAGCAATGAAAGTAAGAAATAAAATAATACAATCAAGGAAAATACCTGAACACTTCTAAAGTGAAAAAATGTAGGTTTTCCTACTTTGGTTGATGCCAATCTCTGTGCAGCTTTGATGTAAATTGCTGTTCTCCATTGCATACTACAATTATTGAAAAACAACTGCAAAGAACTTTCAAAGAGAGAAATATGTTGTAAACGTAAGTTAGCACAGATTCTCTGGCTGTACATTATCATATTGAGAAAGTAAGTGTACTGTGACCAGAATGAGCAGTGTTTTTTTTTTTTTTTAATTTCTTTTCTTTTTTTTTTTAACAGTTGGCAATACAGAGCGGTAAAAGGGGTGGGGGGTGGGGGGAGAGATCCCCTGAACAGAATAAGCATCACACGAAAACAGTATCATGCAAACTCATGTTGTAGTGTCCACATGCATGAAAGATGTCGGTAAGAAATCCTGCCAAGTGCAAGCTCTGATTTGCTTCCTACTTGCAGAAGGAATAACACCTATCAAAATATTTTCACAAATCAAGAAGGTTTACAGCAAAGATGTTATGAATAGAACGAGTGTGTTTAAGTGGTAAAGGGAGTTCAGTGAAGGCAGAACAAAGGTTCATGATGAACAGAGGAGTGGAAGACCTTCCATTTTGACTGATGAGTTGACGCAAAACATTGAGGAAACTGTTTGTGAAGGCTGCCAATTGACAGCTAATGAAATTTCTGTGCTGTTTCTACAACTCTCCAAAACTGTCTTATAACAGAGAGCCACAGAAATGCTGAAATATCAGAAACTGTACATGAGATGGGTTCCAAAACAGCTGACAGAGCAGCACAAGTAAAATCTGGTCAATAGCGCTCGTGAGTTTCTTGATCGATTTCGACTGGAAGGTGTGGATTTTCTGAGCTCTAATATGACTGGAAACGAAATGTGGGTGGTTCATTACACACCTGAAACAAAAATACAGTCATCACAGTGGCGTCGGACAAATATCCCATCTGCCAAAAAATTCAAAATCACAATTTCAGGCACAAAAATCATGGTCTCAGTGTTTTGCAACCTAAAAGGCATCATTTTGGTCGAATTTCTGCCTCAAGGAGTGGCCACAACAATACTGTGAGAGCCTTTAAAAAAAAGGGTGCTTAAAAAGAAATGGGGGGTGGGGGTGGGGGGTTGGAGGGAATACTGATGAAAGAAGTGTTCTTGTTGCATGACAACACCCGTCCTCACACAGCCTCAGCCAACAAGACACTCTTGGACTCATTTGGTAGGGATGTTTTGAACCACCTCCCATATTCCCCTCACTTAGTGCCTTCAGACCGTTATCTTTTCATCTCCCTAAAGACACACATGATTGGAATTAAATTTTGAAATTACGAGCAGGTGCAGAAAGAGCTTCTGAAATGGGGGAAGGAGTTAGCAAGAGAGTTCTTTGAGGAGGGTATAAAGAAGCTCTGTGCCATGGTTCAACACATGCATGAATGAGATGGTAATTGTGTGGAAAAACAGTCAACAAGTTTATCAACTATATCCTGTATTTTTTAAAATATACTTTTACTAAAAAAATATAAAAAATCTAGTACACTTACTATCTGAAAATGCATTGAAAAATGATAAAATGCTTGAAAAATTGCCTAAGAGTGTAATGATTTGTACAGATCTGTAGTATTTCATCTTTCTGTCAGCTTTTTCACTTTCCATACCACAGGAACCCATCGATATTGGATGGAAGATTTGTATCTGTTAACTGACTTATGACCATAACTTCCTAGGAATTTCTGATTTATCTTTTGTCAGTACCTGATCATGGAAATTATTGCAGAGTTTGCCATAACCTGACCACACAAGTCCACATGGTGTCATCCTTTAGGTATTAACAGGTTGAATCATGTGACAAGCCCACTTTAATGCAAGCTTTTTATTTCATCAAATGACCTTCCATTAGGTAAGTGGAATTTCTGTTCCGAATTGATAGAGCTAAAAAAAATAATGGATCTATCTGTTTCAATCTCACATTTGAATTTAACTGCTTGAAAATGGCATCTTTCACACAAAGAAAACCCTTGTACTGATGGTACTGTAAATTTTACATCAAACCACCCAACTCCACATAAAAGGCATTTTTTCAATTTTTCTATCAACTGAGTGTTCAAAATTCCTTTGTCAAAAAATGAACATGATGATGAAACAGCAATAATAAGACTTTTTACGTAACATATATAAGAACAGTTTACTTTACTTTGAAAAAGTGAGTACAAGGATTGCATCTGTCTTTCGAAAGTATAAAATGAGAGTATCTTTTGAAACCACAAATAGCTTGGGGTCTATTTTGAATTTGGTTACCCAGACTGTGGGGCCTGTTACGTTGGCCAAACAGGAGGGAGGCTGGAAATTAGGTCACATTGCGTCAGAAAGAAAGGAAGCCACAGAGAGACTGAGTATGGCTGCTCATTTACTTACAACAAAACATAGCTTTACTTGCACCAATACATTGCCTCCTACCTTCCAAGCTTCACACAAGTTCTCCTGAAAAACTTGTGGGACTAAAACTCCTGGAAGAAAGGACAGTGCGGAGACATGGCTTAGTCATAGCCTGGAGGATGTTGCTAGAATGAGATTTTCACACTGCAGCGGAGTGTGTGGTGATATAAAACTTCCAGGCAGATTAAAACTGTGTGCCGGACCAAAATTCGAACTTGAGACCTTTGTCTTTCACAGGCACGTGCTCTACCAACTGAGCTACCCAAGCACAACTCACGGCCGCACCCCACAGCTTTACTTTCGGCAGTACATTGTCTTCTACCTAAAAACCTTCATAAAGGGTCCTGAGTTCAAGTCTCGGTCCGACACACAGTTTCAATCTGCCATGAAGTTTCATATCGCTGCACAGTCTGCTACAGAGTGAAACTCTCATTCTGGAAACATCCCCAGGCTGTGGCAAAGCCATGTCTCCACAATATCCTTTCTTCCAGGAGTGCTAGTCCCACAAGTTTTGCAGGGCAACTTCTGTGAAGTTTGGAAGGTAGGAGATGAGGTACTGGTGGAAGTAAACCTGTGGTCAAGGGTCATGAGTCATGCTCAGTTGGTAGAGCACTTGCCTGCAAAAGACAGAGGTCCCGAGATTGAGTCTCAGTCCAGCACACAGTTTTAATCTGCCAGAAAGTTTCAATCAGCATACACTCCGCCGCAGAGTGAACATCTCATTCTGGGAACAAAAAATAGGTTGTTGACTTTGATGTGAGGCTGTTGCATAAGGGTGAGAAGGGCGTGTTCCCTGACATCCTAGAAGAGCTAGAAATCTTTTGCCATCAGAAAAATGTTAGTTGCAACCTGAATAATGATTAGCTCATTATGAAAAATGCCCATTTTTGGGAATTATTTGAGAAGTGCTTGCTTGGAAGCAGTGAAAAATATGACCCAGGGGATACGAAATAGGTCCTGACTTCTTGCCAATATCTAGCAGCCACTGATGTATTACAGTATGAGTATGATGGCTATAATATTGAACTTGGTAACTTTTTTCAAGTTATTTTGGTTTAGATACATGTACACTGTTGATAAAAGAAATTTCAGTGTCTTGTTTTATTGTATTTATAATTAAAAATCTGTACGAAGTGGCACAGAGATCAATAATCTTTACATCCGTAATGGATTGGCAAATCACACCAACAATCTACCCTGGTGATATTTTATGCCATCTATGAATTATTCAGTAAATAATATGAGCCTCATACCTTGTCACAATGATTAAAATAAATAAAAGAAAAATTATACAAATCAGTTCCCATAGTCACAGCATGCATAATGTGCCTCCTAGCTGTTAATAAATTTTATGGATCTGATTTTACCTATGCTTTTAAAGATTAAAAGAATAACTGCTCACAAGGAATGAGTCTGGCATTTTTTATATCTTCTGACGTTGACTGTTAAATGTGGTAGTAAGCCAGTACAGCAACGTCAGTAATCTTACTTGTATTTTATTTTATTTTGTTCCTATGTATCACATAATTCATATAACGGGTGCCACAAAACAAACCAATGTGTTCTCTGCACAGCCTACCTTCATTACACAGTAGTCTTTAATGACGTGACAAGCATGAACAACCAGGTGTAGACGTACTAGAGCATGTATAACAACTATGAAATACTGGTACGTAACTTAATATACAAGTGATATAGGCTATGTCGTGACCTGTGATTTCTGTATACTATGCTCTGACTATGTACTACTTATATTCTTAGCATTGATAATGGATAGATACTAGCCAATGTCTGAATCTGCTATAATAAAGCTACAATGGAAACAATGACTGACTGCTGCTCTTTACCATTTTGAAAGCTCTTTATTTCACAAAATAGGACATAGTGTGGCAATGAAGAATACCATGACTTTCATATTCAACACATGTTGTGAATATGCTGTTGTAACACTTCATGTTCTGAACCTGACCACTCCATGTTTAAAACAAGTAACACTGTGAAATCGAAAGTCAGCGTGTCAGCAAATAAACACTTCTGAAGATGGCTTTTTATTTTATTGACAATTTGACAAGATATCAAATTTTAAGTGGACTGAAACAATGGTATCAATTAAAAACTTGCTTACTTTTTATCATTTAGAAGCCCCGCCGCTGCCACCAGTACATTGGCATTTTGTTACTTACAGCAACCAGTAAATTCTCATTACAGACCAGTTTGTGATAGAAGTATCCAATAACAAGTGGTCAGAATGAATTATTTCTTTGTAGTCAACAGTCCACTGACTACAGTCACTTTTGGACTGAAAACTTTTATAACTTTGGTTTTTCTATTCACTGACTACAGTCACTTTTGGACTGAAAACTTTTATAATTTTGGTTTTTCTATTCAGGATGAGCCCTGCATTGTGGTTGACATAAATCTGTTTTAGGGGCTCTATGTTTCATTCTAATATTTGCATCTTTATTTTTCTCCATGTTAAGCAGCACAAATAATTTTGGGACTCATCCAATCAGAAAACAATGCTGTTTCTGCCAGTCATGATTAACCCTTTTGCATTATGAGTAACAGCCAAACAAGAATTCAACTGATCACAAAATCAATCTGTCACAGAATCAGTATCATCCAGCATATGGGCAATGCTGTCAGTAATTATTTGAAAACCTACAACTTCAAATCAACTATAAATGCTCAATTAAAAATTGATATCTATTCCATTCTGTTTCTAAAACATCTAACACAGCATACATCTGGGTGTGCAAAATTGTCCCAAGGACCAAAAGTATCTGCACAATTTGTTTATACATTTCCTGCTGTTACAAAAAGTATGGTAAGGAAATGAGTTTTAACCACAGTAATCGCACAGATGTGTTTATAGTGAACAGATAGTTTATGCTGTAAGAAAAGAGGATAGTCATTGATATGCCACAGAGCTCATTTCTGAATTTGCACAAAAGATAACTTTTTGTTTAGCAGCTATTCTTAGCAACAACAGGAAGGAAATACAGGGTTTTCATGTACCATCAATAACAAGATCATCAGAGAGAGAGAGAGAGAGAGAGAGAGAGAGAGAGAGAGAGAGTACAAGCTCAGATTGGTGACAGACAGGACAGGAAGTTGATGATGACATTATCAAAGACACCATCACAGATTTTACATGATGTTATTTATGGAAACCACAGAAAACCATATCTGGATGGCCTGATGGGGAGCTGAACCACAACTCTTACAAAAGTGAGTGCACTGTCTTGACCACTTCACTCGGTCTCAATAATGCAAACCTATACAGGGTGAAAAGTATTTAAACAGACCAACTCTGGGAGGTTGTAGGTGACATCAAAACAAATATTTTTCCCTAATGTCAATTTTTTTGTATGAGGAGTATTTAAACCGGTAGTGGAAGATTTCTCTGGCGGCAAATTAATCAAACCAACAAACACATTTCCATTTTTTTTATGACCAAGAGACAACACATTAACACAACCCAATTTCAATTACAGTAGATTTTCAAAAATGCCTCCATTGACACGTAAACAAAGATTACACCGTCGGATCATGTTCTGTCTGACACGGGCAAAAACCCCAGGAGTATCCTGAATTGTTCCTGCTGCTGCTACTATCCGGGCAACCAGATCCTCTTCTGATGCAACAGGAGTTGCGTAAACAAGGTTGCGCATCTACCCCCACACAAAAAATTCCAGAGGAGACGTATCTGGGGATCGAGCAGGCCGTGGTACAGGACCACCTCTGAACCGCCAGTCCAGGAATCGACGACTGAAATGTGCCGGCGTCCTGTCATGTTGGAACCACATGCATTGTCTTGTAGGGAGCGGGACGTCTTCCAGCAATTATGGCAAGAAAATTGTAATAGTTCCTGCCATTTAATGGCCTAGGTAGCAGATACGGCACAATTAAACAGTCCCCAACACCGACCCACACATTAACGAAGAACCACACTTGATGAGCACTAGTAACTGTGGCATGTGGGTTATCCTCACTCCAAACATGCAAATTGTGCATGTTGAAGACTCCATCACACCCAAACATTGCTTCATCAGTAAACAACACAGAGGATGGAAATGTAGGATGCATTTCACTGTTCCAGGTACCACTGCGAAAACTGTGCTCTGGGTAGATAATCAACTGGTTACAGGTTGTGGACACGCTGTAAGTGAAATGGATGTAACAATTGCTCTCGAAGGACTGTTCTTACATTCGTCTGATTCTTCCCAGTGTTACGTGCAATTGCACAAGTGGTGATTGAAGGATCCCGCTCCACATGCTGCAAGACAGCTTCCTCAAATTGGAGCGTGCTTATTGTGCGCGGCGTCCCTGTCCAGGTAATCTGCTAAATGACCCAGTCTCACGCAGACATTGGTACACAGTAGCATAGGTTGTATGATGCAGGATACGGCGATTAGGATATTGTTGGAGATAAACCCGCTGTGCAGCTCGTCCGTTGTGATGTGCTACATTGTATGCACCAATCATATCAGTGTACTCACTCCAGGTGTATCGCTCCATTAGTAAACAGAGACAATGCACTACTACACTGGTGGACAGCAGTTCCCTGCAACTGAAGAGCATAATACGTCCTCTAACAACTGAAGATTGTAATACACCCTCTAGCAACTGAAGAGCGTAATACGACCTCCACCGGTTTAAATAATCGTCATAGGAAAAAAAGTGACATTAGGAAAAAATATTTGTTTTGATGTCCCCTAAAACCTCCCAGCATTTGTCGGTTTAAATACTTTTCACCCTGTACAATCAATATACAACGAAGAAGATACCTGCAATCCTAATGCACAAGCAGTTATAAGGCATGTTCAGAAAGTAAGTGTGCTAGATTTTATATTTTTTTTTAGAAAAAGTGTATTTGAAAAAAAAAAAAAAAAAGATAGAACAGATTTGAATGCAGGTATACAATCAAAAGAGATGAAACCATAAATCTGGAAGATGAAATACCTTTGACATTAACATACCATTCTTTTATAACCACCTCTGTAATACCTTCTCCAATGTCAGAGAGTTTGAATGAAACTTTTTCTGCTAATATTGACATTACTTGAAAATTTCTTCGTGACTGGTCTATAAAAGTGACTGGCCTCAATCTCTTGTTAAAAGTATGCTGTGGAATGCTACTGGAATATTTTGCTGTTGTTGGCAGGCATGTTAAAACCTAAGAAAGACAAAAGAATTACACCAAATTACTTGAAATAAAAAGAAAATTAAAATAAAAGATACAGGAAAATAACTGAGGGTGAGTACAGCAGTAACAACCACAGTATAAAAGAAAAGAAAAAAAATTAACAGCTAGAAAAATGCTTACAAGTTAGTGAAAGTGAAAAATTGTTGGGACATCAAAACAGAATATTTGTTGCAAAGCAGCAGCCTACACACACACACACACACACACACACACACACACACACACACACAGGAAAGAGAGAGAGAGAGAGAGAGAGAGAGAGAGAAGCAACACAATGATGATAAAAGTATGAAAACAAAGAACGAAGAGCTTGTCATCCGCGCCTACTGTGAGTGATATACAGGAGAAATCCCAGTGCATATCTTATGACATCCTCAAACAATAAATGCAGTTTTGTGTGCATAGCAGTGGAAAATTCTGATTAAAACTTTTGAGTTGAACTGTCACTACAATCCGAGCCTTCACCTTTCATTCCAGTGATTTCAATAAATAAGTCAACTGAGCACCCCACATTACCTGATTCAAAGCTTCAATCTACCAGTAACGTGTTCCTGTTTTGTCAAATTTTGAGAAAGACTCTCCAACATACTTTGCCCGATTACTAGCAGAACTAAGGGATAGAGCAAAGGGTGACTTCAAGACAGCGTATGGGTTCTCCTCACTATTATCTCACCTAGGAGAGATATTGGAAGAGACAGGATGGAGAACTTTTCTAGAATTTGGAAAAATAGAGTAGCTTGAAGCTTTTTGTTGAGTTGAAGGCACACGAGCTGAGCAAGAAAGGCAATACCTGGTTTTGCAAATGGTTTTAATCTCTAAGGACTTTCCATCAAAAATCTAGGTCCTAACTTAGAAAAATAACCATTCCGTCAGAGTTATGATTTACAGAAATAGCCTCAGCACACTCCACTCATTTCTAGGATTCTCACTGCACTGGTTCGGCATCATCAGCATTCATTAGTGCCATTAGAAACGGATCAACAGTCACTGTTGGAGATGGTAATGATATATCGAAAATAATAATATTTTGAAGAAATAATATTGATATTTATAACTTGATATTATGCTGTCAATACATATACAATATTGCACATTTCCACTATATGCATATTGCGCTATCATAATTTTATTTTCTATATTGTTTTATTAATTGGGTCAAAGCAACTGCTGTTTTTCATAGAGCTTATCAAATAAACTTAATAAAATGAAAATTCATTACATTTTTTAGTACCACAATGATGTATGACATGTATTAAAAACATTACAGACATTGTTAGATTTTCTTGAAAGTGAAACTTTGAAAATGGCACAGGATGTGAGGACATATTGGAACTCCGCAGTCCACATGATGGAATGATTTTTGGTTTTGTCAAACATGGCAGCATTCTTGTTTCTTGGCCTGAATCCCTGCCAATGCTGACTATTATGGAGCTAGAACTGCTAAAGTAGTTCAGAGCTTAACTTATTTAGTGTGTCAGACAGGAGAATTATTGGGAGAAATGAGTGTCAGCAATAATGGCAACTCCACTGCTAAATTGTTTCCTCCAGTCAATAAACGTATGCTTTCCAAAAGTGTGCTTGATACCAGCTATTCTCAAGAAATTTGACATGCGATCTCAGGAGGTTTTTTTTTTTTTTAACCCAAGGATCAAAAACAAGTCTTTCTGGGTACAAATTTATCAGCAAGAGCTCTAAACTAGATTTTAAAAAAACATATTGCAGTCCTGGCAGAAAGGTATCATCATTGGAGTCAGAGACTAAAATAGAAACAATAATAGATTCTTCATATACAGGACTATTACAAATGATTGAAGCGATTTCATAAATTCACTGTAGCTCCATTCATTGACATATGGTCACGACACACTACAGATACGTAGAAAAGCTCATAAAGTTTTGTTCGGCTGAAGCCGCACTTCAGGTTTCTGCCACCAGAGCGCTCAAGAGCGCAGTGAGACAAAATGGCGACAGGAGCCGAGAAAGCGTATGTCGTGCTTGAAATGCACTCACATCAGGCAGTCATAACAGTGCAACGACACTTCAGGATGAAGTTCAACAAAGATCCACCAACTGCTAACTCCATTCGGTGATGGTATGTGCAGTTTAAAGCTTCTGGATGCCTCTGTAAGGGGAAATCAACGGGTCGGCCTGCAGTGGGCGAAGAAACGGTTGAACGCGTGCGGGCAAGTTTCACGCGTAGCCCGCGGAAGTCGACGAATAAAGCAAGCAGGGAGCTGAACGTACCTCAGCTGACGGTTTGGAAAATCTTACGGAAAAGGCTAAAGCAGAAGCCTTACTGTTTACAATTGCTACAAGCCCTGACACCCGATGACAAAATCAAACGCTTTGAATTTTCGGCGCGGTTGCAACAGCTCATGGAAGAGGATGCGTTCAGTGCGAAACTTGTTTTCAGTGATGAAGCAACATTTTTTCTTAATGGTGAAGTGAACAGACACAATGTGCGAATCTGGGCGGTAGAGAATCCTCACGCATTCGTGCAGCAAATTCGCAATTCACCAAAAGTTAACATGTTTTATGCAATCTCACGGTTTAAAGTTTACGGCTCCTTTTTCTTCTGCGAAAAAAACGTTACAGGACACGTGTATCTGGACATGCTGGAAAATTGGCTCATGCCACAACTGGAGACCGACAGCGCAGACTTCATCTTTCAACAGGATGGTGCTCCACCGCACTTCCATCATGATGTTCGGCATTTCTTAAACAGGAGATTGGAAAACCGATTGGTCGGTCGTGGTGGAGATCATGATCAGCAATTCATGTCATGGCCTCCACGCTCTCCCGACTTAACCCCGTGCGATTTCTTTCTGTGGGGTTATGTGAAAGATTCAGTGTTTAAACCTCCTCTACCAAGAAACGTGCCAGAACTGCGAGCTCGCATCAACGATGCTTTTGAACTCATTGATGGAGACATGCTGCACCGAGTGTGGGAGGAACTTGATTAACGGCTTGATGTCTGCCGAATCACTAAAGAGGCACATATCGAACATTTGTGAATGCCTAAAAAAACTTTTTGAGTTTTTGTATGTGTGTGCAAAGCATTGTGAAAATATCTCAAGTAATAAAGTTATTGTAGAGCTGTGAAATCGCTTCAATCATTTGTAATAACCCTGTACACAGAGGCAACAAAAGTCATGGGATACCTCCTAATATTGTGTTGGATTTCTTTTTGCTCAGCATGGCGCAGCAACTGAACATGGCATGGAATCAACAAGTTGATGGAAGTCTCCTACAGAAATATTGAGCCATGCTGCCTCCATAGGTGTCCATAATAGTGGAAGTGATGCTGGTGCAGGATTTTGTGCACAAATTGAACTCTTGATTATGTTCCATAAATGTTCAATTGGATTGACATCAGGCGGTCTAGGTTGCCAAATCATTTGCTCGAACTGTCCAGAATGTTCATCAGATCAATCATGCACAGTTGTGGCCTGGTGATATAGCACATTGTTATTCATAAGAATTCCATCACTGTTGGGGAACATGAAGTCCACAGATGGCTGAAAATGGTTCTCAGCTAGCTGAACATAACCATTTCCAGCCAATAATTGGTTCAGTCATGTCAGAGGACCTAGTCCATTACATGTAAATACAGCCCACATAATTATGGAGCCACCATCAATATGCACAGTGCCTTGTTGACAACTTGGGTCCATGGCTTTGTGGGGTCTGCGTCACACCCAAACTCTACCAGCACCTCTTACCAACTGAAATCGGGACTTGCCTGACCAGGCCACAGTTTTCCAATCATCTAGGGTCTGACTGATATGGTCATGAGCCCAAAAGAGGTGCTACAAGTGATGTCATGCTGTTAGCAAAGGCACTTGCATCAGTCGTCTCCTGCCATAGCCCATTAACGCCAAATTTTGCTGCACTGTCCTAACAGATATGTTTGTCATACATCCCACATGGATTTCTGCTGTTATTTCATGCAGTATTGCTTGTCTATTAGCACTGACAACACTATGCAAACACCACTGTTCACAGTTGTTAAGTTAAGGCTGTCAACCACTGTGTTGTCAGTGGTGAGAGGTAATGCCTGAAATTTGGTATTCTCGGTATACTCCTGACACTGTGGAGATCTTGGAATATTGAAATTCCTAACAATTTTCAAAATGGAATGGACAATATGTGTAGCTCCAACTACCATTCCGGATTCAAAGCCTATTAATTCCTGCTGTGCAACCATAATCACATTGAAAACTTTTTCACATGAATCACCTGAGTACAAATGACAGCTCTGCCAATGCACTGCCATTTTATACCTTGTGTATACGATATTACTGCTATCTGTGTATCTGCATATCGCTATCCAGTAACTTTTGTCACCTCAATGTATATGATTACTTCACAAGTTGCTAACACTGAACGCTCCCCAGAAAATGTGAGAGCCTTTTTACTATGCTGTGAAGCTTTAGTAAGCAGAAATATCACTCTACTTGTTGAAACCTGTAGCTACCAATCACAGAGCAAATCCTTTGAAGATAGGGAAAAATCTCAAGCATGTGTACCCGACACACTGTTTAAGCAAGACAATATTTAAGTGTTGTTGCTATTTCTGTAGCAGCTAGAAGGCTGGCAGAACAATCACTTTAAAAAAAAAAATTATACTTTCCTTTCTATTTAAGTGACTACCACAGAACTATTAGAAGTCCTTTAAACCAAGACACATTCACAACAATGAAATACTCCCACTCTTACAATAAAGAAAAATCAGCTTTCTGTAAAGTGTGTGGGAGGAGGGGTGCTTTTTTTTTTAAAAGATTTTGTCAAATATCCATTTCTTTAACAGTGACAATATTTTTAAATTAATAATTTTTTGTTAGTATTTACCTCGATACCAATCCTGAATATCATTCCATTGAGCCAACAACTGCATCTACATCTGTATATGTATTCTGCAAGGCACCACACAGTGCATGGTGACGGTGCTATGAGTAGTCATTCCCTTTCCTGTTCCTCACAAATGGAGCAAGGGAAAACTGACTGTCTCTATACCTCCACACAACCCCTAATTTCTCTTATCTTGTCTTCACAGTTCTTACATGACACATACAATGGTGGCAGTAGAAGTGTTCTGCAGTGTCACAAACACCAGAGCACTCAACTTTCTCAACAGTGTTTTGCAAAAAGAATGTCATCTACACTCCACGGATTCCCATTTGAGTTCATGAAGCATTTCTGTTGTACTTGTGTGTTGATCGAACCTGCCAGTAACAAATCCAGCAGCAAGATTCTGAATTGCTTCAATGTCTTCCTTTAATCCAACCTAGTGGAGTCCCAGACACTTTAGAACTACTGCAGAATGGGTTACACAAGTGTTCTGCATTATATATGAGGTACACTTCCCTAGAACTCTGGCAATAAACCAAAGACAGCCATTCCCCTTCACTACTATTGACCTTACATGCCCATTTCATTTCATATTACTTTGCACTGTCATGCCTAGATATTTGAACAATGTGACTGTGTCAAGCAGTATATCACTAATATTGTAATCGTAACTTACAGAATTGTTTTTCCTTCTCATCTGTATTACTTTACATTTTTCTTGATTTAGAATACACTGCCAATCATCACACCAAATAGAAATACTGTCCAAGTCAGCCCATATCACCCAACAGTTGCTCAATGACAATAGCATTCCATATTCTACAGCATTATGAGCAAACAGTTGCAGATTGCTGCTCACTCTTATCTGTCAGGTTGTTTATGTAATATAGAGAAAAAGAGTGGTCTTATCAGAGTTCCCTGGGAGACTTCTGACGATCTCTGATGAAAACTCACCATCCAGGACAATGTACTAGGTTCTGTTATTTCAGAAGTCTTGAAGCCACTCACATATCTGGGAACCTATTCTGTAAGCGAGGACCTTTGTTAACAGTTTGCAGTTTGGCACTGTGTCCAGTGATTTGCAGAAATCTAGGAATATGGAAGGAGCTTGTGTCTTTCACAGTAGTTTGGTTGGTTGGTTGGTTACTGGGTGGGAAGAGGGGGGGGGGGGGGTAAGTGACCAAACAAAAGATAATCATCAGTTCGTTGATCCAAGAGTGGTGAATGCACATGTAGAGATGTCCATGGAGAACGTTTTCTGATCTAGTCTGGCTAAAAACAAAACAGACATCCTTTGCATTGTCAATAACTAAAGCAAGATGAAGGAAATAGGGAATTCAGCAGGTGGGCGTTCCTGGGGGTCTGCAAGGAACAGGGAAAGCCCCACCCACAACATAGGACAGTGGATTCCTTCCATGAGTAGCAGAAGGAAGTACCCCGTACTGCAGTAGTGTCCTTGATTGTGTGTAGTTTATTAGATGGGACAGTAGCTCATCAGATGTCATTCCATTTCTGAGCGAGCAGAGATCTTATGTCAATATAAGTGCTCCTCTATCCTAACAATCAGTCAGTTCATTCCTGGGATATCCACATGACTTAGAACCCACAGAAAAGCAACTAAGCAGGCAGCACAATGAAGGTTAGTGAGAAGGTCATGAATAGCAGAGACCAGAGGGAAGCAAGAATAGCATTGATCAATAGCATGGAGACTACTCAGTGAATCAGTACATTTTAAAACACGATCAAGGGAGACATGTTTAGTAAAATGGAAGGCTCTGCTAACGGCTACCAGCTCTGCCATAAACACACTTCATGTTCCTGACAATGAATGGTGTTCCATACCAGCAGGAGGTGTAAAAGCATATCCTTTCTGATCCACAGTTTTAGAGCCATCAGTGTAAAATAAAGTAGCACCCTGGAACTGTTGAAGAACTGAACTTGATAGACGATGAAAGGCCACAGGGGCAAGACTAAGAATTCAGAAGACATCGATCCTAATCTGTGGCCCAGACATCCACGGGAAAGTGTGCAGGTAAACAGGGGGAGCATAGTCCGGGGAGGGGAGATCAATACCTTGCCAGAGAGAAGCGAGGCGCACTCCAACTGGTAATCCCACCTGACAGCGGGTATCAGGAGGACAGCATCCTTCGTACGTAAAGAGAATGGGATATGTGGGATGATCAGGGAATTGTTGAATAGTGGTTCAATAGGAGACCAAGAGCTGGTACTGCCAAATCTGAAGAGGGAAGATCTCCATTTTGGCAAGGAGACTGTCTATGGGAATAGTCTGAAAGACACCAGTGGCCAGACACTCGCCATGTTGGTGGACTGGATCTAAGAGCTTCACAGCTGCCGAACCGATCCGCACCCCAAGATGTGTGGGTAGGGAAGCTGAGAGGTTAAGCTTCTACATACAGCTAGTCTTCAAGTGGCGAATATGGGGCAGCCGGGTCAGACTTTTATCAAAGAGGAGGACCAAAAAACGGGAATGTGCTACAACATCAAGGTGCTGGGTAGCCAAGTCGAGTTTCAGGTCAGGATGGACCACAGTACAACAGCAGAAATGTGTGACCTATGTTTTTGTAAGGAGAGAATTGGAAACCGTGGGAAGGAGCCAATGCAGATACCTGTCAATGGTACCTTGGAGCTGGCATTCAGTAGAGGCTACCGAGTAGGAGCTGTACCAAATGCAAAAATTGTCACCATGTAAAGCAGTGGTGACCAGTGGCCCAACAGCAGAACTAGCCCACAGTTGGCGATGAGGAAGAGAGTGACACTCAACACAGAGCTCTATGGATGCCATTCTCTTGGACCTGTGGCGAGCTGACCGAAGTGCTAACTCTTACTCAGAACAACTGGCGGGATAAAAACTGACAAATAAAAGTTGGTAGGGGGCCTCGAAAGCCCCAGTCATGGAAGATGAGTAAAATGTGATGACACCAAGCAGTGTCGTATACCTTAAATAGGCCAAAAAGGACTGCAATACGGTATTGAGGTTTAGCAAAAGTATGTCAGATTGCTCCTTCCAACCTAAGCAGATGGTCGGTGTGGATCATCCCTCCCAGAAACCACACTGATAGGGGGCCAAAAGGCCCCAAGATTCAAGAATCCAGCATAATCAGCAGGCAACCATAGTTTCAAGCAGCTTACACAGTACATTGGTCAGGATAATCAGCTGGCAACTGTCACGAGATGTTGGGTTCTTTCTTGGTTTAAGGATTGGGGCAATTATGCTAGCTTGCTATTGTGAGGGGAACGTCATCTTGGAGACAAATATGGTTGAAGACCCTGAGGAGAGGATGCCTTTGGGGATCATTGAGGTGTTGGATCAGGGCCTAGGGCTGTGTTGTGGGACGAGGCAAGAGTCTGAAGAAGTTCCCAGTCAGTGAAGGGTTCATTATAGGATTCAGTTTGGTGGGGAGTAAAACATAAGGAGATGTCTTTAATTTGTCGCTTCTGCAGTAGAAAGGTAGCCAGACAGGAAGACGACACTGATGTTGTTGGAAAGCGGGTCACAAGGTGTTCTACAAAAAAACAATGAATTGGTGAAAAGACCATCCTGTAGGACAAGACCAAGAACAGCTGTCGATGGTTGGTAGTCCATAAGACAAAGGAGCTTGGCCCATGCTGAGATGAAGAGGCATATATCTCCAGTGAAGACACACAGCACTCCCAGCATTCCTTCTTACGGTGTTTGATCAGACAGCAAGCCTTGGCATGAAGTCACATAAAGGTGATAAGGTTGGTCTACGAAGGACTTCAGAAGAGGAAATACTGTTATGTAGTTCTGATAAGATAACAACAGTACCCATTACAATTTGACTGAGTGATCACTTGACCGGTGGCCAGGTTAGATGTGAAGGGGCCAGGAGGACCTGTCACACCACAGGATCACAGCCTCTCATTTGTGGAGATGGAACCACACCCACAAACACTGGTTTCGAATCCAACTGTGTGGGGGAATCAGGTGTGTCCATGGGTACCAGAGGGGCCTTGTCCCAATTATTCTTCTTCTTTCCTTCATAACCTTTGGTGGACAAGGTTTGTTCAAGGGGCAATCTGCAGTGAGCGTGGGGACATATGAATAGTAGACAGCCCTGGGACCCACAGGCTATGGTTCCTTCAGCCACTGTTTGGTGTCAGGCCTCCGGTCTTGTGGTTGCTAGGGAGAGTGATCCTGAGAGTGAGCCCTGTCACCAGTAGATGCTGAGGAACACTTCTCTGGCCAAGTGCAGACAGTTGTTCCTGAAGAAGGTACCATGGGAACCATGGGACAGGAAGATGGTGACAGATCTGGTTTGGGGATGAGCGTGATTTTAGCATAATTTATCGTCAGGATGTAGGCGCTCGTATTTCTTCCATGTCTCAGTATGTAATAGGCAGTCAATAGATTTGTATTCCTGGATCTTCTGTTCATCGTTGTAAACTAGGCAAACTGGCAAAAACGGATGGTGACATTTTGCACAATTGACACACAAAGTTGGATGTTTACAAGGATCACCTGTTTACAAGGAACATCTTTGTGGTAATTAGCAGTTGCCACATTTTGGGTCCACCAAGCAGTGGAATGACATATGTGCAAAGCATGAACATCTGAAGCACCTCATAGGCAGTAGGACATATGGTTTCACATCACACTTGTACACCATGACCTTAACTTTCTGCTGGGGGACATTTTCTTCAGAAGCTAAGAAAGACACCTGTATCTATATGATTATCCTTGGGCCCCTTTTGTACACTCCAAACGGGGGCTCTCCATATGGGCGCCACCCAAACACAGCAATGGTTACATGGCCCGTAAACCATTTCCCAGAGTCCCTGTGCCCCAGCCTGGGCACTACTCCTTGGAAACCACTGCCCAGAGTCCCTGTACCCCAGCCAGGATGGCACATACTCCTTGGCTTACATGGTGAGCTTCCAACTCAGGCACCAACAATATGATCCCTGCATGGTCAGAGGACTACCACCATGCAGAGGTACTTGACAACCCTCTAACAGACTGGCTACCATGCTCGGTTTGCAAAGAACGAAAGGATGCTGGTTGGTTGGTTTGTGGGATTGAAGGGACCAGACTGCTAGGGTCATCGGTCCCTTTTTCCACGGACGCGAAACATCCACAAAGAATAAAAACTAACAATGGAGACAACAAGAGATGACACAGGACAATAAAGACTCAGACAGAGACATGACAAAAAAAAATTAAAATCACACACAGTGTGACAGTGGTTGGCCAACCATAGAGACAAAAAAGGAAAAGCCAAGCATCAAGAAACACACTAAACAACTCAGTCTAAAACCGTAGGCCAAAGACCAGACTCAACACAAAATAACGACAAACAGATCAAGTGATAAAAGCCCCCTGCAAGAATAAAACGCAAAACTAAGCCAGCCATGGCAGTGTCATCTGTTGAAAGTGCAGGGAGCGTATCAGGCAGCGCAAACGTCTGCCTGAGTGCAGTTAAAAGGGGACAGGCCATCAAAATGAGGACCACCGTCAAAGCTGACCTGCAGCGACATAGAGGTGGGTCCTAACAGCGCAATAAATAGCTGTGCATCATCCGGGTATGGCCAATGTGCAGCCGGCAGAGGACAACAGACGCCTTGCGACAGACCCGCAAGGAAGTGCGCCATGCACCGGTAGCATCCTTGATGGCCCAAAGTTTGTTGGGTAAAGGTAGGGTGTGCCATTCTTCACCCCAGGTGCAAAGTACCTTCTGCCGCAAAACTAACCTGAGGTCACTCTCTGAAAGGCCAATCATCAAGGCCGGTGCACCTACAGCCTGTTTGGCCAGTGTGTCAACTCGTTCATTTCCCGGGATGCCGACATGACCCGGGGTCCACACAAAGACCACAGAGCGGTCGCAACGGGGTAGAGTATGGGTGGACTCCTGGATAGCTATTACCAGACGAGAGTGAGGGAAACACCGGTCGATAGCTCGTAAACCATTCAGGGAGTCACTACAGATAACGAAGGACTCACCTGAGCAGGAGTGGATATACTCTAGGGAGCGAGAGATGGCGAACAGCTCGGCACTGAAAACGCTGCATCCAGCCGGCAATGAGTGTTGTTCACAATGATCCCCAAGAGTAAGAGCATAACCGACATGACCAGCGACCATTGAACCGTCAGTATAGACGTCAGAGCCTTGAAACGCAGAAAGGATTAACAGAAAGCAGCGGCGGAGGGCATCAGGAGGGACTGAGTCTTTCGGGCCCTGTGCCAAATCGAGCCGAAGGAATGGGCGGGGCACACACCACGGGGGTGTACGCAGAGGGGCCCAGAAAAGAGGTGGAAGAGGGAAAACCTCAAGCCCAGAGAGAAGAGCTCTCACACGAACTGCGATCGTACAACCCGACCGGGGCTGCCATGCGGGAAAATGGACGACGGACTAAGGGAACAGGAGATGATAATTGGGATGCTTGGACAAGCTACAAACGTGTGCAGCATAAGCAGCCAGTAATCGTTGGTGCCGGAACCGCAATGGAGGGACACCTGCCTCCACAAGTATGATATTGACAGGGCTTGTCCGGAAAGCTCCAGTGGTGAGTCGTCTCCCGCTGTTAAGGATGGAGTCCAGCAAGCACAATGCGGAAGGGGATGCCGAACCATAAGCCAGGCTCTCATAATCTAGTCAGGACTGAATTAACGGCTGGTGCAGCCGTAGAAGGGTAGACCGATCGGCACCCCAGATGGTGTGGCTTAAGCAACGAAGGGTGTTAAGATGCCGCCAGCATGTCTGTTTAAGCTGCCGAATATAGGGCAGCCAAGTCAACTGGGTATCGAAAACAAACCCCAAAAACCGATGCATCTCCACCGCTGCAAGAGGTTCGCCGTCAAGATAAAGCCATGGCTCAGGGTGAACAGTACATTGACGGCAGAAATGCATGACGCAGGTCTTGGCAGCCGAAAACTGGAAGCCATGCGCTACAGCCCAAGACTCCGCCTTACGGATAGTGCCCTGCAGTTGTCGTTCAGCAGCTGCAATGCCAGTAGAGCTATAGTAGAGGCAGAAGTCGTCAGCATACAAGGAAGCTGAGACAGACATTCCCACCGCCACAGAGAGCCCATTAATTGCAATTAACAAGAGGCAGACACTTAAGACAGATCCATGCGGTACCCCAACCTCCTGAACTCAGGAGGAACTATGGGAGGCCGCAACTTGCACGCGGAAGGTATGAAGTGACAGAAAATTTTGTATGAAAATCGGCAGCAGACCCCGAAGACCCCAACCATGATGCGTAGAGAGGATGTGATGTCGCCATGTCGTATCGTATGCCTTCTGCATGCCAAAAAATATGGTGACCACATGCTGATGGCGGGCAAAGGCCATACGGATGGCAGACTCCAGGCTCACCAGATTATCGGCGGCAGAGCAGCCCTTACGGAACCCACCCTGAGACGGAGCCAGAAGGCCGCGAGATTCGAGTAGCCAACTCAACCGCCGGCTCACCATGTGTTCGAGCAACTTGCAAAGAACGTTGGTGATGCTAATGGGGCGGTAGCTGTCCACCTCCAGTGGGTTCTTGCCAGGTCTCAAAACAGGGATTACGATGCTTTCCCACCACTGCGACAGGAACTCGTCCTGAACCCAGATACGGTTGAAAAGGTCTAGGAGGCGTCGTTGGCAGTACACCAAGAGGTGCTTCAGCATACAACAGTGGATGCGATCTGGCCTGGGAGCCGTATCAGGAAAAGTGGCTAGGGCACTTTGGAATTCCCACTCACTGAACGCAGCATTGTAAGATTCAGGGTGGCGTGTGTGAAATAAAAGGCTCTGACTTTCCAAGCACTCTTTCAGGGAGTGGAAGGCCAGTGGGTAATTCACAGAAGTGGAACTCTGAGCAAAATGCTCCGCTAAGTGGTTTACAAGTGTGGCGGAGTCAGTACAGACTGCTCCATTCAGCGAAAGCGCAGGTACGCTGACGGGGGTACGATAGCCATCAATTCACCTAATCTTGGCCCAAACCTGCGATGGAGAGGTACGGAGGCCAATGGTGGAGATATACCTTTCCCAGCACTCCTGCTTGCATCGGCGAATGAGGCGGTGGGCTCGTGCATGGAGCCGTTTGAAGGTGATGAGGTGTTCCAATGAGGGACGCCGCTTGTGATGCTGGAGGGCCCCCCTGCGATCTTTAATCACCTCAGCGATCTCTGGTGACCACCAAGGCACAGTCCGTCGCTGAGGGGACCCAGAAGAACAGGTAATGGCAGATTCTGTGGCAGTAACGATGCTGTTGGTGACTGAGTGAACCACCGCATCAGTGGCATCATTGGAAAGAGGCTCAATAGTGGCAATGGAGCTGAACAAGTCCCAGTCAGCCTTGTTCACAGCCCATCTACAGGGGCGCCCAGAAGAGTGATGCTGTGGTAGTGACAGAAAGATCGGAAAGTGGTCACTACCGCACAAGTCGTCGTGCACACTCCATTGGACAAATGGTAATAGGCTAGGGCTGCAGATCAAAAGGTCGATGGCTGAGCACATGCCATGCACCACACTGAAATGTGTGAAGGCACCATTATTTAAAAGGAAAAGGTCGAGTTGTGCCAACACTTGCTCAACAATGCTGCCTCGGCCTGTTGCCACTGATCCACCCCACAGAGTGTTATGGGCGTTGAAGTCGCCCAGCAATAGAAAAGGTGGTGGCAATTGGGCTATCAGTGCAGCCAGGACATGCTGCGGGACATCATCCGGGGGAAGATAGAGACTGCAGACATTAACAGCCTCAGGCATCCACTCCCGAACTCCGACTGCCTCTAAAGGTGTTTGAAGAGGGACACTCTCACTGTAAAGGGCGTGAAGGACGTAGATGCAAATGCCACCAGATACCCTCTCATAAGCTGCCCGGTTTTTATAATAACCCAGAGAGCCACGCAGGGCAGTGGCTCACATAGCTGGAAACCAAGTTTCCTGAAGAGCAATGCAGAGGAAAGGGTGAAAGCTGAGAAGTTGTTGGAGCTCAGCAAGATGGTGGAAGAAACCGCTGCAGTTCCACTGGAGGATGACATTGTCCATGGCCGAGAAAGGCGTGAAGGGACTGGGGAGGCAGATTACGCCACTGGGTCACCTGCTGCCACCGATTGAGTACCTGTGCAAGGGCTATCCATTGTGTCTGAGGGACCGGCGAAATCTAGGTCCTCAGCGGATGCCAGGATCTCCATCTCATCCTCAGATATAGAGCTTGAAGGTTGCGGTGGGGTGGGTGCCACCGCAAGTTCCTTGGTCTTAGAGGTCTTCTTCTTGGACTTCTCTCACTGCTCCTTGGGTTTCACTGGCTGGGAGGGCTTCAACGATTCAGTCTCCGGGACAGAGGAAGATCGCGAAGCCCTACGACCAGCTGCTTGTGGGCACTTATGCCACTGACAGGCGTAATCCTTTCTGCTTGTGGAAACCTGGGAAGGGAGGGACTCAAGGGTCCCCTTGCGAGCGAGAGGAGCTGAAGAAGTTGGATGCTCCTCCGGCTTAGAAACAGGAACGGACATCCCCGATGGGTGGAGGGGGGTGTTGCTCCCGAGGTAGGTGGCGCAGGAGCAACAGGGTGAGTAGTGACCCCCATGGGCAAGGGGGCATGTGGAGTTGTACAGCTCGGCGATCCGACTGGGATTCACTGAACTGATGGTGTTAGCACGGTTGTCGTAGCAGTGGCATATGAAGAAGTCATTCGAACAGGACGTAGTCGTTGATATTTCCTCTTAGCCTCAGTATAGGTCAGTCGGTCCAGGGTCTTATATTCCAACTACAGTTTAATATATGTAACTTGCAGATGCCATTCTTCCCACTGACTCTTTAACTCATCACTTCTTCAACAACTTTGCTAAGTTTCAATACACTGCACATCAAGCCACAGGATTTTCCACACTTACTTTCTGGGCTGCAAAATCTGTTAATATAGGCCATATTTCTCTGAGTGCTCATGTTTTCTGGAACCCAGCAGATTGCACATGTGACTTTTACATCAACTACACACATTGTGAGGTGTAATACACGAAGCAGCTATTAGAGTTACAATATTTTAAAAATAATTGTTACCTTCGGAACTGGAGTACAAACGGGGGACAACTTAACTGGGACTTCTTTCTTGAGGTGTAATGTATAGCAGTGATGGGTTCTCATATTAGGTGTCTATACTACATACAATTTTGCAACAATTGCCCAACTGTTGACAGGGATGTATCAAATAGATCGAAGTGCTTGCTTTCATAAACATTGCTTCATTTGATTCTTGAGTTTCTCCCGGCGTATTTGATAATCAAAATATCCACGGGTGTGCTGCCGGTCTATAGTGTCCAACGGGCACAATATTTCGGCGATCATACATGTCACCATCATCAGGTGAACTGACGGACTGAGCTCCTGTGAACGTGCCGGCACGGAGATCCGTACGCTATGGCTGCTCAGAGGGAACTGGGTTCAGTAGCGGCGGCGGCCGATTTAAATACCCTCCGCCCGCGGCACGCTCCATCCGCCGTCCGCGCCCCGCACCACGGACGCGCGGTGGAACAGATTGCGACGGCGTCTGAGATGACGTCGGTGTGATGGCTCTGTCCGCTGTGGTCGTCACACCGACGTCATCTCAGACGCCGTCGCAATCTGTTCCACCGCGCAACTGTCGCGCGGGGCACGGACGGCGGAGGGAGCGCGCCGCGGGCGGAGGGTATTTAAATCGGCCGCCGCCGTGATCGAACCCAGTTCCCTCTGAGCAGCCATAGCGTACGGATCTCCGTGCCGGCACGTTCACAGGAGCTCAGTCCGTCAGTTCACCTGATGATGGCGACATGTATGATGGCCGAAATATTGTGCCCGTTGGACACTATAGACCGGCAGCACACCCGTGGATATTTTGATTATTGCTTCATTTATATGTGAATGTAAACTGTTCCTAAGAGTAATACTAGTGAATGTCGTTTTCAGGTTTCCAGCAAGGTGGCAGTGTGAAAAATCACAAAGTTTTCATCGGCCTCATGGTTAGGCCTTAAGGGACTGAACAGCAAGGTCTTCAGTCCCTCGGTCAAGAGATATTTCATCTGGAGTTAGTGATGCCAGCCTGAAATGTGACTGAATTATGGAAGTATGTAGGAGTGGTAACATCGAGGCAATCAATGCAATATTGATTCCAGAGATGAGAAATAGTTTAAAGAGAAGTAAAAGTAATCACTCTGTCTAGTACATAAGTCAGAGCAGACAAGGGGTCCCCCATGGTTCACCTATGGCGAGAGGAACCCCAGCTGCATCTGACCCCTGCCAACTGGATTATGGGAAAAGACAGTCACGGGGTAAAGAACGCCTTTTAGCTGGGAGATTAATAATACAGACAGCTAAAAACGTAATGGACATCAGTTGGATCAACAATAATAAAATAAGGTGAGAGAAATAAACATGTCTGGAGGTGGGTGGGGGCTCAGGCAGGTGCTTCCTGGGGCTCTAATCCAATGGGGACTGTTCCTCCCACAGTTTACCCAACCTAGATCCATTCCAGTGAAAGTGTTACAGAGAAATTACACCCATTACACATGGGAGTGATACCCCTAAAATGGAAAATACAGTGTAGCCAAAAAAGGGACTAACCACATATAAATGCAATTAAAACACAGTAAAATAGGGTTGACCAAGGCAGCTGACAGAGAAGGTAGGGTTGAGGATCTCCCAAACCCAGCATGTGTTTGGAGATGCCCCAAACTGAACTAGAAAGTAGTTTGAAGTTATATCTGAGAATAAAAATCGTTTTCACATAGAAAATGGAGAACCAGTTCAAGTTTTCTGTGACAAGTCTGCCAAAATTATAAGCAAAGAATCTGCAGACACCACGGTTAGCATGGAGAGCCAGGAGGATGAGCATTCTATCAGGATGTGAGACACTGTTGCTAAGGCTCTGGAACCATACTGTAGTGCTGGCTCATTACAAACAATAAAACTATGGGTTAATCTGGTATGAACAGTCCAGGACTCTAACAAGAGCCCAGTGCAGCAGTACTATTGTGGAGTTTGTCAGAGAGCACAGTGGCCCACCAGATGTTCCATCTCCAAATAAGGAGGGGTCTTATTTGCACCCACAAATATGCACCTAGGATTGTCAAAATGAATGTTGGGTGAGTAATCACTTCTCTATCAAAATATTCCCTGGGATACCCACATGACCTGGTACCCAGAGAAAGGAAATGAACAGGCAGTATTACTCAGGTCACAGAGAAGATCATGAATAATAGACATTACAGGGTGACGAGAATAACGTAGGTAAATAGACTGGAGACAGCTCATTGAGTCACTCCAAATTAAAAAGCGGTTGAGGTCTGTTTAATAAAATGTAAGGCTCTGTTAAAGACTATCAGCTCTGCTTTAAAAACACTACATGTTCCCACCAACAAATGTTGTTTCTGATCAGTGAGGATGTAAAAGCATATTCCATTCTATCCATGGTTTTAGAGTAGTCAGTGTAAATGATGATAGCAGCCTCATACTGCTGAAGACCTGATAGGAACAGACAGGCAGACACAAGAAAGTCATGTGCATAAAAATTTATGTCCTTGAATTAGATTGGTCCTAATTCATGGTCTGGATACTGATCAAGGTGGGAGGGTCTTGTAGGGCAGGTGCGTGAGTAGGAAAACACAGACAGCACATTCTGAGGGAGTTAGGCAGAGGTGCCATCAGAGGGCTTTTAGACACATTCTAACTGAACTGATGGTGCTAGCACGGTTGTCGTAGCGGTGGCATATGAAGAAGTCATTCGAACAGGACGTAGTCGTTGATATTTCCTCTTAGCCTCAGTATAGGTCAGTTGGTCCAGGGTCTTATATTCCATGATTTTTCGCTCTTTCTGTAAGATCCTGCAGTCTGGCGAGCAAGGTGAATGATGCTCTCCGCAGTTCACACAGATAGAAGGCGGGGCACATGGAGTATTGGGATGTGATGGGCATCCGCAATCTCGACATGTGAGGCTGGAAGTACAGCAGGAAGACATATGGCCGAACTTCCAGCACTTAAAGCACCGCATCGGGGGAGGGATATATGGCTTGACATCACAGCGGTAGAACATCACCTTGACCTTCTCAGGTAATGTATCACCCTCGAAGGCCAAGATGAAGGCACCAGTAGCAATCTGATTATCCTTCGGACCCCGATGAACGCGCCGGACGAAATGAACACCTCGACACTCTAAATTGGCGCACAGCACATCATCAGATTGCAAAAGAAGGTCCCTATGGAAAATAATACCCTGGACCTCATTTAAACTCTTATGGGGTGTGATGGTAGCGGAAACATCCCCGAACTTGTCACAAAAAAGTAACCTTCGTGAATGGGCAGGAGATGCCGTTTTTATCAATTTTGACCCAGAGCGCATTTTGGACAAGCCCCCCCCCCCCCCCAAACTTGTCCTCTAAATGCTCTACGAAGAACTGAGGCTTTGTTGACAAGAAAGACTCCCCATCAGCTCTCGTACAAACTAGGAACTGGGGTGAATAAGCATCACTGCCATCCTGAGCCATACGCTCCTCCCACGGTGTGGCCAGGGAGGGAAACGTTTTGGGGTCGTATTTCTGAGTGTTAAATTGAGCCCGAGAACGCTTAGAGACTGCTGGCGGCTGGCCAACAGCGAGAGATGATGTACCACGCTTCATTACGGGTCATCTGCCCTGATGCCACCCACTCTGACCAAGGGCCCTCCCCACGGGTGCCACCCAGCACCAGCAAAGGCCACCTGGCAGGATGGTCATTGCCGGGAGTCCCGATGCCCCAGGGAGATAGGCATCTACTCCTTGCTAAGGCTCTGGAACTACACTGTAGTGCTGGCTCATTACAAACAATAAAACTATGGGTTAATCTGGTATGAACATACGTGGGGAGTTAACGGTGCAGGCATCAGCAGAGTGATCCCTGTGTTGTCAGGGTGCTACAACCAACAGGGTACATGGCGGCCCCACCACAATGGACTGGCTACCATGCTGGATATTTGGTGCAAGGAAGTCCATGGTTGTTGTCGTCTCCGCAAAAAGCAACACTGCACAGTGCATAGTGGAAATCGCACCCAGGAATATATCCTCACCCAAGAGATGGAGAACGAGTGGGACAGCAATGCGATGACGAGAAGGCTGGCTAAAGGTCGCAAAGCACGATGAACACAATGCAGCACCATGTAAGGCGCCCTTCCCCAATTGGCACGTTCTTTGTAAGAATTTTGAAACATGGAGGTCAAACCCGAGAGGGGACCATCACATTTAGGCCGAAATGTTTGAGACTCCTTTTAGTCGCCTCTTTTGACAGGCAGGAATACTGCAGGCCTATTCTTACCCCGGAACCCGCAGGGGGTAAAAAGGAAGCAAAGTGAGAAAAGCAGAAAAGGTGGGCAGCCTCCCCTGCATGATCCATACTCCTGTAAAATTTGGAAAAGGAGTACAAAGTCAAACCCAACAATCGGTCCATGTAGTTCAGAATAAAAAGCTTTTGAATGCCAGAAGGGAAGCCCTTCATCCATGGTTCACAAGATATTGTGTGAGGAAAGGGAATGCTGAGTTTCACACTAGCTTTCTAAATCCATGCTGTTTTGTTGGTAGAAGCTTTTCTCTTTTAAGGAAATTTATTATATTCAAACTCAGAATATGCTCAAGAATTATGCAGCAAATCGGCATATTGGATATTGGTCTGTAATTCTGCAAGCCAATTCTTTCCTCCTCCTTATATATGTGAGCCACAGTTCTTTCCTCCCGTTTCGTGGGATTTGCATTGGGCTAGAGATTTGCGAGCTAAGTCAGGGGCCAATGCCAAAAAGAACTCTTTGTATTATTTGTTTCGAACTCTTTCCATTTGCTTATCAATACTAAGGACACCTGTTTCTGTGTCCTCCATCCAAGAGTCTGTGTGATAGTCAAATTATGGTATGTCTGTACAATTCTTCTGCAGGAATGATTTTTAAATGCGAAATTTAAAACTTCAGCTTTCCTTTTGCTGTCTTCTACTGCCACACACTGGTTGCTGAGTGACTGACCAGAAATCTTCAACTCACTTAGCAATTTAATGTGGGGAACCAGGATTTTCTCAAGTTTTCAACAAGATCTTTTGCTAATGTATAACGGTGGATGTTGTATGCTTTGTGCATCAGTCTTTTTATAAGCACATGAATGTCTACCAGCTTTTCCCTCTCGACAGTTCTGTATTCCTTTTTTTGAACTGAGTGCACAACAACCTCTGTTTCTTCAAAATTTTCTCAGTCTTGTTACTGCACCGTGGTAGGTCCCACCTTTAATCAACTTACTCAATATGTACTTCTCCAGAGTGTGATTTACAACTGTTTAAACTCCACTCATAATTCCTCTACACCCATCACACTGGAACCACATAATGTCCATCTGTTGTTTAAATACGAGTCTAACAACCACTTACCTGCTCTTTCCAGAATACAAACTCTTAGCATTCTAGATGGATTTATTAACTTTTGTAGCCAATGTCGCTATGATCACACCATGATCATTAATCTGAGTGGGTATTGACACTGTCGATAAGGTCCACCAGCCTGTTTGTAGCTACAAGGTCTAAAATGTTTCCATTGCATGTGGGTTGCTGAACTAGCTACTCCAGATGGTTTTCAGAAAGTGTTTTCCAAACTACTTCACAAGACTGACTGTTCATACCACCAGCAATGAGAACAGACATCCGAGTCTACACTTGGTGGATTAAAGTTGCCTCCAATTAATATTGCTTGATCAGGGTACTTCCACAGTACTTAGTGTTGATTGTCTTTGGATGATTAACTGCTACAGTGCAATCGGGTGGCCAGTAAAAACATATGATGATTAACTTCAGTTCACCCATGCTGGTTTCTCACATCCAGATAACTTCGCAGTAAGACTCAATTTTGACCTTGACAGGCATAATATTTTTACCATTTGCCATTGTATTTCCTCCTCCTTTGGCATCTAACCTGTCTTTTCGATACACATTCCACAACTCGTTAAATAGGCTATGGAGGGAGGTAAATTCATGGACTTTGTTACTAGTTCTTTGGCAATTTACAATTTAAATCTTGAAATGCTGTCTTTACTTTGTACATGACTTGATACTGCCATCTGTGTGTTGACTGGCGAGCATTCATCAGAAGACCTAACCTTTTTTAAAAAAAAAAAAAAAAAATGTGCACTCCAAAAGTGCTCTGCTAACAGGGTAGCTGCTTTCTCTGTGTAGTCCACCCCTGATGTATCACACGGAATCCTACAATCCTCCACCCCATAACAGGTTCAGAAATCTACTGGCAATACATTAACAGAAATAGCAGTGCCTTGGGTTGAGATCCTCCACTCACCTCCAAACGAAAGGACTCCAATCAGTTATGGGTACAATACCACAAACTGAAAGCTCTGATTGCACCCTGCAACTATGGCCAGCAGTCTTCATCACTTCCCCCAGCCACCTGTTTGAACTGAGTATGGCCTTATAAATCAAATGAAAGGTGTCACTGATGCTGATGTGGGCCACAACTCGCTGATAATTACTTCCTGCACCTTCAACAGTGTTAGGCAGACTCTCCTCCACATCACAGATGAGACCCCCAGGCGCACCCACTGAGTGCACGTCGGACTTCTTCCTAGTCTGAGATGCTGTTTCTCTAAGGGGCTACTCTATGTGCCTAACATTGGAGCTCTCAATCTAGAAAATTAGAATATTAAGTAGAAATTTTAATATAATTGATTTCTCATTTCTAATTGCAATTTAGAGGAATTATGTTTTTTCTCTGAGCCTAAATTAATGTAATTTCAGTGAATTAATCAATGCTATGCATTTTATTATCTTAAAACAAAGAAGTCATTACAGTTTTTGCTTTACAAATCGAGCTACTTGTGTAAATAAACAACCAGAGACATTGAATACAGAATATTTTATCAACAACGTATTCCTGTTTCAAAACTAACACTGTATTTTATATAAGAATCCTGTTTTTGACATACAGGGTGTTCAGAAATTCCCATTAAAAACTTCTAGGACTTGTAGAGGAGAGATAGTATATAATATTTTGAACAGGAACCCCTGTCCAGAAATGTACCATTTCTGTTCTACGAGTGTTTCAGTTCAGATGTTTAACTCATCCACTTCTACTTGAGGGATTGAATTACACATGATGCAACACAATTATAAGGTAACAATTCGAAAGGAAACAATAACGAAACATCCATTTATCACTTAAGCACATATATTTGTATTAACACTTAAACTTTACGTTCTGTACATATAGAATGCTGGAATCTTTTTCATTTTGTAATAATATAAACACAAAATGTTTAAGTGTTGACACAAACAAATGTGCTTAAATGATAAATGGGCATTTTGTTATGTTTCCTACTGTGCCATGCCAAATTCAATTCTTCAATCAGAAGTGGATGAATTACACATCTGTGTTGAAACTGTCATAGAGTGGAAATGGTGTGTTTCCATACATGGGTTCCTATTCAAAGTATTATATACTCACTCCCCTCTACAGGCCCTGGAAGTTTGTAATGGGAATTTCCAAACACCTTGTAATGAAAATATCTATATTTCACTTCCAATACATCGCAGCATTGCTAACACTCAAGTGATTTATCAAAACGTCAATGTATTTATGCTTCAGAAAATTTTGATACCTCTAGTCAGTGTCCATGTCAGTGGCCTGGCCAGCACAACCATCATAAACCTTGTAAGACCAGGTGTTTCTCAATCATGAGCTGTCTCTCAGGACTGTCCTTAACTCAAACCTAATTAACCCCATATCACAACCATTTTTTTCAGTGGCCAAGATTGTAAGAACCTTGGGAGAAAGTGCATGCCGATTATACAGGCCCTTTCCTCAACTCCAAACATGTAGTATCGATCATGCTAACTTCCAACACATGTGATCATCCAAGTGCACACAAAAATTTTCACAACGGAAGGCATGGTTGATAACCTAGCACATACAATGGATAACAGCTCTTGGCTACCAAATTCGATAAATGCTGCTGTCACAATGGTGTTAGCCTTATACCACTAACAAAACCAGGGAAATTGAAAAAAAAAAAAAAAAATAGTATGGACTTTCAAGCACCAAATACTAAAGACCATTTGGGAGTCATTAGCTAATTATCAAGCATTAAGATCAAGAACTGAGGACTGTCAACACCTGCCAATGTTTGGTGATTTAAGTATAATTTTGGATGTGGGCGAACAACAGACCTTCCATCAGCATAAGTGGATAAGCTGGGATTTTTCTATGAAATACAGTACCCATAATTTTCAGACATTAGGTCCTGTGGTAACACAATTTCATTTATTCCAATGGTGAAAAGAGTACTACTTAAAATATAACTATGTGGCACTCTGTTCTGTTCTTCACATAGGCTACCAATGGTTGAGTCAATGTGAAAGAAACTATGAAATATGAAGTTTGGTATGAAAGCTAGCCTGTGGCCCAAGAAATGGAACGATCAGATTACATAAGTAACGGGTAAGGCGAACTCTAGATTGCAGTTTATTGGTAGAATCCTGAAGTGATGCAGTCCTTCAACAAAGGAAATTGCTTATAATACTTTAGTTCAACCAGTCTTAGAGTCACTTGCAGATAGACAACGCACTAAACAGAAGGGGCTGTTGAAATGTGTGTGAAATCTTATGGGACTTAACTGCTAAGGCCATCAGTCCCTAAGCTTACTCACTACTTAACTTATATTATCCTAAGGACAAGCACAGAGAGAAGAAGGGGCTGCTCACTAAATTCCAAAATCCGGTCTTCGCAGAGGATGTAGAGCATATATTATTAACACCAACTTTCAAATTGCGCAATTATCACCATTCAAAGAGAAGGGAAATTAGAACTCATACTGAGACGTTCAGACAGTCATTTTTCCCTCGCACGATCCATGAGTGGAACAGAGGGGGAGGGGGGGAAATATGACTTTGGCGTGAATAGTGCCCTCCGCCACACACCGCTTGGTGGCTGGCGGAGTATATATATAGATGTAGATGTAGAAGAAGCCTTTGTGCAATGTAGCTTAGATGTGGTAGCTCCACATAGTGCTGTAAGCCTATTTTTAGTGAAGGAATACAGTGATAATGTGTCGATGATGCAAAAGGCAAGTCTGATGGTATATTCAAGTAGCAAAAAGTGACCAATAGCAGACCTCGTCAGTCTAAATCCACACTGGAACAGTGATGGCAAATGTTTAGATTCGATCCACCAGGAAAATCTATTATTAATCATCCCCTCCAGTAGGGTGCATAGAATTGCCATTAAGCTAATCAGTCAATAACTATCCTTACTGCGTGGGTTTTAGCCAGGTATCAAAATTTGTATAATCATTCTTTCTTTGCAGTGTGTAGAAAAAATGTCTGCTTGTCATATCTTGTTGAATGTTGTTAGTATACCTAATTTCCCATTGCCACTACAGTGATGGAGCATTTGTTAATGTATTGTGTTTGGTTGTGGGCAAGTATCTGTGCACTCCTAATGCACTATCATATTCTCAACTGGATGACACTGACATTTCTGCATAATTCATTGTTAGAAGTTCAGAGGCATCATGGCGACCAGCATGCGACAATAATTTCAGGGATCTTGACTTGGGAATAGTAGCCATTTATGCATCTCAACTTGTCCCGGACTTTATCAGCTGGAGTACATGTGGTTATCAAAGCAGCATAGTGTTCCAGCAGTCTTTTATTCTGTTGTCCAGTAAGATGTTGTTCTCTAGCTCTAGAGTCTCAGTCAAATTGGTTTTGGAGTCAAGGGGTCTGTGCCATTTTATGGTTAGTTTTCTCACATTAATTGCAGCAGATATTTCTGTGGATCATCAGTGAAGTGACTTGCATTTACAATATCCCTATGAGAGAGGTACAGCAATTTTCGCTGCTTGCAGAATCAAACTCCTAACGTCTTGCACAATTTCGTTGAGTTATTTTGTTTGGTTCATAGTGATTTGGACTACTAAGGCCTGCTGCAAAGGCTCATTTTAAAAATGTAATAACTATCTGGTTACTTGAAAGCATGGGATCAATAAGATGACAGTATTAGTAGTTACTAACACACAAGTCATTTTAAGTACCCCATTTCATCACTGGTACTAGTGTGGAGCTACATAGCATAAGACCAAAAGAGCAAAAGCAGAGGAAGTACTGTGTGCATTAACGTGTATTGGACAGACAGTGCTGTGCAAACACAACATGGTGCCCTTTCCACATTTGTACTGTTTTTACAAAATACGCAGTAGTGTTCAACTGTGAAAGGATTCTTATCAGTCTGCTGCAATTCGTGTAATGCAATAGACAAAAGGGACTTATCAATGTTAGTTGCTTTAATTTAGCCCAATTACAATAATACACATTACAGTTCCATTGTAGTACAGCAAATATTAGGGGTAACAAAGATGAAGGATGATTAGATTGGTCTGCTGTTTGATCTTGTGCCATCTGTGGGGTAGTTCTCCATACTAATGGCTGTGTCTGCCACTAGTGATGCTTGTGGTGGTGGTGGGGAGAAAGGGGGAGGGGGGAGGGCACGTCTGTACCATTTGGTATGGTATTATTACTTATTTTCCTTGACCTTTCTTCAACTCTTACTGCCACTTTTGAAATTCCTTGAATTATGACTGGCAATCACATGTTCTGAAATCATGTGCCCCCCCTGCATTTTCTTTGACAAACTGGGCAAACCTTCTAGCACAGAGGATGTTAACCTAGAAAATTTGGATACTGGGATGGTTGTTGACAGGGCTCATCAGCATGTGCTGACCACAGTTACTGCAGATGGGTTCTGAGGTACACTGGGTAAACGTATGGCAAAATCAGTAACAACAAAAGCATCACATAGGTGGTCGAATGTATGGTCAACCATTGCATCTGAGCACCATACCTTTTACTTTTGTGGAAAGGTATTCAATTTGAAACCCGCAGGCCTTGGGCGAGCAGAGTAATTCTGTGGGATTGTAAGTTTCTTTACTGAATCTTCGATCCATTATGTCAGCAGAGACAGTCAAATCAATTTGGAAAATACAGTGTAGTCAAACCTGAAATGGGAACTACACTTTATTCTGCCGACACGATGATAGCACAAAGTATTAAAATCAGGACCTAATCAATGGGCATGTGGGCATAAACATGTAACACTGGGATCAATGGGGGCTGAAGAGAGATACAGGGCGGCACAAATAAAAGTGGCCAGGATGAGTGGATATGATTGGTGGTGAATGCATGCATATAACCACACCCCTTGACGTGCACACCACATGTACACCTGCCATGTGATCCACACAAGTTCAGAGCATAGCGAAGGTTGTGTCAGTCCAAGTACGGCAATGCAAAGGGGCAATGGTACTCACAGAGGAGCAGCGGGTGTTCGTTGTGGAAAGTTACCTGACAACAAAGTCATGGAAATGGTGTGGTCAGTTGTTTGCTCAGAAGTTTAATGGTGCCAGCAAAGAGTGCCATGCAACATGTATTCTGGATATGGCATCAGGGATCTTTTTTGAATGAGTCAAAAAACATTCTGTAACATGCCCGCACACCAGAAAGTGTGGCTGCTGATCACCAGAAAATGCTTCAGAGTTCTACTAAATCAACCTGAGGCCTGTCACAAAAGACTGGCATCTCACGTCGATCATGCAGACAAATACTCCACCTGGACCTGCACACGCATCCATACTGAGTGTCTGTTGTTCACCCATTAAAACTAGCAGATGCTCCTCAGCTCCTCCAGTTTTGTGAGTGACCATTCACTGAGATAACAATGAATGGCTCGGTCATGGATCTGTTCTTTATGTCTGATGAAGCCTGGTGTCACCTAACATGTCAACTCACAGAATCATAGGTTCTGGGCAGTGGAGAATCCGCATAACTTCCACACGACACCTTTACATGATCAGAAGGTTGGAGTTTGGTGTGCAATGTCTGCACACCGCATTACTGGTCCCATCATCTTTCATCAGACATTGACTATAGCGTGTTAACATTGACAACATTCTGAAACTATTTGTAGCAGCATTAACGGAAGAGGAAAAGACCTACAGTTACTCCCAACAGAATAGAGCAACTGTCAATACAGCCAGCTGAACCTTGGGGCACAGTTGCACAATCTTCATGTCTGACAGAGTTTTTAGCAAAAGTCAGTCTGGTCACAGCCCTAGCTGGCCACCCAAGTCACCTGGTATGCCAATGTGTGATTACTTTGTGTGGGGAGCCCTCAAGTCTAAGGTGTATCACAACAACTGCAATAGAACAGTTTGGATGAGACTGAAGCAATTCCAGCACTCCAGCTTAGATCCATCTTAAGCAACTTGCTGACCAGGGCCCAAAAGTGCCAAGAGATGAATGGTAGTCACTTTGAACATTTACTATAGTCAGGTTATTACTGTATTTTCTTTCCACTACTGTGTTTGTTTGTATCCCAGAAATCTGTTATCCAGGTCAATTTTATTTGCCCCACCCTGTATATAATCATAGGAGGTGGAATTGCAGCATGAGAAGGGGATTGCTCAGGGCCCTATGTTCACCATGCTCATACCTCTGAAGGAGTAGAGCCTTTTGAAGGGACCTGGAATGGACTAAAATTCAACACTGCTGGGATTTCTCAGCAACATGAACTGACAGGGTTATCTGGTTTCCAGCCTTGAGATTACCTTAAGCTGTGCTTGTTTTACTGTATCAATAAACACTCTAGTAGTAAAGATGCAACTTTTCACTCTCAATATGTTAAAAATTACAGTAAAAACAGTATTGCTGCAACAGTATTAAATTGTTTGTATTATCTGTGATGGCATTCACATGGCACATTCAAATTTTATTTCCTTACATGAAGTGACAGATGATGGCAGCACTCATGATGTCAATAGAGACATGTCAACAGAGACTAATACTCAGTGTTCTTAAAATAAGATGCTATGATTTCATTTTACTCAGGCAGTTTGTGTCATAGTATGCAACTAATCTTCTGTAACTTTCTCTTAGTTCCAACTTACCTGTCCACAGAAACCTTGTCAAACAACACTCCAGTTCAACACAGAACATTTCTAACAAATTGACCATTTCTGATAGTTTTGTTTTGAACACATCCTGCCATCTACTGAACACCAGTAGAACATGTCCAATAAATGCTTTATTTTTTCTACAATGAAACAATGAATAACCTGGAAATTTGCATATCTGTACATCTACTGTCTATAGAAATGAGTTGTAAGCAGTCAGTTTAAAATAAATAATAATGTCAATTACTAAAAGGTAGATAAAAACAGTGAAACTACCACTAGGTGCTAAAAAGTTGGACGTCCACGACTCTTCACAGAACAGGGGGTTCACAGGCTTGTCTGCTCTGTAAAGTAGGATGATGGTGATCTGTGGCATTTCTGCCAAAAAGAACACAATGCTGGTGCACGCACAAGTGTTTTGGAGAACATCATTCATTGTACATTGTGAACATAGAGCTCCGCAGCAGATCACCCCACATGTCTTCACACATTGACCCAACGACTTCATCAATTGTAACTGGAGTGGGCACTAGACCAGTGGGATTCAGGTCAATGGAAGCATCCGATTCCACTCGTCTGCTTTGAACCATGACGTAAGGGTGTTGTGGTGTGTGACGTCATTACGACGTGGAGTTTGAGTTGGTTGTGTTTGTAGATGTCGTTGTGTTTGATGGCGTCTCTCTCTCTCTCTCTCTCTCTCTCTCTCTCTCTCTGTGTGTGTGTGTGTGTGTGTGTGTGTGTTTTTAGGATGGCGGGCCGAAATTTGTTGGTGGTAAAGTGTTTGTTTTTTTGGGTCTATTTTTCTCGAGTTGTAATGTTTTGTGTATTTATTGTGTATTGAATGTTTTTCAATTTACCTTGGGATGTTTGAGTTTTCAATTTTTGAGGTGTTGTGGTTTTGTTTTTGATAGATGTAGGTGTTGGTTTTTTCCTATCAGTAGTTATAGTTGACCTATATAGGTCAAGGGAAATGACCAATTCCAATTTTCATATTTTTATATGTGGGTATAGGTGTTTTGGTACCATCAGCTGTGGTCAAGGGAAATGTCTGATTCCAATTTCCATAGTTTTTGCTGTACACGTGGGTGTTTTTGTATCGTCAGCTGCCGTTGACCTATATAGGTCAAGGAAAGTGTCCGATTCCTGCAGATTTTGTAATTATATTTTTGTTCATCTTGTGTATTTTGGGATCGTGGTGTTTTTTTTTTTTTTTCCCCCCCCCCCCCCCTGTCGCCTCCCTAAAACCCCCGATTACCCGCAGTTGTACTGTTAGTTTGATTGTATTTTTGGAGGGAGATGTTATTGTCTTATTTATACGAATTTTCGTGTTTGTTGCCGTGTGTATGTAGTGATATCATAGGTGCCATATTGGAGATGCTTAGAATAGCCATTTCCACCATATTGATGATGTCATGGGTCAAAGCAGACAGGTGGAATCGGACACTGCCATATTCCCTGGGATTCGACTGTTGATCAATGGAAACTTGTCACATCTTTGGATGAATCACATTTCTGCTTCACTAGGTTGATGGTCGTCTTCACAAATGCCATCACTGAAATGAACAGCAGCTCAAAACATGCAGCAGACCATGGCTGCAGGCTGGTGAGAGCAGTATTACACTATGGGAGACATTTTCCTACACTTGCATGGGACCTGTGGTAGTAATCGAAGACACACTGAAAGCTGCAATCAATCTGCATCACTTCATGCTTGATTTCTTCCCTGACAGTGATGTTATCTTTCTGCAGTATAACTGTCCATGTCTCGGAGCCAGAACTGTACTTCAGTGGTTTGAGGAGCATTATAGAGAACTCATGTTGATGCCTCAGCAATCAAATTCGCATGATGTAAGTTCCAAAGAACCCCTCTGGGTCGCTATCGGGCACCATCACCTCATACGCAAATCAGCGGCACTTGATTTATGCGAATTACATGACCAGTGTGTAGACATCAAATTCCACATACCTCAATAAACTGCCGGGTCCCTGATACGCATATTCAGTGATGTATTTCATTCGAAAGATGGGCAAACAAACTATTAGGAAGGTGATCATAATGTTTTGGCTCATCAGTGTATGTGTCAACACATTTGGCTTGGTGGGTCAGTAATAAAGTGCCAACTACAGGTCCAAAATTTATGTCACTAATCACTTCTTTCACCTCTGGCAATGTTCTAACTGACCTTTGGTTTGATGGCAGCTGTACCTTATTCACAGCTGAGGAATGAAATCATTTTGGCTGATAATCAGGAAGGAGGTACACTGACACAAGTATTTGGTCTCACCAACTACAGTTTAATGTATGTAACTTGCAGATGCCATTCTTCCCACTGACTCTTTAACTCATCACTTGTTCAACTACTTTGCTAAGTTTCAATACACTGCACATCAAGCCACAGGATTTTCCACACATACTTTCTTGGCTGCAAAATCTGTTAATATAGGCCCTATTTCTCTGAATGCTCATGTTGCCGGCACGTTCACAGGAGCTCAGTCCATCAGTTCACCTGATGATGGCGACATGTATGATGGCCGAAATATTGTGCCCGTTGGACACTATAGACCGGCAGCACACCCGTGGATATTTTGATTATTGCTTCATTTATATGTGAATGTAAACTGTTCCTAAGAGTAATACTAGTGAATGTCGTTTTCAGGTTTCCAGCAAGGTGGCAGTGTGAAAAATCACAAAGTTTTCATCGGCCTCATGGTTAGGCCTTAAGGGACTGAACAGCAAGGTCTTCAGTCCCTCGGTCAAGAGATATTTCATCTGGAGTTAGTGATGCCAGCCTGAAATGTGACTGAATTATGGAAGTATGTAGGAGTGGTAACATCGAGGCAATCAATGCAATATTGATTCCAGAGATGAGAAATAGTTTAAAGAGAAGTAAAAGTAATCACTCTGTCTAGTACATAAGTCAGAGCAGACAAGGGGTCCCCCATGGTTCACCTATGGCGAGAGGAACCCCAGCTGCATCTGACCCCTGCCAACTGGATTATGGGAAAAGACAGTCACGGGGTAAAGAACGCCTTTTAGCTGGGAGATTAATAATACAGACAGCTAAAAACGTAATGGACATCAGTTGGATCAACAATAATAAAATAAGGTGAGAGAAATAAACATGTCTGGAGGTGGGTGGGGGCTCAGGCAGGTGCTTCCTGGGGCTCTAATCCAATGGGGACTGTTCCTCCCACAGTTTACCCAACCTAGATCCATTCCAGTGAAAGTGTTACAGAGAAATTACACCCATTACACATGGGAGTGATACCCCTAAAATGGAAAATACAGTGTAGCCAAAAAAGGGACTAACCACATATAAATGCAATTAAAACACAGTAAAATAGGGTTGACCAAGGCAGCTGACAGAGAAGGTAGGGTTGAGGATCTCCCAAACCCAGCATGTGTTTGGAGATGCCCCAAACTGAACTAGAAAGTAGTTTGAAGTTATATCTGAGAATAAAAATCGTTTTCACATAGAAAATGGAGAACCAGTTCAAGTTTTCTGTGACAAGTCTGCCAAAATTATAAGCAAAGAATCTGCAGACACCACGGTTAGCATGGAGAGCCAGGAGGATGAGCATTCTATCAGGATGTGAGACACTGTTGCTAAGGCTCTGGAACCATACTGTAGTGCTGGCTCATTACAAACAATAAAACTATGGGTTAATCTGGTATGAACAGTCCAGGACTCTAACAAGAGCCCAGTGCAGCAGTACTATTGTGGAGTTTGTCAGAGAGCACAGTGGCCCACCAGATGTTCCATCTCCAAATAAGGAGGGGTCTTATTTGCACCCACAAATATGCACCTAGGATTGTCAAAATGAATGTTGGGTGAGTAATCACTTCTCTATCAAAATATTCCCTGGGATACCCACATGACCTGGTACCCAGAGAAAGGAAATGAACAGGCAGTATTACTCAGGTCACAGAGAAGATCATGAATAATAGACATTACAGGGTGACGAGAATAACGTAGGTAAATAGACTGGAGACAGCTCATTGAGTCACTCCAAATTAAAAAGCGGTTGAGGTCTGTTTAATAAAATGTAAGGCTCTGTTAAAGACTATCAGCTCTGCTTTAAAAACACTACATGTTCCCACCAACAAATGTTGTTTCTGATCAGTGAGGATGTAAAAGCATATTCCATTCTATCCATGGTTTTAGAGTAGTCAGTGTAAATGATGATAGCAGCCTCATACTGCTGAAGACCTGATAGGAACAGACAGGCAGACACAAGAAAGTCATGTGCATAAAAATTTATGTCCTTGAATTAGATTGGTCCTAATTCATGGTCTGGATACTGATCAAGGTGGGAGGGTCTTGTAGGGCAGGTGCGTGAGTAGGAAAACACAGACAGCACATTCTGAGGGAGTTAGGCAGAGGTGCCATCAGAGGGCTTTTAGACACATTCTAACTGTAATCCCACCTGAGGGAAGGTATCTGGAATCAATGCCCCTTGTATGCAAAAAGAATTTGTAAGTTGGTTGATTAGGAAACCGCTGGCTGGTAATTGCATTAATGTGCGAGAGTTGGTACCATCCGAGTTGAAGAGGGAAGATCTCCACTTTGTCAAGGAGACTGGCTACAGGAGTAGTCCAGAAGCAACCAGTAACATCTTACTCCACTATGATGGACAGGGTTAAAATAATTTCAAAGCAAAAAGTGTCACTGAGCTGGAAATCTGGCAACCATAGTCCAATCAGGACAAGACCAGGGTATGGTAAATATGGAGGAGAGTAGTGCGCTCTGCTTTCGAATGCAGCTAGTCTTTAGTTGACAAATATGGAGCAGCCACATCAACTTTTTATCAAAGAGGAGCCACAAAAATTGGGACTTTACAACAAAGTTCAAGTGCTGGGTATCCAAGTAGAGATCTGTGTCAAGATGGAAAATGGTACGATGACAAAAATGCATGACCTGCGTATTCATGGGTAAGAACTGGAAGACAATAGAAAGTGTGCCAGTGGATGCCCTTCAGAGGGTGCCTTGAAATTGGCATTCTGCCCAGACTGCAGAATGGGAACTAGACCAAATACAAAAGTCATCAACACACAGCACCACTGGTTGGATAGAGGTCACTTTCCCATAAATGGTGATGAGGAAGAGAGTAACATTCAGTATGGAGTGCTGCACGACACCATTCTCTTGGACCCATGGGGAGCTGAGTAATGTACCTATTCTATCCTGACACAACCAATGAGATAAAAAGCGATGAATAAAAATTGGTAGAAAGCTTCAAAAGCCACACTCAGGGACGATAAGTTAAACGTGATGTCGGCAAGCACTGTTTCATCTCTTACGTAGGTCAAGACAAACTACAATGATGTGTTGATGTTTATAAAAAGCCCATCAAGATTGCTGATTCCAACCTTACAAAATGGTTGGTTGTAGATTGTTCCTCTTAGAAACCATACTATTAGGGAGACAAAAGCCCTTGCAATTCAAGAACCCAGCATAATCGTCATGCTACCACCCTTTCAAACAATATGCTGAGTATGTTGGTGAGGTTAATCAGTTAGAATCTGTTGATGGACATGCAGTTTTTGCTTGATTTATGGATTAGTACAATGATATTATTTTGCCATTATGAGAAGACAACATTTTCTATCCAAGTGCGGTTGAAGACCTTAAGTAAACAGAGCCTTTCAGATGCTGGACCATCTGATTATGAACCAAATCAAGACCTGGGGCCATTTCGTGTCACAAGTCAAGAGCATGAAACAGTTCCTAATCAGTGAAAGGTGCAGTATATAATTTAGCATTATGGGGGTAAAAATGTCTTCAACATGCCTTTCATGCATTCAAAAAGTAGCCAGCTGCGCACATTGTTGGAAAGTGGGTCACAAGGTGTTCAAACAAGAACTGATGCACTGGTAGAAATAGCCCTATGAAAGAAGAGACCCAGAACAGTTGATGGCCTTTGCACGCCCAGAAGACTATGGATCTTGGTCCACACCTGGGTTGAAAAGGAATACATTTTCAAGGAGGAGATGTAGCACTCCCAGTATTCCTTCTAACTTGATTTAAGTAGACAGTGACCCTTGGCATGAAGCCACCTAATAGCAATGAGCGTGGTCTGAGGGGGATGTTGTTTGAGTCGTTGCAGGGCCCTTTGAAGATTTTGAATAGCTATTGCAATGTCTTTGGTCCACCATAGCATTGGTCCACAGTGGAAGAGGTCTGTAGAAAGGGGAACAACAGCTCCAGAGGCAGTGAGTGATCACACTGGAGATATACCCCACAACATTGTTAGCGCAATCTGATGCTGAGGGAATGAAGGTGATAGCAATGCTTCACAATTGACAGCTGGCTCTTTGAAGAGAAGGAGAAGAGGAGGAGAGAATTTATTGGATTAAGTTGGTTCTCTAAAAGTGTGTCAGTCCCCTGCCTGAAGGTAATTAAATGTTACAAATGATGATAGCTGGGGTCATTCAGATGCTCATGCTTCCAATATGGTACTGAGGGGAATCCACTCACTGACAATATCTGTGTGAACCAATGTACAAACTACTCCAGATGCTCTCTTGGGGTCAGTATGGTTCTGACAGAACGCAAGGCAAACTCAAGAGGTTGAAGAATGGTCGTCAGTGAAATGCGTTTCTTGGAGGGCAACACAGATTGCAGAAACAGAAGAAATTAGTGGTTTTAGTTCTGGCAAGCAAAAATAATATTCAGTCTAAATAATATCCATTCTCACTGCATTGAATTATCCTGTTAAAAGTATTCTAGTTAAGCATGTAGGACCAGAAGGATAGGTCATGCCCCAGGGTCACTGTCTGTACGAAAGGGGATGAAAACAACAATGAACATTGATTCTTAATGGGACAGTTTGGAGGGGTGTGGCACCTCTGGAGTCACAGGAGTAGCTTTCTTCCATGATTTCGTATTTTTCTCTTTCACTACTTTTCACACTTGAGAATCTTGTGAGGGCTTATCCATCATTGGCATAACAACCAGAGATGACTGGTCAGCCCTGGGACCCACAGTCCACAGCTCCTTCAGCCACTGGCAGCTGTCCATTTGCTGGGCTACAGACTTCCGGGGAGAGGGTTTCCTAAAAGGTGCCCTGTTGATGGTACACACCAGATGAGGATACTGCTTCTCCGGCTGAGTGTAGGGAGCCGAAGTTTCTGCAGATGATCTACATCTACATACATACTCCGCAAGCCACAGTACAGTGCGTGAGGAGGATACCGATCGTTTCCCTTCCTGCTCTACTCATAGGTACAGCAATGAAAAAACAACTGGATATATACCTTCACATGAGTCCTAATTTCTCATATCTTCGCTGTCCTTAGGGGAAATGTATGTTGTTGGCAGTAGGATTGTTGTGCAATTAGCTTCAAATTCTGGTTCTCTAAATTTTCTCAGTATTGTTCCTCAAAAAGAATGTTGCCTTCCCTAGAGTGATTCCCATTTGAGTCCCCAAAGCATCTCCATAACACGTGTGTGTTGTTTGAACCTACCAGTAACAAATTTAGTTACCCATCTCTGAACTGCATCGATGTCTTGCTTTAATTCAACTTCTTGTGGATCGCAAACACTCAACCAGTGCTCAAGAATAGGTTGCACTAATGTCCTATATATGGTTTCCTTTACAGACAAACAACATTTTTCAAAAATTCTCCCATTAAACCGAAGTTGTCCTTCTGCCCTCCCTACCACACTCCTCATATGCTCTTTCCATTTCATATCACTTTGCAACATTACACACAGATATTTAAAAGATGTGACTGTATCAAGTAGGCCACTACTAATGCTGCAGTCAAACACTATGGCTTCATTTTTCCTACTCATCTGCATTAAATACATTTTCCTACATTTAACGCTACCTGCCATTCATCTCACTAACCATGAAAAGCACCAGTATATAGGGTTTCCTTTCCAATCACGCACCGAGCAAGGTGGCTAAGACAGCGTTACTGCAGTGTTATCATATTTGGGAGAATAGGGGTTCATAGCCCGTCTGGCCATCTTGGCTTGGGTTTTCCCAAGTTGCTACTGTGAATGCTGGGATGGACCCATTGATAAGGGCATGGCCGACTTCCTACCCTATCCTCGCCTACTTTGTATAGGTTTTATAAATGTATTTCATATTTCTGTGATGTTTGATATGTCCGATACTGTTGTGCAGAATGGTCTAAGGACGAATAAATAATTTTATTTACGACACTGAAAAATGAAATCGAATCAAGCATTATAAGTTACTAAACTAACTCCGTCTACAGGCCGCAAGCGACCCATCGGGACCATCCGACCGCCGTATCATCCTCAGGTGAGGATGCGGATAGGAGGGGCATGGGGTCAGCACACCGCTCTCCCGGTCGTTATGACGGTTTTCTTTGACCGGAGCCGCTACTATTCGGTCGAGTAGCTCCTCAATTGGCATCACGAGGCTGAGTGCACCCCGAAAAATGGCAACAGCACGTGGCGGCGGGATGGTGACCCATCCAAGCGCCGGCCACGCCCGACAGCGCTTAACGTCGGTGATCTCACGGGAACCGGTGTATCCACTGTGGCAAGGCCGTTGCCCATTATAAGTTACTCAGGGAAAAAAATGCGGTGAAGTACAACCTCTTGCCAAATCTACGGGAAGATTGTCGGTCAGCAGTTCGGTCCGTTTGTACATAAAAATTCACCGGAAAACACTGACGTTACCTACACCTTAAGCATGCATATAACTACAGTGGATGGACAAAAATATGGAAACACCATACACACAACACATTACCATGTCTTAATACGGTATAGGGAAAATACTGGCATCCAAAACAGCTTCCAGTCGTCCAGGGATGGATAAATACATGCCCTGTATGTTTTCAAGGGAATAATATACCATTCTTCCAAAACAGCGTCAAGTTCAGGAACGATGGTAGACGTAGATTGCGATTACGCACGCTCCTGTGTGTGTGTTTGTGGTTTACGGGCGCTAAACAGCGGGGTCATCAGCGCCCAAACGCATAAAAACAGGAACACATGCACGCACGCTCCTCTCCAAAGTAGAACACAAAGGCTCAATAATATTGAGATCTGGTAACTGTGGTGCCAGGGGAAGATGCGATAATTCACCCTCGTGTTCACAAAACCAGTCCTGCGCAACGTGAGCTGTTTAAACGGGGACACTGTCGCCTTGAAACACCATTGGGGACAAACACTGAACCATGGAATACAACAGAACAACCTGTAGGCTTCGTCAGCATCTGCATTTATATTCAAGCACGCATTTCTCGCGGTGTTTCCGTATCTGAATCATAAAATACAACAAAACAACCTGGAGGCTTCGCAAGCATCTGCAGTTATGTTAAAGCATGCATTTCTCGCGGTGTTTCCGTATTTAAGTCCAACGCCTTGTCCATAAATACATATCAAATGTGCCACAAAAATTCAAGAAGCTGTTTTTACCCTTATAGGAGCTTTCCCAGAAATGTTCTTAACTGTAGATAGGCTCAAAGTTTTTATGTACGTTGCCATAGTTTGTCTGGAATGTACGAAGCTCAATCCAAATCAAATTTAGAACACAATTACGCGAAACAACTTTCAAAACAAACAACTAAACCCCAACGGGTGTAGACATTTCTAATAGTAAACACTTCCTGTTTCCTTATCATCTCCTACACGTGTATTCAAAGATATTACCATTGTTAAATTACTTCATATTCTTAAAAAAAAGACCGCCTTAATTGTTTCCTTTTTCTCTGCAGGAAATTAATGTGACCAAATTACCCAAAAAATTCGTTTATTACGTGATTTTGGAAGCATTACAGGTAATTTAAGATTCATTAAAGTATTGTAAGTTTTATTTTCCTTTTGTTTCAATTAAATGTCAGGATATTTCCTCGTTACTTTTGTTTAATTGAGATAAAGTTGCATTTGTTCCTGGAGCAAACAATTCTGCATGGTCTACATTTTCAAAATATTTAGTTTTCTATTGGCACATCGACTACCGTCATCTGCAGAGCAGTACTGCTCATGCAAAACTGCGTGGTGTGACGTCATATTGGTTGGTAGAGGGGCTAAGCGTTTGTAAGCAGTTTGTTTTGTAGTTCATTTTGAATTGCAGAAACTTATTTAAAATTACTGAGTTCGGTTTTTGGTTTGTGATTTTTTAATATACTGTACTCAAATATTATAGTAACTAACCGGAGAGAATGACGTATAGGTTAAACTACGTACGAAACGGGCTGGAATTATGTGCCATTTTTTACTAATGACATTAAGAGGTTTTTGTGACAGTTTATACGCCGTGGCAATTCCATTGCTTATATCTTAGACGGTTATCATCAGCCTTGAACGTATATTCATTTATAATTATTTTTTTTATAGTTCTTTGTAAATTTCTTCATAACGTTCATTGAAGAAAATAAGACTCCGTTGAAATGTCACAGGCTGTTATGCCTACAAATCAGATGCGTGAGAGCCCACCAATGGAGCGGAATATACACGAAATGCTGAAGGATACGCCGGTGATGAATGATAGCAATACAGCTGTACACTCAGGAACAGCTCCCCCGACACCGCAGCGTATGGGCTTTATCCAACACCCGACATCATTACCTCTAAGTCAGACTGCAGGTAAATATCACCAGCTGTTGTTTGAACTTTATTGCCCCATTGTTAAGAATATTTTATTTGTTCCTTCGAGTATTAGTTACATCACGACACTCAATGTTTGTAAACATAAACATCGTGTTGTGTTAATTACAGATGACATTATCTATCTGTCAAAATCATCATAATGATTTCATGTTAGATACTTAATGTTACGTAATGATTTGCGAAACATCGTTAAATGTACATTCACGTGTGCTTTGTCTTAGGTGTCATAGTACTTACAAAACGAGATGTGTTGTCTCTCACCATTATAAACAAGAACATAAAGAGAATGAGATTCACACATTGCAGCACAGAGGAGTGGTTTGTTCCATGTTCATATTCCTTGGATCATGCAGCAGCACTATTTCTTGACCTATAGCTATTTCTTATCTACATACACAAGTCTTTAATGTATGTTTACATCAAACATGGAGACACACCTGTCTCAAAATCTGATACCGTATGTTGTCAGCCTGAATTTAGGTTTCAAAATGATCTCTCAATAGAACATGCTATTTTTAAATTCATGAAACAGATTTCACGAAATTTAAGTGGCAAAATATTGGCTGTATTTTCTTTGACCTGTCAAGAGCATTTGATTGTGCAGCTCACTGCATTTTCCCAGTATCTACAAATGTTATGGAATCTGAGATCGTGCTGGTAACTGGTTTTCATTCTATGTAACTAAAAAGTTACGGAGTGTCGCAGTTAAAACCCTTGATGGGTTTTCTTGGCAAAACATCATCAGAATGGGAATTCTCGGTATCAGTGTGCCACAGAAATTAATATTGAGTGTGCTCTTCTTGTTTTTATATATGAATTATATTTAATTATATATGCAAGTAGCAGAAATAGTTTCCTTTGCTGATGATGGAAGTATTGTAATAGAGTCTAATGGAGTAACTTCAACACTAAAATCTGAATAATTTCTCAGAAATTAATCACTAGTTTTCTGCCAATGGACTTTCACTGAATTTAGATAAAACACTATACATAGGGTTCATAGTATCGGAAATAATTCAAGAGGATAAATCCATAAATGAAACAAAATATTCTAAATTTTTGGAATTTTATATTGATAAGAAACTAAACCAGAAGTTGTCTGTGACAGATATCTTTAAACCTCTAACATCTACATTAAGGATAATATTTGGTATCTGCTCTGGAATGCAGTTTAAACATTTGTGCATACTGATGACAATCTCACAGTTCATTTACTCCTTTATGAAGTGTATCAATAGCCAATCACAGCTTGAACACAATGGCAACATTCATAAATATAATACTATAGGGAGATACCAAGTAGTGTGACACAGTCATGAGCACATTACACTAGGATTCAGGAGGACGATGGTTCAGATATTCAAATCTGTGTCCATCCAACCAGATTTAGGTTTTCCATGATCTCCTTAAATCACTCCAGGCAAATGCAAGGATAATCCCTTTAACAGGACACTGCAGATTTCCTTTCTTATCCTTGAAACAATCCGAGCTTATGCTCTGTCTATATTGACCTCAGTGTAGACGGGACGTTAAACCCCATCATCCTTCCTGGAGGGAGATTTACACCTTCCATCACTCACTCTTAGTGTGGCACAGTAGGGAGTGAGATATTCAACCATAAAAATCTTTGGATAAAGGGGAAAATCAAACAATGAAAAAGTTCTGGATGGAATTATAACAGTATTATGAGAAGGGTAGATTGCTGTTCACCATACAGAGGAGACGTTGAGTCGCAGACAGGCACAACAAAAAGACCGCTTTACATTTAAGCTTTTTGTCTAAAGGCTCCAGAGTAGAAACAAACACACACACACACACACACACACACACACACACACACACACACACACACACAACTGGGACACACATGACCACTGTCTCCGGCTGGAAACAATGGCCATTTGTGTGGCAGTTGTGTGTGTGTGTGTGTGTGTGTGTGTGTGTGTGTGTGTGTGTGTTTTAGTGTTTTAGAAGAAGGCCTTTTGGCCAAAAGCTTAAGTGCATAACATTATTTTTGTTATGCCTTTCTGCACCTCAATTTTTCCTCTGTTTGGTGTCTAGCTGTCTATAATTTTCATAGTATTGTTGTTATTCCATCCAGGACTGTCCATTGTTTGATTCTGCCTAATGGATTTTTTTTTTCCATCCCACAACCCAATACTGTTTTCCTTAATCAGTGTATCTCCTTTTCTGTTCTTCTTTCCTGTGTCTTTTCTGTTGCCTTCAAAACCACACACACTCTGACTTGCAAACCATGCTGTATCAACAATCTATTCTGCACACGACACGTGACTATGTGACTGTGCAGAATGTTCGTGCCGCAGCTCATAATCACATTCTTCCTGCCTATATAATTACTTCCATACCTTCAAATTAGTTATACTTCCTCACTCAGTGTCATGTATGAATGTGTGTTATTTTCTGTACCGACCGGTGCCACCTGAACTTAGAATGTTGACGTTACCTCCACCTCCCCCTTTCTCCCATTATTCCAGCATGCACATACTAATCTCATTTAATCAATGTGCACCTGCTGTCCACTCTCTTTTCACACATATCCACCCAACAACCTGCAGCACATTATTATTGTCTTTTTACTTATTTTTCTCTCTGATGTCATTGCATTTTTACATCCGTTTTAGGTAGTTTTCACTGTCGGCCATACTCCCTGATGTTTCATCTTTTTCCCCATACTTTATTCATCTTGTGCCTGTTGTGAATTTTACCGAAATATTTTTACTTCTTTTATGCGTTTTTTATCCTCCACCATGGATACTTGCTGCTGTCATATGTGCCAATGCAAACAAGTTTCCTATGCCTAATCAGAACCCTATCCCACATAGACTCCTCCCAACACACCCCAAAATGGTCTGTGTGACAAATGTCGTAAACAACATGGCAACAATAACATCATAATCATTACTGCTTTCTTTTCCAACTGTGCTAAACTAAAAATCAGTCTGTCACCACAACCAGGGTGTTTCTTTACGTTTATTGGCTTCACCAGCTAATAAACAGACTGTTAAAATATGCACCAAAATGTGACATCACAGCAGCCATTAATGTTATGTTACTGGTCAAAGGTGAGTACTAGTATCGTATATAAAATATTCCTCTTGACCCAAAGCTGTGACCACCTATCTGGTGACCTTAAGAATTAACTAGACCAAAAAATTACCCTTAGATAAAAACTGAAATCATATCTCAACAATAATACAAGAATTGGTCAGCATGTTGCCATATTTTTTGCTGATAATGTGTTCTAGAACTCTATATCTAACTCCTCCATCATAGCGAGAGGTCACAGTTATGTTCTACAGGACATACCAATAACTAACTATCTCTCTCTCCTTCCCTCCCTCTCTCTCTCTCTCTCTCTGTTCAAAAATTTTTATACATTCAGAATTTTCCATTCATTGTCAGAGTAGACAATTCATGAATAGTGCAACTCGTTATTATTTCTGTTTAAAGTTAACGCTATTTCCAAAAGATGGTTCTGGTTAACAACCAAACTTCAGGAGGCAGTAAATTAATAGCAAGGCTTTGATCAGGATGTCCAGTTGCTTAAAGAGCATTCTGCAAGAAATTATTTATATATGGTACTTCAGAATTATTGTATATTATTCTACTGCAGTGAAATGGTACCCTTGCTCCCTCAGTAACTGCCTTATGTCACTTTTTGTTAAGTTACAACACTTTTAAGAATATAACATTTTACAAAAGCTACACATTTTATGTCAAAGGGAAAACCACAACCTCTGTGCCAATAACAATTTTTATTTAGTCATCTGGTATCACCATTGTTTTCCTATGCAGCTGATTTAGATGTACAATGAATCAGTTCTTAAACCTTATCTAAGAAATTTAAGTTCACTATAGCTGAAATAAAGTACATTTGCGATTGACAGATTGCACTGGAAAAGTGCGTATTTGGGGGGGGGGGGGTTATTGTGATGACGAATGTATAGCTTGAACTACATGACATATCAGTGTACATGATAATCTTATTTTTGTGTTGAGATTTGTTGGCTTCGCCAACTCATCAGATTATCACATTTCAACGTAACCTAGAGCTTGGCCTAAGTGAAAGATCAGTCTGTCACCACAACCAGGTTTTTTGCTGTAGCATTTGTTAGCTTCACCAGCTTGCAACCAAATGGTCATATTCTGACCTAGCCTGGGCCTCAGGCTTCGCTTCCTGTCAGTCTGTCTGCACATCCCAGTTTTTGAAGTCACCAAAGAAATATCAAAATTCAATAAACAGTCTTAAAATTCACAACAGTCATATCATTAAAAGTTATTCTGGTGATGTCCATATCAAAAACAAATGTAATCAACTCTTTATCTTCTGCTGAAAGAAATAATTAAATCCAGTGATGCTCATTGGCCGCCAATGTCAATGAATTGCCATCATCCTCACACAGTGCAAGAACTGTCAACACCATAAGTTCACTTCGAAGCATGATTATTTTGTTAATTTTCCACAGTCATATTACAGAAAGTCAACTTTGTAATAGCTCCATGACTTGGGTGCCATCTTTAGTTCCTGTGACATGTGGAAGCTGTTTAGCTCCTAAGCTGATGATTTATTTGATAATGAGGATTAGATGGTTTGGTTTCATAAGTTGTAGAAGTTCACACTTTTCTTAAACAGGCCTGAGAATGAATTTCTTGTTAATCTGAAATCAATCACATAAGAAATAGATTTGTCAAACTCTGGCTACTAAAGAGAAACTATTATAGCACTTTCAATTAATGTTAGTAATAAAAACCAAATTACTGACTGAAATATTGATTATAGTGTAAGCTCCAAAACTTTGTTAATAGGTGTCCGTTGTATTTTCAGTGTTCATTGTCTATGCATTAAATACTATCTATGGACATTCATGTTTTGCTCTGTTCATGCACGAAAGCACTGACTTAGGCTTTTGTTGACCCTCCTCATATAGACTTTTGCGCAATTTTCTTCCTTATAAAAATGTTCATGTTCCGCAGTTAAATGGTGTAAATAAATACTGATCAATCAGAATATCCCTTCTCCCAAAGATGTTTGCCCACCAGGATATACTGGAGAGCCCCCAAGGAGTTTAGAAAAGTAGTAGAGAGGAGTTACTATGTTTTTAATTGAAGTCTGAAGCCTGGTCAGATGTGTGAACAAGTAGAACACTGCCTGAAGCAAGTAGAGATCAGGTCCTGGTCTGACACAGTTTTAACCTGTTTTCAATATCATATATAAAATCAAATTTTAACTGCTTTCTAATTTTTATGTACTTGTAAACTTGCCTATCATCTGTTGGGCATGAAGGTAGCTCAGTTAAACAATTGACATGTGCGACATATTATATACAGACATTGTATCAACATGATTTAAGGTACATATAAAATAAAATTAAAATTATATATGCTGCATTCTTGAAAGATTAGAACTATGTACTGAACTGTAACTGGAATCAGGATACATGCCAAAAGACAGACAGTACTATTGTTGTTGGAAGCTGGAATGGAAGCTGTGACCTTGACCATATGTTCAAATGACACTACCAAAATTGCATGGCCCAAGAAAATGCAGATGTCCATGGCTGAATATTAAATTACTGCAAAATTTTAGTGCAGTATAAATTCGACACAGCAAGTACATTACCAGAAGTAAAATGCTTCAGTCCAGTATGAATAATATTTGTTGACCATTAAGAAATGGACATTGACAGTTGGTTGAAAAAAGATCCTTTATTTATGTAAGTATGAATTTATGCAACAGACTGACCTGAAGCGAAGCCTGATGAAGCCCAGGCTAGGTCAGAATATGACTGTTTGGTTGAAAGCTGTTGAAGCTAACAAATGCTACAGCAAAAAACCTGGATTACTCAGAACTTTTCATTAAAAAATAGTGCTCTTTACAATATCTTAAAGTGCTTATATCTTGTTCTGTTATCTGTATAAGACATCAGTTTAGATACTCAGGTGGTTTCTGGATTGAAAATTGACATTGAGATCAGTTAAAGAATGAAAATTGGTAGATAGTTGTGATACCAGCATATTTGTCTTCTTTGTCCCATTATACACTCAAAAAACACTCCAAAGAAATTATCTGAATGGAATGGAAATCGGTAGATGTGATGTACAGGTATAGATAAATAAATGATTATAATTCCAAAAATTTTGAATGATTTGTTCAAGAGAAAGATCTTCAGAAATTGAGCAAGTCAGTAACGTGTTGGTCCACCTCTGGCCTTTATGTAAGCAGTTATTTGGCTTTGAAGTGATTGACAGAGTTGTTTAATGTCTTCCTGAGGAATATTGTGCCAAATTTTATTTATTTGGCATGTTAGACTGTCAAAATGATGAGCTGGTTGAAGGGCCCTGCCCATAATGTTCCAAGCGACCTCATTTGGGAAGAGAGTCAGCAAACTTGCTGGCTAAGGTAGGGTTTGACAAGCACAAAGACGAGCAGTAGAAATTCTCGCTGTGTGCGGGTTGGCATTATATTGCTGAACTGTAAGCCCAGAATTTCTGGCCATGAAGGGCAACAAAATGAGGCATAGAATATCATCTACTACCACTGTGCTGTAAGGGTGTAGCAGATGACAAACAAAGGGATCCTGCTATGAAAAGAAATGGCACCCCAGACTATCGCTCCTGGTTGTCAGGCCATATGGTAGGTGACAGTCAGTTCGGTATCTCACCACTGTCCTGACATGTCTTGGCTGGTCATTAGGGCTCAGTTCAAAGCAGAACTCATCAGTGAAGGCAATTCTACTCCAGTCAATGAGATTCGAGCCCAAAGATGCAGCTGGAGATGCCCTGGGTAGCTGTGGAATGCTAACCTGACTGTCGCCCACCACACGACCCTCCAGCTAGGAGTGATGGTCTAGGGTGCCATTTGTTTTCATAGCAGGACCCCTTTGCTCATCACCCATGGCACCCTTACAGCACAGCGATATATCGATGATATTCTACACCTCATTTTGTTGCCTTTCATGCCAAACCACCCTAGGCTTGCATTTCAGCAAGCTAATGCCTGCCCACACATGGCGATAGTTTCTACTGCTTGTCTTTGTGCTTACCAAACTCTACCATGGTGATCTAGGTTGCTGGATCGCTCTCCAGTTGAGAACATGTGAATCATTATGGGCATGGCCCATCAACCATCTTGGGATTTTGACAATCAAACACACCAGTTGCACAGCATTTGACACAATATTCCTCAGGGGGACATCCACAACCCTTATCAATCAGTGCTAAACCGAATAACTGCTTGCATATGACATACATCTACAGATTTCCATCCCATTGGGAGAATTCCTTCATGTTGCATCATTTATTAGTGTATGTAAGAGGTACATGGTGTGTGATGAGATGTTTCCATTTCTGTGCTTGTGAATTTTCTCATTCTCATTTTTAAATCACTTTGGATACATTCATTTCATGCCACTAGCCATTAGTTTTTCATTATATCAGTTTCTTACTTCATATCCCCATGTCATGTAAAAAAATTTGAACATGAAACACTCCAATCGGCAGACATCAGGTGCAACATGCTAAATCCTACTGCAAACACACAAAATGTTGTCTCCCTCTTCCCACCCCACCCAGAAAGCAAGACTATGAATGCAATCACAAAAACTCTTTGAAACAAAAGTTGTGATCAAAATCATATTGTAAAGTATGTTGAAGCATTGCATGAGAACTCTCATTTTGAAGGTGAGCGATAGATATTGTTACACCTCCCTACCGGAACAAAAATGTGTGTCTTGTAGAGTCGAGCTTACGGTTATTTATCTGTATGCATACATATACACTTCAGAATCTAAAACTGTATGATAATTAGAACACTGATGTTGACTTAAGATAATTGACTGACATCTTGTCTAGTTTAAACACTAAGTTATGTGCTGTTGGAAAGTCTGCTGGCTGGTTCACTCGTTGGCTTGTTGTGTAAATCTGAATTTATGTAACTTGGTCATCAAAGAACTAACATCAATGATGCAGTGAACCTTCTTAATCAGTCCTGTTAAACATTCGCGTATAATTGAAAGTGGATACCACAGCCAGTTTACTGCTGGCAGCCTGTTTTGATTGAATTCCTTGTGTATTACCTGTATGCTTAAATATTTGTTTCAGCCCCAGCATCAATGACATCACCGTCTATGAATTCAACGCAGAATGGCGATCCTCAAATCATAAAAGCCCAACAATCAAAAATTGAAAGTATAAAGAACTGGAGTATTTCAACATACAAATGTACAAAGCAGCTTATGTTTGAAAAATTGGGAAAAACTTCAAGAACTGTGGATAAAGGTGAGAATTTCAATAAATGTAAAGTCAGTTTGAATATTTTCAATAATAAAGTAACCTAATTCTTGTATCCCATAGTTGAGCTAAGCTTCTGGTCTGAGAGCCACTAAGCTGTGTGTAATGGAATAAAATAATAGTTATGATTAAACCTCAAATGTGTAATGCAGTTATCATGTAGATGGTTACAGTATCGTTGTACTACTCCATGGCTTTTATATGAAATATCAAGTACACGGAGATTGGTAGATTTAATTATTCCTTCAATTTCTTGACAATTTGATGCAGCTTTCCAAGTGGTTTACTCATTCATATACATGTTTTTTATTTCTGTTAACAGTGCCATTACCAATTTTGAATACTCTAAATCCACAAATACACATTGTTCATATGAAAAGTTGTTTTGTTTCTGAATTCATATTGGCATATGTGCTTCATAGTTTACTTGAGTGCTTTTCTAATGTGGGTTTAGCAACTTTTATATTTTCAGATTTGTTTTTAATCATCATCACTGCTCGAGCAGTTAGCAAAAAATATATACTTGAATGATATTACCCTTCCAATTAAGCAAATAATCAGTGTCTCACGTCTCTCGCTCCTAAGCACTGGTATTATCTGGCTCCTAATAATTAAGATGCTTCACAAGTATTATGTCGGTTATGATTTATGGTTAAATACTGGATGATGCTGAACTCTGATGACTGAATCTAACCTGAGAATTGTACATAAAATGAAGTTGTTATGTAGTTTGCAGTTATATTTAATAATCAACAGAGTGAGTCCTGTAAAATTGAATGGATTATTTTTCTGTTAGCTGTTTATTGCCTTTCATAATTTTGAAATTTTTTGGATAATATTGTGATTGAAAATGTTTGATGAAATAACTGAGAACTATATGGCATGAGAAAAGTTAATTTGTGTAAAATAACTTTTGTTTTATTGCTAGTATCCTCCTTTGACATAAGTCTTCAATAAAAATTAGTTAGAAAGAGTTTAGTGTTGTTTTTCACATGTGTAGTAGATATGGAACTAATTAATGATGTCAGTGTTTCATTGTTTCTAAGTTAATATGTTTGCATTTTGGTGCTGTAGTTTATGAGTAGTATCATAACGACCACTTCATAATTGTTTTCTGCATTTACTGGTGGTTCAGCTTTGTTGTAGGTATCTTTTCCTGGACAGTACATAGTGAAGTGGCACAGCTGTAAGACACTGGCCTCACATTCAGTGCTAACTGGGTTCAAATCTCTGCCAGGTCTTTCAGATTTACATTTAAGGCAAATTTCGAAAAGGACAGCCAATTTTCTTCTCCCTCTTGTCTACATTGAACTTTGGCACAATTTTAATAACTTGACTGTGGCATTAATCTCTGATGTTTCTTATTGATTTTTGACTTCATTTTGATAATGTTAAAGTTTGATTTCAAAAGAAATACTTTTATCGACATGTTTTGCCCTTTTGGGGCATTATCAGAAGATCTGCAAGGAAAAGAAAATAGTATTCATCAGGGTATGGTCCTGTCCTGCAGGGCTTTACTGGAAGTTTAAAACATTTACTAAAGACCGTACTTCAATATACAACAAAATTTGTTTTTGTCACATCTGTGGGGACCATCACTTCCCACATACTATGAGAAATTGATACAGCTACCTATACTTACTTCCAAACTTTACTTTTAAAAAAGGATGTTTAAATCTGGATTTAAGTAATAAACATTTATAAAAATTGGTTGTGCATGCTTCTTAAAGTACATGTCTAGTGCTAACTATTTGTAGTTAAAACAGGGTGCTATTCAGATGAACATTTTAAAAACTGATAGCACAGAGTCGTAGTAAGTTTGGTTTCTTGTAATCAGCTGGTCATTAAGGACTAACTCTTCATCTATATGCGAGTTCTTTACTATCTCAATATCCTTAAGGTGGTTTCTCTCTTTGCCTGTTGGAGCTTGGTGCAAGATTTGAAGATGATGTAACACAGGTAGTTGGTGCCCGCTTTTTTAAAATGTTCTGCAAATGCAGAACATTGCTTCACCTCCCCATTCATAGTAAGGAAACTAGATTTAAGCGTTCTACCTGTCAGCCCTTAGTAGTCCTTTGGGCATTTGTAATATCCCAGTTTATACATGCCTGTGGCAGCATATTTATTGCATTACAGCTGTTCATTGTGTATGTAGCGGTGTTGGATTTTATCCTGGGTTGTGAATGTTATTCTGCCATCATAATTTTTGAAGAGTTTCGTAAATTGATATGAGATGTTCCCCAGAAAAGGAAGAACAATGAACTTCATCTTTGGTGCTGTGGGGTTCACTACTACTTTCTTATTTATTATTGCTATTTGGTCTTTAAACAGCTTACCTACTAATTTAAGGTTATAGCCATTATTTTTAGCCACGTGATTCACATTACTTAGCTCGTGGTTGATAGCTGCTGGGCCTAGTGTATGTCACACAGACAGTTGATCATAGATTTGAAAAACTCAACTTATGTTGCTAGGGGAGGCATGCATCACCTGTGGTAGGTTTACGGTAAATGTAAAATACAATACGATTATCTGTAAGCTGGATTTCTAAATCCATGTAGTTGTGGTCCCTGCCTGGACTAATAATGTAGTGAGTGAAGTTCATTTTTGGGTGTAGAGCATTAAATTCATCTCTCAGTAGGGGAAAGCTTTCATTAGAGCCTTCATAAACAATTATTACATTGAAACTTCCTGGCAGATTAAAACACAGTTTTAATCTGCCTGGAAGTTTCATATCAGCACACAATCCGCTGCAGAGTGAAAATCTCATTCTGGAAATTATTACATTGTCAGCATAATGACAGTAGAACAGAATTTATTTACTAAGACCAGGGCCTTCACTAAAATATTTACATTCAGAAGGCAAGGCAACCGGTAAGACAACTACCCATCAATAATACATCCTCCAATTTATACATGTGATTATTAAAGGAGTAATCATTGTACGTCATTACTACCCTAAGCAGTGAAATCATCGGATTTGAGTTGACCATGATTAAAAAGATTTTTTTGTGTAACAGTTACCGTATCCTCTACATGAAGCCTCTTTATGTCGAACACTTTGGTGGTAACACCCTGTCTTTCAATTTCTGAACCAAATCATTTCTGTTGGAGATATAAAAATTGTGTTCATGAATGAACGTTTTATGTATTAATTGCAACAGAAATATGGAGGAAGATTTACCAGGATTGCATATCCCACTCACTATAGGATGTATAGAGGGGTCTTGCTTGTGTGTCTTAATTTGCACATGAAGAGCAGGTGCTTTCAGAGTCATTGCTTTCATTCTGCGTTGATTATCTGGGCTAATTATGTTACTGCAGCCTACAAGGCATGTTTTATGCTTCTTCACATAATTGTATGGTGGATCATACTATATTTGTTTGATGTTATTTGCTCCAAAAAACCTTATCGTCTTAGTAATAATTCTTATATATAATGACCACAGTATTACCGTTATCCGTTTGGACAGTCATCACTTCACCAGACTTAAGCTTTTTGTTGATAGAACTCATTATTGCATAGTCTTTATTCTTGGACTTAGTTTGGAAGGCTTTCTCTATCAGATTGCTAGCTTTAATGCTATTCTGAGTTTTTGAGTCTTCTTATAGACTGCACTGGCCAAGGCTATTTTTAAGTCAACTACTGACTCTGTGGCTACCCTGTCATTTAATTGTGGCTGAATATTGTGATTAATTCCATTGCTCAATAGTTCTTTCTGCTGCACATTAAATTTGATGTTTATCAAATTTACTTTGTGTTCAGCGAATGGAAATACTTCATTCTTGTTGCGTGTATGACTGTGGGTTGAATGGCAGTAAACTTTCCTAGCTTTCAAATTTTCTGGCAGTGTCCTTGTGTAATCAACTGACTACTTACCCAAATTGTAACATTTAGAACCCTCAGCATTTCATCTAACTCACTGTCATTAAATAGCTTTGCTATGCCCATATAGGCAACTAAAGCAAAAACTGTAAGCATATCGTTTTCTTTATAGAGGCATCTAATTTTGTTGTTGGTAAGTATTCTAGCACATTTTTGCATGGATCTGTTCAGATATTGGTTCATAGGTATTTGTGAATGTAAATAGGAATGTGATTCTTCAATTTCTCCAGGCGTATTTTAAGACTAAATAAATCTGTTTGTTAAATCTTATGCTCAAAACCCACAGTTTGATTGTAATCAGTTTACTAGTAACGTTATTGTAGGTAAACACTCTTAATTTGATTATGTGGCAGTGTACTCTAGTGTGTAATCCATGTTAATACATGTGGCAGCCGTTTCACCGACAAATTAGTGCAGCACTGCCTGTGCTAAATAGCAGATACATAAAGTACTATATGCACATTAATTAATTACTTTTTTTTTAAAAAAAAAGTAAAGTTTTCAAGTGAGTACAGGTAACTGTATCAATTTCTCGCAGTATGTTAGAAGTAATGGTAAGGAGGAGAATAATGCGCACCAGATAGGAGAACATTACCTAGTCAACTGACAAGTGAACAGCATGTGTTATGCATGAAAACTTGTAGTCTGATTGAAATGAGTTATTGCTTAATGCACAGATTATGTTACGTGGTTTCACAACCTGTAAGTGTGGTCCCATGCCAGCTCTGCTTTTTCAACTAACTCTGATGTGTTTAAGGTAAGGTTTGCAGCGAGCATAAATCTTTTCATGGTTTTCTGCCACACCTTAGTTCTCAATAGCTGAATTGTACCGTTCTTTGCCCAGCAGGTACAAACAATGGTTCCCATAGATGTGATGAATACAGATTTTTGCAGTATATGGAAGTAAGGTCCTTAGTAAATCTTTCTAATTTCCAGTAAAGCTCTGCAGGACAGGACCATACCCTGAGGAATGCTATTTTCTTTTTCTTACAGGTTTTCTGATGATGTCCCACAAGGGCGAAACCCATCAGTAAAAGTATTGTTCCCTCTGCAACCAAGATTATTTTACTTTCGTAATACTGCCCATGGGTGCTGTACCTGATACGCCATGGAGTGGGAAGAATGGTTAAAATTTGAAATACCAGTCTGAAAATGCATCTCCCCCCCCTCGCTCCCCCCCCTCGCTCCCCCCCTCGCTCCCCCCCCTCGCTCCCCCCCCTCGCTCCCCCCCTCGCTTGCCCCCCCCCCCCCCCCACACACACACATACAAATCACTAGTGCAATTGTTCACGTTGCTAATTTCAAATAATAAAAGTTATCGGCTTTTTTTTTTTTCTTTTTGTACAGAATTGGAGGCTCAGATTGAACAGCTGCGAGACACTCAACGGAAGTATTCAAACATCTTGAGACTGTCTCGAGCCCTTGCCAGTCATTTCTATCATGTTGTACAAACTCAGGTAAGAAAACTCATCATTAGTTACTCACAATTTAAAATACGATAACCTCATACCCTATCCCATTTGTCGTTTCTCAAAAGTGAATGTGTCTGCTATAAGTTTCAGGTTGAGAGGTTTTGTTTTTATTCATCTATATTGATTGCAGTTTCATTTTTTAAATTCTTTTTGTTGCAAGTAAAAAGACAGTTTGGAATGGAAAGGTAGCTCAGGTAATAACAGGGCCACATTCTGTGAAGGGGGAACCACATACAAGACACTTGAGTAATTATTGTGTGCTGCTCCAGCATTTGAAGTCTTTTCCAAGGCTTGATGGCAGACATTGAACAAATCCACAACCCAACTACTTGGTTCATAACAGGTCAGTATAGACCATGTAAAAGTGTAACAGCAATCCTCAGGGAACTTACATGGGAATCTTAAGAAGGATGGGACTATGTTCTCGAAAAATGCTGTTTGGTAAAGTTAGAGAATCAGTATTGGAAAGAAGACTGTAGGACAATTCTTATACCTCCATCTTGCATAGGGATTGTAAGAAGATGAGAGTAAGGTGCACACCAAGGTGTAAAGATCTTTTTTCCCCTTGACTCCATATGCAGTTGAAGTAGGATAGAAAATGACGAATACTGATATGAAATATCTTGTCATGCTCTGTATTGTAGCATGTGGAGTTATACTTTACAGATGAAGCCAATGATTATAAATAGGTTATTTGTCAGTAATAGATGGCAAGATATGAGCCTGAGTCAGAATATAGCCTTGATTTAGCTGTAAAAATCAGCATCTTGAAGTGGAAAGTTTAAGTTCACTTTTACATAAAAGATATGGGCAGTCTTCTATTGTAGGTTCCAGGAAGTGTGGTATGATGGTAAATGCAATATTGGCAACTGTAGCAATATTGCAACTCCACTTTGAGGAGTATATGAGGCAGGAGAAACATAGTGCAATTGACTTTAGTTTTAAGGGTGAGCAATTAGCAGACATACATCTGAGGATGAAGACCAAATATAGGGTTTCCTGTTTGTCACCTCAGTATGAGTATGAATCACTCTCATTGCTCAAAATTTTTATGTTAACATCCAATGATACATTGTCCCCTAATGCCTATACACTGCAACAACAACAACAACAACAACAACAACAACTACTACTACTACTACTACTACTACTACTACTACAAAATTTTGCTTCATTAAATTGAGTGATAAGAGAGACGCTAATCAGGTAACATATAGTGAAATTGATACAGAATTGAAAATTAGTCATGTGTCATTGGACTTTGTCTTTAATGATTTGCTCGATGGCCATAAAGTTTCTACGTGGCAGAGACCAAAACATCTTACCTCTCAGTTAACGGGGTGTCATGTGGATGCGTTTGAAATTTAGCTACAAGTTTTGGAGACTGGAGGACTTTGTTTCTTTAAATGTATTGGTGCTGTTGATGGCTATTGGGCACACTACATTAACCAGCACCCAAACAAACAAATAAGGAGCTAAACGTTTGTCTTTGGTAAACCCCAAGAAACCCTGTAAACTGTTGATTGTGCCCTTTTGCCACTGCACGGATGTAGTCCTGTACCATTGTATGCCTAGAGAACATACAGTAAACAGTGAATCATATTGTGATCTACTTATGGCAACTTCAAACATACAATCAGGTCAAAACATTTCAGTTTGCTGGACACAGCTATATAATTACGTCTCTCCTAAGAGTCTTCTGGTACATTTTTTCTGGTGCTTCGGCAGATATTTGCAATTTTGTTTTTGCAGCGTGTAACAGGAGTCAGCCCAAACAAATACTGCTCATCACATCTTTCATCCAACACCCTGCGTCGATGGAAAGCGTCGGTTTGTTTCCCCGTTACAAACAAAATGATTTTTAAAGTGGAATTTTATTTGTCCATTTGACAGAGCGGTCCCCAATTAGTCTAATGCAATATTCGTTTTACCAGTGTATATTAACAGGAACAGTAAAATATAAGGAATAATGAGTACTCCAGCAGCGACATCACCTTCGCCTGCGCAGAATGCTAAATCGTGCAGAAATGTAATAGTGCTGATTATTCTTTGTGTTTCACTGTTCCTGTTAATACATATCAGTGAAATGAATATCGCACTAGATTAATCTGGTAGTGCTCTATTGAACTGGCATATAAATTTCCAATTTCAAAATTGTTTTGTTTGAAACAGGAAACAAACTACAATATTGCGTCAATGCTGGCTTTCATAAGAAAGAGGTGATGAGGAAAATTGTTTGGGATGACACTAGCTACATATTGCAAGAACAAAATTGCAAATATCCCCCTGAAATACCAGAGAAAATGTACCTGACAACTCTTAGGAAAGACACGCTGTATATATTTTTTCCTCTCATGTGGCACTGAGATATCAGTAAAATAGTAAGAGACTTGGGTCGATGGCATTAGAGGCAGTGGTGAATACATTTATCAAATCTTTCATAAATATTTCATGAATAAAGCATTTATTCAATTTATATTGTGACTCTGAGTCATATTTTCTTATATGGAATTGACATAAGAGAGATTCAATCTTGAACATCACGCGTGACATTCTCCCACCTAAAGTATCTCAGCTCTTGTTGATAAACACCTCCAACCAGTTTCACACAGACGTGCTTTCCATATGGATGACATGAACCATTTCCTTTTTCAACCATCAACTATCCCCACGCTCTTACCACCCGGATTGCTACTCGTCGTTGTTTGCACCACCTTCCTACACACATTATCTCCCACGTCCTTGGTCTGGCCACTGTCAAACACTACCTCCCAACGCTACCTTCTGACTCTAAAACCACCATCTTAATCTTTATACTTCTAAACTACCTATATCCACACACATAACTATTTGTTCATTGTGGGGAAGATATACAAACAAACCAGCAGCACGGCCTTGAACACCTACATGGCAACCACCTGTACCAATCAGTTTATGGGCTATTTAGAGGAAACCTTCCTAGTCTCCCAAAAACCTTGTCTGTTTCAGGGTCATTGGCAATATCTTCACGATTTGGACATGTTATCATTCCACCACAGCTCCAACACATACTTTCCCATGTGCTTCATTGTATCTACCTCAGTGCAGTGCACAACTTTCCTGGACATTGACCTCCCCCTCTGATGGGTTTAATCAAACCTCCATTTTTGTAAAGCAAACACTACAACATTGCAGTTTTATGTTTAGGGTGTTTGAACTATGGTTTTGGGGTAAAGTTGGGCATGAACAACCTCGTTTGACACTGCCAAAACTGGCAAGCATTTGCTCAGTAGCCATCACTGAATGATAAGTGTACTCCACTTTGCTTTGTGTTGTGTGTTGCTCATTGTTTTCTTTTCTACTTTTGAGATGAATGAATGACTAATCCTGGTCCTTCACTGAGTTCAAGTAGGGATCCCATGACACCAGAAGGGATCACGAAGCCCAATGACTATGTTTTTGCGGAAACACAAATCTTGGATGTAGACTGCCAACCCTGCGAGAAGGAGATGGGGGTTTAATGCCAGATCTAAAAAACACTTGAGATGTTCATATCGCCACTATAGTGGGTCCTAGCAAGACTAGATTTATTTCTGGAGGAGACCGATCAGGTACTACAACATACATAAAATATTAGATTATTTCATTAAAACTTGAACAAGATAGAATACTTAACTTGGAAACAGCCAGTGTCCACAAGAATGTCACTTATGTATTTGTTGCTGCCACTGTACTGTATAACTTATAACTTGACCCCATACGGAATGATAATCTCATCTCAGTGCACGATTTACTATAAACTTCGACACAGTTGTGACTTCAAATACAACTAGTGCTGCTGAATCTGATGTAAGATGATGCAGTTGTAAATGCTGACTGCAGAATTGCAAAGTGGGCTGAGTGGCATTGTATGAGGTGCATTCAAGTTCTAAGGCCTCCGATTTTTTTTCTGAATAACTACTCACTCGAAATCGATGAAACAGGCGTTACTTCTCGACGTAATCGCCCTGCAGACGTACACATTTTTCACAACGCTGACGCCATGATTCCATGGCAGCGGCGAAGGCTTCTTTAGGAGTCTGTTTTGACCACTCAAAAATTGCTGAGGCAATAGCAGCACGGCTGGTGAATGTGCGGCCACGGAGAGCGTCTTTTATTGTTGGAAAAAGCTAAAAGTCACTAGGAGACGGGTCAGGTGAGTAGGGAGCATGAGGAATCACTTCAAAGTTGTTATCACGAAGAAACTGTTGCGTAACGTTAGCTCGATGTGCGGGTGCGTTGTCTTGGTGAAACAGCACACGCGCAGCCCTTCCCGGACCTTTTTGTTGCAGTGCAGGAAGGAATTTATTCTTCAAAACATTTTCATAGGATGCACCTGTTACCGTAGTGCCCTTTGGAACGCAATGGGTAGGGATTACGCCATCACTGTCCCAGAACATGGACACCATCATTTTTTCGGCTCTGGCGGCTACCCGAAATTTTTTTGGTGGTGGTGAATCTGTGCGCTTCCATTGAGCTGACTGGCGCTTTGTTTCTGGATTGAAAAATGGCATCCACGTCTCATCCATTGTCACAACCGATGAAAAGAAAGTCCCATTCATGCTGTCATTGCGTGTCAACATTGCTTGGCAACATGCCACACGGGCAGCCATGTGGTCGTCCGTCAGCATTCGTGGCACCCACCTGGATGACACTTTTCGCATTTTCAGGTCGTCATGCAGGATTGTGTGCACAGAACCCACAGAAATGCCAACTCTGGAGGCGATCTGTTCAACAGTCATTCGGCCATCCCCCAAAACAATTCTCTCCACTTTTTCGATCATGTCGTCAGACCGGCTTGTGCGAGCCCGAGGTTGTTTCGGTTTGTTGTCACACGATGTTCTGCCTTCATTAAACTGTCACACCCACGAACGCACTTTCGACACATCCATAATTCCATCACCACATGTCTCCTTCTACTGTCGATGAATTTCAGTTGGTTTCACACCACGCAAATTCAGAAAACGAATGATTGCACGCTGTTCAAGTAAGGAAAACGTCGCCATTTTAAGTATTTAAAACAGTTCTCATTCTCGCCGCTGGCGGTAAAATTCCATCTGCCGTATGGTGCTGCCATCTCTGGGACGTATTGACAATGAACATGGCCTCATTTTAAAACAATGTGCATGTTTCTCTCTCTTTCCAGTCCGGAGAAAAAAAATCGGAGGCCTTAGAACTTGAATGCACCTCGTAGTGGCATTGTACTCTGATGTAGGTCACTCTTCAGGCAGTGGCGGTGTATGGAACATCTTGAAGACACTGTTACATCAGGCAGTGACTGCCCTTACTTGTGGTTCCATCATGAGACATTCCAATTTTGTCATGGACCTCGTTCTTCAGACAACACCACACAAGACATGTTTTCCACACTGTTCCTCACCCCTCAGGCAGTTGTACATTCTTGTTTGTTTACTCTCGCAACTGACTGCCATGTTAAAACGTTTGTGTTATACCAAGACCACTAACCAGTAACAGTATCTGCATTCAGATAGCTGCCATCCCTTCCCATCCGGAAAGTTACTCCCTTGTACTCTGACTAACTGTAGACAGTGCATCTGCAGTGATGAGAAGTTCCTCCCCAGTATGCTGAAAGTCTTGCTAAGGTCTTCACAGACAGGCATTACCTCCCCCACCAAATCTAGTCTGCAGCCAGATTTTCCACGCCATATCCACCGCATGCCCTTATTCTCTGATAACCCCAGCAAGCAGTCCACAAAGAAACACCCCTCCTACAGCCCCCAAAAAATCATCCCATTATCACCCAAGACTGAAACAAGTGAACCATATCCTTCACCAGGGCATCTGTTTATCATCATATCCTGAAATGAAGAACATCCTATCCACAGTCCTTGCCACACTTCTGAAAGCAGTATTCTTATGCCCAATCTACAAAATATCCTAGTCCATATTTTATTAGTTGTGTGTACCATAGTTAGATATGCTATCGATATTCCTATATTCAATAAGTACCATATGTCACAGTATGTGCTGCTCAAGCTCTCTCCGGACTTGGAAACAGCCTCCTGTTACGGTTCTAAAATGTAAAGGATCCAATTATGACTGTTTGTCACAATCTTCAAAATAATAGGTGCACCTAAATTACAGAACAGGATTTCTGTGGAGTGGTAACATTTGAGCATCTGTACACTGTTAATGCACTGAAGGAAGGTGGTCTTTGGGACTCTAGGTGGGGTACAGCATATTCACACACTGAGTTGATTTTGGCATGAAAGGGGCAGAACGGAGACACATCTAATTTCCACCAGGGGTGGGTCTTTGGAATATGGCTATTTTGATTAATCATACATAATCACTGTGTTAGTAATATTGAGAACAAATGTGTCCAAGGTGACTGTGGCATACAAAGCTAATAACAGACATCAGTAAAGAGTAATAAGAACTGAAAACAAATTCTCGGCAGTTCGGATTGTTAAACAGTGATTAATATTGCCTCAGAAAACCATATGTGATGAGGCCCAAATTATATCACAATATCTTTGGTGTGACGTCACGTGTGCTGCACTGCTGTTGAAATAGCTCGTTAATATTTTATAAATTTTAGACTTCATTTACTTATTTTAAAGTTTATTTGTTTTAATATTTGCCATAAAAGTAACTTATTAGGGGATTTTCATTAATCTCAGTCTTTCTTCCTGTGTTATTGACTCGAGTGGTCTATTATTCGTGAGTCTGCTTTCGTCCTTTGTCTCTGCCTCGTGCCTCAGTAGTGTGTTTACATTTTGCGGCGTGCACTGCAGCTGTAGCGGATATAAGCTAAGTACTGACAAACTTATTTGTGCTCTGTAATACAGTTATTAAATTTAATAGATTTCAGCGGTGTTGCGTGCCGTTTGTGGCAAAATAACGACTTAATAAACTTTTGTAATCATTCGCTCGCTGTGTTTTATAGTTTTCAGTGTGTTGAAGTCGTTAGTAAATTTCGTGCTTTAGTTTTCAACTGATGTTTATTATTCTTTCTAGTGAAATATTTCAGTAAAATTTTCATTTAGTGTTTTAACTTCGCTTAGTGTTACAGTGGTCGTTTTAATTTTTTGGTTTTAGCTAATAATGTTGTGAAGTTTTGCTGGTATTGGTATCGGCTGTGTTGTAGTAGTATTAATACAAGTAGCTGCTTTCTTCGTAGGCAGAGAATTTCGAGACCATTATTGTTAGTTCTTAAATAGTTCTACTGGTATAACTAACTTTGGTAACGTAGACGTATAGTTTTTTTGGGTAACTGTAAAATTTTTACCATGAGTGAAAAGTGTGGGCTCTGTCGTAGGTTTATGAGTAGTGGATTACGGTGTGGGATTTGTTCAAAGTATTTTCATTGGGGGGAATGCAGTGGGGAAGCCAGTGGTCAAAAAATGGTTCAAATGGCTCTCAGCACTATGGGACTCAACTGCTGAGGTCATTAGTCCCCTAGAACTTAGAACTAGTTAAACCTACCTAACCTAAGGACATCACAAACATCCATGCCCGAGGCAGGATTCGAACCTGCGACCGTAGCGGTCTTGCGGTTCCAGACTGCAGCGCCTTTAACCGCACGGCCACTTCGGCCGGCTACCAGTGGTCATTTTAGGGAGATCCTCTCCTGGGAATGTAGAATCTGTAGTGGAAACAAGTTAATAGAGGAGCAGGAGCGCAAGATCTGTGCCCTTCAGGTGCAGTTACAATGCGCAAAGGAGGAACTAGATAGGTTGAGGAGGGTGAAGGGTGGTGGGGAATGGGAACTGGCAGTTGGCAAGAAGGTAGTTAGGAAGAGGAGGTACTCAGACAGTTTTACTTTGCATACATGCAATAGATACGACCAACTGTCAGAGTTGAGTGGAGAGGAGCCTCGTGTAGCCGTAGATGTAGGTAACTTGCAGCAGTCCTCAGCAATTAGGAGGCCTAGGTTAGTTGCAAAGTCTAGCAGAAAGAAGGTTCTGCTGCTAGGTAGTTCCCACGATAGAGGTGTGGGCCAGCAGTTGCAGGAAGTGTTGGGGAGTGAGTACCAGGTCACCCGCATTGTGAAGCCTAGTGCAGGATTGGCTCAGGTGACTGAAAGCATAGGAGAGCTATGTAAGAATTTTACGAAAGAGGATCAGCTAGTGATAGTGGGTGGAGCTGTGAACAGTCTCTATAGGGACGGGGAATATGATATCAGTGGTGACTTGATTAAGATAGCTACTCAAACTGGTGGCACTAATGTGCATTTCGTGCAACTGTTTCAGCGTCATGATCGGCCTCACCTTAATGCGGGTGTTAGGCGCGTTGATGTGGGGCTGGGGAGGGCACTGATGGCGGAGGGCATGGATCATATCTCAGTGGTGCCAGGTGGGTCTATCAGTAGATGGTGTTTCACTAGGCCTGGCCTGCACCTCAATAGGTATGTGAAGGGGAGGCTGGCTAATCTTATAGGTGACAGTGTAGTAGGTGGTGATGGTGGTTGGTGGTGGTGGTATCACTCTTGGAAAAATTCCTGTAGTAGTTGGTGTTAGAGCTGCACCTTTTTTAGACTGAAGTCAGCTGATGGGTATACCTGCTTAAAGGAAGTGCCTCTAACTAAGGGCTCACCCCCAGAGGATGTAATGTTTCCAAGTAGAGAAGGAATTAGCATATTTCATCAAAATATAAGAGGTATTAGAGATAAAGTTAGTGAACTGCTAATAGGTGATAACTCTGAAATTATTGGTATATCAGAGCACCACTTAAATAATTTGATAATTCAGAGGCTTCCTTTACCAGGCTACAGATTAGCTGGCTGTTTCTCAAGGAGTTCCTTGCGGGGTGGGGGAGTGGCTCTGTACGTAAAAAACAGTATTTCATTTGAGTACATAGACGTATCATGACGCTGCACTGAACAGATATTTGAAAGTTGTGCAGCATTAGTTGAATTTAGTGAAACTAAACTTCTAATTGCTGTTGTTTATAGGTCCCCTAACTCGGACTTCAGAGGATTTTTGCTTAAGCTAGAGAGGGTTCTTGATTCACTTTGTAGGAAGTACCAGAAAGTAGTTATATGTGGTGACTTCAATATTAATTTTGTACATGATTGTGCAAGGAAAAGGATGTTGGTAGATCTCCTAAATTCATATGATCTGATGCAAACTGTGTTTTTTCCAACTAGGGTGCAGGGGAATAGTAGCACAGTCATAGACAATATTTTTATTCATTCTTCATTACTAGATGGGCATTCTGTTAGTAAAAGGGTCAATGGTCTTTCAGACCATGATGCACAAATTTTAACATTAAAAGGTTTTTGTACTCAAACCAACATCGTATTTAATTACAAACTACGTAGGAAAGTTAATCCAACAGCAATAGAGAGTTTTTCAAAACTTGTCAAGGAACAAGAGTGGCAAGATGTTTATAGTGCCAATAATATAGATGATAAATACAATGCTTTCCATAACACATTTCTCATTCTCTTTGAGAGTTGCTTTCCATTAGAACATTCTAAACGGGGTACTAGCAGTAATGGACAGCCCGGTTAGCTGACTAGTGGGATAAGGATATCATGTAGAACAAAGCAGGAATTATATCAAAATGTTAGAAGTAGTCACAATCAAGCTACGGTGGCCCATTACAAACAGTATTGTAAGGGGCTTAAAAATGTTATTAGCAAGGCAAAAAGTATGTGGTATGCAAATAGAATAGCTAATTCACAGGATAAAATTAAAGCCATATGGTCAGTTGTGAAGGAAGTGTCTGGTCAGCAGCACAAGTTTGATGATATAAAGTCAGTTCGCAGTAATAATATTTCTGTTACTGATAAATCAGATATAGGTACAGTATTTAACAACCATTTTCTGAGCATTGCTGGTGAATTAAAAAAAAAAATAGTTTCTATGGGAAATCATATAACTTCTTGGCAAATGCCTTTCCGAGATTAATGTCTGAAATACTCCTCTGTGATACAGACAAGAGGGAGATTGAGTCACTAATTAAATCACTGAAGACTAAGGACTCTCATGGTTATGATGGAGTGTCTAGTAGAATATTAAAGTACTGTGCTGCACATGTTAGCCCTGTATGTAACCATATTTGTAATTTTTCCTTTAGGAATGGTCAGTTTCCTAAGCGATTAAAGTACTCAGTAGTAAAGCCGCTTTATAAAAAGGGAGAAAGGGATAATGTAGATAATTTTAGACCTATTTCTATGCCATCAGTGTTTGCAAAAGTTATCGAAAAGGCTGTGTATGTAAGGTTAATTGATCATTTTATATCACACGATTTGCTATCAAATGTACAGTTCGGCTTTAGAAGTCGTTTGACAACTGAAAATGCTATATTCTCTTTTCTCTATGAGGTACTGGATGGGCTACACAATAAGTTTCGAACGCTTGGCGTATTTTTTGATTTAACAAAGGCATTTGACTGTGTTGATCTCACAATATTGCTCCAGAAGTTGGATCATTACGGAATAAGGGGAGTAGCTCACAATTGGTTCACCTCTCACTTTACCAACAGGCAGCAAAAGGTCATTATTCACAATGTTGATAATGGCTGTGATGTGGGATCTGAGTAGGGTACTGTCAAGTGGGGGGTGCCCCAGGGATCCGTGCTGGGGCCGCTCCTGTTCCTTATTTATATAAATGATATGCCCTCTAGTATTATGGGTAACTCTAAAATATTTCTGTTTGCTGATGACACTAGCTAGGTAGTAAATGATGATGTGTGCAGTACATGACCTCAGTTCATGGCTTGTAGAAAATAAACTGACATTAAATCACAGTAAGTCTCAGTTTTTACAATTTCTAACACACAATTCAACAAAACCCGACGTTTTAATCTCACAGAATGGGCATATGATTAGTGAAACAGAACAGTTCAAATTCCTAGGTGTTCATATAGATAGTAAGCTGTCGTGGAAATCCCATGTTCAGGATCTTGTTCAAAGACTTAATACTGCCATTTTCACTATACGAACGGTATCGAAAGTGGGTGATACTTTGACACCTAAATTAGTCTACTTTGCATATTTTCATTCACTTATGTCATATGGTATTATGTTTTGGGGTAACTCTTCCCATTCTAGAAGGATATTTTTGGCTCAGAAACGGGCAGTTCGGGCAATAAGTGGTGTGAGTTCATGAACCTCTTGTCGACCTCTGTTCACGAGTCTGGGTATTTTGACATTGGCCTCTCAGTATGTATATTCCTTATTGTCGTTTCTTGTTACCAATGTTAGTTTATTTCCAACATTAAGCAGCTTTCACTCGGTTAATACTCAGCAGAAATCAAACCTCCATTTGGATCGGACTTCCTTAACTCTCGTGCAAAAAGGTGTGCAGTATACTGCTGCATCCATTTTCAATAAGCTGCCACTCGAATTCAAAAATCTTAGCAGTAATCCACGCTCTTTCAAATCGAAACTGAAGAGTTTCCTCATGGGTCACTCCTTCTACTCTGTCGAGGAGTTCCTTGAAAAATTAAGCTGATTCTCATTGTAATGCTGATAGCGTTTGCTTAAACTTATGGACATGATTTTCTTTCATGTTCATGAACATTTATTTTTATCTGTTATTACTTTTATGTTGTAAGTTCATGTACTGACACGTTCCATGACCTTGGAGATTTGCTCCTCAATTTGGTCCTACGGAACTTGACATGTAAATAAATAAATAAATAAATAAATAAATAAGTATAGTTAACATACTGAACAACCAACTTATGAAATCACTATATCATATGCACAGCACAGAGTATATATTCAGAACTTTCTGGAAGTCCATTGATCAAATCCATAACAGTATCAGCTACTATGATAAACTGACGAATAAGTCAAAGTGTTTGACTAGTGCACCCATTCTGCTTATCTGTGGTATTATTATTGGAGGTAACGTGCAAATTAGAGGTCAGCCAGATTAAATTTAGCAGACCGTTATTTGACTGACACTGACTGATGCATTCTGGGTGGCTATTCTCAGTACTGTCATACAAGGCTAGGAAAAAATGAAGGAGGCACTCATTTGCAAAGAATAGTGAAGAGGCTTCCACACTATCTGTTGTGGTATATTTTGCATGTCACATAATGTGACCACCACCTGTGTTCAATGTCAAATTGCAATAACCACTCACAGTGCAGTGCATATGAAGCATGTCAGCGGGATGCAGAAAACAGTGCAGTCGTTGTTGTAACACGGAAACAATTATTTATATGATGTCCAAAATAGCACGATAATTGGCTTTCGGGTCAAGGGTGGTACCATTCCCAAAACGGCTATGCTCGTAAACTGTTTGTGTGCCTCCTATGGCTAAAGTATACTGTCTATTGTAAAATGGCACTACCCAGAATCAGTGCTGAGACAAATGTGGTGCACCGCAGGCCATAGATGATATGGTTAGATGATGGCTGCGGAAATGTGTTTTGGGTGAATAGACGAGCAACTGTAAAGCAACTGACTGCCCAGATGAACCAAGATGCTACCAACAGTGTCTCTTCAGTGTTTCTACATATCAGCCTCTGCAGCAGGTGCTTGCTTCTGCACCCATGCTGACTGCTGTTCATCAGTGACAAAGGCTGGAATTTGCATGTGAGTGGTGACAGGTAGCCATTTCAGATGAGTCACACTTTGTGCTCCATCGAACAGAAAGCAAACACCCTGCAACATTCATCAGAAGGGTCCAGGCTACAGGAGGGAGCAATATGGTCTGGAAAATGTTTTTGTGGCATTCCTTGGGTGATATTGTCATTGTAAAAGTCACAGTTGATCAACACAAGTATGTACTTTTGTTTTTTCCTGGCACAATGGCATCTACCAGCAGGACAATGCAACATGTCACAGCTCACAGTGTACGCGCGTGGTTGGAAGAGCACCAGGATTAATTTACTACACACTGCTGGCCACCAAATTACCTGGATGTAAATACAATTGAGAATCTGTGGGACCATCTCAGTTCATTTGTTTGTGCCATGGATCCTCAACCAAGAAACCAACCAACAGCTGATCATGGCGTGGTGTAGGCATGGCTCCACATTCCTATCTGTACCTTCCAGAATCTCATTGACTCCCTTCCTGCTTTTTTTGCTGTGGTCCTCACAGGAAAAGGTGGTTATTCAGGATTTTATTTGAACTTACTAGAAATATGTAACTGTTTCCATATAAGTATTTTGTTGAAATAAATTCTTTATTCAGCACCATTTTCTACTTGAGGTATTGTAAAGCACACAGATGAGTTTGGACACATCTCCATAATAGGTACACAAAAAAATTACATACCATCCTAGTTTAACATGGCATGACCATAAGTTGACACTTTCTCAGATATATCTGTGTGAACCAATCTGAGTAGACTTATTTTTTTGAGGTTATGCCAATCTGTGGCTATGCAATGTAAACTTGCATGGCTTGTGATTTCTAGTGTCCACTTCCTTCTACTCTGCTTGTCAATAATCTAAAGTAAAAACTGGCCAACAGTATTGAATAGATAGTCTGTCTTTCCACCAAAAAGCCTTTGTGGAAGTAGTTACGTCCTCCTTTGAATTTATTTAGACTGTGATGCTCAACAAGAAGTAGTAAATTTCTCTTAACTGTTATTGTGCTTTGGAATTCTGTTGCCACTACCACCAAGGATTGCACTCTTGAGAGCATTAATTCTTCCAACAATACTGAACGCATACTTCAGCACAGTTGTAGGTTTTTTGTGACTGGTCTCTCATTATGCTTTTGCCCCCGTTATGCTTTTGCCTTTTACTTTTTGGGAGAGTCTGATCATTTGCAATCCACTAACAATTTTCTGATATGGCTACAGATATCTGGCTGAACAGTTGTCCAAAACCAGCACTCAGCAAGGTAAACTGAGTGTTGTTCAGCCAAATGGCTGTTAGGGCATGACATCTAGAGTAAGTGGACTGTAATTTTAAACTACCATAATCCACCATGTTAACAATTCATACATACCAGATTCATCAGGTCAGACAGGATTAGTAACATTTTCCATTGCCATTTGTACACCAGACATGAATTACTTGAGGGAGACCATTTTGCCCATTCACACGATACTAGAAAGAAAGAAAATTTTTTGCCCCCCACCCACCGCCTCAGACTAGATGCCCAGGTACCTCAGTACATGAGAATAAAAATTTGTAATAAATTAAAAGGGAACAAGTTAATATGGATGAATTTAGGTCCACTTAAAAGAAAGCTATGTGAGGCACTGACACGGAAATGTTATTACAAAGTGGATGAATTCATTCAGGACAAATTGGAAATTTGTGCCGGACACAATGTGTTACATATTTCAAGAAATATCATTATATGGTTATTATTTATTAGTCTAAAAATCATTGTAACTGTATTATAAATTTTTGACATGTCTCTGGTACGCAAACAAAAGTGGATTGCAAATGTGCATCATAGGATGAATAAAACACAATTCCACATTCATAAGCATATGTGCACCACTGCAAAAATTAAGATAAAGACTAAGTGCTCAGTGCCTTTCAGTATATCAGACAGAAATCACAAAATACCACCACTTTGGTAGAGGAGGAGGAGGAGGAGGGGAAGAGAGAGAGAGAGAGAGAGAGAGAGAGAGAGAGAGAGAGAGAGAGATGGGTGGGGGGGTGGGGGTGGGGGTGGGGGGGAAGTGAGTAGTTGCTGAACTCAGTAAACTTACAGTTGTGTACTGAGTGCCTAGTTACTTTTGTAAAATAAAATTTAAAATGGAGACGGCAGTGAATTTTAGTTTCTTTGTATTTGTAGGATAATTCCATGTAGTATGTAACAGTCACAATTTTTATGGGATGAATATTGACTGTCACTTGAAGTAAAATGAGTACACTACCTCTCATTCAAGTGTGAGGAAACTAATAAAGCACTAAAAAAATTTCTTTCTTTCATATCTTATAATCTGGTATCACAACTTGATGCTGGAGTGTCTATTTATCCAATATTCATCATAGTTAATGTGATACTTGATGTTCAAGTAATCGGAACATACAATTTGAAGCGTTTGTAGTGAAAATGTGGTCGCTCACTATTTTACTTTTGATTTATATTAGGCGATATGTCGCTCTGTACTAAATCTATCTAACCTATTGACATTGTTTTTAAAGTTGGAATGAAAGCCACATCTCACTCCAGTGTGGAGAAAATAGAAGTAAAAGATGCCACCATGTGCAAGTAGCCTGCAGCCCAGTCAGAAACAGTTTGTGCAAGTAGACACAGATTTCTCAAATTACTTGTAGCCAATTTAGTGTTACATAATGGAAAAACTGAAACACACATTATAATTAGGGCAAAGCTTTACAAAAGTTTCTTTGTGACTCTTCTCAGTTGTCATTTATTAAATGAATATGATTCATATTACATAATATGTTAGAGTGAACTTTTAGGTCTGGGCCTAATTCAAAACATTTATATAAACTAAATTTTAATGCAGCCTACTTTTTTATTTGAAGTAATAATTACTTTCAGGTTGAAAACATTAATGAAAACTGAACACTGATACAAACACTGATATTCCTGCAGTGCATCCTACAACGACTATTTCTGATGGAAGTGAAGTTGATTTACTAACGCAAAGCCCCAAAAAAGAAAAATAAAGAACTAAAATAAGTTGGCTGCAAGCAAGAAGCTGGTATTTACAAAACAAAGTTGCTTCATTTTCATCTGAAGCAACAAGCAGTGGCAGCTTGTACCTGTGAACAGTAATGGATTTAAAAGCTTATGTGATAAGTTGTGAGCAGAAGGTTTACGAAGGATTGTTTCCTTAGCGTTTCCTTTCAAATATGTTTTCATTTAGTTGGTTAGATTACTTCAATTTTGTGAGAATGTCCATTTTCAGATGAAGAAATAAACAGGTAACATTTTGCATTTACTTTGTTTCAATATGGTGCCAAGTTCAATACGTGACTTCATACAAGTCAATGGAGCTGCCTTCTGCTTTCCTTTCTGTATACTCTATATTCTGTGACAACATGATGTTCCATCCTATAATGTCTGTATGTAGCATTATGCTTCTGGGTGCAGGGAAAACATTTAGCATTGAGTCTCGTGCTATTTTAGGTACAGTGATGGTATTTAGCTGCTGAGTTCCTTATAAGTGACATAAAGCAAACACAACAAGTATTACTTCAACAGTTGATAGTGATAGTTTTATGACTATATACATTTATGTAGGGAAACACACAAGCAGAAATAGTGGCCCAGTGCCGCAGTTACCTCAGCATTGCCAGTTAGTGGTGTAGGCAGTGGCTGGAGCACAGGGCATGGAACAAAGACAGACAGCATATTGGAATCACCATGTGGTACTCCCCGTCTCTTTGTCCACAGATGGATCAATCAGCTGACTTCTTACTTGCACGTTATACACTCTTTGAGTCCTGTCATTAGTGTGTAGACTCATAGTTATGTACCATTGCTCTATACACTCAGTCTGCAGCTATGGTACCTTCTTGCCCTTATTTTTTAAACCATGTTAACAGATTAGGTCTACAGTGTTAAAACTGTGGATAAAGGCCATAAGAACAATAACTAAAAACAGTAATCAGGCTCATTGTAAACAGTTGCTTAAAGAGTAGGGGATTGTAACTGCACCATTTGATTACATTAACCAATCCATTAGGCACAGTAAAATTAACATAAATAATGAACCCACTAATATCTCTGTTCATTATTGTATAACAAGAACCAGGATTCGCTTACAGGTACCAAGAAAAATTAAACAAAATCCTCAATATTTTCTATTATGAAATCAAAATGTACAATACATTGGCCAAGTAAATGAAAGAGATAATTAAAACAAATAAATACAAAGTAGTGGCTGGAAAAAAGAGTTAAGATTTGTAGAGATTTCAAGAAGTTAAACATATGTCATTCCACAACATACTTTTAAAGTTCAATGTGTGTTGTTGGAATATTGTGTGCCCAAGAACTGTGATGGAAAATGCTAATTATCTTTCATCATTTTGATTTCAAAGACTTCTTTTTGGAGGTATGGTGATTGTTTTTCAGGCAAGTAAATAGGAACACACAGTGAATTTAATTGAGATGTGGTGACAATGTTATGGTCCTGATGTCAGCCGATGGGATTTGTGTGTAATGTTTGCAGTGATTAGTGATGGGTGAATAAACGTGTAACAGCAGTCTTAGTACTAACTAAACCAAAAAGTAATTATACAATTCTATATTTCTCAACCTTTTATTGTGTTTTATTGTTGTATTAAGCTGACATCCCTAATGTTAGTGTAATGTGATATGTGGATAAACAAACAACTAACCAACCAGCTTAGAGGGTTGGCTCTAGTTGCTACTATTGCCAGCCAGGATCAGTCATTTTATTGCTGCCAAGCATTAGTAGAGAAAAGTGCCAGTAATTTTGGTTCCAACAGTGACAGCATGTATATTTTTACCATCATGTTAGTCTCTGTAATACCTGCAACATGACACATCATCAGCTTCGAACATGATGCATTAAACCATGTTAAAGAACATCAGAGCAAGGTCCAAGGAAATCCTTGGCACTTTTGATTTGGTGTGTGGAAGAAGGCGCTTTCTAACTAAGTGAAATCCACAATACTACATCTACATACATACTCTGCACTCCACCATACGGTGCGTGGCAGAGGGTACCTCGTACCACAACTAGCATCTTGTCTCCCTGTTCCACTCCCAAACAGAACGAGGGAAAAATGACTGCCTATATGCCTCTGTATGAGCCCTAATCTCTCTTATCTTATCTTTGTGGTCTTTCCGCAAAATATAAGCTGGCGGCAGTAAAATTGTACTGCAGTCAGCCTCAAATGATGTTTCTCTAAATTTCCTCAGTAGCGATTCACGAAAAGAACGCTTCCTTTCCTCCAGAGACTCCCACCCGAGTTCCTGAAGCATTTCCGTAACACTCGCATGATGATCAAACCTACCAGTAACAAATCTAGCAGCCCGCCTCTGAATTGCTTCTATGTCCTCCCTCAATCCGACCTGACAGGGATCCCAAACTCTCGAGCAGTACTCAAGAATAGGTCGTATTAGTGTTTTATAAGCAATCTCCTTTACAGATGAACCACATCTTCCCAAAATTCTACCAATGAACCAAAGACGACTATCCACCTTGCCTATAACTGCCATTACATGCTTGTCCCACTTCATATCGCTCTGCAATGTTACGCGCAAATATTTAATCGACGTGACTGTGTCAAGCGCTACACTACTAACGGAGTATTGAAACATTACAGGATTCTTTTTCCTATTCATCTGCATTAATTTACATTTATCTATATTTAGAGTTAGCTGCCATTCTTTACACCAATCACAAATCCTGTCCAAGTCTTCTTGTATCCTCCTACAGTCACTCAACGACGACACCTTCCCGTACACCACAGCATCATCAGCAAACAGCCGCCCATTGCTATCCACCCTATCCAAAAGATCATTTATGTAGATAGAAAACAACAGCGGACCTACCACACTTCCCTGGGGCACTCCAGAAGATACTGTCACCTTCGATGACCACTCACCATCGAGGATAACGTACTGGGTTCTCTTCCTTAAGAAGTCTTCGAGCCACTCACATATTTGGGAACAAATCCCATATGCTCGTACCTTAGGAGTCTGCAGGTCTGCAGTGGGGCACCGAGTCAAACGCTTTCCGGAAGTCAAGGAATATGGCATACGTCTGATACCCTTCATCCATGGTTCGCAAGATATCATGTGAAAAAAGGGCGAGTTGTGTTTCGCAGGAGCGATGCTTTCTAAAGCCGTGCTGATGCATGGACAGCAACTTCTCTGTCTCAAGGAAATTCATTATATTCGAACTGAGAATATGTTCAAGAATCCTGCAACAAACTGATGTTAAGGATATTGGTCTGTAATTTTGAGCATCCGTCCTTCTACCCTTCTTATATACAGGCGTCACCTGCGCTTTTTTCCAGTCACTCGGGACTTTATGTTGGGCAAGAGATTCGCGATAAATGCAAGCTAAGTAAGGAGCCAATGCAGTAGAGTACTATATGTAAAACCGAATTGGAATCTCATCTGGACCTGGCGATTTATTTATTTTCAACCCATTCAGCTGCTTCACAACCTCCATATGGGAATCTGTACAAGACTCAAATGGCGCTATGTTTGTACGATCCTCCTGCGTGAAAGACTTCTCAAATGCTAAATTTAAAATTTCAGCTTTCGTTTTGCTGTCTTCTGTTGCCAGGCCAGACTGATCAGTGAGTGACTGGATGGAAGCCTTCGACCCGCTTACCGATTTTATGTAAGACCAGAATTTCCTTGGGTTTTCAGCAAGATCTTTTGCTAAGGTATGACGGGTTGTATGCTTTGCGCATCGCTCTTTTTACAGCAGCACAAATCTCTCCTAACTCTTGCCTGTCCTCATCTTCCTGATCTTTCTTGTACCGGGAGTGCAACTGTCTTTGCTTCCTGACCGTTCTCCGAATTGTGCTGTTAAACCACGGTGGGTCTTTTCCATCCGTAACCCACTTTTTAGGCACATACTTGTCCAATGCATGATTTACAATGTGTTTAAAATTTGCCCATAATTCTTCCACATCCATCGTACCGGAAGTAAATGAAATTGATTCATTTACTAAGTGGGATGCTAACAACTGCTTATCTGCTCTTTCTAGTAAGAATACTCTGCTAGCCTTCTTGACCAACTTTTTAACTTTCGTAACCATAGTCGTAATGACATCATCATGATCACTAATCCCTGTCTCAACACTGACACCGTCGATGAGGTATGGTCTGTTCATGGCTACCAGATCTAAAACATTTCCGTTACGTGTTGGCTGTCGATTTAGCTGCTCGAGACAGTTCTCGGATAATGTGTTGAAAAGTAATTCACACGACGGCATGTCTGTACCACCTGTAATGAATCCATAGACATCCCAGTCTATACTAGGTAGGCTGAAGTCGCCTCCGACTAATATAGCATTATCCGGGTACTTCTGCGATACATAGTGTAGACTCCCTTTGAATCATTCTAGAACTGTCACGGTGGAACCTGGTGGCCAGTAATAACACCCAACAATTAACTTTATTTCTCCTAGCCCTGTTAAATGTGTCCAGATAACTTCACAACACTCTACGTCGACGTCAGTAGACAATATTTTTGTCAACTGCAGTGAAGACACCACCTCCTACGGTGTCTAATCTGTCTTTCCGATACACGTTCCAACCCTCACTAAATATTTCAGAACTTCCTATCTCAGGGTTCAGCCAGGTATCAGTCCTGAGAATAATTTGCGCACCACACGCTTCCTGGAGGGCAGTAAATTCAGGAACTTTATTCCGAACACTCTGAAAATTTACTGCTAATATCTTGATAGCTGAAGTGTCTTTACACTGAGCGTGTCCCGATTTCCCTGCCTCCATGTCAACTGGTGAGTGTTCATCAGGACACCTCGCACTACTGCCTAGCCTAAAAAAAAACCCATGTGCGCGCCACAAGTACTCTGCTACCCGAGTAGCCACTTCTTTTGTGTAGTGCACCCCTGACCTATCTGGGGGCATCCTACGATTCCCCACCCAATAGCGCAAGTCTAGAAATCTGCAGCCAAGACCATCACAGAGTCGACGAAGCCTCTGGTTGAGACCCTCCACTCGGCTCCAAACCAAAGGAACCCGATCCACTCTGGGAACGATGCTGCAAATAGAGAGCTCTGCTTGCACACCACGTGCGAGGCCAGCAGTCTTCACCAAATCCGCCAGCCGCCTGTACGAACTGAGGATCGCCTCAGAACCCAAGCAACAGGCATCATTGGTGCCGATGTGAGCAACTACTTGCAAACGACTGCATCCCGTACGCTCGATAGCCACAGGCAAGGCCGCCTCCACATCTTGGATGAGGCCCCCCTGCAGACAAACCAAGTGCACGTTGGAATTGTTTCCAGCCCTGTACGCTATTTCCCTAAGGGGCTCCATCACCCGCCTAGCGTTGAAGCTCCCAATAACCAGCAAGCCTTTGCTCCCGTGTGCCTGCTCGGGCTCTGCTGAAGGAGCGGCCACCTGCCCACTGACAGGATGAACGGGCGAGGCCAGCCTCCACATTGACCCTCCGCCTCGAGCGACGCGAACGCGTTGCAGTCCGCCACTCACCCTGAGGTGAGGGTGGCCCAACGCGCCGGGTACACTAGAAGGTGCCTCGGCGGCTGAGTCAGTGGATGCAGCAAGCGACACCTGGAATGTCTCAAGTGACGCGCCAGACCCTCCACCGTCGCTGCACCTCGAGGCAGCAGCCTGAAGGCGGCTGACCGTGGCCAACAGCATGCTCAGCTGCTCGCGAACCATGGCCAGTTCCTCCTGCACCTGCACACAGCACACACACACACCCTATCCATCCTACTGCTAATATCTGGACGTATAGAGTTGTGACAAATAAAACAGCGACTGCACAGTTGCGTCACCAGCGCCAGATGGAGCTGCGATATATGAACAATTACTTACGAACTAAGCAATCAAATGACCATGACTACGCCACTATACAGATATTACAATGCAATCCTACCCCAGTCTTAGTACAAATGACAACCGCCTACACGATGTTGCACTCTACCGTTATTAAAATTTGATACTACCCCTTTCTAATTCGAAAATACGCAAATATCCGAAAAATTTCACCATGCAAGCACACAAACACACAAAGTAATTTGAATTAAACCTGCGGAACTAATACGAAAAACTGAATATACGACTAGTTTCTGCTACTGCTGCTCGCACACGTCACTCTGCAAGCACAGATGAAATAGCACTGGCCTCTGTCTGCTGCTAACTGACTCTACAAAATAAACAGAAAGCACTGGCTGTCCAAAACAAACAACTGACTAACGACTCCACGAATTTATACTTTACAGCTATCAATAAGCAATATTACTCCTCTCAAATACGAGAATACACAAGGATTTTATGTAATTAAATATGCAAGCGCACAAACACTCGGAAAGAAATTAAGAATCAAACTACAAAACAAATATGAAAGCTAAATATGCAACTCCCTACTGCACAGAGGCTGCTCACTTTTAATCCTCTTCCCAAAACTCTGGCAGGACTTTGTGATGAGTAGTTATTATAGCGTAACTCTCATTAGCTATGTCAGGAAGAAGTTGGAGTAAATGGTGAGGAACTGTCTTGTCTTAGTTTTGGAATTCAGAGGGTTCCTTAGTAACTTTCAGTGTGTCTTTAGGATATATCATTCCACCATTGATAACCACACACTATTAGATGTGGTTGTACTACTGTCTCTTTTATGCAAAGATCACCTGCTAGATGCCTTTTCCAATCTCGAAAAGGCTTGTGATATTTTTTTGTATGCAAGTTATATTTTTTGAATGCGCATCATCCATGGACATCTCCACGAGTAGAGATGCTGAACAAATTTTCTTAACATTATGTAGTTGGTCCTCCCCAAGTGCTATTTGATGTATTGACCAGTAATGTCATGTTAATTCCTTTCACCAAAGTAGTGGTGTCATTTGTTGAAAAAACGTTAGGAACCAATTGCACAAGAAAAATTTTATTTCTTTACCATTTTCAGTCACCTAGTGCCCTTCTTCAGAAGACTGTACAGAAAAATATACCACAAATAAGTACAAGCTAGATAAGAATATTAGAAAATTTAAAAAGGAAAAGTTTAAAAATAGATCTTGTGATTGCTCACATGTGGATCGTAGTACATGTACAGATGTGGTATACGGACACCAAACAACAAGTGTAGACATGACGCAAGAACTGAAGCTAATCAGTTGATGAAATGCAATATTTTCAGGTTGGTCCCAGAGTGGGGGCTAACTTCATTACCAGGTAGATAGCCATTTATTGTTAAATATACTAAGCCATCTACAACGTGCAGGCAAGGATTCTTTTTTGCTGTAGGTGGTTAGCCATATGTAAGCAATGAGCTGTAGACATTGTATTCTTATAGTTACAGGTGTTTTACATTATAGTTACTATTAGTGTTTATGATTAAGTAGCACTTTTAGTAATGTAACATCGGTCAGTCAGTCAAACCTATTGTATTTATTTCGTACAATTTGTATGAATGTCGCTGGGTAGAATAACTTCACAAAGTGCATTTACGACTTTGTATACGTTCCTGAACTAGTTATTTCACTACAACAGAAGTATACTACTATGATCACGTTTCTTTTCTTCTATAGTTATTTTGACCCTTCATCTTGGCTAACAATTAGGAATTTATTTCTGTACTTACTCCAGTTATTGCTTCAAGCTCCATTGCGCATCTTGCACATTGTTTACACAGATGTGTTTCCTGCAAGTATGCTATTGACCTCTCTACATCAGTTCAGCAATGTGTTGTAAAGCTTACCATACAATTGGTACGAATGTTGCTAGTTAGAATTGTTTCATGAATCATATTTGTGATCTTGTATATGTTCCAGTACTAGTTGTTTCACTAAAATAGCAGTATACAATTGTGCCCATGCTTGATTTCTTCTGTAGTCATTTTCTAATCCTTCATATTAGCTACTGACTGAGAATTGTTTCTCCAAATACTCCAGTTACAGCTTCTGACCTGATACGCTTCACACTTGGTATCATTAATATGTAGGATTTTATATATAGTTAATATGCTGGTTATGCACACTTACACTTTTGTCTTACATTTTATGCCAACTATAATTGTGTAAGTTTTTGTTTTATTACTTTATCTTACTTTTAGCCCCACTGAGAGACTAATCTGAAGGTATGCATGTCATCAGCAGATTAGCTCCAATTCTCGCATGATGTGTGCACTTGTTGTTTGGTGTCCTTACACCATATTTGTGCATGTACTGCAATCCATATGTAAGCACTCATGCACTCATTTTGCTTTAATGCATTTCATTATTGTTCTTGTGTTCTTATAGGACTACAGTACTATCCTGCACACACCTGCTTATTTTTAACGTTCCTAAATAATATCATAATTCTAAGTATGTGCCATCTCTTTAATTTTTTAAACTTTTCTTTCTTAAATTTTCTAGTATTCTTCTCTAGCTTGTACTTATTTGTGGTATATTTTTCTGCACAGTCTTATGATGAAGGGCTCTAGGTTTCTGAAACTGGTAAATAAATAAAATTTCTTTTGTACAGCTGATTGTTGATTTTTTGCAAAAAGTGTAGTCACAGTTGCTGAAGATGGATAAAGTGTTAAAAGGATGGTGTCACTTAACATATTACTTTTAATGTTCACAGTTATGATTAATAGTACAATACCCACAGTTAATGTCACTGTTCAGTAGACCTAATTCATAAACAGTTTTTCGGAGCCCTGCTCTTCTGCAAGCACTGCAGTGATAATACACTAGTTTCTGTTGATAGAGGGGAAGTTGAGAGGTTGTAAGTTTTCAAATGAGATATCTGTACTTTTCACCCTTCTTTTATATTCGTTTAGCCATTTGGAGACAATGAGAAAACATTAAAGGCTGTCAAGTTTTGGATATATTTCTGGATATCACATTCAACTATAGGCTTACCTGGTTTACCATATCTGAGGAACCTAACAGCCAAACTCCCTCAAAATGATGAAATTAAAAATTTTAAAAGTTGGTCACAGGTCATGGGATCCAGAGTGAACCTGACTGCTATAAATTTACACTCCATTCATCCAACCCCTTCTGGATTATATAGGTTTTCACTTTTTGAACCTAGGTTGGACATGAGTGCTCAAAATCATAATTGTTTCCAGCCTCTGTGCTGAGTTTTGTGACTTATTACATAACATGAGGTGACAAGTGTTTATGGAGCAAATGGTACATTAGTGAGTTCCATGTCAGTCATATATATTATCTGATCAAGAGTATCCTTACACCCCTATGTAATTCAAAAGTGACCACTAGACTTCATGAGAGTTGGAACAACTGAGATAAAATGAGGTGGGAAGCATTGTGTTGTTCATAGAGAATCAGTAACAGCAAAATGGGCTGTTCAGGACAGCTCAGTACTTCAAACACGTAGTCATTGGATTTCATCTGAGCAACAGATCCTTCTGAAGGTGCCCAAGTTGACTGTCGGTGATGTCATTGTGAAGTGGAAATGCAAAGGAACAACCACAGTTAAACGAAGACCAGGCAGACCTCATGTACTAACACACAGGGATCGCCAAACATGGTGAAGGGTAATTGTAAAAAATCTCATGAAATCAGCAGAAGGAATCACTCATGAGTTCCAAAGTGCTACCAGCAGTCCAGCTAGAATGATGACTGTGCATAGGGATCTCTCTCTCTCTCTCTCTCTCTCTCTCTCTCTCTCTCTCTCTCTCTCCTTTTTTTTTTTAAAAAAAGGGGGGTACAATTGTCAAGCAGTTCCTCATAAGCCACACATTTCTGCAATCAGAACCAAGCGATGCTTGAGGAGGAATAAAAAGCAATTCCACTAGACAGCAGATAACTAGAAATGAGTGATTGGAGTAATTAATTGTGCTATACCCTCTCATAATCCAATGGGAAGGTTTGGGTGTGGTGAATGCATGGAGAATGTTTTCCCATATGACCATTTCACAAGTGTACTGTGAATATCAGGAATCCGATAAAACATCAAATCTCTGACATCTCTGCGGCTGGGAAAAGATCCTGCAAAAATGGGACCACCAGCGACTGAAGAGAGTCGTTCAACATGACACAAGTGCAGCCCGTCCGCAAATTGCTGCAGATTTTAATGCTGGACTATCAGCAAGTGTCAGTGTATGAACCATTCAACGAAACATCAGCTGCTTGGGCTTTCAGAGCTGAAGGCCCATTTGTGTACCCTTGATGACTGCATGACACAAATGTCAACACCGACATTGTATTGTTGATGACTGGAAACATGTTGCCTGGTCAGACAAGTCTCGTTTCAAGTTTTATCGAGTAGTTTGACATGTACGGGTATGGCAACAACTTCATGAATCCATGGACCCTGCATCTCAGCAGGCGACTGTTCAACCTGGTGGAGGCTCTGTAATGGTGTGGGGCCTGTGCAGTTGGAGTGATATGGGACCCCTGATACGTCTAGATATGACTCTGACAGGTGACAAATATGTAAGCATCCTGTCTGATCACCTGCATCCATTCATGTCCATTGTGCATTCCGACAGACTTGGGCAGTTCCAACAGGACAATGTGACAATCCATGCATGCAGAATTGCTATAGAGTGGCTCCAGGAAAACTCTTCTGAGTTTAAACACTTCCGCCGGCCACCAAATTCTCCAGACATGAACATTATTGAGCATATCTGGGATGCCTTGCAGTGTGCTGTTCAGATTTATGGACAGCCCTGTGGGATTCATGGTGTCAATTCCCTCCAGCACTGCTTCAGACATTAGTCGAGTCTGTGCCATGTTATGTTGTGGCACTTCTGCGTGTTCACAAGGGCCCGACATGATATTAGGCAGGTGTCCCAATTTCTTTGGCTCTTCAGTGCAGTAGAGTAACAGTTTGGAGATGATAACTGATTATATCAGCATGACAATGACCTTGTCATGAAGCAGAATCTGTAAGGCAATAGTTTGTGGATAATATCATTTATGAAATGGCCTGGTCTGCCCAGAGTCCCAATCTGCACCCGATGCAACATCTTTGGAATGAGTTAGAACATCAACTTCACTCCGGACCCGTGTTCACAATCACTACCTTCTATGGTTTCGGCTCTTGAGAAAGAATGGGCAGCAATTTGTCCACAGATGTTAACATCTCATTGCAACTGTCCCTGGCAGAGTTCAGGCTGGCATAAAGGTGAAGAGTGCACACACACATTAATGTCAACTTGTAGGTGTCTGGATACATTTGATCAGATAGTACATGTGCTGTACCATTGCGTGCTCCACCATAGAATTACTTTTCCAAAAACTGTCTGTAAGCAACAGATACACTATTGATTTGTGCTCAAAAAATTGCTATCTAGAAATGTGTGTAGCTAAATTAGGTTTTTTTTTTTTTTTTGAATGCAGATGAAACCAATGCTTGTGTAATGAGTGGGCCCAAAACTAGTTTAAATTTTACAAAAAAATATACAGTGTTGTGATTGATTGCCAGATAACATTTTAGATACACATCACAATTTTAAAGTACTTCGTGTAAATTAAGGGGGACTTTCTTGACTGTTCAACCATTCTTCAGTGACCTTATGGCCAGAATTTCCTACTGGATCAAATCTACAGTGTTCACTGCAGAGTTAAAGGCGTCAAGGCAATCAAGAAGCAAATGAGGTTTGATCACTGGAGGAATATTCAGATCTGGCCATGTTCCTTTAGCACTTTTGAAGCACTTAAGAAAATGTGCGCAATGTAGAACTGATTCAGTACATCCAGGACTGCAATGACTGCATCTTAAATAGTGCCTTACTCTTGATACTTGTGCAGGCACTTTTGCATGTACATATGCTGCTAGATGTTAAGGTAGTTCAGTGTATTGGCACTGATTGCACACTTTTACTTAGCCTCTGAGCAGAGGGTGCTGGGAGCAGAAGCTTCTGATCGCCTCATTGCACATTACCTTCTGAGAAAAGCCCTCCCTGCTTGCCCCAGCACAGCCAGTTTACAGCATATATAAGAAACGATCATGGAATGGATTAATGCATCACAGAAGTGATGTGAAAGTTTGTGGCGAGTTGCTAGAGGGACCGGGTACAGTCGTTTCACTCGTATTAGTAAATAATATTAATGATCATTACACACAACATAAACTTTCTGGAGAAGCACGAAGCAGAGGGATCAAGTAAAATTGTGCGACCAGTATGGAATTTTGGTGTTACTGTTATTCTCTCAGGGGTAATTATGTCCAAGTATTATGCTGACACTTACAACATGTTAAATGGTACAAAACCCCCTGAAAAATTCGTTAGTTGTAAGCACCCATTCTGTGATGATTCACCACTGTACAATAAGTTACAAATATCCTACTGCAGTGGAAATTGTGCAGGTTCGGCAAACACTCTGTTGTACTCATCATTTCATTATCGTCATCATCATCATCATCATCATCATCATCATCATCATCCTCATCCTCATCATCATTTGTGACAGTGGCTAGAATGGACTGTGAATAAATTGGTATTTTGTACGGGCACTGATGACCGCATAGTTGAGCGCCCCACAAACCAAACATCATCATTGTCCCTCCCAAGCCTTCATCCCTCTCATCATTCCCACTCAAATGCAAGAGGTTTTTAAATAAGAAATCAAAAGCACTGCCAGAGTTGTCGCCCCTTTTTTACTGCAATCTTACAGCTTAATAGTCTGTAAGGAAGACATTATTTATTTTGTAATACTGTAGTAATAGATGGTATTTTCATTTCTTCTCATTGTTACAGCATGCACTTGGTGAGGCATTCTCAGACTTAGCACAGAAGTCACCAGAGCTACAGGAAGAGTTTCTGTACAATGCAGAAACACAGCGTAGCCTTACCAAGAATGGAGAAACACTACTTGGGGCTCTGAACTTTTTTGTTTCATCAGTGAACACCTTGTGCAATAAGACTATTGAAGATACCCTTCTGACTATTAGACAGTATGAAACAGCCAGGTATTATCAGCATTTGATTCATAGTATTGTCAGTGCAGAGTACAACACTGGTAGAGCAATTGTAATATTTACTAGCATGTTACCATATAGTTTTAATTTTCTTTGTAAATTTACTGTACATGCTGATGCATTCCACTACAGTCAGGACTGTTCTGATAAATGGAATAGGTGTTTTTGTTCTGCTTTAACCCTGGCATAGATTACCGTATTTACTCGAATCTAAGCCGCACTTTTTTTCCGGTTTTTGTAATCCAAAAAACCACCTGCGGCTTAGAATCGAGTGCAAAGTAAGCGGACGTTCTGAAAAATGTTAGTAGGTGTCGCCACAACTAACTTCTGCCGTCAAAAATATGTAGCGCAACACAGGTATGCTTTGCAGGCACAAAGATAAATACTGGTGCCAAAACCTCTGCGTCAGTAAATAAATTAAAAGAACAGGTAGAAGAATGTAAACATTATGCCAGGTATTCTTTCGTGTTTGCTGCTACCTCATTTAAATCCTGTCTGCCTAATAAACTACGAAACTAGACCGAGAAGACGCGGAAGAATATACATATCATGTCATGTTTATATTCGTATTATTCTTACGCTGTATAGTGATACAGTCAGAAATGAAGCACGGCAACTGCCTAAATTTTTAAATCTAAGATGACTAATTTCTGTGCAGACTGTAATGTACTAAAGAGGCGTCTGCAAAGATTTTCTAACGGAGAAACATTTTCGCTAAACTCTCGTTCAGAACATCTTCTGTTATACGCAGCTATTATTTGGTTCGTTCCCGGGTTCGATTCCCGGCGGGGTCAGGGATTTTCTCTGCCTCGTGATGGCTGGGTGTTGTGTGATGTCCTTAGGTTAGTTAGGTTTAAGTAGTTCTAAGTTCTAGGGGACTGATGACCATAGATGTTGAGTCCCATAGTGCTCAGAGCCATTTGAACCATTTTATTATTTGGTTCTTGTTGATCATTATCAAAGAAAGCGGCAGTGTAAGTAACAACAAAAAGCAGTCTCTTGCCATTGTTTCGCTAATGAGATAATTTCTCTCTTTTTTTTATTGTAAGCGGCGGTAGTGCGCACTAAGCAAGCCACGCCGCGAGCGGTGACAGGCCGTAAACACTCGTTATCAGAATGCGACAAACAATGCACGACACAGTACAATAATGCATTTTCAGCTTAGAGTGACGTAAACAACTATAACAAAGAGAACGGCACTTCTCAGATCAGAGCAAAATAAGCAATCGATTCAAACCAGACGAAGCACGTGAAAAAGGAAGGGTACCCGTATAAATACGGACACACAGCAATGGCTACTTGGTAAAGCTTAACTGTTGAGCTTACGACTCGAACCAAACTACTGTAGCTGTATCTTCATCCATTCGACCTCAATTGTGTTTCACGTTACAATGGACCAACTTTGTTTCGATTTGGAGGGGCGGTCTAAAACTTTTCTCTCACCTTGAATTTCGAGTCTCAAATTTCAGGAGCGGCTTAGATTCGGGTAAATTTTTTTTCCTTGATTTCGAGTCTTATTTTTTAGGTGCGGCTTAGATTCGAGTGCGGCTTACATTCGAGTAAATACGGTAGTTTTATTTACTGTACATCTTCAAAAGCAGACAGTGTTTGCCTGTTCTAAATACTACTCACCCTTTTTAAAATCCCAGCATGAATAGATGCTTGCTATGTGGACCAGTTAGACCTCTTTGTTTTATAATTAGATTCATTCCATTGTGTGGGTGTTAGGCTGGCCATGAGCATTCAGAGCCTGTTCAAAACCCTCTTGGCTGAGGTTGGTGACTTAACGGTTATCACCAGGTTTCAAGTCGTCATGGTGCATTCAGTGTATAAAATTTACGCCACATCACAGGTATACAAATACTTTATTGTTGTGTACTCTGGAAAGAGTCTTGTAAATAACTGTGCATGAGCAACAAAGGTTTTAGAATTTATTTGCAAAGACTTATGTTGTAGAAGGGATGTAGCTAATATTAAAGCTTGTAACTGAGGGTGGAAATCATCAAATACCAACTTTTTATGTGTTTGTTAATTTTATAATGAAGATCCAAAATTAATTTAAATTTGACAAAACTGGAAACAATCCAATATTTAATTCAATTTTGTATAACATTTGAAATAATCACCACAAGTTTTAAAGCTGAGGTTAATTGTATTTCTTTCTTTCTTTTTCAGAATAGAATATGATGCATACAGGACTGATTTGGAGTTGTTGGCTCAAGCTCCAAGAACAGACGCAAATACAGCAAGATTGGAAGAGGCACAACATAATTATGAACTTCACAAAGCACATTTTGAAAAGTTAGGCTCAGACGTATCTGTAAAACTGAAATTTTTGGATGAGAATAGAGTGAGTATATGGAAGTTCTCTTTTCTTTATATCCCTTTTAAATAAAGCTGTTGTTAATTCAAAGGTAAATTTGGACACCACAGTGCTTTCCTAGACAGGGTCCTATTGTAGGTGGTATGTTCTTGTCTTCCACTGACCTTAGAATTGACTTATCGAGGCAAGTTATGAAGGGACCAAACCATAATGCAACTTGAAAATTTTTCACACATGCCAAATATTTCCAGAGGTGAAATAGGTAGTTTAGTGTCCATGCCAGCAGACATCACGAAGGAGGCAGATGAGCTGGCATGGGTAGCCCTGTAGGATAGTGCAGAAACCTGCCATGGAGGGCACCAGCGACATGAAGTATGTGCCGACCTGCTTGCAGAAGTGTTTACCTGCAGGCGGTAGTAGATCGAGCAGGCCAGTGCTTATTCAGAGTTTGACCACCATGGACCTCACCCATAACATGCTGTGTATTGTGCTGAGTGTGTACTCATCAACCATCCATGCCAGCCATGTGTTGTGTTCTTCCATGCTCATCTACATGTGGATTCAGACTCCATGCTTCCTGTTGATCTAATTGCATGGTGACTTCATTTCCCTCACATGGGGTTCTGTTCTCTGGCTATTGTCAAGCCACCACGGACCTGTGAAGTATCTTTTCTGGGTTAAGAATTCGTATTATGCTCAATTCATTCCCCAGGCCACGCACATCTGCCAGCTTCGTCAGAAGGGCATTAAGTTTGTCTGGCCTCTTGTTTGTCAGTGGTCTTCTCAGTCTCTCAACCGTTGTTTCTGCTCTGCTCCCTGTCTGGCTCCCTTCACACTGGGTAAACTTGTGACCCTGGCCTGTGACATGTCCCAGAATGGTATTGGTTTCGTCCTGTCCCATCACAGCTAAGATGGCACTGAATGGACCATTGCTTATGCGTCAAAGGTGCTTTCCACTGTGCAGCAGAACTATTCACAGGTGGACAGAGAGGTGCTAGCTATTGTTTGGAGGGTAAAAAACTTCCATGTCTTCCTGTTTGGGGCAAGGCTCCTCCTCATTACTGACTACAGGCTGTTGGTTTTCTTGTTTGGCCATTGTTCCCAGCTACTGAATAGGGCTACCTAGCATGTCACTGCTGGTACACTATCGCAGCTACAGGTTGGGCCTGATCCAGACACCCTGAGTACTCACATCCCATTTACAAGTACGAGCTTGGCCACCATGGGTCCCCATCCCTTGCAGCGCTACGTCCCCTTCCCGTGCTGCAACTCTACCCTTCTACTGTTCTTTTTCCTTTTCTGTCTTTCCATTGGATGGTCTTCTTGGTGCCAGTTGTGCTTGGATCTTCCTTGTGATTTTGGACACTTCCCTTCAGGCATTCTACAACTTCTCATTTTTAACCATTAGGCCCCTTGTTGGACTTGATTTGCTACTCTACCAAATTTTACAGAAATGCAGATCATGCAGGGAAGGTCGCCCAGCATGGCATATATTCCACCTTCTGTGCCTTTCTCTCTTTGCACCCTTCCTTTCGTGCAGGGGTACTGTGCCCTAAACCCAGAATGGTAGTCATTCTGTTGTTGATTGGTTGAGGGGGTGTCATGAAGTACCTAAGCACCTGCACGGCTGTAGCCCCTGACTTGACTGTGCAGAGATCGCACTGTTTGTGCCTGAGATGGAAACTCCCCACACAATCCAAGGAGTATGTGCGTATCATGGCTGGGGCATGCGGACTCTGGGCAACATTTTACCGGACAGGTAACCATTCCTCTCGCTGGGTGGTGGCCAAGGGGAGAGCCCCCATTCAGAGTGGGTGGTACCATGGTGGAAGATAATGCACATTAAGTGAATTAAACTTTATCCTACTGGCAGCCACAAGGCCCCAGCAGTCTCTTCAGATCAGGAAGATTATTGTAATAGAGAGAAATACAACTGCATGATGCTTCCTTCCCTGGCTATGTCATGGGAAAGAGGACAAGTCAAATGCCAGGGAGTGAAATACTTCACTCTATACTTGGTTTTTAATTGGACTGATGGGGATATTTTTACTGCAGTGAAACCTCTTTTTTTTGAGGAAGTTGTCTGCAGAAAATGCGAAATGGTTCATTATTAATTAAAACTTCCTCTGCTGCGCAGTCTACACCTCTTCAGGCATGTGATCAACTAGGCGGCATATCTGAGACCATTGCCCCACACAAAACTTTGAACGTGGTCCAAGGGTCCGTCTTACACAGAGACCTTATGTTCCCAACAGATGAGGAGCTCCAGACTAATCTCCAGTCGTGAGGCGAACATTTTATCATGCATGTACAAAAAGAGCCCGATGATAATCGTGATACAGGCACTTTACCTTGGCCTTTAAAGGGAATGTTCTTCCGGAGAATCCTCTCGCTGGGTGTATAGGTGTGACGTGAAATCATATGTCCCACCGGCTATGAGGTGCTTCACCTGTTTACACTATGGGGATATGTCATTCTGCTGTATGGTGGACCAAAAATACTGTGTGTAGCAACTGTGGACGATCACTCCACTAAGGTAGGTTCATGAATATCCACCTCCATGTGTCAGCTGCTTGGAACATCGCCATTCATGTTAGAAATCTTTTAAGAAAGAAGATGCAGGAATACAGATTTGTTGACCATCTGTCGCATACTGAGGCACTGAAGGAATATGAACACTTACATCCTGTGGATCAGACTATCAATTACACTAACGACATGACCATCACTCCTCCTACCTCACCTTTCTCTAAGTCAGATTGCCCACCACTCTCCTCTTCGATGGTTATTGCGATACCTCTTCGGGAACTGCTGCTGGCACCTGGCTAGAGAAGCGTTCTCCTTCTTCAGTGTCAACTGGTGATAGGGCTCCCTTTCGGTATCCCTCTCACCAACAACCCCTGACCAGAGGCTCGACTGCAAACATTGAGTGAATAAACCACAGCCTGGGGGTTCCAGGGCTGTCCTCTCTTCATCTGTCCTTGCTCTCAATATGGATAGCCCCTTAAGTGAACCCTGCCTACCAAAGGCTACAAAGGAGAAGCTGAAGAAGAAGAAGAAGAAGAAGAAGAAAATTTGTGACCAGGTTCCTTCCTCTGGTCCCCATGGATGTGCCTGATCGCCCCACACAGTTGGATTCGGAGCCAAAGTTTGTGGATGTGGTTCCATTCCCACAGCAGACAGGCAGTGTTCCTGCAGTGTAACTGTCCTCATGGCCCCTTCATGCCTAACCCAGCCAATGCAATGTAATTGTTGTGGGTACTACAGTCACCTGCCAGATGCGGTTTGCATTGCTCTCTGAGTTGCGCTTCACTGATGACCATTCTCCAACACTCTGTGGTTGTCGTGTGTTCCGTTGGAACTGCTGATCCCATTAGGCCATCGGGTTGGGGGGGGGGGGTGTCTTTGTATTGGTTCATATAGATATCTTCAAACAATGCATTCCCCTTGTTGGAGGCATTAGCAGTGCAAGTATTAAATGACCTCAGTGATTGCCATTTCCATTGTTAACCTACCTCCAGGCAGGCCAGTCTGAAGGGGGACAATTCCCACTTCAGCAAGGAGACTGTTTTCCCCCTCTTCTCCTGCTTGGTGACATCTCCTTGACCAGCATCTCTCAGACCATGATCTGTGCTGCCTCAATGATGATTCTCCCGCTCCCTTCAGTGCTGCCCGGGCACATTTTTCATTGTCGATATAACAATCTTTACCCCTAATCTTGTGGATTCGCAACAGTGATCACTACATGATGACCTTTGTGCCAATAACCAATTTACAGTGATCCTATCATTGCCTTGTCACTGCCAGTCAGACCAAGTACCACATTGCTTACTTCAAAGAGTCAAGTGGCCTTTGTATGCCTCTGCTGTTACATTCACCTCCCCTCTGTTGGATTGTATTGATGAGGTCGTATAAGGCGTCTCAGACACAATCATCTATACCACTGGAACTGGTGTTCCCCTTTGTACAGATCCCTCTCCCCCCTCTGTTCTGGTCTTTCTACAGATCCTCCCTCTTCAGCCCGCCCTCCCCCTCTCTCTCCCCCTACCATTGGCTGGTGCCTTGTTGGACCAAAACATTGCAATAGTTATTTGGGGTCACTGACCAACGATTCAAACAACATCCTTGGCGGACAAACCTTACCACTTTCAAACGACTTCATCCTATGGCTCACTGTTTAATGAAATGCAGTAAGACGGAGTGCTGGGATCACTGTGTCTCCTCCCTGGGGACCTATGCCTCTTTATCTCAGGTGTGGGACAAGCTCCATGGTCTTACAGGTCACAAGCCTTCAACAGTTGTTCCAGGTCTTGTCATACAGGGTAGTCTTTGTACCGATTCATCCGCTCTTGGAGAAGACCGGCATCATCATCTTCTTGCTCACCAGCTACCTTTCTACTGCAGAAGCTTATGCTTCATTCACCACCAAGCTGAATCCTATAATGAACCCTTCACAGACTGGGAACTAGTTCAGGCCCTTGCCATGTTCGACAACACAGCTCCATGCTCTGATTCCATTCACAGTCAGATGACCCAACACTTCAAATGTTCCCCAAATGCCACATCTCATGGCTTTGAGCAATCTTTGTCCCCAAAGTGCATTATTTTTGCAGTGACGAGGTAGCATAGTTGTCCCATTTCTTAAGCCAGGCAAAAATCCAAAGTCTCTTGATAGTTACTGGCCAATTTGCCTGTCAAATGTGTTCTGTAAGCTGTTGAAAGGATGGTGGCCCCTAAATTATGCTGGGCTCTTGAATCTTGGGGCCTTTTAACCCCTTATCAGTGTGGTTTCCAAGTGGGACGTTCTGCACCCAGCCATCTGCTTGGAAACAGCAATCTGATAGGCTTTTTCTAAATGTCAACACCTTATCTCAGTCTATTTTGACCTGCATAAGGCATATGGCGCTGCTTAGTGTCATCACATTTCACTCCTCCTCAATGACTGGGACTTTTGAGGCCCCCTATCTATTTTTGTCAGTCAGTTTTTATCCCACCAGCTGTTCCGGGTAAGAGTTGGCACTTCAGCCGTCTCCCAATGTGTCCAAGAGAACGGCATATCCCAGGACTCTTGTTGAGTGCTACTCTTTTCTTCGTTGACGTTATGAGTTAGTGACTTCTGTTGAGCCACTAGTCATCCTTGCATTGTGTGTTCACAATTTTTGCATTTGGTACAGCTCCCAGTCAGAAGCCTCTGCTGAACACCAGGTCCGAGGTGCCATACACCAGGCATCTGCATGGGTTCTTTCCCATGGTTTCCAATTGTTTCCTACAAAAACGTGTCATGCATTTCTGCCATTGTACCACAGTCCATCCTGACCTGGAACTCTATTTTAGGTACTCGACACCTTTTCGTTGTAGCACAGTCCCGTTTCTTTTTGATAAAAAAACTGACCTGGCTGCCCCATCTTCGCTACCTGAAGACCAGCTGCATGCAGAATCTTAAAACACTCAGCTTCTTTGCCCATACATCTTGGGGCATGGATTGTGCTACTCTTATCCATATTTACTGGGCCCTGATTTCGTCTCAACTGGAATATGGTTTCCAGGTTTATGGCTAAGCAGCTTCTTCAGCTTTGAAGCTGTTAGACCCAGTCCACCACCGTGTCATGCATCAGGCCAACAGTGCCTTTTGGACTAGTCCCATAGACAGTCTTCTTGCCGAAGTGGGGATCTTCCCCCTTCAGATTTGACGGTACCAGATCTTGTTCTCCTACGCAGTCATCGTTTACGTATCCCGTCTACATGAAAGGGGTGCCGTCGTCCTGATTCCTGCCATCTGGTGGATTATTGGTTGAAATGCAGCTCTGTTTCCTCTGCCAAGTTCTCTATCTCCCCTCCCTGGACTGTGCTCCTAGTGTATTCTCATGCACTCCCCCTTCAGTGGAGCCCAGGCCACAGATCAGGATAGATCTCTTCCAAGGCCCAAAAATCTCAGTGGCCCCCATAACCTTGCAGCTACAGTTATGTCCAGTTCTTCAAGAATTTCACTGTTCTGCTGCCTTTTACACAGATGGCTCTAGACCTGTGGGTCAGACGGGATGTGCTTTTACATCCTCTGCTGGTATGGAATGGCATTCACTGCCGGGAACATAAAGTGTGTTTACTGTGGATCTGTCAGTTGTTGGCAGAGCCCTCCATTTTATTAAACAGGCCTCAATTGACCCTGTTTTAATATGTACTGGCACAATGAGCAGTCTGCAGGCTATTGACTGATGCTATTCTGTGCACCATTTGGTCTCGTGTATTCATGACCATCTCATTGACCTTTATTATGCTGCCTGCTCAGTTGTCTTTCTCTGCGTCCCAAGTTATGTGGATATCCTGGGGAATGAACTGGCTGACCATTTGACAAGAGGAGCACTTACTCACTTCCTGCTCGCTTTAGCAGTCCCAGGTGCAGGTTTGCGGGTACACATAAGATTTTTCGCTCGCCCAGAAATGGAACAACATCTGGTGGGCTACTGCCCCATCTGATAAACTCTGTGGAATCGGGGAAACTACTGCAACATGGGGCTCTTCGTTTTGCTCCTCTCGGAATAAATCCACAGTCCTTTGTCGTCTCCGCATTGGGCATACCAGTTTAATCCATAGTTTTCTGTTGTGTAACGAACCATCTCCACATTGTGGTTGTGAAGCCTTACAGACAGTAGTTCATATCTTGGTGGAATGCCCCCTACTTTTGGCACTCCGTGCTAAGTATAGACTTCCAAATTCATCGCTTCTGATATTGGCGGATGATTCATGGATGGATGAATTGCTTGTCAGTTTTCTCCATGAAACTGATTTTTATTGTCAGTTATATGGTTTTAATCTACATCCAGAGTGAGGGCAGAGTGGTTGGGGAATGGTGTGTCTCCCAACATTTTTCATGCCCCTTTAGTCTGTTTCAATCACTTGTAGATTTGGTTTGCTTTCTTTCTGCTGCACCCAGTTTTCTATTTTGGATGTCAAACTTTGTTGAATAATGGCCACTGTTTGACTGTAATGGATCAGGGATGGGACAGCTGCGGGTGGAACATTTCCTGTCAGATGCAGAGCCCGAGGGATGCCCACCTGCTGACTCCCATTTATCCTTCATCATGCTTTTATTATGACAGTACAATGAAATTATGTTTTTAGCCTTCTCGCTTTTATTGTTAGGAATCTCCTGGCTAGATCAAAAAAGTCTCTACTTCAAGATGCAGCACTCGTGGATCGAGGGACTGATGACCTTGTTGTTTGGTCAGCTACTCCCCTCCCCCCTGAATCAACCAACCCAATCTGGAGTATGATAGACTGGAGGCTCTTGTGTTTGTACTTGATGATGCCTTGTAGCAAACCCTATCGGACTTTCTGTTGACCCACTTTTCCAGAATATAATTTTTCTGCTTCAGTTGCGTTGGCCGGAGTGCACCTCTTTGGGTATGGATCAGGCATTGTGTACATTTTTCCTCCTATGTGATCGGCTCAACATTGTCCTGTGAATTCTCATGCTTGCACGAAGGAGCAATACTGTTGTGTGGTTGTACCCCTGATGTTGTACCCTCTCATATTCTAATTACTGCATGAATTGCATTGGGGTATTACTTTTACAAAGGCATTGGTGAGGCATCACACCTGATCAGCAATCCATCGCAATATTGAACATCTGGTGCATTCTTGTGGATAGAACCAGGCTGCACAGCTGCACCTGTTCTCTCCTTGTCCGATCCCATAATGCCCTTGGGACAGGGCGCACATTGATTTTGCCAGCACTTTTTTGGACAGCATGTGTGTATTTTCTATTAAACCAGGGACTTAGAAACAACGGAGAGGCTTCGGCCTATCGTAGCCCTCAGTGGTTCACAACCCCACAACAGGCCACAGCAGTCCACCAACCCCACTGCCGCCCCACACCAAACCCAGGGTTATTGGTGCGGTTCGGCCCCCAGTGTACCCCCTCCCCTCCCCCCTCCTGGGAACGTCTGATACCAGACAAGTGAAACCCCAAATGTTTGTGTGGTGGAGTAATTATGGTGTATGCTTATATGGAGACAGTGTTCGCGCAGCAATTGCCAACATAGTGTAACTGGGGCAGAATAAGGGGAACCAGCCCACATTCACTGAGGTAGATGGAAAACCACCTTAAAAACCATCCACAGGCTGGCCGGCACACCAGACCACCTCACTAATCCACCGGGCGGTCTTCCCTCTCGGGAAGCAGCACATTAGACCATGCGGCTAGCCAGGCAGGCTTGGACAGCATGTAGTTGTAGGTGGTCAAAAAATTGTCCAATTTCCTGTATATTTCCAAGTTGTCAACTGCCATGGTTCGAGTGTTGGTGGTTATGTTTGCCATTGAGTGTTCCCCCATGATCTTGGTATCTGACGACAGTTGGCAATTTGTGCCAAAGGAGTTTGAGGACTTATGTGTTTACAATGCAGCATCTGACTGCCACTCTGTTTCACCCAGCTTCTATCTTGGATGTGGAGTGATTCATGCATAAATTTAAGACCGAAATGCCGCTTCCCATGATGATGCATTATCGAGCTTTCTGGCTACATACAGGGAGACAAAAGTCAACCAGTGCAGTCTGGCAGAACGTTTGCATGGGCGCCAGTCTTGGGGTCTCCTGCATTTGCTGTACCCTGAGTTGTATACCACTGTGGAAAGCTGCATTTTGTTCCCAGGGCTGCTGTTTGAATCCTTTCCTTTGCCTAGTGGCAGGAATGGGTGTTGGGTGTCGTGGTGGCCACCATGGTCGGCAGTTGCACATGACGGATGTTGGTATGGAGCAGATGATCCGCCATACAAATCAGCTATGCCTGCACCCTGTTGTGACATCACTGCTGCGGTTTACTGGACAGCAGATTGGGTCACCATGATTTTCTGTGTGAGGGCTCCCTCCCGCTTGCAGTGGCATGCTCCTCCATTGCCACCCCCTCTGTGCACTCTGCTGTCCTTCCGTTGCCTGCATCAACAGCCCTCAGTTAGGCCCGAATGTGTGCCTGCCGATGTGGAGCCCATGGATCTTGATCAACCCTTCACCTCCTCTGCTTCCTCCACATCACGTCAATGGAGGTGGCATCACCTCCACGGTCTCTGTGCCCTTCCAGCAAAGCCAGTGCCATTGGAGTTGCCTCCTTTCATGGTTGGTCCACTGTTGGGTTCTCCAGGGGCCTCTCTGGTTCTGCACCAGGCCCAGGCCTGGTCAGTTTTAGCCTTACATGGCATTTTCAGGGGTGGGATTTAGTATCCCTGACAGCAGACATCATGATGGGGGCAGACGAGCTGGCATGGATGGTGCAGTTATACAGTGAGGGAACCTGCTGTGGAGGGCATCCACTGGTGGAGGTGTTTACCTGCGAGCAGCAGCAGGCCGGGTGGGTCAGTGCTTACTCAGAATTTGGCCACTGTGAACCTCATGTAGCATATTGTGCTGTGTGTTGTGATGAGTGCTTACCTGCTAGCTAAGCATACCAGCCATGCACTGAGTTCTTCCTTTGGTTGTATCTACATGGGTTCGGACTCTTTGCTTCCCATAGGTTGACTTGCATGGCGGGTTTGTTTCCCCTCTCATGGGGTTCTGTTTCCCAGCTATTAAGAAATCACCGTCGGCCCGTGAAGTATCTGTGCTGACCGTGTAGTGATTCAGCAGTGTCACACCTCCATAGATACTAAAGGTAGTAAATTAAAGTGAAAGATGACCAGAGGGGGCTGAGTGAGAATTGAATCATGAGCTTTTGCCCGTTTTATTTGAAACTTATCCTTGCTGTTAAATAACTGCTCTGGTTTGTGATACAGTGGATAAAATGAATGTGATACAGATGGTTCAGGATCTTTGTAAGGCCATTGTAAATTAATTTCCCCATAGTTTCCTTAAATAATTATAGATGAGCTCTGGGATAACTACCTCAACAAAAGCAGTGTATTTTACCCATTGATGAGAAAAGACTTAGTGGGTGCCTAGTATGTAATTACCTCATTATCTGTTTTAGCATTAAGACAAAAGAGTAAAAATTGAATCTGTCCAAATGCTAACTAAAGCCTGAAGTATGTGTCTTCACTAACTTGGTCCCATATTTCAAATATAACTGTTGAGAAATTTGGTAAGTGCTTTGAAACAAATAAAGTGTATCATCTGTGTACTAATATCTTTGGAGCATTTCATCATTAGATCTCAACTTTGACAATACTGTGCACGTGTGGAGAGGGAGGGTGGGGGGGGGGGGGTGGCACGCACACGCTCTTTATGATGGAGTGGTGGATGACTAGATGAGGGGGGAAGTGCAGATGTGTATTTTGATAGACAACGAACGTCTAAACAAATATTACAGGTATTGAAGCTACGCCAGACAGAATAGCAATACTTGTTTTAAAAATAAACATAAAAAAGATATTTCTTGAAGATTTAAATTTCTGTGCGCCGGTGTGCTCACATTCTGGAGATGAGATAGGAGATCATACTACAAGATGATGATGCACACTTTTTAATGCAAAAGTAAAACAAAAACTAAAGAATGATTCTTCAGGAGAAAACTTGGGTTATGTGCAGGAGAATTCGCCAGAAACAACAACAACAACAACAACAACAACAACTGTATACTAAACATTGAATAAAAAGTTTAGAGAATAAACCCTAATAATGTTCAACAAAACAAGGGCATTACCATCTGTTCATTAAGGCAGTGAGAGGTGCACAGTAACAAGTAGAAATGAACAAAGAATACAAGCTGTGAAAGTGAGGTTTTGTAAGAAGAAGAACTGAATGTAAACTGTCTAATGTGATAAGGAATACAACAGTTGGGCAAGAACTAGAACTTAAACGGATAAACTAACAGATCAAGAAGTACAGGATTAAATGGCGAGATCAGACCACATGGATGAATGAAAATAATAAGAGCTCCTAGTCAGGATCATGAAGGCCCAAAGGATGTCTGCTGGTTTCTGTTTCATCCTCTGCCACGCGGTTTGAAGGGACATGTGGTCAGCACACTGCTCTCCCGGTGGTTTTGCAGACTTTCCACACCTTCGAGCCACTACTAATCAGTCAAATAGCTCCTCAATTGGCATCATGGGGTTGAGTGCACCCTGTTCCAGTCCTCCCACCAAGGTAAAGCCCTTGGCTTTGGCTGTACTGAGAATCTAACATGAGTCCTCCATGTGGCAGCCATCTATGCTGAACACTCAGCTATGGAGGGGGACAATGAATGAAAATAGAATGCATAAAATAATAATGAATTACCAACCAGTAGTGGAACAATGAATAGGTGGACAAAGAATGCTGTGGAGAGATGAAATAGAAACTAATCACATACATAGAGGCACTGAACAACAGGATGTAGCAGACAAATGCCTAACACTTGAGGGTAAGAATAAGACGAAGATGATGTTTGTACTTAACTCATTCATTCAGAAGAAAATGGGCTCAGTAAGGACCAAATGTAACTGACAATTAAATTTACTGTATTTTTATAATCAATTATGAAATTGTGCAATATAATAAGCCTGACACAAATTTCGAAATTGCAGTTGTCCAGTGATTCAGTAGTATACAGAGTAAAAAATAGGTGCAAATGTAAAGGGGAAGGGGAGACACCCATGTGGCATGTAGTCAGAATTGCAAATTACGAGAGCTTTATATAAGAACTAGCTGCGGCTGCGTTCGCATATCGGTAGGTTTGTTACGATGAGTAAGTAAGCTGCTTAACGTGCAGTAACATCAGCTGCCCTCACACGACTGCCCGTTTGGTGAAGCTTGGCTCATGATGTACACCTCTCTCTCCCCCCTCCCAAGCTCTACCAATACATGATGCATTGGCATGCTCAGCATGAAAGAGTGTATAAGCATTGTATTAATTACTTTTAATTGTATCGTGTAGCACGTACAGACCAATGAAAGTATTTCCACGTATATGATAAATATCAAAAGTCAAAGAGTAAATAGCTTTTTCAAAGAGTAAACATTTGTCCCTAATTCGGGTAATATTCTTCAAATTAACAAGAATGTCGTACTACACACTTTCTAAAGTAGCCTATGTCCTTCCACAGTGTTCAGTCTATCTCCACACCAAATTTCATTGAAACTGATTCTGCGGGTTAGTTGTGAAAACATAACAGAGAAAGTTACTTTCCCATTTATAATATTAATATGGATAAAAATTTCAGTTAAGATTTTTTTTTTTAATCTGATACATAATGGTGGAGTACATGACAACAGTTGACTGAAGCCATAGATGCTTATGCCATTTTTATGCTTATTATTGATGGTGACTACTGCTGTCTTCAACACCTTTTACCACTTGAAAATGACCAAAAGGTTAAAATTGCAATGATGTATATTGTAATAAATGTGCAATCAGTGGTGAATATGAAGTCATTTAAAAAAGATATTTTACTGGTTGTACACATCGATGTACAAACAGCGTATGAATTTATTTATGATGCACATGTAATGTAAGGATGTTGCAATCCCTGTAATACATTGATACAGCACTGAAACCATTTGGTAGTGTAGAATGAAATGAAAATATTTATTCTAACTGCCTTAAGGGAAACAATGCTGTCTTTAGAAAAAAAAAAAGTTGTGCAATGTTTCAAAAATTTATTTATATGAGTGCATAGTTTAAGAGATGAATCAAAATTGCAGATAGTTCATGGAAGTAATGATATTCCAGAAGTAATTCCAGATTAGGTATAAAGCCATTCAGGGTATGAAGAAATGAAAAGTGTCTGCAGATGATGCTGTTTCACTAGAAATGGTTAAAGCTCGATGCAAAGTAATAGAAAAGAAACCTACAAAATTAATTACGGAATTTCTGTGGAGAAAGACAATATTCCCCTGTACTGGAACAGTGCAGTAATTATTCTGTTTCACAACGAAGAAGACAGGCAAAACATGAGAAGCTGTAAGCCTGCCAACCACCTCTCCATAATTTTTAAGGAATTTTCCAAAATTATCACCAGTGGAAAAAAAACAGTATTTTAAGCAAGCAAACAATGCTTTAGAGATGCCAACAGCACAGTAGACCACTTGCAAGTCATTAACAAAATTATAGAACAGAGCAATCAATATGAGTTACCACATTGTGATCCCATAGAATTTGAAAAACTTTTGGCTTGGGTTCTACAAAATCTGTGTCAACAGCCCTTGAGCAAAAATACATGGATTCAACTTATGTTAGAATACTAAAAAATATGTGCATACATGCAGCTTCCTTTAGACTTCATCAAGATAGTGAGAAATTCAGAATTTAAATAAGGCAGGTAAGTAGATTACACATCACCAGAACTAGTCATAGACGAAGTTCACAGATCCTTAATTTGGAAAAATGAAGATGGGATACTTGTTAATGGGACTGGTCTGAACCACCACCTCTAGTTGTCTTTGGTGCAAATAACTTTAACAACAACAAATGCAAGAACTTAAAACAAGAGAGTCAGAAAATAGGCCTAAAAAATAACTTACAGAAAGACTGAAATAATGTACAATGGCATTGAAATGAAAATGTACTAATTAGTAATGAAATCATATAATAAGTTGAGTATTTTTATTTAAGTCATCTTATTACCGTGTGTGGGTGCCTGGCAAAAAAGTAGACAAAATATTGAAAAAATGTCGTATAGAGTTTTGAAAACTCTATGTATGTAAGACAGAAAGTCAACAGTCTGCGTGTATTATCAGTGTTGACTTATGGTGGTGAGACACACATCTTTCAGGTGGATATCTTCCTAAAACAGACCATTGCTCAGTGAACAATGGAGAGATTCATGTTGGCCTCAGGAAAGTGTTCAATTGGCAGCCACAAAAAACTTCAATTATTTGCCCAATAACATGATGTGTGTGGCCAGTAGCAAAGTACAATTTAAATCTAAACTGACAGTGTTTTTGATTAAAAATTAGGTATTTGAGTATACAAGAAAAAGATGTTTACTTTTATCATTAAAATTGTTTATGTTTCATGAATAATGTGACTAATTCGAAAGACCAATACATTAATTTTTCTTAAATGTAAGCCTCTGTTCTGTTTAGTAATGTGTAAATTACCACAATGTAGCCGTACACACCACCAAATCATGAATATATAGCCTGTAAACTGACTCCTTCTACAGTACTTTGATAGAAATTGAGCAAGTCATGTATAGAACATGTAAATAAATAATGTATTATTATCAGCATACAAAACTTTAAGTGGAGTGTGTAGTGTTGTTCAGTTGAGTGTATCAGTTAGCTCTTCAATTTTTCTCACACTGCTTATTGTAAGAAAGATACTTAGTAAATGCTAATCATGGTCCTATTGGAATTGGTATACCCTTGTTTTCACCCAACATTTGAACTAACTTATCCAACCAGTTATTGGAGGAGCTGCAGTATAATGTGGACTCTGAAGCACAGTGTAACTAGGGATTTTTCATGGTAATAAATCATTATCATGGCCAAGCTGTATTCATCAATATATACAGGGTGGTTATAATTAAACTTTCACTACTTGAGCCAGTGTAGACAGAAAACTATTTACAGTATGGGTACCTAACTTTATAGGAATGATGTTCAGACTGTGCATTGCAGGATTTATGTTCTTAGTAGTGTTGGTATCACCAGCTGCCATTAAATTCTGGTACTTGTATGGCAACATAAGGTTGCAACCCAAGTGTCAGTGTGTGTTACAGTTGCATACAGTCAGCATGGGTCTGGACAAGGGGAGAGGGGCTTTACTTGTAAAGCTGTTTTTATAAAAACAGCAGCAATAGTGCTGCTGCTCTTCACAAGTATTGACACATTAGAGGAATTTGGAGAAGTCCTCTTTCGACATAGTGGTTGAAGAACGTGATTTGGAAGTTTGAATTGACTGGCGATTTGGAAATTCTTCGTGTGAGCAATCAACGGCCAGTTGAACCACAAATTGTTGAAGAAGTTACTATTGTCATGGCTGAGAATACTGGATGCAGTGTGTGATCTTTAGGTAGTACACAGTCTGTGCCCACCATTCGAAAAGTGCTGGGAATAGTTGTGAAATGGTATCTGTACAAACTTCCAGGCTGTTGTGGATGCAGATGCTCATCACATTAAGCAATGTTTGTAACCTTTAATGTAAACATAGCACACAATTAACCAAAGTTACCCTTTACAGTGGAAATTAAAATGTGTTTCTTTCAATGGTTTATTCATTATTTTTCTTCTGCATGTCTTTAAAAATGTTTCCATAAAGTTTGGTTGCCCTGTTATCACTAGTTTTTCGTGGAAGCCCTCTCACATAGCAAACGTGTAATTACAACCATCCTGTGTTTTCACACTCCATATCACAGAGAATATCGCATTAGTTTTAATCTCAAATGAGAGCACGCATAGAGAAAAATATATACAGTTAAATTGGTGTGTCATTGGAGGTTAGAGATTTGGTTATTGTGTATTATTTGCTGAGTGGTGATATGCTGTGGCAGTCTACTGATGTTACTAAGGCAAGTATGCTCTAGAGTTTATATATTGATAAGAATGTGTTGCTGTCAAACTTGGGCTTTTGTTTAAACCATTAGATTGAAATTTCATTAGCATTATGTTAATCAGGATATATCAAAATACAAGTCATTACTGACATCATAAAAAAGTTCTGTTTTCACATATCAAAATTTTGAACCAGTGAGAAGTGCTTAAATTTTGCATCCACATTAATTGACAGTTTTGTATTCCTTTGTTTGGCAGTTTATTGACACAAATTAATTTTAACTAATTTGAGCAATTACAATATTTTTAAAAATGAGCCATATTTCTTTATAATGTGGGTTGTTGTCTGTCTTTGAACATTTCTTGTATTAACATTTTAATAGTAAGCTTGTGTTGATTGCAATGAGAGTTACAACTTAATTAATATCTAACAGCAAATCTTCTAGATTAGGCCAAATAGTTGTTGCTGCTAATCTCTGCACCCATTTTGATACCACTGTAAATGTCCATTAGGAATTTGTAACAATTGTTTCATGTTGTTGCAGATCAAAGTAATGCACAAACAGCTTTTGCTGTTCCATAATGCAGTATCAGCATACTTCTCAGGAAATCAACAGGCACTTGAAGCTACATTAAAACAGTTTAACATCAAGGTTAAATCTCCTAATTCTTCTTATCCATCATGGTTGGAGCAATAGTAGCAGGAGATAAGTAGGACTTGTGAGTCGTGCCCATTCCAGATGGTTTGCAGTTATTGTAAAGTAGCTGTGTAATTTCACTTAATGTCAACATGACAATGCTGCAACAATTCCTGCATCACCTTGTTTATCAATCTGTGTGTGCATCATATGTGATAAATGTAAATTAAGTGCTTTAAAAACTTTTGTTGCCATTTACTATACATCAGGGCCAGAATTCTGCATTAGTTAACTGCGAACATTAATTATGTATACTGAAACCCTTGTTCATCAGTCATGCAGTATCATTTTTTTAGTGAGTTCCTGTTTCATGGTTTTGTATGATTTTGAGACTACAGATAACTGGTGAACAGTACATATATTTCATGTATGGGATATAGTGCATATCATTAATAAATGACTTCTTTACAACATTGTTTGCCAGTTAGCCCACTTGGATAAAAATTTAAAACTTATAAGAAATAAAAATGAAAAAAATTGTTTATATTTTCTAATTTAAAGAAAATACAGTTATGTTGTTGCTGCAGTTCAGCATGCTTAATATCTGTGTAATGACCAGATTTTGTCGAATACGTATATGGTCAGCATTTAGCTATGTTGTGCAGTGTAACAACTGACAGCTATTAGACTATAGATGTTTCATGTATTGAAAAATAAATGACATGAACACCTTCATTTCCTTTCCAGATGTCTAGGATTAACAGTGTGTTTTTATGAGTAAAATTGTTACTGCTACACGTTATATCAGGACAAATTTGATATTCTTAAAGCACGTCATGTGTTAATGTGATCCATGTGTAGTGTGATGCTGAAAGAAAAAGTCATGTAGTATCTGTACTATGGAAAATTGCCATAGATTTCTTTCTTTCTTTCTTTTCTTTCTTTTTTTTCCTTTTTGTACACAGTACAAACTTTCAAAGCTGATATTGTGAATGCCACTGGATTTATATTGGTTTTAGTGCACTGTGACTTCAAGACAGTGCATTCAAATATAAACCTAGTATTGCTAAAAAGAGTAGGTATCAGTTTCCAGTTTGTAATGACAACACTGCTGATAAAAGGAGAATATTAGACCTCTTAGACAGTATAATTAATGACAGACAGAATTTAGAATTGATTATCACATGCTTATCACATTACAACTACTGTGCTTTTTTGTCGTAGTTGGTGTGTTCTTCTGTACTCTGTTATATGCGTGTACGAATGTCACAGTAATGTGATGACATCTCATTGAAATGCACCATTACACTCATTGTATTCTTTTGCAAAATGTATTTTAGCCAGTTATTTTCTTCTGTCTTTTTTGTATGGCTCTTTTGACAAAGTTTAGTCAATTTTTTTTACGTAATTTTTCTCTTTTGAATATTTGCAGTGTTGGCTCGGTTTAGCGCTTTTAAAAGCAGACGAAAAAGTATTTATTACAAATAATTAATTCTAACTGGGGATAATTTTTGAAGTTCAGAATAATATACCCTTTCAGGTATTTTGTGCTCTGCACAGTTACTTTCCAGAGAAAGTGAGTTTTATTCAGTGGTAATTTCAAAATAACACTGTTTGTCTTTGTCATTGTGACATCCACCTCATCCAAAAAGGTACAATAAACAATGCTTTGGTGTTAATAGTTTGTTTTGAAGTTGTATACTGGAGCTGATGTTTTGAACAACGGCGTTTTCTCTATGTGAAAGGCTTTAGTGTCTCCTCGTCATGTGCAGTATTTAAATGCTGCCAATGCTTTCAGTAAATAGTAAATGGAGATTAGTGGTACCTTGTGCAAGTATGACAATATCTGGTGGTGTAATTGAGCAGGAGAATAGTCATCTATGGGAGTGCTGATTTTGTGTAGTACAGCACTTCTGTTGCTACCGTCCACAATTAAATTTGCTCTCCTGGAATACTGCCAAGTATTTTACTTCATTTTAGATGACCTGCAAGCATAGCTCGTATATAATGTGCCATTTATAGCTGACGTAATGCCTTAGTGACAGTGGTTGACAACAAGAGACTTGTAACTCTTTTGTCTTTGTTTTCTATACAGTATTTGCCGATAAACATTTTTTTCCCATGTGATTCAGTATTTAAAGACTGATACTAGAAATAAACATTTAAGTGGTGGTAGAAAAGGCAGTATGTGCCGTGTTCTCTCTCCCTTCCCCTCTCTGGCATAAGTAGTTCATTATGACCTAAGGATGTGTTTCCTCCTTTCATTTGTCGTATTATCTTTGCATTCTCACAAGTGGCAAACATTAAAGGCCTTGTTATAAATTTCATTTGATGCTTTGTATGTGTTGCTGTCATTGATCAAACTGTGCACATTTTGGCTTGTGTTGTCTGAATACCATATCTCATATAATATTCAAATCATTATGAATTTAATTGTCTCAATTAAAAACAAAGAAACAGTAGAGATTTACAACTTACTGTTTGGGCAGTAGACATACACAAAAATGAAATTTGGAACTTGTAAGGATATGCACATACTTCAGAGCTAACTACAAGTTCCAAATCTTATTTATGTGTCTGCTGTTGCCCAGAGTCCAAAGCATACTCATCTACTGTTTATGTTGCACTCAGAATTTTCCAGTATCTTATTAGTGTTTCAAAAGTCATTATGTAGAACTGCATAGTAGCTCGACTTGACACTCCATTAAGGTTTTTTTTTTTCTGGGGGGTGGGGGGGAGATATTTAATATCTTATAATTGAATCGAATTGTGGTTTCCATAGAAAGTTGCGAGAGAGAATGTTAGAAATGTATTTTGGAGCATTTCAGTGAATGATCTATCAGTGAAACTTTTACATGCTTTTTTATATTTATTTGTGATATTTGTTGTCAGCTTTAATATAATTTTTAATGTAAAGCTTCTTATTTGTACAGAAACTTTATTCGGCATAGAGTATAATTCTTAAACGTATATTTTATATACACAATAGACTCACAATGGTTAAAGTATTCGTAGATACAATCTCACAAAATTTGTAACACAAATACGTATTTGAAAATATGAATCAGAGTATGTCTCTCAATGTCTTTACCAAGTTCTGACATACTTCTTATTTTAAGGTAAGCTTCTTGCAGACGTCTGCAGTTGAGTTTTTTGTCTGTTATTGGTTTGATGGTGTTTATTGTAATCTTACTTTAATATAAAACATGATATTTAATTGTACTGTTATGAACAGAGTTAAAAATACAAATGAAATTTCTTACACGATGAGATGAGTGTAGCAAAAACTTCTTCTTTTCATAATAGAAAATTGTCTATGTGGTACAAGTTGTCAGTGCGTTGAGATGCCCTTGCATTAATTAACTGTTAACTGTAGTAATGTATCATGTTAACTATAGTAATGTGTCATACATTCATATTAAAAATATTATAAGTCAAGAGTATTATTTTCCCTTTTGTCTCAGTAATGTAAGAAGGCAATTGTATATTCCATAATGAGAAATTTAAGATAAAAACTACAGAGCCCATAATTATTTTATGTGGCTCAGTTAGTAGATAATATTTATGTTTTCGGGCTTTGCGCACACGCACATGCGTGTGCGTGTGTCAGTGAGTGAGAGAGAGAGAGATTTTAAAGCAGCTGTGGTGTATTTGAGGTAATGTGAGACAGTGTAGTTAGTAGTATATAAAGTTTTTTTCACTCAGACCCTTTCAGCTCTTAAGAATTTTATGTTGCAAGATATTTGTTTGGATAGAAAGTGATGAAAACTGAGTTATCTTTTGATAGTATTGTAGAAATGAAATATTTTTTCACAAATGTCTTTTAATAACTTTTGTGTTGTGCTAGTAATAGGACAATAGCTTGAAGAGTATATAAATAAGACGAGGCATATGCATGACTGTCGTAAGCTATTTGACTGTTACCTATATAAATATCAATTCTCAATGCTAAGAAGAATTTAAATTGTACATGTGGTGCATCTATGATTGTGTTTTCTATTCTCGGCAACACCTTGTCAGATTAGTGAATATTTATTAGGTCTCTGCCCTGTAGGTTTTGCTCCTAATTTTGATGCTGTTTCAAATGATTATTTCATGTTACACAGTTTTTATTTGTTAATTCCTGCATATAATTTACTTCATTTGAATGATTTTTAATCATATAATGATCAGAAATCTGGCCCTGATTATTTAAGGCAAAATTTTGTTAATGGTTAATGCTGAGCTGTTTTCAGTTTCCAGCAAATGTATGTGTATTTGTGTGAAGAGTTATTTATTGACTTTTGTGGCCATCAGATCAAAAACTCAAGTAATATTAAAGTATTTTAACAGGCTTTCACCTCAAACTTATTAATTCAGTTAATGGTATTATTACATTACCTGATGTGTCTACAGTTTATAAAGGAGGATACATTTTAATTAAATCAACCCTGTATTAATCACTGTATGTCAACAGGGATGATTATAATTTACAAAGTTGTTTGCTCCACAAGTTAGTTCCAAAACATAGGGAAGTATATCATGTGGATGTGAAATATGTTCATTGTGAGTAGAGAGAGTGTGGATTCCCCCCCCCCCCCCCCTATTCGCTTAGGATAATTTTACATAAGATGGTGAAAGGAAGTTTGTATGATGTTGCAGTAATTGAGAAAATCTTAAATTTGGTGGTTTTTTTTTTTTTTAGTCATAAATGCAACCATGAAACCAGTAAAACTGTAATTAAAGGTAGGAAGGTGCAAATAAGGGGCGAATGGGTGAATGATGATTGTAATGATGAACGGCATTGGTATTGATTGATGCAAGTAGAAAGGTGTCTATTGAGCTTTGTTTCTATGCAGAAATACACTGGCCTCTTTGATCCCTCTATGGGTTTGATAATTATTGTAAACGTTTGTAGCTGAAATTTACTTCAGTTCAGAGTGAACTGTTGGGTTTACTACTGCTACCAACACACTCTTGACCTGTGTGTCTTGGTATCCACTGCTGTGTGACATGTGGAATCGTTAAAATCATCTGTGAATGCAAGGCTCTTGAGGTGTATTAAGTGCCAGTTGTAATGAGTGACTTATTACCAATTCAAAAGTAGACATGTGTACAGATGTTTGTCTTGAACAGTTTTGGCAGTGGAATGGACATTGCCTAATGTGAGTCACCCTAATAGTTACAGATTGTAATGATAGAACACTGAGTCACTAAATACAAATGCATTCTGAATTAAAATCTGTATATAATTTTAGTATATTGTTCAGCCATAAGCGTGTTTGGTGAGCAGTATCATCTATATTTCTGGAGGAGGGTATAGCACATTCTCACTCTGAAATTTTGTCATTAACTGCCATTGAATATTCATTCATAATTTATTGGATAATCTATTATAGACGTAAAGTGACATTAGACAGTAACAAAACAGTGCTGGAGATTGAAAAGAAAAACTTAGGAATACTTCAGAATCCATAATAAAATCTGCTTAAGTTCACATTATAGTGAAAGATAAATTTTCAAGAGCTAAATCTGTATTTTATATAATTTATAACATAATTTTCTTTCCCTGCGTGCTAAATGTCTCATATTAACTGCTATACACCATAGTATTGAATGCAATTTTGAGAAGGAACGAATGTTTTCTGTTTTGTTTATTACCTGCATTCACAATTTTTTTGGAAAAAAAAGAGAAAGCTCTAGCAATTATAGACCGAAGTTGCCACGTAATGAACACCTCTCCCCACTACTTGTAAATAAATTTGATATTTTACTTCACAATTCATCGACCAACATTGTCATAACACCACAATGTTGCGACAGTGTTGGTCTGGTGAATTGGGGATTTATTGAAGGAAATATATAGCTAATCATTTGTTGTGATGTAGGTAATTCAGTTCTGATATTTTGAAGTGAAGGGTTCAAAACCAACATTAGACAGTGGTGAAATGTGTGGGGTTTCACACGGAAGAAATGATAAAGGAACTGGAGCAAATGAACGAAGCTCCAACTATCTGAGAAATTTGAAATCAGACAAAGTATAAAAAAGAGAACAGACTTTTGAATTCAAACTAATGAGAGCCAGCTGCTGGTGAACATTAAAACTAGTAATTGGCAAAATGTAGTAATGTTTATATTTGTTCATAATACTTTTGTTTAACACATGATTCAGTTGATATGTTGTATTCAAAGTTGTGTATATTGATTTCAGATTTGTCAAATAACTGGATCTTCTCCATTTGTTCTAGTTCTTTGATCATCTTTTTGGCCCGAAACTCAACATATTCTGCCGTTATATGAGGTTTGTTAAGTAACTCTTTGTGTCCCTTTTTGGTGCCCATCACTCATCAGTTTTTATTCAAAGTCTTTTCTGTTCTTTATAATTTGTCTTATTTCTGATTTGTCAAACAACTTTAACTTCTCCATTTGCTCCAGCTCTTTTATCACTTCTACCATGAGAAATTCCGAATAGTCTGCCATTGGGGTTAGTTTTGAACACCTAACTTCAGAAAATCAAGAGAATTGAATAACCTACACCATAACAAATGATTAGCTACATATTTCCGTCAATATATCGCCAATCAACTGGAAAAACACCATCATGTCATTAAAGTTTCCTGACAGTATTGGTCCAGCGAACTGGGGATAGATGGAAGGAAATGTGTTGTTGATCATTTGTTGTGGTGTAAGTAATTCAGTTCTCCTGATATTTTGAAGTGAAGTGTTCGAAACTAACCTCGTAAATTGGCGGAATATGTGGAGTTTCTCATAGTAGCAATGATAAAAGAACTGGAGTGAATGAAGGAGCTCCAGTTGTTTGATAGCTCAGAAATAAGACAAACTGTAAAGAAGAGAGAAGACTTTGAATACAAACTAATGAATGACGGGCACCACAAAGGGAGACAAAAAGTTATTTAATTTAACTAACTTCATACGGTGTTGGAATATGTAGAGTTTTACACTGAAGAAATGATTAAAGAAGTGGAACAAATGGTGAAGCTCCAGTTGTTTGACAAATCTGAAATCAGACAAATTATAAAGAAGAGAAAAGACTTTGTATTCAAACAAATGAGTGGCAGGCACTGCAGAGGGATATAAACATTACTTAATTGACACAAAAGATAAACAGCTTTCTTGCTTGTGTCTTCTTGCCGAAGCAATTGTGTCATCTTGGTTAGTCATTGAAAAATCTGTGGTAATACATGGTTTGCTATTTAGTTTATTATGAATGCGGAGTGACATTGCTGCATTTCCAAGAATTAGAGGCTTGCTGTTTAATATAGCACAAGAATAAGTGAAGCAGCAAAAGTTTTAGACAGCGTTCATTGCTGTTTTCGCTGATAACAACATCGATTGTTGGCGTGGATGGGTGGTGTTAAATAGTAAGAAGCAGCATCATATTGGACTGCAATGGTTACAAATTTATAGATGACATTAGACTTGGAGGATTTACTGAGTACTTGTGCTTAGCACAGGCCCCTGCATTCATTACAGCAGAAGTTGGCGTATCATGCTCTTATGGGGTAAGAAGCCAAATGATATGTGCATATCAGTGAATAACTGTGTTGGTAATCATTGCACATGCTTAACTGTTCATATGTATTTTCAAAAAGCTTGTTTGTTCATTGATTTTTTCTAAACTGCATTTACTCATGTGTGCCCTCAGGATAGTTTAAAATAATTTTGCATTACTGAAAATTTTATACACGTTGCAGCTTTTCAACTTTTTCTCTCAATTCATTTTACTTATTATTCCATTGTCATTTGTTTGCTTGTCCTTTTCTTACTGTCACCTTACCTTTGATTTTCAATTGTTTTACCAAATCGTGGAATTATGTTTAAGTACCAATAATGTTGCATACCTTCCCTTTTGAAAGATTGTTTTCCCCCAGTCTACTTTTTGCGAATCTTTATTTTTGCATGTACATAGAAAAGAATGTTTTAGACACACTATAACCAAATAAAGACACAAAATGCATCTACTTTGGTGCCATATCATCTGTCATGCAGATGTTACAAGGTTCATTCATTTATGTGGTAACTGACATTCGTCTTGTACTCTATTGCATCCCTTTCAAATATCAGCATTTAATTTTCCACGTCCATCATATTCTGTTCTGCTTTGCCGCTTGTGAGTGACTTTTCTGTCTATTTTTTGTAAAACCCCATTTTCTCTGCAGTTTCACCTTGTTTGTGTGTGCGTGTGTGTGTGTGTGTGTGTGTGTGTGTGTTGCTTTCAATTGTTTAACTGCCTGTTAATGTGTTAGTTCTTCATGCTACTCTTTTCATCTTTTGTTGAGTTTTACTCTTTTTTTCTGTATAGCGATTTCTGTCAAATGGTATGCATGAACATAAAAAAATGGAGAAACGTTGGTGATTGCAGGATGTCCTGTTTCCAGTAGTATTTTTTTTATTGCCAAAGGAAGTATTGACATATAGACAAACATTCCACTTGGTCTGTTGTATTAAGTTCCTTATGTGAAACATTTTCTTTTCGTAAAATGTTTTCCATTTTTGCACTACAGTAACCAACTTTTCTGCTGGTTTCCACAGGCTAGAGGTTCACATATATGATGACTAGACTCATGACATACAACAAAATTGTATTACTGTGATGATATTCAGGCAGGTAAAAAGTCTGAGTTAGTACCAGACTTCAAAAAAATGAAAGATAATTGATTTAATGATCCATGTATTGATGGTATGGAGGATTTATTTAACACTAAACATTTCAGTCAGAAGATTACCCTTATTTTTTTCTAGTCAGTAATTTAATCAATATAGTAGTTTGCATTGTTGACCATTGTAAATTTGGAGAAGTGTCAAATTGTTACAACAGCTCATTAGTGCAAAAGGTACTCTTGGGGCCAGAATGTGATATTTATGAATACATTTTGCAAGAATACTTGTTTGTACACTATTTTGGTGATTTACAGTCTAATGGAATAGACGCTTTGATACTTAATATGAAATCATGTAGTTTATATTGTTAGCCAAGTGTATAACAAAGTTGTAACCTTTGATGTCTGTTTAGGTTAGTGTGAATGTTTTTACAGGCACAGATATCTTTATAGGAACTAGGACATTATTAGTGCAATAAAACTTGAATTCAGATGAAGAAAGCTGGCCAAACTCTTAGCCAAAGCAATTCCTTTCTATCTTGCCTTTTAATTTAGCAGTGTTTGTGGAACTTCAGTTGAGCATGCTTCTGTTGTGTAAACTAAGGAGATATCAGTGCTCAAGAATAATTTTTGCAAAATGAGTACTTTAATTTTAGATGAGTAAAACTGATGTATTCCATGTATTGTGTTGCAGCACGTTTTAGCTTATGTAAGTAAATGTAAATACGCTTCATATTCACACTATATGTAGCACTCTGTGAAACATTGTATATACTGATGATTACTCCTTTTAAGTGAGAACTTTGTTTGGGATAATAAATAAATATCACATATTAATATTTATACAATTAACTATTTGTGTGCCTGCTGTATTTCATTTGCCCAGTGGTTTGGAGTACTTATTCTTTTTCCTTTTTGAAATGTGTGTACGAAGAATTCACTTTCTAACACGTGTAGATCTAAATGGTGTTCTTATTGGAAAAATTTTTATGCCCAAGTTTGTGTGACAGTCCACGAATAATATTCAGAGCTTTTCTTTAAAGTAGGCAGACATTTCCAAAAAATGGGATATCGTCATTATAGCAAATGTAAATATCCTTGAAAACTTTTTTGTTATCCACTTCACTAATGTGTCGTGTGCTTATTTCATTTTCACAATCCAGTTTACCGTTTATAATGCTTGCCATGCTGATCACATATTTCATCAAGTATATGTTATCAATTCCATAATTATGTGTGGATATCATTGTACAGTGGTGTCATTATTTTCCAAGTACAGCAAATTAATATTTTGTCATTGCATTTTACATTAATGTTCTATAAACATGGAATTTAAAAACAGAAGAGATTTCCATAGCAGTTAATCCTCTATTTACAATAATTACACAGACGTATTGTGTTTTACCATCTTATTTGTAATTTACCTCTTTTGGTTTGTGTGAAACTTACATTCAATCTTCCTGTGAATGTGAACACACTCAGGATTTTTATCTTCATCTTCATACTACATATGTAGCAGGATTATAAAATACTTGGTATGAGTGTTATGAGTTCATTGTTCTATGAAAGCAATCCACATAATGGCTGTTTGGAAACACGTCATTGAGTTCCAGCCAAAAGCTGTGTTTATGTGTGTGCACAAAAGTCTTGTTATAGAAAATTTTGAAAATATCAGTGTTATTTCACACGTGACATGATGCTGAAAATTTTTTTTCTTTTATAAGGGAAATGAAAATCAAATGATCTGCAGCCGTCTCTTGCATTTAATTTGGTTATGCAACCAGTTTTGGGATTCCATTAACCATCTCCAGGCCCCTTAACCAACATAAATTGAGAGAAATTAAATCTCATGTGCAGTTATAACAGGAACCAGTATTAAATAACCAGTGCCCATAGATATCTGGTTTACACAACACTATCCCTTCATGCATTTCATACAGAGCAACTAAAGTCCTTGTAACTATGTATCACATGGATGGATGTACAAAGATTTTTTAACTGTTCTAAGCTGTGAATAATCTGACTTCTCCTACATTTCTATTGGATAACAAATTTTTATTATTATACTCTTGGCCTTTTCTAAGTTTATGGCCAGTGCTGTAATCACACTTCTGGTACTGTTCAGGCAGTTTGAACAATGTCTGCGTATGAATTTCAGGCTAGAAAATCAAGAAAAAATGTACTTTGTTTCCAATTTGACATGTTGTTGGAACAACAGTGTCTTGCTTTGTTTCCAATTTGACATGTATATTGGAACGACGACGTCTCTTATATCCATAAATGTAGTGCGAGTCGTGTCCCTGCTTAGTATCACTTGGCTTTATATATTATTCTTTATGTGACTGCAGAGTTCAAAAATTCTACCTTCATGGTTTTTTTATGAAAGGTATTAAGAAATTGTAAGAACAATTTTAGGATGTTATCTAAGAATACATTAAATATTGACACTAACTTTTACAAAGCAACTGCTGCTTTCCCCGTATTCTCCTATATACTGGTGTTAAAGTATACTGTGGCCTTCTGTTCTAATGTTAACAAGTGGCTCAGAGAAAGCCTCAACTGTTGGCGACAAATTTTAAAAATAGCATTTAACATATCAGCTTTTTTGCGAATCTTCAGTGTCTCGACCTGACAGTGTCACTGAATAGGTGATTTCAGTTTGCTCAAGAATTTAGACAAGTTTTTGTGCAAGACTTTCACTTGGATATTGCTTTATAAGACACTCAAGAATTAACCCATTGCTGTTTTTTCTTATACCCGTCCATTTTATTAGATTTTGTCTGTCCACCATATTTAAATTTTTGCTTGATTGCAATTAATTCTCTATCATTGTGTTATAGGTGAATGTCTGTAACTGAGAGAAGACAGATTGTTCTTAATACCCTAATCATTACTACTGTTTTCTTTTGTTTGTAAGTATGATAAATCTTGTAACTGTAGTCATGTCTGCGTTACTAATTACTGTCTGCTCCCCAATAATTTTGGAGACCTGCATGTTGTTATGCTTGTTGTGAATAGAGTGCTGAACAGATTGTTGTAAGTAGTTTTTGAAGGCGGTGTATGGAATGATTTCACTAAAAATTTTAAATATTACATGTACCAGGAATGCATCTCTAGGGAAACAAAAGATGTACAAATGAAAGTTGTTGTTCTCATTAAGGAACCAGAGCATGAGTGATGAATGTATTTAGGTTGTCCGTTTATGCTTGGAGAGCGTCATAAAACACAGATACTCTGGAATACATGATTGACTATGATGAATGAGATGTCAATAAAATTATTTATTGGACTACGAAAGCTAAAGTATCAAGAGTTTAGTATTTTGGATTTAGGGCTTCATCTGACTGTGAAGTCTTTCTCTTTTTCATCCTTAGATATTATTAGAATCTGTTATTTGTATAGAATTCAGCTGATACATATGGGGAAAAGACATTAAATTTCCTAACATGTAAATAAAGGATTTTCTTTAATAAAGACTCGTACAGCGAAAAAAGTGTATATAATAATTGTTTAAAGTATTATTACAGTATGTGCATAATAAATATTGTTTGGCCAGTAGATCTCATGAATGGTATGTCAGTGTTCATTCTTTTCAATTTTTAGAGTGTGCCTAACACCTCTCCTTCCTCTTGCACCTCCTGCCCCCCCCCTTTTTTTTCTTTTTTTTCCTTTTTTTCCATGTCTTCTGGCTATAAATCTGTTTGTATGTATATTACCTGTTTGAATCCCAATAAAATTATGCTACTTCATTTGACAGTGCTACGGATTTTGGATTATCCTAGAAGCACATCTGATATTTGACAGTATTTTAACATTTTTCTTTTTCCATTGTGTAGTTTGAACTACAAATCTTTGTAGAAAAAATTTCATGCTGTTCCATATATTTAAATTTGTAGGAATTGTATAACATGTAAAAACAAAAAGATAAGTGGTATTGAGTGTTGGACTCCTACCTGAAATTTCGGAAAATGTTTACCCACACTTCCACACAATTTAATGTGTGTGACGTAGAAATAGTGCCTTATCCACATTCATGGCAGTTCAAATTTCACAGGAAACCATGCATGGAGTGGTAGGTGCCATAAACTTTGCCACTGGAGCAGTGTGTGGTACCAAGGATTCACTAATCTGCAAAATAACCTTGTAGTTTTGTGGTACTGTTTGGTGGTATCACTTTCCCAGGTAGTGGTACAGTATACAGTTCTTTGCCAAGGGTAGCAGTTTGTACTGCCAGTTTCCCAGAAAGACTCTCTTCAGTCTTTGATTGTCTCTAAAATAAAAATGTAAAACTAGCTTCTGATGAATTTTAACTATTAACCTGCTGTCATGTTGCCACTTAACCTTGGCATCAAGAACAAGTATTGCTGTATTCAGGAGGGTTATAATCTTCCACATTAATTTTTACATGTGATACTGAATCATCTCACCATATTTGAACCATGTGAGATCTCCAAAGCCAGTAATATATTACATAGATCATTTGCACAATTTTTATCAGAATGATGTGGAGTTAGTTTACAGGCCATGTATGAATGAATGTTGGCGTATAAGGTTGCATGCTGTCCATTTTCAAGGTACAAAATGACACGGTGATGTGAAGTTTAATATTATTACTGCAGTGTATTAGTATTTGTCAGTACTCAAGTTAGAAGTGAAACATACATTTAAGAACAAAACAAATATGTTTTTCAACTGTACCAGTGTTTAATTAAATATATGTTTATGGAACAGGCGGAGTGGTTCAGAAGAAATGATTCTAGATCAACTTTAAAATTTGCTTTGCCCTTATGATGATTTCATCTTTCACAAGTGTGTATGGCTCTGTAGAACTTGATGTTCATTTCATGCTATTGAACACACCATAATGGCACATGGTAAGGTGTCAGCAAAATAGTAATTATTGCTCTCATGTTTAATCAACATAGCACAAATAAAGCCACAAAAACATGTGTATCCACAATGTTGAAACACCAGAATTTGTTACACAATAAGAGAAATACAATTATGGACTTCTCCAGCCAAAGTACAGAACAGAAGTGGCACCTGCTACATGATTAGTGTGATGAACTGCAATGAGACAGCATTAGTGAGCAGAGAACACCACTCTATGGATAAGTAAAACAATTAAAATATGTTGTAGAAAGAAAAAGGAAATTACATAATTTTCAGAACATTGTATAAAAATTACTGCAGTATATTAAGAAAAGTTATTAAAAATCAATAAGTATTCACATTGTGATAGAAATTGACAATGCTGCAAGCTGTGGTGCACACAGTGTGGTGTAGTTGTTAGCATAGGTGACTGGCATGCTGCAGGTCGCCTAATCACCAGCAGTTACTTAGTATTTGTTATTTAGTATTTATCAGTTCTGGATGATCCTTGAAATATCTTGTGCTTTTAATGTTTGTATGTTCTGGAATATTCGATCTATGTATAAATACCACCATTCTGGAATACTGGAAATCTCTATAAACATACTTTCAGTAATAATTGTATTTTATTGACAATCCTGCTTTCAGATTTGGACTTGATTGTGATTGCTATGTGATATTATCTGGAGGGTTTGCCAGGTACTTAAAACATCTATATAACTGTGGCAGCACTTAGGCAACATAAAAGCTATTGCTTACATGGACAGGAACTGGAACAGCAACAGTATGTCATTTCAAAGGTTCATATATTAAGGAGACCAATGGTTCCAAGCCACCAGTAAGTCAGCTACACATGAGGCAAAAGGGCAATCAGGACATGATGAAATGGTTGAAAGGATTAAACAGAGTCGCCAAATAAATCAGGACATGATGAAATGGTTGAAAGGATTAAACAGAGTCGCCAAATACACCAGATGGGATGACATGATGTGCTTGGCGAACATACACTTTTACTTGTACAGCACAGCCCAGTGATGGTTCGAGAACAACATAGAGAATCTCAGTACCTGGAATAAATTTCAGGCTGAACTGAAGAGAACATTTTGTGTCAATCGACAGCAAGTACGCTTAGCACAAGAAGAATTGAATAACAGAGCCCAATATTATGGTGAAGATCACCATTACCTTGTCTGTCTCATATGCTAGATTGTAAGCAAAGAGAGAGACCATTTTATGGCAGCCTGGAATGTTGGACCTAGTACACAAGAAAGAGCAGCTATGAACATGGACCTCATATGCCAAGAGGTAATAGAGAATATTGAAGAAATGATGCATCTATCTTTGCCACTAATCTCCAACATCAATCGAACACAACATGAACAACATACTCGGCCAACGTAGACCTATGCCATCAATATCAAACAACCCGGCAGCTGACCTACACAGATACAATCAATTCCTACACCAAGTAGAAGAGACATATGGAGGACAGACACATTTGTCTGTTTTCACTGCAGACGTCCTGGACACATTGTCTGCCACTGCTGAGAAAGAAGACAAATGTCTGATGGCTACTATGCCTGAAGACATCAACCGTCACAATTGTTCTATTCACAACATTCAACTGCAGATCCAACATGCCTTAGACATCACCCATCACCGTATAGCTGTACCAGTCACTTGCCTAGCTGCCAAATACAGGTAAACAAAAGGCAGGCAATCATCTGTGGAGGTGAGGCAATCACAGATGGAAATCCTACACATACAATGGCCACTAGGATGTCAGGGAATCTCACTGACATCATCAATGGCCAACTTGTCCGGGCACTAGTGAACTTAGGGGCCTCCTTTTCTGTAAAGCTACATTCATATCACCATCAACTAAAGAAGACTGTGTTCTGTGATATGAAAGCAATTGTCGGAAACATGTTCAGCTGACAGGAACTTGTATTGCAAGAATAACAATTAGTGACAGAACATAGCTTTTGAATTTGTCATTTTTACAGAATGTAATCGTGATGTAATTATCAGATGGTACTTTGTACAGACATCACAAGCAGACACAGACTTTGGAAAATCAGAGTGCCGGATTGATAAAGCTATTTCAACAAAAACATGTTGAAGATGAAGTTATCCCACTGTCATCAAAGGGTATTGTATTTCATTGATGACCCTGCTTTCTGATTTGAACTTGATTCTCATTATGTTGTTACAGTACTGTTGACCTATGTAATATACTGATTCAGTACTGATTATACAGTGACTTATCCATAGAAAGCATGTTTGTCATCATTCTGAATAGAATTCCATTGAAGTGTATATTCACTTTACTAAAATATAGTTTTACTTGCTGATTGTCTTGAAACTGACTTTGTTGTTTCTTATAGAGGTTTGAGAATGTTGCAGGTCTGTTTTGTATGAAGAACAACCACTGATGCTGGGATTCTGAAAGTCTGGTGAATCTCTAGCTATGAACTGAAATAAATATCAGAACTTTGAATTTTGTATTTTAACTCTTCAAACATCGGGATAACAGAATGTAACATTCATTTTCATTCATGAGATATCAATTCCAGATACAATGTCTACTTTCAATTGCATCACAAATACAGCATGTCTCCTTAACTCCTCAACTTGCCCCCAGGTTTTCACAAAAAGGAAGTACAAAGACAATCTATGGAGCGAAGAGGTTCACATTGTCATAGTTCATAGACAGTAGCTGATAACTACTTAGCAAAACTTGGTAGATTGAAGTTGACAGATTTGTATGATAAACCTTCAAAATTTATTCTAAAGATACAAGATATAAAGAGTTATATAGAAAATGAATTTTAGTGGGTGTAGTTTTATATGAACATATAAAATCATAAAATAAAATTAGTTACTTGACAGTACTGAAGAAGTCTGAATATGTCTCAGGCTCGACTGCATCACTCCATATAATTGGAACTACATGGAATGTTGTGATATGGCAGATGGGACAACCAATTAGTGCAAAATATCACAGTTAAACTGAGTGGCTGTATTTCTTTTATAATATATCCACAGCCTTGGAGCGCAACAACAAATAAAATGGATAAGTAATTGTATAATGTGACTGATTTCAACATCCGCAAATGAGTTTAATAATCACTTTCTAATTATAGCAGCAAAAGACATGCCAAATAGTTCAGCTGAGAAGCAAGGAATATATTGAAAATGTCATTACACAAGAAATTAATGAACTTGATGTAGCACCAGCATTCTGCACTGAAATGGATAGAATTATTCAAGGTCTTGGAAACAAAAGCTAGAACAGAATTCTTATCACTCGTATTTAGATATGTCATGGATCACTAGACAGATGAAAATATACTGTTGTTAAACTTCTCTATAAAAAAAAGGCAACAGGAAGTTTTTAACACTCGAGATCCATTTTCCTTAATAATACGGTATTCTAAAATGTTTGAGAAAGTAAATTGTGTGCTTAAGTAGAAACAGTTTACTTAGTAGGGCCTACTTCACAGTCTGGGCTCCAGAAGGGCACCTCAACTGGAAATGCCATGGATACATTTACACACAAAATATTTCAAACCTTAAGTTTGAAAAATCAACATCTGGTATCGTTTGTTATCTGTTCAAGACTTCAGGAAATAATTGTGTTAGAAATAACTTATTTGAATTGTGGGTAACAAAAAGAATAATTGAATGGGAGAATTTGCTAGTGACTGTGGAAGAAAATCATTGTTAGACCCCCACAAGGTTCTTTTTGGGTCTATTCTTATCCCTCGTGAATGGAAATGACCTTATACTTAACAGACATCAAGCAGACTTAGTACTTTTTCCAAATGACACAAGTTTTGTAAATAAGTCAGCTAAAAAGACAGGTATGGAACAAATTTCAGTTGTGTTTTTCAAAGAATTGATTACTGGTTCTTTGCAAACAGACTATAACTCTGAATAAAAATTCTGTGCATAATTTCTGTCTTTAGAAAACAACATAAACATCTTAAAATGTAAATTCATCATAAATAACCCATCACAGTTAGGAATGAGTTGTAATGTCCACAGCTGTAACATTGGAAATAAAAAGTATCTCCACGTATTAGTGACTTATAAAAGTGCTCAACACAGAGAGGCAAAAATCTTTGAGATTTTTCCCAATAACATAAAATTTGTGATAGGCAACAAAGCAAATTTTATATCTATGCTGAAACCGCTACTTCTAAATGACATGGTACCGACAGTTTAAAAAAAAAAAAAAATTAATGCTAGAAGCATGTATAGTATAAACAGCAAAGATCTTTAGTTTTGTAATTGCATTTAAGTATGTTGATAATATAATATGTCCCAAAGATTTTTTATTAGGCACCATTCAGTAATTTCAAATGGCCATGTGCTCTTTAGAAGTCTGGAAAGGACGTGGGTCTCAGTATGCACAAAAAAATGCAATAGCTTGTAAATTGATTGTAATAGAAATTATGCAAGTGGTCTGTAGAATATGGAATAAAGCAACTAAGAAAAGACTTGAACTTCAGCCTTGTTTGTACAAGACTGTCCTGTCCTCATACAGCTCCTGCTGTTGCTGTTACTGTGCCATTGGAAACTCCATGTAAACTACTACTACTACTACAGCAAACACCCAAATGACTTTTTTACACCTTTAAATATGCTTTACAAAACAATTATGGATTATTAAAACATGAGCCTGTCTTTCAAGAGCAATTCCTTGGAATTTTTGCATCAACTAAAGCATTATATATTGTGAATTTTGTACAATGAAGAGCATCATGATAATTTTGATGAGAGATAAAACTTCAAATGTATGCTTTTCTACCAATCTGAGCTTGAATTCAGGTCTTTTGCACACTAATGTTGATCTATGAGAATCATGGTTTGTTGTAGGTTTGATGAACAAATATACCTTATTCATATGTTTTCTGTTATCTGCAACATAGTTTCAGTGCATTTATTGTAAGTTTTTCCCTTTGATCCATACTGGACTGCAGGGCTGTAATTATAACAATGCAAATAACTCTTTTATTATGATACTGTCATCTTTACAACACCTTGGTCTGAGTTGTAATACACTGACTTGGATGAATGGAGCATAGTCCATCTTCTGAATATTAGGATGTTCACTAGTTTTTGTGCTGTTGGTTGTATACAGTGCAATGTACAACGGCACTCAAATTCTGTCTACCTCAGGTGAACAACTTGTTCATTTAGACAATGTTTGCCGTTTAAATGTACTTGATGTGCTTGTATAGAACAATGAAGTCATTTCATTTAATGATACCTCCTCCTGCCCTCACCCCCTGTGGGTGCGGGCATTAGAATAGGCCCGAGGTATTCCTGCCTGTCGTGAGAGGTGGCTAAAAGGAGTCACACATTTCAGCGTTTATGTGATGGTCCCCTCTAGGGTTTGACCTCCACTTTTCCAAATTTTCCCGAAGAACAAGCCAATTGGGGAAGGGTGCCTTACAGGGCACATCGTGTCCATCATGCACTGAGACCTATTGCATCCTTCGTCAACGTGGATCTGCACTTCTGCTCATTCTGCAACTGTTGGGGGAGACACCCTCCTGGGTGCGTATTTTTCCATCAATGGTGCAGTATTGTTTTCTACACTGATGATGATAATGGACTTGTTCGCTTGCTTGCACCTGATATCCAGCACGGTAGCCAGTCCGTTGTTGTGGGGCCACCATGTACCCTGTTGGTTGTAGCCCCCTGACCACACAGGGATCGCTCTGCTGATGCCTGCACCATTAGCTCCCCACATATGCCGAGGAGTAGATGCCCATCGCCCTGGCGCATCGGTACTCCCGGCAGTGGCCATCGTGCCAGGTGGCCTTTGCTGCGACTGGGTGGCACCTGTGGGATGTCCCCTGGTGGGAGTGGGTGGCATCAGTTCAGATGACACATGATGAAGCATAGTACATCATCTGTTGCTGGTGGTCAAACACCAGCAGTATCGAAGCGTTCGTTGGCTCAATTCGACACGCAGAAGTATTTCCCCAAATCATTCCCCTCCCTGGTCACACCATGGGAGGATGGAGTGTTGCTCCCAAAGTAGGTGGCAGCAGCTCTTATTCGCCCTGGTACCTTGTATGTTTGAGAGCTGATGGGAAATTTTTCGTGACGATGAAGCCTCAGTTTTTTGTTGAGCATTTAGAGGACAAGTTTGGAGAGGTGGAGGGCTTGTCCAAAACGAGATCTGGGTCTGATCAAAACAGCATCCTCCGCCCAGTCACAGGAGTTACTCGCTTGTGACAAGCTGGGGTATGTTTCTGTAACCGTCACGCCCCATAAAAGCTTAAATATGGTCCATGGTATCATATTTCACTGGGACCTTCTTTTGTAGTCTGACGATGAGCTGTGCACCAATTTAGAGCGGCAAGGTGTACATTTCGTTCGCCGCATCCACTGGTATCTGAGGGATAGTCATGTTGCCACCAGTGCCTTCATCTTGGCCTTCGAGGGTGATACATTACCCAAGAAGGTCAAGGTGATGGTCTATCCCTGTGATGTAAAGCTCTATCTCCTTCCCCCAATGTGGTGCTTTAAATGCTAGAGGTTCAAACATATGTGTCACGTGAGATTGGGGATGCCCATCACATCCCAATACTCCATGTGCCCTCCCTCTCATCTGTATCAACTGCAGAAAGTACCATTCCCTGACTGCAGGATTCTCCAGAAAGAAAGGAAAATCATGGTGTAGAAGACCCTGGGCTGACTGACCTACACTAAGGCTAAGGAAATTTGAATGCCTACATCCTGTATGTATGACATCGTCTTACGCCGCCGCTACAACAGTTCTAGCCCCATCAGCTCTGCCAACCCCAGTCACCTCTCAGAGCCAGAAGACTCCACCTACCCCCTTGATGGGGGGGGGGGGGGGCACTTCCCTCCCTGTTGCTCCTGTACCACCTACTTTGGGAGCAACACCCCCCCCCCCCAACAATCGGGGATATCAGTCCCCATTTCTGCACTGGAGAAGCATAAGTCTTCTTCGGCTCCTCTTGCTAGGAAGCGGTCCCTTGGGTCACTCCCTTCGCAGGTTTCTGCTAGTGGGTAAGATGACACCCACCAGTGGCTAAAAAGCTCAAAAGCAGCTGGTCTTAGGGTTTCATGCTCACCCTCAGTCCCGGAGACTGCATCAGTGAAGTCCTTCCAGCCAGAGAAACCCAAGGAGCAGTGAGAGAAATCCAAAAAGAAGATCCCCAAGACCAAGGGAATTAGGGTTGCACTCACACCACCGTTACCAACAAGCTCTGCGTCTGCGGATGAGGTGGAGATTCTGGCATCCGCTGAGGACCTAGATCTCGCCTGACCCTCACGCACAGTGGATATAGACTGCTCAGGCAATAAGTCGGTGGCAGCAGGTGACCCTGAGGTGTAAACTGCCTCATTGAATGTTCCATGTCTTCCCAGTCTCACGATGATGTCATCCTTGAGTGGAATTGTGGCAGTTTTTTCCACCACCTGGCTGAGCTATAGCAACTCTTAAGCTTTACACCTGCTTTCTGCATTGCCCTCCAGGAAACCTAGTTTCCGGCAATGTGCACCCCTGTCCTCCGCGGCTATAATGGATATTACAGGAACAGTAGCAACTATAATTGAGTGTCAGGTGGGGTTTACGTTTATGTCCTAAATTCAATCTGTAGTGAAACTGTGCCCCTTCAAACCCCTCTTGAAATAACTGCCTGCAATGTATATCTTCCTCCAGATGGTGCAGTACCCCCAAATGTATTAGCTGCACTGATTGATCAACTCCCTAAACATTCCCTACTTTTGGGAGATTTTAATGCCCATAACCCCTTGTGGGGTGGCACCGTGCTCACTGGCCGAAACAGGGATATTGAAACTTTACTGTGTCAGTTCGACCTCTGCCTCTTAAATATTGGGGCTACCACACATTTCAGTGTGGCTCATGGTAGTTACTTGGTCATTGATTTATCAATTTACAGCCCAGGACTTCACCCATCTATCCACTGGAGAGCACATGATGACCTGTGTGGTAGTTACCACTTCCCCATCTTCCTGTCACTGCCCCGGCATCAGGCTCTCGGGTGCCTGCCCAGATGGGCTTTAAACAAGGTGGACTGGGAAACTTTCACCTCTGCTGTCACCGTTGAATCTCTCCCACACGGGACCATCGATGTGATGGTAGAGCAGGTGACTACAACAATCCTTTCTGCAGCAGAAAACACGATAGCTCAACAGCGGCATAAGCCACACCCTTCCCTGGAGCACCTCATAGCATTTAAATGGCTCTGTGCCCACGTTCGCCAACTTATCAAACAACGGAAGCAGAAATGTTGGAAGAGATATGTCTGGACCATTGGGTGTCATACGTCACCTTCCCAAATATGGGCAAGGACCAACGTGTTTTTGGGTACCAGACCCCAACAGGTGTTCCCAGTGTTAACATAAATCTCATGTTATTTACCAACACAATCGCGATTGTCGAGCAGTTTGCTGAGCACTGTGCTCAAGCCTTTGTGGCTGAGAATTACCCCCTACCCTTTTGCACTCTCAAACTGTGGCTGGAAGGGAAAGTCCTCTCGTTCACTACATGGCACAGTGAATCCTATAATGCCCCATTTACAGAGTGGGAGCTCCTCAGTGCCCTTGCATGTTGCCCCGACACTGCTCCTAGGCCAGATTGGATCCACAGTCGATTGATTAAACATCTCTCATCTGACTACAAGAGACATAGCTACCGGCCCATCAGCCTCACGAACGTTCTTTGTAAGCTGCTGGAATGTATGATGTGTCAGCGGTTGGGTTGGGTTCTGGAGTCATGTGGCTTACTGGATCCATGTCGGGGCGGCTTCCGCCAGGGTTGCTCCACCACTGATAATCTTTTGTCCCTCCAGTCTACCATCCAAACAGCCTTTTCCAGATGCTAACACCTGGTTGCCATCTTTTTTGATTTACGAAAAGCATATTACACGACCTGGTGGCATCATATCCTTGCCTCATTATACGAGTGTGGTCTCCGAGGCCCGCTCCCAATTTTTATCTAAAATTTCCTGTCGTTTTGTACTTTCCGTGTCCAAGTTGGTGCCTCCCATAGTTTCCCCCATATCCAGGGGAATGGGTTCCCGCAGGGCTCTGTATTGAATGTATCACTAACTTTAGTGGCCATTAATGGTCTAGCAGCAGCTGTAGGACCGTCCATCCCACCTTCTCTGTATGAAGATGACTTCTGCATTTCGTACTGCTCCACCAGTACTGGTGTTGCTGAGCGGCGCCTACAGGGAGCCATCCACAAGGCGCTGTCATGGGCTTTAGCCCACAGTTTCCAGGTTTTGGCCGCTAATTCATGTGTTATGCGCTTCTGTCAGCGTCGCAACTTTCCTCCAGAACCAGAACCTTAACTTAATAATGATCCACTCACTGTAGTGGAGACATATTGATTCTTAGGACTGGTTTTCAACACCTGATTGACTTGGCTTCCTCACCTTCGTCAGCTTAAGGGGAAGTGCTGGCAGCACCTCAATGCCCTCCGCTGCCTGAGCAACACCAACTGGGGGGCAGATCGCTTTACACTGCTGCAGCTCAACAGAGTCTGTGTTCAATCCCGCCCTCACTATGGGAGTCTGGTTTATGGTTTGGTGGCGCCCTCAGTGTTGTGTTTACTCAACCCAGCGCACCACTGTGGTATTCACCTTGCGACAGGAGCTTTTAGGTTCAAATGGTTCAAATGGCTCTGAGCACTATGCGACTTAACTTCTGAGGTCATCAGTCGCCTAGATCTTAGAACTAATTAAACCTAACTAACCTAAGGACATCACACACATCCATGCCCGAGGCAGGATTCGAACCTGCGACCGTAGCGGTCGCTCGGCTCCAGACTGTAGCGCCCAGAACCGCACGGCCACTCCGGCCGGCGGAGCTTTTAGGACGACTCCGGTGACCATTGTCCTGGTGGAGGTCGAAGTCCCTCCATTGCAGGTTAGGTGTGCACAACTGCTGGCCAGTTACGTTGCACATGTTCATAGTTATCCTGCTCATCTGAGTTACCGTCTCCTTTTCCCACCCACAGCGGTTCATCTTCCGCATCAGTGGCCCAGGTCAGGGCTTCCAGTTGCAATTCAGTCTGATCCCTTCTTTCCAAACTGGAGTCCTTGCCTTTACTACCTAAACTTGAGGTCCATTCACAGACACCTCCATGGTGTACACCGAGGCCACGGATTCGCCTGGAAGTTTCACATCACCCTAAGGATTCAGTTAACCCCGTGGATCTCTGCTGCCACTTCCTCTCGATTCTTGACATGTATCGAGTCCGTGAAGTTGTTTACACCGCGGCTCAATGGCTGATGATAACGTTGGCTTTGCATATGTCCATGGAGGATATATTGAACAGCATTCCTTGCCTGATGGTTGCAGTGTTTTCACTACCGAGTTGGTGGCTATATCTCATGCTCTTGGACACATCTTTTCATGCATGCCCTGGGCAGTCGTTTCTTCTGTGTAGTGACTCCTTGAGCAACCTACAAGCTATCAACCCATGCTACCCTTGTCATCCTTTGATAGGTTAGACCGTTAGCGAGAGCGCTTCGCTAGTTCCTGCTACTACTAAGGCGAGTACACCGTTCGCTTTTTACATATTTTTACGAGCTTCAAACAGGAGTGACTTATTTTCAGTTATCTGTGTAGTTACTAGTTTATTTTTGTAATTTCTTGCGTTTTCGAGTGCTTACTAGGCACAACCTTTTATTTCAATAACAGTGTAGTGTACAGTACCACCATTGCTATCAACTGTTGTATCAACTCTCGTATCGTGCAAGCTTTTCTTTGTTTGTTTAGAACAGCTCAGTGTCAGTTAGATCGTCAGCGAGAGCGCATCGCTAGTTCCTGCTACTACTAACAGGAGGAGTGCAGTAATGGATAGGAACTGTGATTTTTGTGTACAGATGCGAGCTGAGCTGGCGACCCTTCGCTCACAGCTTCAGACTGCGTTGGATTCCTTTACATAGCTTGAGGCTGCTGCCAAGGGGTCTCACTGTGGTGGATCGGATGCGGGGATCCGAGGGACGTCGAGCACGTCCCACGTGTCCTCTGCTCGGTCCACTGCTGTGACCTCCCCAGGTACTGCCTCCACTGAGGTTGACCCCTCACCTATGGTCGAGTGGGAGATCATTCCGAAGAAAATTTTCCGTGGGGCCGATTGTAGCCCCCCCCCCCCCCTCCCACCCCCGGTACCTACCGAGCGAGGTGGCGCAGTGGTTAGCACACTGGACTCGCATTCGGGAGGACGACGGTTCAATCCCGTCTCCGGCCATCCTGATTTAGGTTTTCCGTGATTTCCCTAAATCGCTTCAGGCAAATGCCGGGATGGTTCCTTTGAAAGGGCACGGCCGATTTCCTTCCCCATCCTTCCCTCACCCGAGCTTGCGCTCCGTCTCTAATGACCTCGTTGTCGACGGGACGTTAAACACTAATATCCTCCTCCCGGTACCTTTACGAACAGGTTTTGGGCATTATCTGTGGCTGACGATGTCTCTGAGCCGGATGCAGTCGTCCACCCTGTTCCAGAGTAACCTTCTCGGCCTGAAACGTCTGGGCATTCACAGAGGGTGGGTTTGCTGGTAGTTGGGAGCTCCAATGTTAGGCATGTAATAGGGCCTCTTAGGAACATGGCTGTTAAGGAGGGGAAGGAAGCCAGTGTGGACTCTGTGTGCATTCCGGGGGGAGTCATTGCGGATGTGGAAAGGGTGCTTCCAGATGCCATGAAGAGTACAGGGTGCAGCCAACTTCAAGTGGTGGCTCACGTCTGTACCAATGACATGTGTCGCTTTGTATCGGAGCAGATTCTGTCTGGTTTCGGGTGGCTAGCGGAAATGGTAAAGACTGCCAGTCTTGCTTCCGAGATTACGGTGGAACTCACCATCTGCAGCATCGTCGATAGAACCGACTGTGGTCCTTTGTTGCAGAGCTGAGTGGAGGGTCTGAATCAGAGGCTCAGGCGGTTCTGTGACCGTGTAGGCTGCAGATTCCTTGACTTGCACCATCGAGTGGTGGGTTTCCAGGTCCCACTTAATAGATCAGGAGTCCACTACACACAGGAGGTGGCTACACAGGTAGCAGGGGCTGTGTGGAAGGGACTGGGCGGTTTTTTAGGTTAGAGGGTCTCGGGGAACCACAGAAGGGGTGTCCGTCAGAAAGTGGGCAGGTAAAATACAATAAGGTCATTGTAGAAACGATTGGTATTGTAGTTGTAAATTGTTGTAGCTGTGTTGGGAAAGAACCAGAGCTCCAAGCCCTAATAGAAAGCACTGAAGCTCAAATAGCTGTAGGTACAGAGAGCTGGCTAAAGTCGGAAATAAGTTCAGCCGAAATTTTTCAAATGATCTAAGTGTTCAGAAAGGATACATTAAATACAATTGGTGGTGGATGATTTATTGCTTTCAGATGTAGTTTGCCTTGTAGCGAAATTGAATTAGATAGTTCATGAGAAATAGTATGGGTAGAGGTTATACCTGACAATTGGACTAAACTATTAATTGGATTGGATAGTTGCTGAACAGTTCAAAGAAAACTTGAGCCTCATTTCAAATAAGTACTTCGCTCATACAATTATAGTTGGTGGTGACTTCAATCTACCTTCGGCATGCTGGAAAAATTATACGTTTATAGCCGGCGGCAGGTATAAAACATCATCCGAAATTGTACTGAATGCTTTCTCAGAAAATTATTTTGAACAATTAGTTCATGAGCCCACTCAAAGAGTAAATGGTTGCGAAAGCATACTTGACCTTTCAGCAACAAATAATCCTGGACAAATAGTGAGTGTTGTGACGAATACAGGGATTAGCGACCACAAGGCAGTTGCTGCTAGGCTGAATGCCATAACACCTACAACCCTCAAAAAGAAACCCAAAGTATATCCATTTAGAAAAGCTGATAAAAATGCTCTTAATGCCTTTTTAAGAGACAGTCTTCACTCCTTCCGATCTGATCATGTAAGCGTAAAAAACTTGTGGAATGATTTCAAAGAGATAGTATCAACAGCAATTGAGAGATATATACCACATAAATTAATAAGTGATGGTACTGATCCCCCATGGTACATAAAACGGGTCAGATTGTTGTTGCAGAAGCAACGAAAAAAGCATGCCAAATTTAAAAAATGCAAAATCCCCAAGATTGGCAAAGTTTTACGGAAGTTCGAAATATGGCACGTACTTCAATGCGAGATGCTTTTAATAATTTCCACAACAAAATTCTGTATCGAAATCTGGTAGAAAACTCAAAGAGATTCTGGTCATACATAAAGCACACCAGTGGCAAGACACAATCAATACCTTCACTGTGTGATAACAACGGTGAAGTCACTGATGACAGTGCCACTAAAGCACAGTTATTAATCACGGTTTTCCGAAACTGCTTCACCAAAGAAGATGAAGTAAATATTCCTGAATTCCAATCAAGAACAACTGCCAAGATGAGAAACATAGAAGTAGATATCCTTGGTGTAACAAAGCAGCTTAAATCACTTAATAAAGGCAAGGCCTCTGGTCCAGATTGTATACCAGTCAGGTTCCTCTCAGAGTATGCTGATAAAATAGCTCCATATTTAGCAATTATATACAACCACTTGCTCACAGAAAGATATGTACCTAAAGACTGGAAAATTGCTCATCACACCAGTACCCAAAAATGGAAGTAGGAGTAATCAGCTGAATTACAGGCCTATATCACTAATGTCGATTTGCAGTAGGGTTTTAGAACATATACTGTATTCGAACATTATGAAGTACCTCGAAGAAAATGATTTATTGACATATAGTCCGCACGGATTCAGAAAATATCGTTCTTGTGAAACACAACTAGCTCTTTATACTCATGAAGTAATAAGTGCTATCGACAGGGGATGTCAAATTGATTCCATATTTTTAGATTTCCAGAAGGCTTTTGACACCGTTCCTCACAAGCGTCTTCTAATCAAACTGCGTGCCTATGGAGTATCGCCTCAGTTGTGTGACTGGATTCATGATTTCCTGTCAGAAAGGTCACAGTTTGTAGTAATACACGGAAAGTCATCGAGTAAAACAGAAGTAATATCCGGCGTTCCCCAAGGAAGTGTTATAGGCCCTCTATTGTTCCTGATCTATATTAACGACACAGGAGACAATCTGAGTAGCCATCTTAGATTGTTTGCAGATGATGCTGTCATTTACCATCTTGTAAAGCCATCAGATGATCAAAAGACTTGCAAAATGATTTAGATAAGATATCTGTGTGGCGCGAAAAGTGGCAATTGACCCTGAATAAAGAAAAGTGCGAAGTTATTCATGAGTACTAAAAGAAATCAGCTAAATTTCGATTATCTGATAAGTCACACAGATCTGAGGGTTGTAAATTCAACTAAATACTTAGGGATTACAATTACAAATAACCTAAATTGGAACGATCACATAGATAATATTGTGGGTAGAGCAAACCAAAGACTGCACTTCATTGGCAGAACACTTGGAAGGTACAACAGGTCTAGCAAAGAGACTGCTTGCAGTACGCTTGTCCGCCCTATTCTGGAGGTGTGGTGTGGGATCCGCATCAGGTGGGACTGACGGATGACACAGAAAAAGTACAAAGAATGGCAGCTCGTTTTGTATTATCGCGAAATAGGGGAGAGAGTGTCACAGACATGATACGTGAATTGGAGTGGCAATCATTAAAACAAAGGCATTTTTAGTTGTGACAGGATCTTCTCATGAAATTACAATCACCAGTTTTCTCCTCCGATTGTGAAAACATTCTGTTGGCACCCACCTAAATAGGGAGAAATGATCATCACGATAAAATAAGAGAAATCAGGGCTCGCACAGAAAAATTTAAGTGCTCGTTTTTCCCGCATACCGTTTCAGAGTGGAACGGTAGGGGGACAGCATGAAGGTGGTTCATTGATCCCTCTGCCAGGCACTTTATTGTGAATAGCAGAGTAATGACGTAGATGTAGATAGCGACCATCCAGGAGTCCATATATGCCCTGTAACGGTCCAGTCATTGAATGGTGTTTTTCTGGACCCCAGGTCATGTCGGAATCGCAGGCAACAAACTTGCCACCAAGCTGGCCGTACAGGCTACACGGAAACTGCTTAAGGAGATCGACTTCTCTGCAACTGACATGTGTTCAGTACTACGCCACAAGGTTTTATGTCTTTTGGAGACGGAATGGCATAACCTCAGTATGCACAACAAACTATGTGCCATTAAGGAGACTACGAACGTGTGGAAGACCTCCACGCAGGCCTGTTGCAGGGACTATGGTTCTCTGTCAGCTCCACATTGGTCACGCTTGGGTGACACACAGCTACCTCCTGTGCCGTGCTAACCTACCCCATTATCAGTGCGGCGCCCAGCCAACAGTGGCCCATATCTTGGTGAGCTGTCCTTCTTTGGCTGCTCTGAGACGGACTCTTCAGTTACTGGACTTGTTGCCATTAATTTTAGCTGACAACAGCTCATCGGCTAATATAGTTTTCCGTTTTATATGTGACAGTGGGTTTTATCATTCTATAAAAGTTTTTTCGCATGTCCTTTGTCCCTTTGTGTTCTCCACTGTAATGCTTTTAGGCTGGATGTTTTAATGTGTCTCAAAGTGGCTGGATTTTCCTTTCTATTCTCGTGGTTGGCCAGCCATGGTCATCTGCTCTCTTATTTTTATCCCTTCTACCTGTTTCTTTCTTCTCTTGTGGTTTTATTTTCCTGTTTTGTCCACAGTAGTGTTGGTTGTCCTTCTATCGTTCCTCTGGTTCTTCCATTCTCCTGTTATTGCGCTGTACGTCTCCATTATTTTCTTCTTTCCCTTATGTAATTACACTCCTGGAAATGGAAAAAAGAACACATTGACACCGGTGTGTCAGACCCACCATACTTGCTCCGGACACTGCGAGAGGGCTGTACAAGCAATGATCACACGCACGGCACAGCGGACACACCAGGAACCGCGGTGTTGGCCGTCGAATGGCACTAGCTGCGCAGCATTTGTGCACCGCCGCCGTCAGTGTCAGCCAGTTTGCCGTGGCATACGGAGCTCCATCGCAGTCTTTAACACTGGTAGCATGCCGCGACAGCGTGGACGTGAACCGTATGTGCAGTTGACGGACTTTGAGCGAGGGCGTATAGTGGGCATGCGGGAGGCCGGGTGGACGTACCGCCGAATTGCTCAACACGTGGGGCGTGAGGTCTCCACAGTACATCGATGTTGTCGCCAGTGGTCGGCGGAAGGTGCACGTGCCCGTCGACCTGGGACCGGACCGCAGCAACGCACGGATGCACGCCAAGACCGTAGGATCCTACGCAGTGCCGTAGGGGACCGCACCGCCACTTCCCAGCAAATTAGGGACACTGTTGCTCCTGGGGTATCGGCGAGGACCATTCACAACCGTCTCCATGAAGCTGGGCTACGGTCCCGCACACCGTTAGGCCGTCTTCCACTCACGCCCCAACATCGTGCAGCCCGCCTCCAGTGGTGTCGCGACAGGCGTGAATGGAGGGACGAATGGAGACGTGTCGTCTTCAGCGATGAGAGTCGCTTCTGCCTTGGTGCCAATGATGGTCGTATGCGTGTTTGGCGCCGTGCAGGTGAGCGCCACAATCAGGACTGCATACGACCGAGGCCCACAGGGCCAACACCCGGCATCATGGTGTGAGGAGCGATCTCCTACACTGGCCGTACACCACTGGTGATCGTCGAGGGGACACTGAATAGTGCACGGTACATCCAAACCGTCATCGAACCCATCGTTCTACCATTCCTAGACCGGCAAGGGAACTTGCTGTTCCAACAGGACAATGCACGTCCGCATGTATCCCGTGCCACCCAACGTGCTCTAGAAGGTGTAAGTCAACTACCCTGGCCAGCAAGATCTCCGGATCTGTCCCCCATTGAGCATGTTTGGGACTGGATGAAGCGTCGTCTCACGCGGTCTGCACGTCCAGCACGAACGCTGGTCCAACTGAGGCGCCAGGTGGAAATGGCATGGCAAGCCGTTCCACAGGACTACATCCAGCATCTCTACGATCGTCTCCATGGGAGAATAGCAGCCTGCATTGCTGCGAAAGGTGGATATACACTGTACTAGTGCCGACATTGTGCATGCTCTGTTGCCTGTGTCTATGTGCCTGTGGTTCTGTCAGTGTGATCATGTGATGTATCTGACCCCAGGAATGTGTCAATAAAGTTTCCCCTTCCTGGGACAATGAATTCACGGTGTTCTTATTTCAATTTCCAGGAGTGTATTTTAATGAGAACAATGGACCGATGTCCTCACAGTTTGGTCCCTTCCCCCCCTCCTTTAAACCAACCAATCCTACTTTCACTCCTGAAGGCACCACTCAGTGGGATACGTGCATAGTCTTTTTTTTTTTTTTTTTTTTTTTTTTTTTTTTTTTTTTTTTTTAATATGAAACCCTGTGAGAAACTGAGGGCAAACCAAAAGGAATTTAAAAAGTGGTTCTTTGCAAGGCAAATTGCATTTGTATAATACCCATCATTGGGGTTTGTTTAAATTAATGATGATGTCCAGGACATAGTGGACCAAGCAACTGTTATGGCATTTTAAAATTCATATGGGCATCTCAGGCTGTCTGTTGGTGCAGTAATACAGAAGTTCAGACAATCAGCAGAATACCTCACAGCCAAAGATGCATAATAAAAGAGAGCAAGGTGAACTGCTGGAGACAATTCCTGTATTAGAGTGCCCTTTCCACACAAACATCACAAGTGTGTGAATCAATAACATAGACTTGAGGCAAATTTAAAATACCATGTCGGACTGCAATAGTGAGTAATGGCCCATGCAATGGCACAACTATTTTTTAGTATTATCAACTCAGACAGGTGTAGTACAATATTCCAGGCTTTTTGCAAAATCTTTAAAACAGAAGCTTATGCTTTGATTTCGTTAATGGTGAAGTATATTAGTAACTCAGCTTTCTGTTGAAACCAGAACGCACCATTTTCATGGCATGTGAGGTAACCGGACAATGAAACCAAATTAAGTATACTATGTTAGACCTCCTTCCAATTGAGTTGTTTTAACTAGCTGCATTGGAAAAAGTAGAATAGATAGGGAACTGATACTTTATTGTCCTTGAATGAATTGTTTTAACTAGCTGCATTAGAAAGAGTAAAATAGATAGGAAACGGATACTTTATTGTCCTTGAATGTACTCAGATTTTACTGATCTTTGCTTAACAACCTGTCTCTACCTAAGGCAGTCATAGGAGAGTCTTTTTGGTCTTTATTCACAAAAGGGCTATGGCAGTACTCAAAAGTACAGTATCCTTCAACAACATTAAGAATATGCTGTGCATGTTGCTGGGAGCAATCTGATGTAGCTGTTGTCTTTGGATCTATGCTGTACAAGGAGAAAACGTGACAATCCACACACCTGTACAACCAACATACTGTGAGAAAACAACATAACAGCCAGATCACAATATTTTTTACATACCTTCTGGAAATACAATGAAGAGGAAGAAATGCATCACCACGAATGGGTTGCGTAGCATAAAAAAGTTAATAGGCATGTTTATACATCTGAAAGATGATCTCTCTTAAGATTACACACATCGAATGAGAGTGGTGCTAGTAGCACCACTATGAGGATACAAATCAGGTTTGCTTTAAATGCACACTGTAACAGTCATTAGTTTAGTTACCCTTGAGATTGGATGTGGTGAGTTGATGTTTGTCAAGAATGCCTTTAAGATGACAAAGACGGCATTATCAACACCTCACTGAGTTTGAAATAGATTGTGTAATAGATCTATAAGAAGCTGAATGTTCCTTCTGCATTTTTGTAGAAAGACTTGGCAGGAATGTAGCCACTGTAAATGATTGCTGGCAGTGGTGGTCATGAGAATGTATGGTTGTAAGAAGACCAGCCACTGGACAGCAATGTGGCACTACTAAGAGAGAAGACCATTGTGTCTGGCGTATGGCCCTGGCTCTTCATACTCCACCTGCAGCAGCAATTTGAGCAGCGGTTGGCACCACAGTGACACAACGAACTGTTACAAATCATTACTTCAAGGACAGCTCGAACTAAATGTCCTGTAGCACCTGTTGACCCCAAACCTCCGCTACTTGTGACTTTGGTGGTGTCGAGTGAGAGCTCATTGGAGGGCAGGGTGGAGGTATGGTGTGTTTTCTGATGAAAGCTGGTTCTGCCTCAGTGCCAATAATCACTCTGTGTTGGTTAGGAGGATAGTAGTTGAGGGCCTACAACCAACCTGTCTTTGTACAACATACACTGGACCTACACGTGGAGTTGTGGCCTGTGGTGTGATTTTTTTTGTACGACAGCAGAAGCACTCTCGTGGTTATTCCGTGCACCTTGAACGCAAATTTTTGTGTAGGTCTGGTGATTCGACCTGCTGTACTGCCATTCGTGAACAGCATTCCGGGGGTTGTTTTCCAACAGGGTAATGCTCGGCCACGTCCTGCTTTTGTAACCCGATGTGCTCTTTAGAGTGTCAGTGTGTTGCCTTGACTTGCTCAGTATCTGTTTCCAATTGAGCACACACGGGACATCATCGGACGACAACTCCAGCATCGTCCACAGACGGCATTAACTGTCCCTGTATTCACCGACCGAGAAACTGGCATACGGCACCTGTACAATACAATGCACACACGTTTTCACCCTCATATTCGACATTCCGGCAAATAAACCAGTTATTAATGTACCAGCATTCCACATTTGCAGTAGTTTATCTGCCACTTACATTAACCTGTGATCTTGCAATGTTAAGCACTTATAAATATGTTACCTAGACAAATGTATTCTTGAAATTTCATTACTCTACATTAATTTTTTTGTCTTGTGATGTTTTCCTCAGTGTAGTATTACTGTGCATGAATCACACAAACATAATGAGAGCACAGTGCACTTATAAAATGAAGGCACCACATTCGCTTGTCAGACAGATAAAACAGATTAAATAAAAAGCCATAGCACCTCCAGTTTTATGCAGAGTGGAATCAAGTTTGTTGATGGAGCCATTCTATAAGGGCTCCGTTGACAAACTTACTTCCACTCTGGGGCACACTGTCGGAGCTATGGCTTTTCATGTACTGTGTTTCATGTGTTTGACAAGCCAGTATGGCACTTTTGTTTTATAAGTGGAGTATACTCATGTTATATTTGTGCAGTGCATGCACAATAACATTATTTCCAGAAGATATGTAAAAAATATTGTGACATCTGATTGTTATATTGTTTTTTGACAGTATACTGCTTGTACAGTTGTACGGATTATCGTAGTAAAGTTTTATTCTGGTACATTGTAGATCAGAAGATGACAGCTCACTCTGTCAGAACCACTCATTGGGGAAATGAAATAAAAATATTACAACATGCATACTTGGCTGTCAAATATTCTTATTGTTAAGAATAGGGATTCTGAAGACATTGCCAAACTTTAGTAGTCTTTAGGGAATTCTGTTTTCATTACAGTCAGTGATCCAATGTTCGACAATCTTATTGTGGAAAGTCGTATCTCCAAAGACAGTGTTTTAAGTGTAACCCTTCTCACCATAGTGTTAAAAGCAGTTCCTCCACCACACTGCACCAACTGAGCCCACATGGGTAGTGGTGGCCACGTGGTTCTCACATGCACAGAATTTGAGCAATAGAGCCACCTGGTAGGTAGACTGTACTACCTGTGCCTGCCCAAGGGCAAGCTGAGAAGCACCCATTGCAAGTTAATATGGGAGAGCAAAGAACAAGGAGTGTGAAGTCTTTGAACATCTTGATGTGTCTTAGCAAGTCTGTTCATGAAATAATTGAACTTTTAAAAAATTTAAAAATATTCACTAATGATGGTTAGCATGCACCAAATGCTTCATTTTCTGAATGTGAGTGCCACAAGTTGAGGTGACCTGTTGACAGACATCTTCTGATGACCAACTGCTTCTGAATTTGGAGAACCCTTTTGTATTGCTGTGTTCAGCCTAGAGCATCATATTCATAAGCTTGGTTCAAAAGTTTATACATTTTCTTAAATGTTTGCTCCACTTTGATAAAAAAATTTCATGATACAGTATTGCACCCATGAATCAGCCAATACACTAATCACAATGAACCCTGTGCCACATTTCATTCAAATAACAATAAGAAAGGAATTTGTTATTTATAATATAGATCTCATACTTTTGGAACCAAGAGGTCATGCTTTTTACAGCTCTGATCTCAAACTGAGTGTAGCAGAATTGTTCTGTGAAGGAGCTATTCGCAGCCTATTGTGAGGAAATTAGCCTGGTGACAGATTCTTCCTAAACCAGTCCTGTATCCAGTCTCTACACTGAGGCTGAAAAACAATGTTGTGTGTTACAATAGCACTGAAAATGCTATAACACCTATAATCACTCCCATGAAACATTGTTGCACTTCTATGTTTCCAACAGTTGTTTGCAAACTGACCATGCAACACTGGGGACAACCTTTTGAGACCTGCTCTAAAGAATGGCTCAGGTACAGTACATCAGAAAATTGTGAATCAAGATTCAAATACACATACATCCATGTGACTCACAACATTGAGATTGATTTTAACTTCGATAGAGTACAGGGCATAATATACTCCATATTACATATTTATGGATATGTTTTTCCATAATTTTAAGTATGGTGCATATTTGCTCAACAAACCATGCAACAAATATGTCCAGCGGGGAGAAACATTCCAAGCAATGAGAACACCACCTGTTTTGTGCAAAATTAGGAAATTTTCTTCTCACTTTGGCACTCATACTCATTACAACTCCAGCTACTCTGATGAGAATGATGAAATTTCAAGTAGAACAAGGGAGGTCAGTGCAGAGCCAGCCCACATGTTGCCAAAGTTGTTTTGAGTATACTGCAGAAGTTTTGCTGGGAACACCTTGCACATCCTCCATACAGTCCCAATCTTTCCCCATGTGATTTCCATAGTTTTGGAGGCTGTAGAAAGCTTGTCTCACAGTGGGGTAAATGTGTTAGCCGATATGGTGATTACCTTTGAAATAATGTAATATTTTTGCATAACTTGGAATTTTATGCAGTTAGAGAAAGACTCAACACTGATTCCCTTTTGTATCTAGGAAGTCGTAAGCAGGAAGTTGTCCTCCACTTTCAACAAACAGGGAGGAGGTTTGAATCTGATTGGGGTTGCATAAACCTACAGCCAGAGAAGCATTATCACATGCGCTTGTTCAGAGAAGCTGTGGAAATACAAAAACACGCGAACAGTTTGAACAAGAAAGAGGAAAGCCTTAAGGTCAACGGATCCTGGCTTCCCGTACTGCAGCGAACGACCGTCGCAGGTAGCAAGAGGAGAACCGCACCGGAAATGACCGCGGAGAAGCCCTCGGACGTTGGCGCGCCAGGTACATATAGTCTGCGCCCGCGAGCTCGGTTCCAGTTCACCACCGGCAATGGAGGGTGAAGCTTTGACAATGCCAGCCACTCGTGCTGGTGAAACGTCAGAAAAATCATTAGATGAATGTCGGCCGAAGAACCTGAGACAGAAGCCAATAGGCAGTTTGTCAACAAGTGGCCATGAAAGCCTTAACAATTTTGTATTAATTAAGTGAACACTAACTGGAAAAATTATATACTCTTGATTAACACTTCCTTTAGCATTGTACAGAAAGGTATGCACTATTCAGCAGGTTTGACTTTCAATAGGCTTCCAGGAGAACTTGAATTTAGTGATAATCCTCAAGTATTCAAATTCAGCCTGGACCTCCATGTACTACACACTTTGTATTCTGCACAAGAGATCCTCGCAGTAGTCTCTCTGTGATGTTATTGATTCATATACTCTTTCGCAGTTTTTTTCCAGAGTTTATTAATTCTTTAACTCTTTTGTTAATAACTTTTCTACTCTGCATTCTGTAAAGTACACTCCTGGAAATTGAAATAAGAACACCGTGAATTCATTGTCCCAGGAAGGGGAAACTTTATTGACACATTCCTGGGGTCAGATACATCACATGATCACACTGACAGAACCACAGGCACATAGACACAGGCAACAGAGCATGCACAATGTCAGCACTAGTACAGTGTATATCCACCTTTCGCAGCAATGCAGGCTGCTATTCTCCCATGGAGACGATCGTAGAGATGCTGGATGTAGTCCTGTGGAATGGCTTGCCATGCCATTTCCACCTGGTGCCTCAGTTGGACCAGCGTTCGTGCTGGACGTGCAGACCGCGTGAGACGACGCTTCATCCAGTCCCAAACATGCTCAATGGGGGACAGATCCGGAGATCGTGCTGGCCAGGGTAGTTGACTTACACCTTCTAGAGCACGTTGGGTGGCACGGGATACATGCGGACGTGCATTGTCCTGTTGGAACAGCAAGTTCCCTTGCCGGTCTAGGAATGGTAGAACGATGGGTTCGATGACGGTTTGGATGTACCGTGCACTATTCAGTGTCCCCTCGACGATCACCAGTGGTGTACAGCCAGTGTAGGAGATCGCTCCCCACACCATGATGCCGGGTGTTGGCCCTGTGTGCCTCGGTCGTATGCAGTCCTGATTGTGGCGCTCACCTGCACGGCGCCAAACACGCATACGACCATCATTGGCACCAAGGCAGAAGCGACTCTCATCGCTGAAGACGACACGTCTCCATTCGTCCCTCCATTCACGCCTGTCGCGACACCACTGGAGGCGGGCTGCACGATGTTGGGGCGTGAGCGGAAGACGGCCTAACGGTGTGCGGGACCGTAGCCCAGCTTCATGGAGACGGTTGTGAATGGTCCTCGCCGATACCCCAGGAGCAACAGTGTCCCTAATTTGCTGGGAAGTGGCGGTGCGGTCCCCTACGGCACTGCGTAGGATCCTACGGTCTTGGCGTGCATCCGTGCGTTGCTGCGGTCCGGTCCCAGGTCGACGGGCACGTGCACCTTCTGCCGACCACTGGCGACAACATCGATGTACTGTGGAGACCTCACGCCCCACGTGTTGAGCAATTCGGCGGTACGTCCACCCGGCCTCCCGCATGCCCACTATACGCCCTCGCTCAAAGTCCGTCAACTGCACATACGGTTCACGTCCACGCTGTCGCGGCATGCTACCAGTGTTAAAGACTGCGATGGAGCTCCGTATGCCACGGCAAACTGGCTGACACTGACGGCGGCGGTGCACAAATGCTGCGCAGCTAGCGCCATTCGACGGCCAACACCGCGGTTCCTGGTGTGTCCGCTGTGCCGTGCGTGTGATCATTGCTTGTACAGCCCTCTCGCAGTGTCCGGAGCAAGTATGGTGGGTCTGACACACCAGTGTCAATGTGTTCTTTTTTCCATTTCCAGGAGTGTATGTATTGACTTTTTCCGTGACCCAGCATATTTGGCTTTATGGTCCCATGGATATTGATAAATAAATAAAAAATATCATAGTGTCACATTGGGCACTTATTTATTGCAGTTAAAGGGCATCAGGAACAGAAAGGGAGCTCTTAACACACTGTCCTGAAATACAGAACTCAACTATGTTATGAAAGGGATGCTTTCATTACACAAATCCATGAAATGATATCTCTGGTTTGATAGCCTCATCATTTACTATTATAGTAATTGTTTTTATGTCTGGATGTGTTAGTCTAACCAAAATTTCACTTTAATTCATTTTTGTTGTTACTCATCTCTGAACTTTTAAATTTTTATTACAATAATAAAATATTTTATGGTACCACTGAGGTTTCACAACACTTAAATGAGAATTGAAAGAATCACTTCAGCCTAATTTGTCAGATAAACATCAAATAAATTTAATAAATGGTATGTAATATATTGTTTTGGTCCATAAGAAATTTGCCAGAATATCTTCTTTAAAGGGAGAAAGTAGAGTTGAATGTTTTTGTGTCTTGTTCATTTTTTGTTCTTCCACATTTTTACGCTGATACATTTTTTGCTGATTTCAGAAATTCTACATTATATTGTTACATATAAATATGGAACAAGCCAAAGAATCATTTATAAAGAGTATTCATAGAAACTAATTTAAAACAAAAGGGAAACACCATGAGAGAAATCAGGAAGATCATCGAAGCACTTGAGGGTTACAAAACACCAGCTGAAGATTAGATAATTCATGAGCTGTGGAAGCATGTAGGGGATAAGGCTCTTCATAAACTTGTTGCAATTATTCAAGAGATCTGAGAAAGTAAAAAAACTTCCAAGTGTATGGACCTCTGCCACAATTCATCCACTATATGAGGAAGGGGACAGAATGGGTATGAACAACTAACATGTCATATCACTTCTATCAACAGCTTACAAGATCCTCTCAAAAGCTCTACAGAGTAGGACAGAACAACAAATGAATCCACAGTTGGGGGAATATCAACTGGGTTTCAGGAATAGATAATCATGTGCTGATCAGATTATGAACCTGAAGTCCATCCTTTCATATCTGAAACTCAGTAACAGAGAAGTCATGGTGACTTTCATCAGTATCAGGAAGGCAAGTGATTCAATTGATCAAACCAAATACAGGAAGAGTTTGACTTTGATAACAAGAAAAACTTGGTTATCCAGCAAACCCTAACCAATGTCACCTATAAAGTAAAGTTGTGAGGAGAGATATCTGGACAGGACTGAGACAAGGAGGTGAATATTGTCTCTGCTCTTCAACTATATTTTAGGAAAGGTCATCCAAGAATAATGGAAAGAATGAATAACTCAGGTAAGGCTACACTACAAGTATGTGAACCATACAATTGACTGTCTAGCCTTTGTGGTTGATCTTGTAATCTTTACAGATTCTATAGATATGGCAGCAAAACAGCTTAACTAACTGAAGACACAGGCTGTGAAGGCTGGGCTTCAGATCTCCTTTGAGAAGATGCATTTTATGACAAATTTAGCACCAATAGAACTGGAGCTCAGACAAGGAAAAGTTAAGCAGGCAAGAAAATCTAAATATCTAGGTGAATGGATAGATCCTAACCTATCAGAGAAAGAAACCTTCATATCATGCATCAACAAAATGGAAATGTTGTATAACTAACTAAATTCATATCCAATTAGAGACAGATATCCTTATGTGCCAAAAATTAGACATCACTACACTGTTATAATACTAGAGGCACTATATGTGGCAGAGACTCTTACAATGAACACAGAAGGTCTACTGGAGAAACCTGAGGGCAAAGAAAGAAAAATTTTAAGAAAAAATCCTGAGACCCGTCACAGAAAACAGCAAGTACAGGAAGTGTCACAATCATGAAGATGGAGAAAATAAGTGACACAGTTCGTAAAAGAAGGACTGCATTTCATGGCCATGTGACAAGAATGAACCCAGGTAGGATATCTAAAAGGATATTAACCTACTTTCAACATAGGAAAACCAAAGGGGCATGATTCACAGAAATCAAAATAGATCTACAAAAATTGGAAATTTCTCCTAAAGATATACAAGACCGCGATCCACAGACACACAAAGTTTTATGTGGAAAGGGAAAGCTAAAGACAGTGAAGGTGTGAACCCAAGAGAGAAAAGAATGACATAACTCTGGAAATGAATACAGGAGCATTCGATGGCAGTTGAAGGTTGGAAAAAGAGAGAGTTGAATTCATGTTGTCCCTAGTTGCCCAAAATGAAGAAAGGAATGTTCTGCCAGTCGTAAAAGGTGACAAAAAGAACAAACCACTAATAGGGCTAACCCTCCTTTTAGTGTGATGAGTTGGTTCAGGACAGAACTAAAGAAGCCTCGGACAAGCGCCGTCGTGGTCGGGGACGACGCTTGAACCCTATGCCCGCCCACAATGGTAACGACACTGCTAGCCAACTGGAAAATGATTTAAATCCAAATAGAGGTGTTTTGCAGGATATGCTTCCTACAACCACCCTAGAAGGAAAACAAAGGCAGAGGATGAGATGGTCAGATGAAGTTAATCGACACCTCATGTTCTGTTATTACCAAGCAACAAACCTAGGAACCAACACAACTGGATACAGATCACAAGTATACACAACATTTATTACCAGATACCCAGAATTAAAATTTTTAACAGAACAACGACTAGCTGATCAGATCCGTGTAATAATCAAAAATAACAGGATACCCCAGTCAGAATTAGAAAACATCAAACAACAAGTACAACAAATACTGGAACAAAATAATGTGCAAACAGAAGAAGAAGAAAATAGAGTAATGGACTCAAACATCCCAGAGCAAACAAACAAAGAACAACACGCATCAATTAAACAATCAGAGGAAAACAAAATCTTGCGACAGCCACCAGAACAAGCACAAATAGAACACGAAGTGACACACATGTTAGATATAGAAGAAAAATTTCAGCTGACATATGTAGAATACAAAGACACAAATACAGACATTAGACCATTCTTGCATAGACTTCCAAGTAACCCACAAGTCGAAACAACAATAAAAACTATCAACACAATCATACACAACAAAATAAATGAATATACAACTATGGAAGAGTTACAACTACTGGTTTATATAGGAGCACTCACTACACTAAATATACACACTAGGCAGAGATCAGAACCAACCAACACACAGAAGAAACCCACAAAACCAGCATGGCAACACAGGCTACAGATCAGAATAGAAAAACTGAGAAAGGACATCGGACAGCTAACACAATTTATAAGAAATGAAATGTCAGAAAAAAAACGAAAAACGTTAGGTAAAATCTCACAACAAGAAGCGATAGAGCAATTAGATGAGAAGAAGCAGAAATTACAAGCATTGGCCAAAAGACTTAGGAGATACAAAAAAAGTGAAAATAGAAGGAAACAAAACCAAAAATTCAACGCAAACCAAAAGAAATTTTACCAGACAATAGATAACACACACATTAAAATAGACAATCCACCAAACATAACAGACATGGAACACTTCTGGAGCAACATATGGTCAAACCCGGTACAACATAACAGGCATGCACGGTGGATACAAGCAGAAACAGACACATACAAGATGATACCACAAATGCCTGAAGTGATAATTTTGCAACATGAAGTCACCCAAGCTATTAATTCTACTCACAATTGGAAAGCCCCTGGAAAAGATAAAATAGCAAATTTCTGGCTAAAGAAGTTCACCTCAACACATTCACATCTAACTAAATTATTTAACAGTTACATTGCAGACCCATACATATTCCCTGATACACTTTCACATGGAATAACTTATCTGAAACCTAAAGATCAAGCACACACACCAAACCCAGCTAAATATCACCCCATAACATGCCTACCAACAATATACAAAATATTAACTTCAGTCATTACACAGAAATTAATGACACATACAACATAGAACAAAATTATAAATGAAGAACAAAAAGGCTGTTGCAAAAGAGCACGAGGATGTAAAGAGCAACTGATAATAGATGCAGAGGTGACATATCAAGCTAAAACTAAACAAAGGTCGCTACACTATGCATACATTGACTACCAAAAAGCTTTTGATAGTGTACCCCACTCATGGTTACTACAAATTTTGGAAATATACAAAGTAGATCCTAAATTGATACAATTCCTAAACATAGTAATGAAAAATTGGAAAACCACACTTAATATCCAAAAAAATTCAAATAATATCACATCACAACCAATACAGATTAAGCGTGGAATATACCAAGGAGATTCATTAAGTCCTTTCTGGTTCTGCCTTGCTCTGAACCCACTATCCAACATGCTAAATAATACAAATTATGGATACAATATCACTGGAACATACCCACACAAAATCACACATTTGCTATACATGGATGATCTAAAACTACTGGCAGCAACAAATCAACAACTCAACCAATTACTAAAGATAACAGAAGTATTCAGCAATGATATAAATATGGCTTTTGGAACAGACAAATGTAAGAAAAATAGCATAGTCAAGGGAAAACACACTAAACAAGAAGATTACATATTGGATAACCACAGTGACTGCATAGAAGCGATGGAAAAAACAGATGCCTATAAATATCTAGGATACAGACAAAAAATAGGAATAGATAATACAAATATTAAAGAAGAACTAAAAGAAAAATATAGACAAAGACTAACAAAAATACTGAAAACAGAATTGACAGCAAGAAACAAGACAAAAGCTATAAATACCTATGCTATACCAATATTGACCTACTCATTTGGAGTAGTGAAATGGAGTAACACAGACTTAGAAGCACTCAATACACTTACATGATCACAATGCCACAAATATAGAATACATCACATACATTCAGCAACAGAAAGATTCACATTAAGCAGAAAGGAAGGAGGAAGGGGATTTATTGACATAAAAAACCTACATTATGGACAGGTAGACAATTTAAGAAAATTCTTTATAGAACGAGCAGAAATCAGCAAAATACACAAAGCAATCACTCATATAAATACATCTGCTACACCACTGCAATTTCATAACCACTTCTACAACCCTTTAGATCACATAACATCAACAGATACAAAGAAAGTAAATTGGAAAAAGAAAACACTACATGGCAAGCACCCGTATCATCTAACACAGCCACACATCGATCAAGACGCATCCAACACATGGCTAAGAAAAGGCAATATATACAGTGAGACGGAAGGATTCATGATTGCAATACAGGATCAAACAATAAACACCAGATATTACAGCAAGCATATTATTAAAGATCCCAATGCCACAACAGATAAATGCAGACTTTGCAAACAACAAATAGAAACAGTAGATCACATCACAAGCAGGTGTACAATACTAGCAAATACAGAATACCCCAGAAGACATGACAATGTAGCAAAAATAATACATCAACAGCTTGCCTTACAACGTAAACTTATTAAACAACACGTTCCCACATACAAGTATGCACCACAAAATGTACTGGAGAATGATGAATACAAATTATACTGGAACAGAACCATTATAACAGATAAAACAACGCCACATAACAAACCTGACATCATACTCACCAATAAAAAGAAGAAATTAACACAACTAATCGAAATATCCATACCCAATACAACAAATATACAAAAGAAAACAGGAGAAAAATTGAAAAATACATCCAACTGGCTGAGGAAGTCAAGGACATGTGGCATCAGGATAAAGTTGACATTATACCAATTATACTATCAACTACAGGAGTCATACCACACAATATCCACCAGTACATCAATGCAATACAGCTACATCCAAACATATATATACAACTACAGAAATCCGTAATTATTGATACATGTTCAATTACCCGAAAGTTCCTAAACGCAATGTAACATATACCGTACAGTTAAAAGGAAGTCACGCTTGATCAAGGTCCGCGTCACTTTCATTTTGAACCAGACCTAAGGTCTGAGAAAGGAAAGAAATAATAATATCTATCTATATGTGTCTACACTAACTTTTCAGTCTTGCACACTATCATTTTTTGTACATTTACAATATAATGCTGCACTAGAATATGGAAACACCACGAAAACTGCATTTGTGAACAAAAATCCAAATGCTATCAATGTATACAGGTTCTGCTGTTGTATTTGACCAAATTGTTGGTGCCCATATGGTGGGTGCTTTCATAACCAAGGGAGCTGGAATGTTTGGCATTTCAAGAGGCACCATATCGAAGATACGAGGAAATTGAAAAAAAAAAAACATCATCTGCTGAGTCACAATGCAGGCAAAAATGTGTGTTGAGTGATCATGATAGACAATCATGGAAGAGGACTGTAACAAAAAATTAGAGGAAGACAGCAGCAAAAATGACTGCAAAATTCTTGAACTCTGTCAACACCAAAACAACATGAAGGGAGCTCCATAAGCAGGAAATTGCAGGGCAAGCTGGAATTTCCAAACCAGTCATCAGTGATCCAAATGCCTGTAACAGGAAAACATGGTGCCAAAGTCATAAAACCTGGACTATGGAGCAATGGAAGATTGTTCTTTGGTCGGATGAATCTTGTTTCACACTGTTTTCATCTTCTGACCAGGTGTGTGTATAATCCAGGAATGAAACATGGTGGCAGTTAGTGATGATCTGGGTAGTCTTACTGTGGTATTCCATGGGATCTGTGGTTACTCTACATGGTCACATTACTGCCGAAGACTTTGTGACCATTTTGGATGATCAGGTCCATCCCACACTGCAGTATATGTTCCCCAATGGTATTGCTGTGATCCAGCATGACAGGGCCCCTTCTCATACAGCTCAAATTGTCCAGGACTGGTTTTGTGAGCATGAGGATGAATTTTTACATCTCTTCTTGCACCACAGTCACCATATCTCAATAGTATTGAGTCTTCATGGTCTATTTTGGAGAGGAGGATGTGTGATTACTATCTGCCTCCATCATCATGACTTGAACTTGCCAATATTTTGCTGGAAGTCTGGTATAAGATTCCCTCAAAAACCATACAGGACCCGTATATATCCATTCCAAGATGACTGGAAGCTGTTTTGAATACCAACAGGTCTCCTACAAAGTGTCAGAGAGAGAGAGAGAGAGAGAGAGAGAGAGAGAGAGAGAGAGAGAGAGAGAGATTGTAATGTTAGTGAATAGTTTTCATCATTGCAACTGATAATGAAAAAACTTATGAGTGCTCCTTTCTGAACTTTTTGGTTTGCAGTACAATTGAAATGGAAGAATGAGCCATCTTCCTCAGACAACAAAACCATTTTAACTTCATATCTCTCAATGACACAGACCCTCTAATGTGATGAGTATTTGAAAGAGATCTGATATCAGTCCAGTGCTACTATATATGTTAATTATGGGTTTTTATGTACTGTGGTGGAACTTCTATTATATTAACTTCATTAGTTATGAGTTTTGTACATTGTACAAAAGATGTTCAGTCAGTAGCAAGTGTGTGTCTACTTTTGACACACTGTCATGTATGATGCTTCATCATTCTTCCAATGCCAGCAACAGCTTGTTTTCCATTGGATGTACAAAAGAAATTGCAGTTTAATACAAGATCACAATTTCCTTGGCTTAACACTACATTGGCTCATTGAAATGTTGACTAGCACCATCAGAAAAATTTTCATAATTTTAAGATTATTTTATATTTTTAAGATTAATTAATTTTTTGGATAATGAAGTATTTTACTATTAAAAGCATGGATAGCTAATTTATCATGTAGAAGTTAATAGCATATGAAATTGGACTGGCAACTGTGTAAGCCACTGGTCTAGAAATACAATTTGTACATTACTCAAATGTGCACTCTATGCCTCATTCTGAAATCAATCTGGAGAGCACACATGCTATCCAAAACATATTCATATTTTTTCATTTGAAAGGAGGGATTTTACTTCCTTTTGATAAAACAGTGGATAAAAAATTTTGGTAATTTGTTCTCCAACTTTTTGAAAGTATTACCTTTAGAACCTTACAACACAACTTTACTCTTCCTGTTGCATTGTTATTCCATTGATACTAGCTGATGAGTTCATTGAAGTAAAGAGGCAACATGTTGAGGAATTCTCCATACTTCTGTACGTTTCTACAGTAATGGCAAATACAAAACATAAAATATTTTGTTGATGTGTCACATATATTATTTTCTTCAAACTGTCTGCTTGTACTTGAAAAGCTTTTGATACTCTTGACTATGCAGGACAGTAGAAGACTTTATTTGAGTAAACCTTCATAACTTCATTTTCAGTGAAAATATAATATGTACATAATGATGGCATGAAATATTTGACCATTTCATTAATAATATATTCTGTTTTATCAACTGATACACAGGAAGACAAAATCTATTGCATTTCAAAATTTTCCAGTTTGGTTTCCCTTTTCATGAAATTACACCAAAGAAAACGAATACTACATTGGTCCTAAGAAAAATACATTTACTGTCAAATTTATAATGTCCCAGATCTTGCTGAGTCCAAAACCTTAACTATTTATTGTTAAACAGTGTCCCTTTGTGCATTTCTTACAGTCTAATATTAACATTCCAGGACTACAAAATATTTTGAGGCATCCTCTGTTTTAATGTGAAACTTACCAGTTACTATATAACCTGCTGTTACTAATGCCTGATGTATTGACTGAAATTAATAAATTTAGTATTTTTTGTATTCAGTGAAAGTTATGTCAAGATGAATATATTAATCTACTATTTGTTATGATGAATAGAAGTTGTTGAAATATGAATCCTTGAGAGGTGCCTGGAAACCTGTAAGTTTGCCATCTTGGTTTTACCATTCTGTGGAGTTATTAGTTTAGTTCCAGCTGTTGATTTCATATTTTACTTGAGTCCACAAATAAAGATTTCAATAGCTGTGTGATAAATAAATTAGCAAAATAATTTGTTCCTTTAGCTTCAGATTTTGCAGGACATTGAGAATGTGTACTAACAATGTGATAAATAAGGACAGGAGCTTGTTGAATATGTTTATCTTTATGACATGAATGATTAGGCATCAAGATGCTGTCTCAACTTTGCCACTGCATGTTAATTGACTCATGCCAAGAAATGTGGTATGGACACTGTGGCGCATCAAGCTACAGCCACTGATACAGACAGCCATGATTTTGCATGAGGACAAAATGACAGAATGCAAATTAATTTGGGCTGGTAGGTTTTTAGCAGTGTTACAACACTGATAAAACATGGATTTCCCACAATATAATGACAGCCAGCAGCACAGCGGAGGGTCATGCCACAACACATGGCCGCAGCCATCTGAGCCAATATGAGCACTCACAGACATCCAGCCAATAATATTTATAAAAGAAACTTCTCTGTGGACAGCTGTCATCAGTTCATAAGCATCTTAGAAAATGAAAACTGGTTAGATGTTATGAAACAAACAAGTCCAGATGAGGCATATAGTGTATTTGAATCAGTTTATATGATGAACTTTCAGATGTGTTTTCCAAAGAAACTGACCAGAATCAAGTCTACTGGACACATAAAGTCAAGTTATTGGATGACTCTTGGCATTAAGGAATCATGTGAAAACATGAAAAAACTCAATTCAGAGTTGAGGGAGTGTGCAGATACTGATTTTATAGAATATGTAAAAAGGTATAGGAAATTATACCACAGAGTAATTGCACATGCAAAGTTACTAAGTAATGACATGGAAAAAAACAGTCCAGAAATAAAGCTAAAATAGCATGGGAAATTGTGAGAAAAGAAACCGGGATACCTATCAAAGATAAGGAAATTATTCTAAAAGATGAGGAGAATGAAATAGTTGATAAATATGCTATGCCTAATTATATAAATAATTACTTTTTAAATATACCCCAGACATTAAGCAGGAATTTTGGGAAGCAGATTAAGAGAGCAGCACCCAAGGCAGCCAGCAGTATGATGGCAGTCCCAACAAACAAAAAGGAAGTTTTAAAAGTGATTAAAAGTCTGAAGTCCAAGATGTCAGCTGGAGTAGATGAGGTGCCAGTAATACCAGTAAAGAAAACAGCTAATCAAATAGTGAAACCATTGGCGCACATAACAAACTTGTCAATGGCTGAGGGCGTGTTTCCACAGAAACTGAAAGTTTCTAAAGTTGTTCCCTTGTTGAAAAAGGGTGATAAGCTTAAAATAGAAAACTACAGACCTGTCTCACTTCTCCCAACGTTCTCTAAGGTTTTAGAGATACTAATGAAATATAGAGTCACACATTATCTTAATATCGACAATCTGATAAACAGCAATCAGCATGGATTTCAAGCTGGGAGAAGTACTGAAACAGCTGTACTGGAATACACAAAAGAAATAATCAGTAAATTGGAAGAGGAAAAAATTGTAGTTGGGATAAATCTAGATCTGTCAAAAGCCTTTGACACTGTTGACCACAGCATACTTCTGGAAAAGCTTGAAGCTATAGGTATCAGAGGACCGGTAAAAAAGTGGTTTGAGTCGTATCTGGAAAAGAGGATGCAGATGATTGAAATTACAGCACCAACTAAGATCAGATCCAAGGGATGTCACAGTAGGAGTACCCTGAGGAAGTGTATTAGGCCCCTTGCTGTTCCTCATTTACATTAATGATATTCAGGTGTCAGAGAGAAAAGCTAGAATCATGTTCTGTTGATGATACTAGTTTAATAGTTAGTGATATGAAGCAGTCCTTGCACAGTACTGTGGACCATGTACTACAAGATATACAAAAATGGTTTAGTGCAAACAAGCTAACACTGAATGCAAAAAAAACTAATTATGTGCAATATGGAAAAATAAGTGAACATGATGACCTAAATCCCACCATGGAGGGCAAACAACTTGAAAGAGTACAGTGTGCAAAATTCCTAGGTATGTATATTGATGAGAAGATAAACTGGAAGGACCATGTGGTGAACTTAGCACTAAAACTAAATTCATCATGTTTTGTACTTAGAATAATTTCAGGAGTTTGTAGTAATGACTGTACCAGATTAGTATATTTTGGCTATTTTCAGTCCATTGCATCCTATGGAATAGTATTCTGGGGGAAAAACAAATTGTCGTCTAAATGAGATTTTCAAATTACAAAAACGCGCTATTTGGATAATGACCCAGAGCCCACCTCAAACACATTCTAGGCCCCTTTTTAAAGCATTGAAAATTTTAACAATTCCATCATTATACATTCTGAAATGTCTGTTGGTGATCAGAAGAAATCAGGACAAAATGAAAACCAATACAGTCTATCATAATTACAATACACGCAATGTAAAGATCTCCACTTACAAGCTGTAACAAGGACCCGAAGTCAGAAACATGTATGTAATCAAGGCATCAAACTTTTTAATGCACTACCAAAACATATCAAAGAGCTGGAAAATGAAGATAAATTTAAAACTGTTATAAAGAATCACATGCTTGACATATGTTATTACAGCATAAATGAATATCTCTGTGCAGCTGTATATATGTTTAAATTAATGTGACAAATGGAATTAAATCAATGAATATGTCTGTCAAGCACATAAGAAGATTAAGAACCACATGCTTAACAAATGTCATTACAGTATAAGTGAATAGCTCTGCTCAATTGTATAAGAATATATGATATCATAAATGTGACAAATGAAATCATAACATCAAGGAATAGGTCTGTCAAGCACATAAGAAATTATGTTATTAAAACACTTATTAGTTGTATATTGTATTAAACATAAGATAGATTCATATGAATTCAGCATAGAAATTTTTTTTGGTAAAGATATTATATAGTTGTTAAAAAGTATCCTGGCAAATCTTATATCACAAATGTGATCATTGGGATGATACTAAATAAATAAATAAAAACAAACATGCCCCCTGCTGTCAACAACATTCCGTGCCCAGAAAAGCTAGTGCAGCCTTGTCAGTGTTGGTTCCATGAATGCTTTGGAAACAAGGCAGGCAACTGCTCACCACCGTGTAATCACCCAAACTTGAAATGTGATGCAGAGTAAATGCCCCAGATCACACTACTCACCCAGCTCACCTACAATGACGACACATGGGCCAAACTAGTTTCATCATGGTTCCATGCAACAGTGGCAGGCTCTACTTAGTGAATCTCGTGAGCAACCAATTCTTTCTCATTGACACTGGTTCAGAAGTGAGCACCTTTCACCTGTGAGGACCCTTTAACAAATGGACTATACCAGCCATCTGACTTATTGCTGCAAATGATTCTCTTATTGCAATTTATCTAACCGACACTCGGTTGACTTGGGTTTGTATGATATGTTCCCGTGGCAGTTTTTGGTCACAGACATCAGAAAACGTGTCTTGGGGACAGAATTTGTTTGCCATTTTCATTTTTCTCTGGCTCTGACACATGGGACCCTCACACACCACAACAGTGGAGAATCCATGACCAGCATCATCAGTAGCCCACCACAATATGCACAGCAGCTATTGACAGATAAATCCTGTCACTGTTTCCAATAACAGTTATGTGTCCTCTGTGACTGCCTTGAGAGAGCAAATGCTGAGACATTGGCAGCGGGGACACGCGCGCACTGGACAGACTGCAACACCTGTCACGCCACTGACACAGGTCAGTATGATGAATTTTCCTCACAGTGCCCAAGCACATTCCATGTATGACCAGCCTGTTCCTCAGGACCCATGTGAGACATTACAGCAGAGTGTTATCCAAAACTGAACTGTAATGAGATTCAGATTATTCCCGGCCCTCTGGTCCACGACAAAGTCCGGCTACTGGCCCCAGATAGGCTTCATGTGACCAAGTGGGCGATAGATGAATTATTGCAAGTCAGAGACATCAGATTATCTGACAGCCGTTGGGTCTCGCCCATCCATCCCAAAAAAGGACATACTGATTAGGCGGTGATTATCGGGTGTTCAACACTTGTACAACATACATTCCCTAACAGCTACCCTATCCTGAACATTCAAGATTCCACCCATACATTAGCAGATGTTTCTGTGCTTAGAGTTTTAGATTCTAGAAAAGCTTATTTTCAAATCCCTGTGGACAAGAATGACATACCCAAGGCAGCGATCACCACCCCATCTGTGTGTTATTTATTTCTGTTCATACCCTATGGCCTAAAAAATGTGGTGCAAACTTGGTACTGTTTCATAGGCAATGGTCTCTCCAAGTTCCATTTCTGCTATGTGTATCAATGATGACAACTGCCAGCGGTGAAAATCTGAAATGTCCTTCCCTGGTCATTTAATTAGGAATGGCAGGATCTGACCAACTATGCATTGCACAGAACTCATACTCTAGTCACCACAGTCCCAGAACTGACGCAAATTTTGCTAATTTCTTGGCATGGAGGACTTTTACCAATGGCACTTACCTCATGTGGCTTCCATTCAGGCTCCATTGATGAATGCACTGGCAGGAAAACATGGATGTGATGAAACAAATCTTATATGGACCCCAAAAATGCAATGAATGTTTGATTAGATTAAAGACAGCCTGTCTCATGCAACAATGTTGGCACGCCTGCTGCCAACTACTTCCCTGTCCCCTTGTCAATCACACCTGATGCAAGTCATGTGGTGATTGGAGCAGTGCTTCAATAGACTTTAACAGGTGTACAACAACAATTCAATTTTTTTCCACATAAATTGAATCCCAGCACAAGTGGTCAATATACATGCTAAGGAGTTGTTGGAAGTACACACAGTGGTGTTCATTTCATAGATGACATAGTGGGCAGACAACGTACCATTTATACCGATCATCAGCCATTGGCAGATTCCATTTGTAATACACTGAAAGACTGCTGGCCATGCTATTTCAACACCTGGATTACATCACACACTTTATGACCAATGACCACCACCACCTCTGGTCAGAAAATGTTGTTGCAGACTATTTCTCCCAGATAAATGTACTCTCAGTGGATATTGACTGTGATGAGCTAGTCATAGCACAACAGTGGGATGATTTCACCTTATCACTGAGAAATGGGCCAGTCATGCTCTGCGTAGGTCATGAATAGCTGCATGAAGATTATGTCATCTACAGAGACACCAGCCTTCAGCCCTCCTTTTGCTCACCAACTATGCCTTCTTTTGTCTGACTTCTTCACCGTTTACATAAATTACATGTGTGCTGTTCATAGGAATGCTTTTAATCAAACTGAAAAGTATATGCCGATGCTTTGTTCTGACATGACAACTAATGATCAGTGTGATGTACTGTAATGTAAATAAAATCGTCTTGGAATGTAATTAATTTTCTTTTAAAGAAATACAATAAAAAATAAAATATTATGCTTCTTCATCAAAACTCTGTTTCTATATTCCTTGAGAGTCTAGGTGATGGTATTATTAAATGGTTCAAATGGCTCTGAGCACTATGGGACTTAACATCTATGGTCATCAGTCCACTAGAACTTAGAACTACTTAAACCTAACTAACCTAAGGACATCACACAACACCCAGTCATAACGAGACAGAGAAAATCCCTGACCCCACCGGGAATCGAACCCAGGAACCCGGGCGTGGGAAGCGAGAATGCTACCACATGACCACAAGCTGCGGACTGGTATTATTAATTTAAAAAGTCTGATTATGCACTTAAATTCCACCTGGGTAAATTTAACTTAATTTGCTTTCTTGTGGCAATGTGTGTATAAGGAAGTTTTGAGCATTGTGTGCATTTGTGGAACTTAAGAGTGTTCTGACTCCACATAAATAATTTATTCTTAGAGCACTGCAGTTTTATTTTTAATTATATAGTTTGTGAAATGCACAAGCACCTACGCATAACTATGGTGTTTTGTGCTGGGGTATAAATGCCAGCCTGGATGTAGCACCTCCTGTATAGTTATTGTGATTCTAAATGTTCTGTTGATAATCACTAGTTTTATTTGTGTTCAATTTCAAATCTTAGTACAATGTCTGCAGACAAATGTTTGTGCCAGTGTGTGTACCAGTTCACAATGCTCAAAATATTGGTTGGATCTTAGTTGAATCATGTACAATTTTTCTCCCATTATAACTTTCTCATTGACAGTATCATACCACACAGATTTGTAAGTATATTGGTGTTTATGTTCTTCCTGATATTTTTCCAATATTTGGTGGGATATTTCAGCTCTAGGATTTTGTAGTTGTTCTCAACCCAGTGAGATGTTTATCTTGGAAGTGTTGTGCCCAAGAGGGGCTTCTCATGAATAACTCGATTCTATATAATATTTATGGACTTAAGCTAGTGGAGCATTAATGTGTCCCATGTTAACTGGCACCATATAACCTTTTGGGGATAGGACAGTGAAGAGATTTTTGGTTATTCTTATGTGGCCAATCTGCAGCATTTTAGAATTTCAGTTTATAAACATTGCAGTACACTGTAAACGCAAATCCTTCGCAGCTAAAGTGTGACCAGTGTGTGCCCAAGTCATTGTTTGGAGTGAGACTTTGAAAATGTTGCCTTTCCATGTATACCAGTGTTAAAGACTGTCAAAATATTACGTACAATAGGTAGCACTACTGCCGTATGAAATGTCTGGTTGAGAACAAAGCGGTTTTATAAACAGCACTCTTTGCAGACAACTTAGTGAAAGATCCTTGTGCCCTTTCACCATGGCCCTTAATGTATTTAAATCATGCTCCCAGTTTAACTTAGTCATGTCATGCATATTGTGTTAAGATTATTCCTAACTGGTTTATCTTTCTGCCCTCTCTAGCCAGAATGTTTCCATATGGTCACTGTTGGATCCTATGGGCAGAATCATGGATTAATGCTCATTTAACTCCATATTGTAGGTGTTGGTATAAGCTGTAATTGTCCCTTGAACTGTTTTGATCTCTTGAATCATGTTTATAAGAATGCTAATGTCCACTGTATATATGTGGCAGACCATTTTGATGCTGAACATTTATAATCCTTTTAGACTTAAGAGCAGGTTTAAAAGTAACTGTTACACAGCAATCAAACAATGAAAATGAAATGATCGTGTGGCTTCATTGGGCAGGATGTCCCATTCGGGTTCGGTCGCCAAGTGCAAGTTTCATTTCAGTCAACACCACATTGGGCAACTTGCAGCCAAGGATGAGGATGAAATGATGATGAGGACAACACAACACCCAGTCCACGAGTGGAGAAAATCTCCAACCTGTCCTGGAATCAAACCTGGGTCCATGTGTCTATAAAATCTAATTGATTCGTTAAAGCATTCAGCTCTTCACAAAATGCATTGATCTACCTGATAAAAAGCACAGTTAAAATATCCTCCCAACATTACATTAAGTCAAATGTCCATCAGTAAACTGACTATTTTGTCATGAAACAAGGCACTTCTGCCACATCTTTGTGTGGAGCCAGTTGGGGAATATATATTTCCTAAGAGCAGGTGATGTATCTTTGCTGCAGTCCCTCTTCCACTTTTGAATATAGATTGTGCTTGACATGGTATGCCCCTCTTATACATTATTTCTGTCCTGAAATCCCTTCCTATATTCATGATGACACTGTATCCATAGGTGGAAGAAATTTTATATGTGACCTCCTCTTGAAACATAGCCATGTTCACATCACTTGCATAAAAACAATCCTATAGACATTTCACCTTGACATTGGATTGAATTCTGTTAATGTTAACAGTAGCTATCTTATATCCTTGCATGAATGTGATGCTTCTGTTCTTGATTGGTACTGTCAGACCATACAGACATTTCACCTTGACATTGGATTTAATTCTGTTAATGTTAACAGTAGCTATCTTATATCCTTGCATGAATGTGATGCTTCTGTTCTTGATTGGTACTGTCAGACCATACAGTCACCCTATCAAGAAAGTTGCTGTCTGCTCCATCTTGTCTTCCATACACATATTAACATCCTCAGCTCCAGTGTGGTGTTATCTCTTCCTGATACTGTCTGTGTCAAAGACTTCTGTGCCATCTTTCTTGAGTACCATATCTGTGCATTCCTGTTTCTTTGCCAGTTCCTGTATTTCATTGAGCTTCTGGCTCCACACAGCCCATTTGGATTTTGCAGGCAGCTGTTTGTGATTATCTTTGTCAGTGGTCAATGTTCTTGTTAAGGCGGTGTTGTTTTTGTCAATTTTTTCTCCTTGTTCAGGACTTATGGGTATACTTGACAGTATTGCTGCAATTGTTTTTGTATGAGCACTTGTTGTCCCAAAAGGGCTCAGATTACAATCAACTTCCTTCAGCTCGAAGGTAAGCATACAGTGTGTATTGGGCCTGTCTTTTGAGTCTTAATTATGAAGTTACAGTTTGTCAGATTAGTCCCTCTGAGTGACTACACCTTCACTATAGGTAGCCAGTTTGCAGTTTCCTGCTGAGTTCGGCTTGCACCACTGTACTTGGGGCTCCAGTGACTCTTGCCAATGCAAGATATTTTAGCATTTCAACATGTGTTACTCTTCCTGCTTCAGTGAGCCAGTCTTGATATTATGGTCTGATATGCAGGAATCTGCTTTTTAGGTGTCCTATAGATCCACAAATTCTGTGCCTGTGGTTGCCCATCATGTATCATGGGGGACTTGATCCTTAGATCATAATATAAGAAGGAACATGTTTCTTTAAATCTATTTTCACATTCCTGACTTCACTGTCGATGTTGAAGTGTTAATATCCTTACCATTTTTTATTTCCAGAATGAGATTTTCACTCTGCAGCGGACTGTGTGCTGATATGAAACTTCCTGGCAGATTAAAACTGTGTTCCCGACCGAGACTCGAACTCGGGACCTTTGCCTTTCGCGGGCAAGTGATCTACCATCTGAAGTTTCATATCAGCACACACTCCGCTGCAGAGTGAAAATCTCATTCTGGAAACATCCCCCAGGCTGTGGCTAAGCCATGTCTCCGCAATATCCTTTCTTTCAGGAGTGCTAGTTCTGCAAGTTTCGCAGGAGAGCTTCTGTAAAGTTTGGAAGGTAGGAGACGAGATACTGGCAGAAGTAAAGCTGTGAGTACCGGGCGTGAGTCGTGCTTCGGTAGCTCAGATGGTAGAGCACTTGCCCACGAAAGGCAAAGGTCCCGAGTTCGAGTCTCGGTCGGGCACACAGTTTTAATCTGCCAGGAAGTTTCATTTTTTATTTGTGTAACCATGGTGAATGGCTATAGGTCTTGTCAAATATGTTCAAATTTCAGTTATAATGGAGATAAAATGCTCAAACTGATATGAGCCTAGCAGACTGTAATGTTGCAACTCTACCTCTGAAACATCCGGCCATCCTGATTTAGGTTTTCCGTGATTTCCCTAAATCGCTCCAGGCAAATGCCAGGATGGTTCCTTTGAAAGGGCACGGCCGATTTCCTTCCCCGTCCTTCCCTAATCCGATAAGACTGATGACCTCGCTCTCTGGTCTCCTCCCCCAAACAAGCTCTACCTCTGAAATTATAAACATTTGAGGATCTGTTTTTTGTATTATCATTCAACTGCAAGTTTCATCATCTATCAATTTAACATACACTATCATAAAGTCTGTCAATAATTTCAAAACCTTTTGGTTATTCATATGGAAAGGCAAACCTTACGGTAAACTTCCTAAATTTTGTATCCATAGTATGACTTTAAAGTCAGTACTCATAATTCCACCTGTCAGTGAGCACCAGCAGCAATGCAAAATTAGTACAGTGATGTGAGCACTCACCAACACTCTCAAAGCTGGACTATATGCCAATGAGCCTTAGAACATTAATATTCTTGACCTTTACAGCAACAAATGTCTTATGCAGGAAAGATTACCAACCAATTTGGATTGCAGAAATATGAACACAATTTCTTCATTTTATTTGCTAGTACTTTTACTCTGTCTTGGTACAATATTCTCATTTCATTGTATAATATAAACTTGTCATCTGTTACTGTGCTAATTTTATCAGTGCATATCTTACTTATTGGGCCAATATTATCAGTGAATAGTGTATATGTTACAAAATTATGCTATTGCTTGTTTTTGTCTTACTACAGCCTGATCAAACAGAAAACTAATAAACTCCATATGAGATATGTGAAATAGGAAAGCTTATGTGGAAGTGTTATGAAGATCACTTGGTCATCATAATCAGACAAGTCATTTGCATCTGTTCCTATCTTCATACTACTGTGAAGTTTTTACTCCAAGAATAAGTTTCTAAGTTCCCTAATTACTCAATCACCATCACTGTCTATATCAATACATTATCATTTGCTTTTAAAACTTTAACCGTGCTGGGAAATTAAAAAGAGGAAGGAGCTATATGTAGACATTAATTTGTTTATTCTTTGTTGTTCACAATAAAATTATCACATCTGCAGACAATTTTAGCACTGTTTGTGGAAAACAGTGATACACTGCATATTCGGTAGTTATTACTCCATTTACAACTGAAGTCTATTATCACTGTCAGTTGTATTTCATAAGAGTGTTTCACTTTAAGAAACTGCCTAAACTCTTCTTTAACATTTTCTCTACTCAATTATTTCAATTAATTTAGCAATAAATTATGAAACATTGCCACCTCGGTATAAAGTCCATTTGCCATTAACCTAAGTGTTATGCTAACTATATGAAAAATGGTGCTGTTCATTTTATTGTGATTATGGAGTTGCATATCTCTATTAGTAACCTTTTCTTACTTCACCATATAACAAACCGAAGTTTAGGGGTTACTAGATCAACCAAAGCTTACGGTACAAAGCTGAGTTTACTGAAATTTGCAGTTCCCTCTCATTTTTGGACAATATTTATCCTGATTTCAGTTGCAATGTACAAGATTCAAGATATTTACATAAGTACACTATATTCTGAAGTATTTATGAAATTATAGTCTTTTCTAAATTTGGTTCTAACATAATATACTTTTTGCAAACTTCTTGCCAAGCTAAGTACAAGAAAGATAGAATCCACCATGTTGAATGAGAAAATGGTGATCAACACCACTAGGAGGTGTCCATAAGGGGGGGGGGGGGGGGAGGGGGGAGGATTTGTCCCCCCTGCTGTGGAACCTAGTGGTAAATGAACCCACTGTCAAGTTAAATGCTAGAGGTAACTTTTGCCAAGGATATGCAGATTATTTAGTCATAGTAATACTTGGCAAATTTGGTAGTACTGTTGGAACAGTGGGTCAATGTGCACTAGACATTGTGGGAAACTGGTGCACAAAACAGGATCTAAGGGCCAGTCCCATCTGCAATGAAGTAGATCCAGTACACATACAGTAATCTCAAGCTTGTTGATGAAACTCTACTAGTAGAGAGTGTAGTGAAGCAGTCAGGGGAAATCTGGCTACAAAACTATCATGGACCCTTTATGTAAGGAATATGTGTTCCAAGGCAAAAAATATTCTCATGAACACTAGAAGGTCATTTGGTAAAAACTGGTGTCTAAAACCCAGGACTGTAGACTGCATATACACCACTATAATAAGACGTACAGTATGGTGGAATAAAGTAGAACAGAAGGTGGCTGGTAAGGAAAATGGCAAGGTGCAGAGACTGGCCTGCTTAGCAGTAACAGCTGGCATGAGCAGTATACCCACTGCTGGGCTGGAGACCATGCTTGACATGTGCCCATTACACCTTTGGGTTATAGTGGAGGCAGTGTCAGAAGCATACAGGTTAAAAACTGGAAATAACTGAATTCCTTTTGGGTATCCAGAATCTTACACCAATATACTGAGTGTGGCAAATACAGGAACGGTCAGAGAAATGCCATCTGACCCCACAATAGCTTCCAGCTGCTTCAGCAGACCTTCCTGGGTAACAACTGGAAGAAGGGCACAGTTGAAGAACAAACTACAACCATCATTCAGGAGACAGAGTCTGGTTTACTAATGGGTCAAAAAACAGATGAAGGCACTGGGGCCAGCATACATGGGGTACATACAGCATGGACTAGAAAGAGCAATTTCTCTGGGGAAGCTGGCAGGCAGAGATATCTGCTATCAGAGTGTATGAGGAGGAGAATTTGCATAGGTGCTACAAGGATCATAGCATCACATTTATTCAGATAGCAAAGCAGCTCTGTAAGGTTGTTGCAGAGTTCCCTGAAGCCCTTGGGAGCTAGAGGAAAGCAAAAGGGTAAATATGATGTGGGTCACTGATCACTCAGGAATCAATGGCAATGGACAGGCTGATAGGCTGGTCAGGACTGACATGTTGACTCCATTTATTTGACCATAACCTGTCCTAAAACTATGTAACTGGATCAGGATGCAGCATCTAGAATATTTAACTATGATCAAAAAACAAAATCATGGCAAGCTGATGATGATGAAGTAATGTTTCAAGAGAAGTCCTGTAATCCTGAAGTTGGACAGGAAACAGTTAAAATGATGTTAGGACTCATTACTGGCCATGGTAACTTTGAAGAAACACTTACACATGATGGGTAAGAGGGAAAAGCCCTCAAGTGTAGACTTTGTGATGAAGAGGAGGAAACCACACCACCTCTATTCTCCCATTGCAAAGCTCTGGAGGCCAAAAAACTCAGAATATTCAGGTCATTAGAGGCTAAGGAAATTGTGTCTAATAAGGAACTAGTAAAGGGTCTCCTACTGCTTTGTAAGGGTGCTAGTTGACTTTACTAGAATCACAGGAAGCAAACTCAGCTTTGGTGTGGACAGCAGTGGGTTACAATCACTGTTGTTTTTGTCTGCCTGTATTAATAAGATCAAATGAATTCAGTTGATCTCTTCAGCAATAGGTCATAGTAGGAAGTAAATGGATGCAGAAACGTAAGTTTTCAGATTGACCAATGCTAACATGAATATGAAATTATAAGAACATTTCTAGGTCACTGTATATAAACATTATGTGCATTCAATGTCCCAAAAACTAATTATAATATACAATTAGCTTAGACTTCTCCCATATCATGTATTTTGCTTTAAGTATGCTTATCTCTCAAATGGGTATTCCAGCAAAATGGTGGAGTGTAAGTCAAGGTAATGTGGCATATCCTTAACAGAGATAAAAATATGTTAGGGAATAAAGACCTAAAGTAAAGTATTCATTAAAAATACATCTTTCAAATGCTACTATTAACACACAAGGAATAAACTGGAATGTGGTATCACACACTACAAATCTCTTACTCTCTAATAATATATATTAGTAATTTGCACATGTGTAAGCATAAACAATATTGGACTAATTATACACAGTTATACATCAGTCTATGCCAATTTTTAGGTGCTATAATTTCCTTTAGTGTATGGATTAGGCAGGGCAGCAACAGGAAATGAGGTATCCTTCTTTCTACAATTATTCAAATGTACTTATGATTAATAAATTTGTGAATGCAAATGAGGTAAATTGGATTAAGTGTTTTGTTGAGTTAATACAACTGTGGTGCTGATGAAATCGACGCCAACATCGATGCATCCATCTTTGAACTAAGCTAAGATTATCTTTGAGCTCTTCCACCATATCCAGTTCTTTGTGATCCTTGCTTGTGTTTGGGTGAATAAATGAACTACTGCAAAATGGGGGTTGTTTGGTGTAACTAACCCGAACATCTCCCTCACTGGTGGCCCTGAGTTGTAATGTCTTCCGTTTTCACTGTTTTACTGTGTCCGCGACCTCTGCGTTGATTATTTTTGCATGTATTCCATCGACACAGCATTCGAACAATGACTTCGCCCCAGTGCCTAACGCCGGCTTTTGTGATTGACATGCATCGTGTTGTGGGCAATGTACACCCACCAGGACTGCAACACGATGTCTCTCACTCGATGATTACATCGATTTCGCCAGACGTTTTTGAGCTTGCAACCATAAGTGAGGTTAGGACTGTGCGTGACTCCGGCTATCAAACGCCTTTGTTCCCACCACATGTGCCCTCCCTCATCAACTGTGCAGTTACCTCTTACGGATTTCCGTGCAGTGCGGGACCGATGCCAATTTCTGCAAATGCTTCGTTGGACAACCTGCCACCACCAGGATAACGATTTGCCACACCGAAATCTGTGCAGTACCACATGGATAACTGCCACGTGGCCAGAACTGCTTCGTTCACAGGTCAACCTCCTCAGCATCCGACCAAGCTCGCACCTGCCTCGGTTCAGCATCAGCACATGCCTTCCTACTTCGATACCTCGGTCTGCAACGGGAACAATAACTTGTTATCTGTGCCTGACCTCCACCTCCATCCCACTGCTATGCCTCAGTGTTTTGTGCCACGACATTCACCTTATCCACACACTGTTTTGAGTGGAGTGACTATGAACAGTGAACATTCACACATTCCGTCCCACATTCGACATCATTTCCCACACTGTGCTTCTGGACAGCCCGCACCTCTGCAGCCTCCCTGCAACACAGGTGGCCCCGGCTCTGATCATATGTCGAGCTTTCTGAGGACTAACATGCATTCTCAAACTTTGAACTTTTTCTCACATGTCACCCCCGCGCCGGCTCCAGTCGATCTTCCACTACCGTTCTTCGCACATCTAGGTGCCTCATATGCATCGGTCCTCCGCGGCACATCAATCCAAACACACCCACAATGTGTTGAGCTTCTGCAACTGCAATCGACACATTACAGTGTCTCACCCGCGTCGGCCTTCCGCGTCGCGACGAATCATGCTCAACCACAACGTGTCACCTTCACGCTGCCATCCGAACAGCCATCGTTGCCACATCCCCTGGAGGCACACTTTCCTGGAATACTACAGCAACAACAGCTCATTTCAGGCAGTGCCCCGACAAAGTCAACTGAACCTGTTCTTCCGAACATTGTACAACGCTTACCGATGTTGCCGCCGTTTAATCCCAACAGAGCTACAACCTGGTTCAAAATTGCAGATGAAGTGTTCGACCATTACAAACTCGACGAGTCAACCAGGTTTCTGTGCCTCATCGCCCACCTGCACAACCAGGAAGATTGCTGACCTGGTCGACGCCCCGGACTCATCTACCCGGTACACTCTAACGAAAAAGACAGTTCTACATCGGCTTGCACACTCAACTGAGGCAGCAATACGGCAAGTGCTCCACTTCGAGCAACTAGGCAATGACAAACCTTCCCAGCTCTGGAGATGGCTACATACCCTGGTCAGCGCCGATCTACTCTCTGACACAGCTCTCATCGCCATCTGGTCAGATAAACTATCTCCTCACATCCGCTTTGCTCTGGCTCAGAGGTCTCCCGAAACTGTCAAGCAAAGAATGACAATTTCTAACAAGCTACACGATGCATCACTGCTCTATTTCGCCAGCCACTGCCTACCTGTCAAGTCTCAGGCTCATCGTCCTGCGGGCGGACTTGGCCAGGGCCGCACTGTACCGACTGTTCCGCTTGCTCTGGGAAGCAGTAAACAAGCTACTGGGACACCACTGGCTCTGCCCACGGTAACGCCCCCTCCTGCAACTGAGCCTGCTGCAGCCACCGAACGTCGGCCACCAGCACTGGCAACGAACGTTCCGCAGGAAATGCAACCACACTACCCGTACTGTTACTTCCACACACAGTTTGGTGAGGTGGCATGGAACTGCAGACCACCCCAAACGCCAATCGCAGGTAGGTGCCGCCTTCTGTGCACAACATGACAGGCACCCCCAGTGCTCAATTCTGTCTAGGAACGACCAGATAATTCCGGACGGCTTTACATTAAAGACATTTCGTTGGGATACCTTTTCCTAGTGGACACAGGTGCCGATGTATCGCTGCTGCCTACGTCCTTAGTGTCGTCGAACACCCGCCCTCATCATACTTCACTGCAGGCTGTGAATTCAACTAAACTACAATCCTCGGATTCAACTTCCCACGTCGTCTCACTCTCCGCAAACTGCAAACTCGAGTGGACTTTTTTAGTGTGCGAAATTGACGAACCTATACTAGGCATTGACTTCTTGCGACACCACAAACTTTCACCAGACCTAGTGCAAAACATTGTGTTTCATCATCTGTCTATGACTCACTTCCCGTGTGCTCCGTCGTCCGTCGAGCAACCCCCCTCCCCCCCCCCCCCTCATCTGCACATGCTCATCTCTGTCGATGACGTTACAAGAAACAACCCACAAGTGCCTTGTTGAGCTTGAAAACATTGCTTGCCTACACAAGGAAAACTTCGAGCTCTCCCTCTGGCTTCATGAAACTCAGCTCCAGCTCTCTGATGCAGCAAAGGAATTACAGACACTACAGCAAGGGCAAAGCAAGGTCAGTAAGTGCACCCAATCTGCTTGCAGTCCCAGCAATCGAGCCTCCGTGTGTTTACCTCCTGCTACCCCTCGCAACCGTGCTATCAAGAATGCCATAAAATGTACTGACAGGTCTGCAGGGCCACACCCTCCTAACATGGCAGCGTTTGACTCTCGGCCGGACACAAGTGCGCATGCGCGACAAGTATCACGTGTTCCCGATCTGATGGCTCCTATCCCGCCCCTCGCAGACAGCACCTCAAACTATGCAACTTTGGCTCCTGCGCGCCGCCTTGCGACCGCCACTGACAACACAAACAGTGCACTCGCGCCAAGAGTTTCGCACGCGACCGTGCTGCCACAGGCCGCGCCCTCGGACAATGGACTCACTAATGTCTCACGAACTCTACCGAGTTCACCCGATCACGGTGCCACTGCTTTGGGCTGGCTGCCATCTTGTCGTGTTGACTCCTGGTACACTTTGCCACCTGGGCTCCCGTCGGATCTGCCAAGTGGCTCCAAACACCATGACCACCCCCTGCTTGCCCCGCCCGCCACACATTGTAAACAAACTGCCTCCTGCGCCGCCGGCAACATTTCCGTCGTCACCAACGGAACGGTTCACAAGCTTTGCCTCACGCCAGATCCCCCGATCTCCAGTAAACCACGTTGAGTTTGTCCCGAGCGACACTCCGAACTTAAAAATCAGATTTCTGAACTACTAAGCTCCGGCGTCATTGAACCTTCTGCCAGTAGCTGGTCTATGCCCATACATATAACACCCAAGAAAGACAGGTCCTGGCGTATGTGCGGAGACTACAATCGACTAAACACATGAACAATTATGGACACCTACCCCATACCCAACATTGCCGACTTTACCAGTTCCCTCGCAGGTGCGACCATGTTCTCTGTCATTGATTGCAAACGGGCCTACCACCAGATCCCCATGGTACCTGAAGACATCGAGAAGACAGCAATCACCACGCCGATTGGGTTATTTCAGTTTCGATTCATGCCCTTCGGTCTGAAAAACACAACCCAGACCTGGCAACGCTTCATCAACGAAGTGCTATTTGACCTAAAATTCTGCTTTGCATATCTTGATGACATTCTTGTGGTCAGCTACTCCATCGAGGGCAACATTTTACATGTGAAAACTGTTATGATCACTCTCCCGGCAACAGGCATCGAGACCAACCAGGACAAATTGCAGCTACCTCAACCTGCTGTCACTTTTCTTGGTTTTCGGGTCTCTGCCGATGGCATTTCACCACCCCCTGAGAAAGTACAAACAACACTAAACCTACCCAGACCTTCGTCATTCAATGAGCTCCGGTGCTTTCTGGGGACGGTTAATTATTATCGCCGACATCTACCTTGGGCTGCGGAGATTCAGGCTCCACTGACGGACACCTTGGCAGGCACCAACAATTCTGGATCTTAGCCCGTTCCATGGACCCCTGCTATGACTGACTCTTTCACTGCCCTCAAAAATCTTCTTGCCGAGGTCTGCACCGTCGTGCATCCTCATCCCAATGCACAGCTTATCATCCCCACAGACGCGAGCAATACTGCCATCGGCGCTGTCCTTAGCCAGACAATCGATGGCCAAACTTCACCTCTGTTGTTCTTCTCGTGCAAGCTCACCAATGCACAACGGAAATATTGCGTCGTTTGACAGGCAGTTGCTCGCGGTCTACGAAGCAATCAAGCAGCTTAAGACTGACATTGAGGGACGCCCTTTCTATGTTTTAACGGACCACAATCCCCTGGCTGCGGCCATTATAAACCCGCCAGCTGACCCGCCTCCTTGCCGCTTCAGATATATGGACTTCATATCTCAGTTCACCACCGATGTCAGACACATAAAGGGTGCTGAAAATATAGTTGCTGATTTCCTTTCACGAGTCAACGCCGTCCATTCGCTGTTAGACCTCTCTGAACTGTCTAACATCCAACCCACCGACGAGGAAACACAAAACCTGATTTCAGACTCTACCTCTTCACTACACTTTGTCCGCACCACCTTCCCTGGCATTTCTGGTGAGATCTGGTGCGACGACAGTACGGGGACGTTATGCCCCCTCATCCCAACCACGCTCCGTCGAGCTGTCTTCAACGCATTGCATAATCCAGCCCACCCCAGTGTTTGTGCATCTGCCTGCCTTGTAGCGGAGTGCTTTGTGTGGAGAAATGTCAACAAGCACTGCCAGCAATGGGCACTCTCTGCGTCGGGTGCCAGCGCTGCAAAGTACACAAGCACACTTCACCCCCCCTCGGCGCCTTTTCGATCCCTCCTAGGCGTTTCCAGCATATTCATATTGACATTGTCGGCCCTCTCCTCCCCCTCTAACAGCTTTCGTTATGATCTCTTGTCTATCGACCGAACAACTCGCTGGGTTGAGGCTGTCCCCCTCCCCAGTATTACAGCAGAAACTGTTGCTCGAGCTTTCATTGAGTCATGGGTATCGCATTTCGGATGTCCAGCTATCATCACGACTGACCAGGGCAGACAATTTGAGTCGGCCCTGTTCAACGAGATTTGTAACATTTGTGGCATCCGGCGCATCCATACCACAGCATATCACCCGCAAAGTAAGAGGCTGGTTGAGTGCTGGCACCACACTTTCAAGGCGGCTCTTCGATTCCACGATTCTCTATGGACAGAGGCCCTTCGCCTTGTGCTACTCGGCATTCGTGTGATCTATAAGGAAGACCTCAAAGGCACAATAGCCAAGTTCGTATACAGCCAGAACATTGTTCTCCCTGGCGAACTTGTGAGTCCTTCCGCTTCTCTTCCTCAGTCTGACTTACCTCCCTTTGTGGACCACGTCAGATGCCACTTCATCAACCTCCATATCCCTCCGCCTGCCAGCCACTCCCACCCTAAGGTTCACGTCCTGAAATTTCTGGACAATTGCGAATACGTCATGCTCCGAGAAGACACTGTCCGTGCTCCCCTCCAACCTCCATATACCAGCCTGTACCGAGTTCTCTGGCGCTCAGCCAACACCTATGACATCCAGATGAAAGATTCAGTTGTTACAGTCTCTCTCAATAGACTTAAGCCTGCTCATGTTGAGCCTTATTCTACCCCCCTTCAGGTCACAACCATGCCACTCACTGTCGTGGCTCACGACGCTCCGACCACTCCCTCCACGTCAGACTTACACACTTGGTCGAGTGACCTCCAGCTCCAATTGTCGATCTCTCCTCCAACCTCGACCTCTACTCCAGTCTCACGCACTCCGTCGAGTGACCACATGCTCCCCACGTTGAGCTCACCTACGATCACGCCCTTGCCACCGGGCCCTTCGACCTCTCCACCATCGCCTGCCTTGCCCTGTTGAGGTTTCTCACACACCCCCAGCTAGAACGTGCCCTCGCTTTAGGTGTTTGTGCCTATCACCCCAGACATAATCCATGACATCTCAATAACACTGCACGATTATACACTGTTCGTCATGTGTTTCTCTTCATCCATTGCTCATGACACAACCTCCACCATTCCCTGCCACCTGGTGAAATGTGTTTCCCTCCTGCCCGACGTCGACCTGGACATGCTTTGTGTGTTCCCCATGCCCACTGGAGACATCATCGTCGTTGCTCCATTCCATCTGCAAACCGCTGGCCTACCTGTCGTGGCACGACCAGCACGCCCAGTACGATGCCCAGCTCGCTTCCACGACTCCCATGTTCGGTGGCCAAACCCTCCTTCACGACATCTACCCACACAGCTCCCCGACGACGCTGTCGAGCTGACTGTGGTCCAGCTCCCGCGGTTGGTGCCTGTTATAAATGTGCCTTCACTGCTAAATGTTCTATTTCACTGATGACTCTACTTTTTGATTTGGACTTGATTCTTGTTACAATGTGACCTTATTTGTTGGAGACTCTGAATACTTCAAATAAACAACATCACTGTAACTCCAATTAGGCAATGTAAAAGCTATCACCCACACAGAGGTGAACTGTAATACAAGCAGTACATTGTTCCCAAAGTCCTAACATTCAGAAGATCTACGAATTGCGGAACAATATTAAGTCAGCTATGCATCAGGCATAAATCAGTTTTTCTGAAGATGTTGGTGAGGACCTGATGAAATGGCTGAAAGGGTTCACCCAAGTGGTCAAATACAACAGATGGGATAACATGATATATTAGCTAAATGTGTACTTCAACTTGGATTATGCAGCCCAGCAATTGTTCAAGAACAATGACAAGATGCTCAATACCTGGTATAAATTCTGGGCAAAACTGAAGAAAACACTTGGTGCCAATCAGTAACTCAGACATAGCTATGACGTTTTATCAAGGAGTGGCTCCAGCTGCAACTGCAGCTGCAGCAGCCAGTCGGCAACAGCATAGAGAGCAGCATGGCTGAATTTGATTTTCCTTTGAACTACTTAGGTATTTTGGTACAAGCAGAAGAGGATATCATGTTAATGTTATTGTGGCTCCTCAACAGGAGGAAGAAGGAGATCAATAGTATTTTTGTGGCACATAGTGAAGATTGTTATAACATTTTGATTAACAGATGCCTTCCAAATGACAACACAAAAATTGAAACTTCATTTTAGATCAATTGTCAGTCAGTTTGCACATATTTTTAAATTCCAGAAAGTGGTATACAAAAAAAATGCATAAAATCAACTCAAGAAATCCAGCAGTGCAGCTGCGAAGCTCACAGTAACAAAAATTTTCTTTTTGATTCCACAAGTTCCCAGCTAAAATTATTTAAAACAAAATTTTTCTCTTTGTCATAGTTTTAATGGTATAACAACTCACGGCATTTTTCATGTCATGGAACATTAGGTAATTGCTCATTTCATACTGAGAGTGAAGACAGTGAAACATTTGGGAGCAACTCTTTTATTGATGATCTTCCATATTATATAGGTAACATGCATACTACTGGCTCACTGCCATAAATGTCCTTATTTATTTTCCCATCATTGACAGGTTTACGATGATGAAGAGAGAAAGAATTTAGTTTAAACATATTCATTAAAATGCCCAGCTGCTTTTAAGAAACTTATAAAAGATATAGAAAACTTAAAAGACACTTTAAACAGTCCAGGCCAGAATATCAACAATGTAAGGAAAAGATAGATTGCTATTTACCATAAAGAAGATACATTGAGTTGCACATAGGTACAATGAAGGTCAAAGCCTTCATCAGAAAACACACACACACACACACACACACACACACACAAAAGCAAGTACATGTCGCACACACACATGACCACCATCTCCGATCTCCGGCAGCTTGGACTTGAATGCCAGAGATGGCAGTCATGTGTGTGTGAGATGTGCTCGCTTGTGTGAATGAACATGTATGTGTTCCCTTTTTTGATGAAGGCTTTGGCCAAAAGGTAATGTATAAGTGTCTTTTCAGTGTGCCTGTCTGCAACTTAATGCTTCATGTTTACAGTAACTAGCGATTTGTCCTTTCCTTACACTGTTAAACAACACTTAAATTTTATATTAAAAGGAAACACATACCTTTTTTTGTTTTATTCAATTAAAATTTTGGGATGGAATGTTATAGCCTTACCCATGCTCAGCAGAAATAAATTTAGAACATTGTCCTTCACGGCTGCCTTTGTGTACTTTTTTTGAATTCTGTGGATGCTTTCAGTCTATCCATTTTTCAGCAGGAGAAACATCTTATCCTCAGCACTGGGGACAGGACCTTTGTTTATCTGCAAGGACGTTGTATATTCATCTGAAACATCTCAGGCTCTTACAGATAAGTAATATGGATTCAACTTTTGTATTGTCTCTGGAACCAGTCACAGTGTCTGAAATAATACTATCAGTTTTTTCTACCTGCTGAGAGAATAGTTCATTAAAAGTATCAATAATATGCCATATCTATTATTCCCAAAGGTAAAGAAGGAAAGACAGTTGACAGATGAAAGTAATATGTATACACAAAATCAATAAATTTACTTATTGCCTTTTATGTTGAACTGTAACCAGGCAAGCGAAGTTATCATACAGAACCCATTCCTTTGGTTTTGCTGAGACATATGACCCTGTTCCAAGCTTTCCTTTTTCCTATTTGTCTGATATGAGTCCCTAACATTTCTCCTATATTATTGAAAATTTCACTTAAATTGTCATGAAATATACCATAAACAGGAGCAACTTTGACTAAATTTTTAGGTAATTGTAGTGTTGGCAGACTTGCCAACACTACGCACACTAATTGAAAGAGGCGGCCAAGATGCACGCGCTAACTCACGAAGGATGGAGTGAGGTCTGAAACAGGAGACTTAATGAATGTGATAAAGAAAATACGTATCTTTGGAATATACTTAACTTTTAATACATCCTTGTATACATCGTTCTTGATGAGACATCTGGAGATTGTGGCGATACAAGTGACTCTTTATATACAAGCTATTTAAGGCTAATGGCGCCTTGCTAAGTCGTAGCCATTAACTTAGCTGAAGGCTATTCTAACTGTCTCTCGGCAAATGAGAGAAATGGCTTCGTCCGTATAGTCGCTAGCAACGTCGTCGTACAACTGGGGCGTGTTCTCGTACGTCTCTCGAGACCTGCCGTGTGGTGGCGCTCGGTCTGCGATCACACAGTGGCGACACGCGGGTCCGACATGTACTAATGGGCCGCGGCCGATTTAAGCTACCACCTAGCAAGTGTGGTGTCTGGCAGTGACACCACAGTAATTTTTTCATAAAATATGCTAAGGCACCGTAAATTTTACTCTATTGTTTTGCAAACATTTTCCATGGTTATGAGAGAGATAGCAGAACATATAATGCGTACTTTCAAAATTACAGCTAATTCACAATTTTGAATGTTTAATTAAAAAAAAAAAAAATGAGACAAATTAACCTCCACATGGAGTGACATGGCTTGGGTATGAAATACATGAAATATGTGGTTAGAAAGACTTGTGGGTCAATGTAATCCTACTGTTGCTATGCAGTGATGAAAGTGTTTTATATAAAATAGCTATAAATTGTCCTAAAGTAGTTTTTTGTCAAAACTAAGAAATTACATTGTAAAAGAAACATTTTTATTGTAATTCTCAAATTTATTTTTTTTACACATTTAGATTATGCAACTTCCACTCAGAAGAAAGTTAATTCAAACAGAAAACACATCTAAAGTGCCTTAATCAATGTTATCACTTAACTCTCGAACTACAGAAGAGTTTTTCTCTTGGATATAACTTGCTGTGGAGGTTAAATTTTCTTCACAACATTTTTCCATTCATACTGCAAGCGGTTGTGCTTCTCAAATCAACTCCAGTAATGCTTACCTAACTCCATACAGTTATCTGTTGGACCATCTTCTGTAATTTTTGCAACCTACCTTGAATATCATGATTCATCATATTTAAAAATGACAAAATTATTAATGTTACATAAATCTTTTAAGGATCTAGGATCATCTATAGTCCCTGATGGATCATCTGATTCAGAATATGTTTCTGGATCCATTTTTGACTCATTGAGGATTATATCTACATGACTGCCATCATCTGAAGAGGCTTCTTCATGAGCTGTAGAGCACTTCTGTTTGAGTTGTTTAGTTTGTGGCAGCTGGACAACTTCTCTTATGCTGATGCTATTCCCAGCAGGAACACTGATTTTCTTCCTTCTCTGCCTTTACTGATCACTCCGAACCATTTCATTTCCATGAGAAATCAATGAATCCCTAAAAGCATATCCAATGAGCTCAGAATCTGCATCTTTACTTGGAAGCTATGCTAATACAACATCTTTCAATAGGAACACTCCTATACAGCCTAAAACCAGAAATAAAATTTTGTTGTTTGTTAGGCTCAATTGCGTCTACCAATTTTCTTAAAGGGCCAGGCATTTGATCATTTGGAATTTCTGAGAACTGTGATCCTCCAGCAGAGTCTCTCCAAGTGGATGAAACTTTTTGCAAAGCTTGTTTGAATGGCCTACAGAAAATGACATCCAAAGGCTGGTGTAGATGGGTTACATTAGGTCAGAAAAATGAACTTTATGAGATTTCTCTCTCACAGTTCTAACACTTCACTGCTAATGTGTGAGGACAGGTTGCATCCAATGAGGACCATACCCTTGCAAATAATGCACAGCAGCTAGAAATAGGCTAATGAATGAGTCCTCAAAAATGACATCATAAAACCACCCACTTTTGATGCAATTGTATCTAGCTCCAGGTGGACCGTTCTCTACCCAGGAAGACCTCAAGTGGTCAGCTTTGAAAACCACATAAGGTGGAAACAATTTACCTTCAGCATTGCCACAAAACATTATCGAGGTTGAGGTGTTGCTGCGGTTACATATGCGGTCCACATATTTAGCTCCCCATTTAACAATTGCCTGCTTATTTCCAGTGTTATATGAAACATTTATCTCATCATAGTTAAAAATTTTGCTGAGAGGAACCCCCACAAGCTCTTTATGTAGATTCACAAAATATGTGCTAATAGTTTGTTCTGACTCATCAGCCCTAGCTCTCTTTATATTTTGTGTAAGCCTCAATGACAATTCAGTATTATCATGCAGAAATCTTTTAATCCAATCACAAATGGTTCAAATGGCTCTGAGCACTATGGGACTTAACATCTATGGTCATCAGTCCCCTAGAACTTAGAACTACTTAAACCTAACTAACCTAAGGACATCACACAACACCCAGTCATCACGAGGCAGAGAAAATCCCTGACCCCGCCGGGAATCGAACCCGGGCGTGGGAAGCGAATCCAATCACAGCCTGGTGTATTGTCTTTAAATTTATTAACAATTATTTCTTTATATTGTAACTAGCTTCTTGTAATTGATCTAAAGTCATTTTCATGTACAGCAAGACCAATCTTTGACAGTTTGATAAAGTGGGCAACAAACAATTGCCCCTTTTTATCATTAAAAATTTTTTTGCTGCCTGGTTTCTTATTGTGCATGTTTTTAATATATTTTTCAAAGTAGTCATCAGAATTTTATACATGGCTGATGCTTTTCTTTGACTCCATCTTTTTTACACAACATCTTCTATAGCTTTGTTCAATGTTACTTAGTCATAATTTCTGTAGGACTGTTATCCCTAGATCGAATATACTTGCATGGCATCATGAAAGTCATTGTGGGCCAAAAATGAAAGCATCTTATTTAATATGCCAAAGACCAGGTTAACTTTGATCAGAAAATATGGGTGAGACTAAGTCTCATCAAATTGATGCAAAAAAATGCCACCATCTACATTTTTCGATATATATTATTTAAGTTCAATTAAAACAGCAAACTTATGACATTTTCTCAACTGCAGTATATTATGGAATAAAAATAGCTGCTTATTGCTTTAACCAAAGAAATCTAACCAGCTATTACAACAGAAATTGCAAACAATTGGAAAATTGCAATAGGTTAAACAATGCAAACATGGTAGGTTGCTGCAACATTCCCCATTCAAACTACTAGCCCTATCTTTTGGAAATGATGAGAATTACATCAACTACACCTGTTGGATAACAGATAGCACCACCTCTATCTGTCACTGACTGGTGGGACAAACTCACCTCATGGTAGACAAAGCCATCCCAGTTTACGGTATGTTTATTAAAAATAAAATATATCAGCCTAATTATATATTTTTTCAGATTCATGGCAACAAGAATATGTTATCCATTTCTAGTATTTACCTCCCAAATCTCTACAGGATACATCAGCAGAATTGTGGAAGAAGTACTGTCTATGTTTGTCTACAAACTTTCTCCTTTTTATTTGCCAGTTTCCTTTAGCATGAAAGCTTGTGGAACAAACAGAGCATTTTCAGCTAGATTGAGGTTCCCCAATTATGACTGTGCTGGAACAAAATACCATTGTATAAAGGATGCTTTAAATCACAGATACACTGATATTGAGAGACTAACTCACAGAGTATTGCTTCCTGTAGGTGTCTCATTGCAGTTTTCTGTGGATAGACATCATGCAGCAACATTAAGTATAAAGACTTTGTCCCATATCTTCCATCACATCAGTGCTCATTGGTGCAGTGTTGTTGCCACAGCTGCATCAGCCACATGTTGCAGCTCAAACACAAACCGTGCATGCATGACCAGACAATTCCTGCCACCAAGGAGTGTCCTGTCACAGCCACAAGCCACTAGCACACTTTGGACAACACATCTTTAACAGAAGAAGAACTGAAGAACAGAGCCCAGCGTCACGGGGAAATGACGCAGTCCTACACACAGAATGTTTTGGCCCTATGGCATGTTGTCAATCCAAATATGATTGAAGCTGACAATATCTTACACTCGATGAAAGGAGTCACAGAAGACATGTACCAAGCTATTTTGGTAAAGGATGTCACAACAACACAGGAATACATGAAGAGGTGCCACTGCTTCCAGGAAATGCAACAGAAAAGAGTTTAACAAAAGAGGTATAAAAGACTCTTGAATGTGGTCTCAATGACAGTTGTGAAAGATTGCTGTGATCTTGCCTCTCTCATACAACAGGTTGTAAGGGAAGAGATACTGCATTTTATGGAACCCAGAACTGTCAGACTGAGTAAGCAAGAGTAGCAGCCCTGAATATCAGCCTCATACATCAGGAGGTAACTGAGAATGGTGAAAAAGAAGTGTATCAATCTTTAGTACCAATCTGTGCCACCAGTAAAATGCACCAAGAAGAATGGACTTTACCAACTATCACTTATTCTGCAGCTGTAAAACAGCAACTCAGCATCCAAACAACACAGATACATCCAACTTCTCCACCAACCAAAATGTAGTGTATCAATCTTTAGTACCAATCTGTGCCACCAGTAAAATGCACCAAGAAGAATGGACTTTACCAACTATCACTTATTCTGCAGCTGTAAAACAGCAACTCAGCATCCAAACAACACAGATACATCCAACTTCTCCACCAACCAAAATGTAGTCATGATGTTATTCTCAGATGGGACTTCTTGCAGATGTCACAAGCAGTCATAGACTGTGGAAGATCAGAGCTCCAGATTAATGAAGCTGTTCCAACAAGCGCACATAACAATGACCACTCTGAACAGTTGTTTGCCATTGAAGACATTAGTCCACTGTCATCAGCGAGACAAGTCCAAGTCATTAATCTAGGTGTGCAGTTTAATCATGAAACTCACTTCTGCTATCACAAAAGTCCACATGAAGCAGAAATCTCTATCCAAATCTAATGTTAATGTCTTATGTCGGTATGTGGCTACTGCTGAATTATTTGCTGCCATAAGTAAGGGAAGTGATGAAGATGTGTGGCATTCATTTGGTCCCTGATTTCCAACCCTGTGTCAATCAGAATGTCCTTTGATGAGCCTATGCATCTACTGGCACCTGTCATTGGAGTTTGTATAATAGCATAGGCTAATGCATTGCCTGGCAGCCTCACCAAAGTGTCTGTGATACCAACATCAGTTACAGATCTCTTGTTTAGAATTATGAGGCAAGTGAAGTCTTCCATCATCTGTGCATTGCTCTGGCTTGGCATCCAGTTCATTGACCAGATGGCTAACAGATGGCTCTATCTCTATCATTAGCTGTTGCATTGGAGCAATGCATGGTTATGGGCCACCCAGCATGGTGAGTGTAGGAATCCATGATTGGGGTTCTCCTGCCATAACCTCTCTAATTGATGCACATGAAACTGTCAGCCTTACAAGCAACAGAAGTGGCATCTGCTTTGACACCAGATCATCAATTGGAAGGTCTGCAATTCCCTAATATTTGTGGGCAATTTACATAACCAAAAGATTCTCAGACACTGTTCTGACAGAAGTTCATTGCCTGCCAGGGCATGCAGTGACTGAAGTACTTGAGGAGGGGAACCACCAATACAAGTTTCACTTTCGGTAATTTTATGCAGGCGAGATTCAGGTGGTGGCATAAATCACTGCAATAAGGTCTTTTTAAGAGCTGTGTAAGACTGCTGATGTAGCACATTATGAATTTGTTCAGTTAAATTAAGGTCCTGTTGTGACACAACCACTTTAAACTGATCTGCATTGCCATTGTTCCCATGTAGATAAATGATGGCCTCCACTTGTGTGAGCCATAGCTGTACTTTTGATGGCCAGAAAGGTAGAATCTTCAGGTCACTTATTCTGTCCCAGTAGCCTGCATTGTTGTCATTTGTTGTAGATGGTAGTGGCATGACATTACTGGCTGAAGACAAAACCACCTGTTCTTGCTTTACCATTTTATTGTTACTGGGGGACATTTTCCATGCACACACAAAAGAAGATGGAATTTCTGTTAGCAAACTGTTCAGTGTAGGGTCACCACTATTGGAATAAACTAGGCCCAATTCAGTTACATGTTAATGCTGAATATTGATTAACATTTTATTTACATTAATTACAATCATCAAGTGAAAACAATCGAATCACACAGTAATGATATACACCATTGCAAACACAAAGAACAGATGACAAAAAAGACAATTCTGTATCATTTTGATATAAAAAATAAGTCATTGTTTGAATGTTTGTCCTTGAACTTGTGTCAACTCAGTCTCTATTAAGGTCACCACAGAAACAATTAATGTCACATATACAAATTTCATACAACACAAAAACAGTAAATTCCCATGTAAAGTAAAACTGGTGCTCATCATCAATCTAGATTACCAAACAAGTGTAATTTACAGGCATTGAAAAGATTACTATTTTATGTTTCTTTTTATATAACTTTTTCCCTTAATAGGTTCATAATTTCTGAAGTCTCTTACAAACATATTTTACACAAATTTGTAAAATATCAAGTACAACATTTTATTGTACAATACATCTTTACTCATTACACTTGGAGTCCTGGAAGGCATGTAACACTTGCTCTTGTGTGACTCCAGCCTCCATTAGTTCTGTTGATGGCTGCATGTTCTTGGAAATCATTATTACAATGACTTACTATACTCATACACATGAAAAAGAGAACACAATGCATTCCATATTAGTTAAATAGTAAACTATTTACAGAAAACCTGAAAAATGCAGGATTAAGCCCTATACTAACTGAAATATTTGCACCACATATACACAAAGTTTTACACAGTTGGGCATTAGTTAAGTTAAGACGATAAAAAGAGATGAAATGTTGTGTGGCTAGGGCCTTCCATTGTGTAGACTGGTCACCTGGTGCAAGTCTTTTTTGTTGGCACCATATCTGCATGTTGTGTGTCAATGAGGATAGTCTGATGATGAAGACAACACAGCACCAAGTCCCCAAGTCAAGAAAATCTCCCACCCTTCTGGAAATCAAATCCGGAACCCTCTCATGACATTCTGCTGTGCTGACTACACTGCTATGGAGGCAGCCAGTTAAGGGGATGGAAGCTATATTCAAGCCCTAAATGATTTTGAAATTAAACTTAATTGCTTAATTTTCTCAATATTTAATTATTCAAGAAATATATCATTTCCATTGTTTATTCATGCCAGGTTTTTACATATTTCTTTCATTTGTTTTAACTGATTAGTCAGTAACATATTTACCATAAAACCTTACTACTCGACTTTATCAGTACAACAACATAAAATAAAGATTTGCAGCATAAAGGAGGTAAGTATAATAGTATCCAGAAAATAAAATTTGCAGCAGTATATAATTTATAAACCATTAGACAAATTAGGATTTCAGTTCAGCATTTTCAGCAGATTGTTATATTCCTTCAACATTAACATAACTTTCATGAAGATAGTAAATTGTTTCTGACTACCATGCTACACACAATTACTTAGATGTTTCATGCCAGCAAAAGCTATACTTCGCATATCAACTCTATTCATTATTTACTAATGGCCGTTATCTCATTAAATTCTTTTCATAAAGACTTGTTAACTGAAGAAGTGCATTTGGGAAATAAACCACCACAAAGACATGGAGGAACCTTATCAACTTTCTAACTGTCTTCATTGCATAATACTTCTCACATATCTCAATATTAATCTCATTATAACAAATACCTCATTATACATCACTACATTTCATCATCATACTTTGTCATTTCATTACTACTTCATTAATTCATATTGTAAGTTGATTACATACTTCTCAACTACGCATTCATTAAATAACAAAACCCTTGCTTTGCCTCCATTGCAAAAATGATTCTAAAGAATGATTCTTCACAACAACAAACAACCATGTTATTGACAATAATTTACTTCCCCTTATGATAGACAAATCATTGGTTACTTCAGGGATTTCTTTACTTTAAATCAATACATTTTTGTTTATTCAAACCTGAAAGGCTATATTAAGACAAACATTTCTGATGAAAGATTTCAGGGTGGACACTAACACCGGCCGGAGTGGCCGAGCGGTTCTAGGTGCTTCAGTCTGGAACTGCGCGACCGCTAGGGTCACAGGTTCGAATCCTGCCTTGGGCATGGATGTGTGTGATGTCCTTAGGTTAGTTAGGTTTAAGTAGTTCTAGGGGACTGATGACCTCAGAAGTTAAGTCCCATAGTGCTCAGAGCCATTTGAACCAATTTTTGGACACTAACACCTGGCTGTTCACCCATGAAATATTTTGTCATGAAGTATGCCAGGAGAAACTGAACAATCACAGACATTTCTCTTTATTAACATTACTGCAGGGATATAATTTAATTTCTTACTTATACTTTCTTTATTCTGGCCTTAAGGACTACAAATGGCCCGTTTTTACTGAAAATTCACTTTCACATGAGCAGGTGTGCTTAATTTTACTTTAAATTGACTGAATTACTTTAGCATATTTCTACATACCGAAGCACTCTGGTAGTGTACGACCACTTCTGTGCAGGATTGGGTCATGGTGTGATGAGGTCAAGGGAACAGGCTGTTGGTAGCTTAGTCAAACACCATAAAAAGGCAAAACATTTTATTAGCATTCATTCAACTACATGGTAGTATCTCACAGAAGGCGGCAGCCATACCCCCTTGAAGCACATAGTGAAGGGGCTGCATGATGGCAGTAAGCTGATGGCTACACTGTGATGTTAGAGCCCAGTATTGCCGACTCCAGTAGGGCACCCGCACCAGCATGGATGGCTGGGTGGCATTACCACCTGGGCCTCATTCCACTGCCTTCCAGGGCAGAAATCTGGCAGCTGCTGGAGTGAACCAGGAAGCAGCCTACCAATGGAGACATACCAAGTCCAGTGAGGGGGATTGGCACTACTAGTATGTGTGGTAGAGGAAGTCCTGGCTTGTAACAGCTGCAGTAATTTTTTCACATACGTTAATCTGACATAGTATTTAAATATTTTTTACCTACCATCATCTCATATAATAAAATACAAATATTCTATCACTAAAATAAACATTTTAGTATGTATGAGAATTTAGAGTAGGAGAAGATGATTATATCCTCCTGCATTCTATGGATAGAGTAGTTGATGAAGTGGGTGATCCAAGAAACGAAGAATGGAATCACCCAGCAGGGGATACTCTACTTGCCAAGTAGAGTATTCACTAAAGTGCGGTGAATTCCCTACCTATACATGGGTCCATAGTTACTCTGACACCCTGCTCCTCGATCTACTCTTACATCATTTGGTGAAATTGTGCTCTTATTATTCACGTCAGTTGCAAATATAGCACTCCAACCAAAAAAATCTTTGAACATTCCACATTTTACAATTACAATTCCATTGAACATCTGGCTTATACTGAAGGCTGTCTTCTAAGTATTATTTATTTTCTGACTTAGCAACTATTGGTAATCTAACAACAGTATTGTTTGCTTTAGCAATTCTCCTTTGTTACCTACACATATTCTGTTCCAATTTTCCCTTCATTAGTTTCAACTAACTGCATTCCCTTTACATCATTCATAATTTCACAAGCCTTAAATTTTGTTTCAAGGTCACTAAGTTTTGTTAATTATTTAATTTACCACCTGCACACAGGCCATTTCAGCCTTCCTTACATCGGAATCAGTTAATTGTAAATCATTCACAATACTGTTAGTTACAAAAGTGCAACATACCTCTTCGAACTGGCATTCAGCCACAATGTCAATCAAATGTACCAGTATCTGCATTAACGGTTTCCCTAACTTGGCAAGCTGTTAGAGTATCACCAACATTTTCAACAGTTTCTTTGAATGTATGCATACATTCTGTCTCAAAATTAGCAAAATTCATTATTACTTACATTAATAATTTCTTGAACTACCCCCACACTTTTAGTATCAGCAGTATCTCTTTGTATCAAAAGTCTGATCAGTATTATTGTTATTATCAGAAAGTGTTTGACTTACTGCAGTTACTTTTTCCTGACAAAAATCAGCAACAGCAATTTCGAACTGCTTATTACAATGACTTTCAATTTCATTTTTACTGACCAAATTATTACTACCAAAAGTACCTAAATTTGATTCCAATTTTATTTTCCATTTTCCATATTCTCTTATAAGCAAACTTGCATCGAATCTAGTTTACTGCCTACATCCTACAAACCTGATTTTACATTACTGATGTTACTTTTAATGTCATTACTGTATTTGTCTAGTTTAGAACAAAAATTGTTATGACAGTTTATCCAGATTCTCATTTATGACACCATAAAGTATTTCCATTCGTTCATTCAATATGTGATACATTTCCAACGACATTTTCTTATTTCCTTATGATCCTCATTACTCATCTTATAATTCTGAACATTTTTGTCACCCCTTTTATGCATAGTTACTGAATACATAACATAAACACTTTTACCTTAGCTATCTTCTATGTTTGTGGCCACTGCCATCAATAATTTTTGTCTGCTTCTCATATCCAATATGGTATCAGTATCCTTGTTCTCCCATTGGCTAAAGGGAGAAGCTAGTGTAATAGAACTTTACTGTTAGGTGACATAAGAAATGACATGTCACTCAAAACAACCATGGAAGTCGATAGCAGTTGGTACCAGCTTCTCCTGTGTGGGAGTGGACCCTCAGAAATCACAATATATTGAGAAAAAATCAGCTAAATATTTTGCAGCAAGAATATAGTGACCGTTGCTGTTCATTTCACTCAAAGCAGTTTATGCTGTCCTGTTTGGCTCCTGTATAACTATGCACTTGGAAATAATGACATATTTGGAAATAAACAGCCAGACATTTGTGACAGGCAAGACAATAATTGTCATTAGTGCCCATTTCACTTGCAGCAATTACATATACTCTTTGATTCTTGCCTAGCCACACACTTGTAGTGGGAATATATGGGTATCACTGCTCACACATTAGATGTGCAGTGAGATGACTTTACTGTCACACCCATGCCTGTGTTCAAGGACACGGGCTATGGTGACAATGTGGTGAAGGGAACTCATTAAGTAATGCTTGCTATAAATTTATTTATTCAGCACAGATGAGTAAAAGAACAACTGACAGAAAGAAATATGCTTGTAAGGCCTGTCAACTGTTGACTGTGATAAAGAGTGTTTGCACAATAGTTCCACTCGAACACTGTCCTGGAGGTTATGTACGCCTCAGTGACAAGTGCATCAACTGATACTGTGGCCACAGTATAAAAATGGATGTGTGTTCAGAATAAAGCAAACTTTCTTTATGATTGTGTAGCACCACATGCTGTGGACATGACAAAGTGAAACAGAAAATGAATGTGAGATGCCAGACAAATTTCCGTTCGCATCAGTGGAGAACTCATGTTTAGCTCATCCCACATGGTCTACAGCTTGTAGAAATGGAATACAGAAAAACTTGTTTGCACTTTACAGAGGCTCAGCTTACACTGCTCTGTGTTTCTCAGTCCTGTACATCCCACACCATTACCAGAATTTTGGCCCAATGGTAAATCTGCTCATTGGCAGATGCCAAGTACCACTTGATTTGTGCTGGCTGTTCAGGCATTTCTGCAGTATGACTGCCACACTGAAGACCCCTTGGAGAGAGGAGCTAGGGGAATTGTGAGAAAGCTCAGGCATCCAGCCTGTGGCTGGATTGGGTAACAGATGTTTGGGTTTCATGCACTTCATAGTGACATCAGCTTGAGCATGATGGTGGCGGGACAGACAGTGGGCACAAGATGTCAGAATGTGAGCCCAGCCAAGTGCATAGTGCATGTGTCCTCATGCAGCTGGGTAGTGACAGCAGTGACAGGCAGTGGTGGCTGTGAATTATCCTAAGTAATGTGTGGCTAGCCTCAAGGCTGTAAAGATGTTGTCTTGAAGAACATTGATAGTTAATAAAAGATAGTGAGTTGCACAGTTAATACATGTTGATGAAATAAACTGTTCACAAGTTGCACTGTTCGAAGTTCACTGACATGGCACAGGATTTAAACCAGCCTTGACACTTTGACACAGTGGAGGTGCAAAGATTGTGTGAAGTGCCTATAATCATTTGAGTATGGTGTCATCTACTCAAATGTGGATCCCAGAATTGCAACAGGCATATATGGTGGCATGGAGGGTGATAGCCAAAGCTTAGCATGAAGGGACACGGGAACTTGGCATGGAAGTTGATTGGCCTTGACACCCAATGTGGCAGTGGCACAGGAATATGAACATGATTCTAGGAGGTGTGACAGACAAGCAGCAGGTGCAATAGAGGCGGTGTCCAGAGCTCAACTGGGGACAATTTGTTGACAAGGCTGCCTGCTGGAGACAATGTCTCTACACCAAACGATGTTTGGGGCATAACCCTTTTGGTGACTGGGGTACATGCAGGCTGTAATGTGCATGAGATGGTGTTGTGTCACAGCACAGGCATTTGAAGTGGATGTGGTGGTCAGCATATGTGACATAGTCCACTGGCTGTTGTGGTGGGGGCAGCCTAGGTGCCTGTGGTGGTCGTTTGGGTGGTTGGCTGGCTGGCTGCACGTTGTGGTGTGATGACAGCTGGTGGGATGCGTGCATCACTGGCAGCCACAGCTGAGGGCTCTGCCTGACCGGTGATGGAGGAAGCATCATCCATTGACAGGTTTCCTGCTGGTTCGAAGAAGTGAATGGTGGGAGGAGAGGCCAAGATGTAGGCCAGCTTGCCTCATTCAATTGATACCTTGGTCAGCTTTCTGTTGCACTCTGTGTCGAGTGTTCTCTCACCATGGGTGATGACACAGTGTGGCCCCAACTACGATGGTTGAAGTGGTGGCTGTATCACAACAGTGCATAGCACAACATGTACACGGCACTTTAGAGTGGCATGCATGAATACTTTGCCGTTATCATGCTATGTCAGTGTGTATGGTCAGAGGTGGGCCATGTGGTTGCACAAACATTGTGTCAGTGGTGGGGCTGAGCATAGTGAGGCAATGGTACTTCCTCTAGAAATCATCGGGTGGTGGTGAGAGATTGTCTGTAGATGAAGTTGGCAGTTTAGATGCTGATCTCTTTTATGTGTTATTTGCAGGTCAAGGAGGACTACTGGGAGTGCTCCCATCTAGAGGATGTTGTGGCTTGCTAGGAATGCTTTCAGTGTTCACTGGAGGGCTTGACCATGATTGTTCTTTGCAACTGCATGCCACACAGTTGGGCGGTGTGTGCAAACACTGCATAGTCAAATTGGTGGCTGGAGTTCATTGTGGTGTGAGTTGTGCAGCATTAGCATGCCATCCAAGTGCCGACAAAGACAGTGGCGACTGTCTCAGTGGTGATGTCTGCTATGGGTGTCACCTCCAGCCAGTGAGTGAATGGTCCATCATCATCAGTAAGTAATGCTTGCTACGAGGGAGAGGGAATGGGCCCACATTGTCCACATGGACATGTGCAAAATGGTGTGTTGCATCAGGGAATGCACCAACAGATGTGTGAGTGTGCCTGCCAACTTTGGTCTTTGGTGCGCTGGTAGGGAGCAAGTATGAGTCTATTGATGGCAGACTTTCCGCATCCCTGGTCAGATAAAAAATGCAACCATGAGCAACACAATGGTGTGACAGTTCATGGTTGCAGTTGAAAGCACTGTGCTGAAATTTCTCTGGAAGGAATTGGTGTTGTGTGTCTGTTGAAGCATCACATCAAATTTTGTGGGCAGAGCTGGGAATGGGCACTAGCTTGAGTTGTGGGCCACTGGAGGCATTGTGGTGCAGGCTGTCCAATTCTCCATCACCCTCTTGTCCTTGGGCGACATCCTCAAAGTTCACAGAAGGAGAGATAACAGTAAAAGCACTGGACAAGAAGTTGGTGACTATGTTGCCTATACCTGAAATATGATGGATATCCATGGAGAATTGGAACACATACTCCAATTGCTAGAACTCGTGCCATGAATGCTTATTATGACTTTTCCAAAATGAGTGAGTCATTGACTTGTCATCAGTGAAGATAATGTAGGGACAGGCTTCCACAGACTGGCAGAAGTATTTCACCACCCCAAATACTACAAGCAACTCACATTCATAAGCATTCTGAACATGTTACACATCTGGTAGCTTACATGAGAAGAAACCGAGTGGCTGGCAGCTGTCACTGATGTGTTGTTGAAGTGCTGAGGCTATGGTGGTCTGGCTGACATCCATGACCATGGTTAATTTGGCGTCATGCACTGGGTGAATGAGCACATTGCTTCTGCAAGGCTCTGTTTAGACAGTAAAGTTTTTCCCCATTGCATCCACCCAGATAATGGAGTCCTTTCCTTTGAAGGTGGAACCACATAGAGCTGCTGTCAAGGGTTCTAGCATAACAACAGTGTTAGGTAGATGGTGCAGATGAAAGTTTATCATGCTGAGGCAGCAGCATGGCCTGGCATGCTCAAGATCTTGTGGAAAGTGTCCAGTAGCAGCATGGATCCGCAAGAGCTGATTAAATGCGTTAGAAACTCAATACCCATGATGCTGAATATACACTTTGAGCAATTAATGATGATGCCAGCCTCACTCAGACACCAAAAGGTGGTCATTAGGTGGCAGTGGTCGAGTTCAGGAGATTTTGAGAAGACCGGGATGTCCTCGAGGTATGGAAAACAACTTGAAAAGCCTTGTAAGATCTCATTAAGGAAATGCTGTCTGGTGTAGAGAGTTTTCTGAAGACCAAATGTCATATACATGCTCTTGAAAAGCCCAAAGGGCATGATGATTGCTATTTTCTGAATGTCTTTAGACACAACAGATATTTGCATGAATGTCTTCACAAAATCTATTTTGCTAAATACAACTGAGCCTGCTAAGACATGGATAAAATCATGCACGTGTCTAGCACTGTTTGTGTTAAAAGCATAATAGTCCCCACATGGGTGCCAGAAATTGTCCTTCTTGGAGACTAAGTGCAAGGCAGAGGACAATGAGCTTCCTGATGGTCAAACAATGCACTGTTGCAGCATGGCCTTGAGCTCAGCCTTTGCTACAGGCATGAGTCGAAGTGGGTGGGCCAGGTGTAACCACAATGTGCTGAAATGTTAAATGTTTGACATCTCTCAGCGCACCTGGCAAATGAATGAGTTTGGGAAAATTGTCCAGAATTTCTGCACAGGGATCAGGGCATTTCACTGACTTCATGCTAAAGAAAGTAACCTGCTGCTGCTGTAGCACTGTCTTCATACTTGTTGTCAGATCAATCAACTGGACATTTGCGATATCAACTAGCAACCTGTGGTGGTCAAGGAAATCCATACCCAGGGTTGGCTCATTAAAGTCAGCCATAGTGAAGGACACATAAATGTGCAGCATAGTTCAGGGTCCAAATTCCATGGTGTGTACTGTATGTTCTGATGATCTAACTGTTCACAGCCATGCAAGACAGCGCCTGGAAGTCCTGCAACTGCTCAGCAATCAGCATGGCTTGCAGGAATACAGAGAGGTCAGAACCCATGTCAACAATGTATCTGACAATGCTGGACCATTCCAGCATGAAGAGACACTTTGACATGGTACTGCAGCTGGATACATCTAAGCCCAGCCAGCATGTGGGTGTGTGCAGGACTGTGAGCTTTTGTTGCATCATTGCCAAAGGGGGCATGATAGCAGCAAAAGCCATTTGGTGGCTACTCTTGCATTGGTGGGGTATCATTGGATTGGCTGTTGCTGTGCTGCCAGTTGTGTGAGCCAGATTGCCGGTAGCTGGATTGCTTGCTACTATGGTGACTGCTGCTCTATGTTTGTGAGTGCAGCAACTAGTCAACCTGCATGCCGAGTTCTGCCACCTGGGTGGCCAGATTCTGGACTCAGTGGCAAATGTTGGCATCCGAGGTGAGAGATGCAGTATGCATGTGTCGGCGTTGAGTGAAAATTGCTGTGGATGGAGCTTTGTAGTCTACTGCAGTTGCAGTATTGGGTACTGTTGCCAGCACATCATGCACCTGATTGGCCAAATCTGTGATGGCGTCCAACTGCATTTCTGTCTGCGCTGCAATAACTGGACTGGGAGGCTGCCTATATAGATTGCATGAAGCAGTGAGTCAGGAAGCATGTCAGCATGTGCTAGGCTCTATAGGTGGTGCAGGAGCTAAGATGGATGGCCTCCTGTTGCCATATTCCTGTTGGTGCAACAGCTGAAAAATGCATGGTTTGGTCAACAATGAAATGCACCAAATTAGCTCCTCTTTCAGTCGCTTGTAATAGGACTGAGATTGTGGGGCACTGCTTGTGTCTCACACCTTGGCAACAACGTTCTCGTTGAGCTGGCTCATGCAGTGCCCAAATATGGTGAGGTCACAAGTTATACTGTTACTTAGGAACACTGTTTCCACTTGGCTGAACCAGATTAATTGGTCAAAGGGGAGGCAGCCTAACCAATGCCTGTCCCATGCTTGTTGCTGCTCCAGCAACAGTAAGAGGCGTCAGTGTGATTTCATTTAGAGTATGTTTGGTGTCTTGAAATTTCCCCAAGTGGGCAGAATCTGTGCCTGTAGGGCATGCCTGAGCTTGCACTGTAGCTTCTGATTGCATGCTAGCAAATCTTCTGTAGCCTCTACAACAAGATTCTGATACCAGAGGAAACACATACAAAAAATAATAAAACACATGAAAGATATATTTAAAAAAAGTTTGCAAGTGAAGCAGACATCAAAACGAATAAAAACTGTTCATATAAAAAAACAGTGGTTTATCCAATCACTGTTCCATGTCACATGCACTGATGAAAGTTCATCATTATGTGTTTAGTGTCAGACCATATTGGGGTCATTGGGGTCACCAGTGAAATGGGGATGTGTGGGTATCATTGCTTATGTGTTAGTTGTACAGTGAGCTGATTTTACTGTCGCACCCATTCACTATGTTCAAGGATGTAGGCTATAGTGATAACGTGGTGATGAGAATTCGTGAAGTACATGCTTGCTATAAATGTATTAATTCAGCACAACAACTGGCAAAAAGAAATATTCTTGTAAGGTCTGTCAACAGCCAATTGCGTTAAATCTTATTTGCACATTAGTTTCACTTGAACACTGACCTGGAGGGTATACACTCCTCAGTGACAAGTACATTGACCAATTGTGTGGCCACAACAGAAAATTATGTGTATTAGAGACAAAGCAAACTTTCTTCATGATTGTGGGGCACTGGGCACTTCACAGACATGATGAAGCGAAACCAAAAATGAACAGAAGGTGCCAGACAGAGAAACATATCTGCACTGTATGGAGGCACAACACTTTGTGTTCCTCACTCCCATGTATCCTGCACCTTTGCCAGAATTTTGGCCTAGTGGTAAATCTGCTCAACAGCAGATGTCGGGTGCAATTCTTTGGGCTGGCTGTAATGGTAGCACTGTTGATCATGCATTTCTGCAGTGCAGCTGCAACACACTTGGAAATCATGACATATTCAGAAAAAAAAAACAGATAAATATTTGTGACAAGGAATCAGACCAGAGTCAACAAAATCAAACAAACCCATTCCTGAAAGAGACCTCTCTTATATGTAATTCACATTGAAGACTTATATTTCTTCAACAAGAGTGTTTCAGAATCTGTTACAAATGCAAAGTTAAAAAAATGAGAACATAGCAGGACACAATCCTACTGCCTGCAACTCTGTAATTCCTTGTCTCTAACCACTACACTACAGTGAACATATACAACATTCAACAGGTGTCTTTGATCTTAGGATCTCCTGAAGGCTTTAAGCACTGATGTGTGAGTGACTGAAATTTAATTATGACAAATTGTACCAAGAGTGACATATTTGTAATAAATCTTGAATGTGCTATTGCCTTGAAATAGCTTATAGTCATAACATCCAACTTATTATAAGAAAACAACAAAACACATTTAAAATTCAGTATTGACTCTCCAAAGTTCTTCATTTGTCTACAGCTGGGGACTTTTTTGGTCACATGGAGTGACATGCCATTTTGACATTACTTCACCATAATCTCCTGGTGTTACCTGCTTCTCACTTGGATGAAGTCCACCCCAATATTGCGCTGATATTCCTGACTTTTCTGCAATGCTGCATCACTGTCTCCCACTGACAGCAGCACTATTCAGCTAACAAAACAATCATGTCAATATTGCCTGGTAGGTCGGTATTCTCCCAGTGTCCTCTATAATTTTTGGGGGGTCTAAGGAACTAATCTACTCAAAGCATCTAGAATACAGACAAGTTTATTCAAGCCATGGTAGGAGCTTAAATGAAACAACACTGCAAAACTTTGTTTAAAGAGCTAAACCTTATTTCCATTCCAAACATGTATGTATATGTATGAGACTCCTATTTTCAAAACAAGAAATTCACTACCTTTTGAGGAAAACTGCTTCTTGCATCAGTATGAGACTAGACATAGAGCAATATTATGAAAACGATAGATTGCTACTCACCATATAACAGAGATGTTGAGTCACAGACAGGTACAACAAAAAGACTGCTAAACAAGTAATCTTTACTTAAGCACAAAGTAAGTAGAATACAGACAGGAAGTTGTTATCCTTCTCCCAGAGTATATTGCTAATGTAGATGAGACAACTTACTAAGATTCTTTTAGAAATTTGACATTGAAAAATTTTTTCTTGTACTTTTTTATGTTTATATCCTAACAGTGTTTTTTGAATGAACATGGTTTCTTTACATTGTAATCTTAACTCAAATTGTATTTGTACTTGAATTTTTAAGCCTAGACATCTACCATTGGCCACCACTGGAGGCATTGCTTGCGCTCAAGTGCTCATAGCTCGCTATATAAACCCAGGTATAAGGTAAATTCCTTACAGTTTCCTGCCACACCTTGGTAGACGTGACGCCGCCACCAGTCGACCAGTGGGTAAAACATTATATTTACGTAATCCACTCTTTTAAGATGGTTATCATTAGTTTTGTATAAGATATATATTGTAATTTCACAGTATGTCCACCCTGAAGATGGCCCCTACGATGGGCTGAAATGGGTTGGCACTAAATAAAAAATGCGATTAAGACTGTTTTCTTAATACTAAGTTAACTTATATCAATCACTGTTAATCCACAACCATGTTGTCCAAACATCTAAGTAATCTTTCGACCAAAAGGCCTTGAATTAGACAACATACACACATACATTCACGCAATCGAAACTCACACACTCATGACCACTGTCTCTGGCTGCCAAGGCCATACTGGCCTCAGAAGACAGAGACAGTGGACATGAGTGTGTGAGTTCTGTTTGCCTGAATGTCTGCAAAACATGTTGTGAATGAAATTAGTAGTTAAGAAGTAATAAATTAAAATGTTGTGCATGATGTGTCAGTTTTCCATGCATCTGAGTTTTTATGGGGTGCATCTCATGAACTATGCATTCTAGAATGGTATATTTTCACAAGCACATTCAATGGAATGTTTGAATACTGTCTGCAAAATATGCTGCGAGTAGAGCTAGCAGTAAGGAGGTAATAAATTAAAAGTCATTGCCTGATGTGGCAATATTAATGCATGTACAGTGAACATGTAGTAAGTGACAATGTTTTTTCTTTTCTTCATTCTGTGGCATTTGTCAGTGAGAGAAAACGTTGTAAAGGTTTTAAATTATGTGTAAAGTTTGTTGCAAGTCACTAAGTGCTCTCATTCTCAAATACCGGATGAATATATTCTGGCTATTGGTGTGATGAGCTACGCTTCTTTTTCAGTGCAACCCTCACCCCTTTGAGAGTTGGGCGGTTTTTATGCCCACTGTGGTTCTTTCCAGACAGTAAATGATATGTGTACCAAGTGTGGTTGAAATTGAACTAGGGGTTTGGGTGGAGATTGGAACATACATACATACATGCAAACAAACAAACAAACATACACCTATATAGTATGTATGACTATGATCATTTTTCATTAATTAATATTGGTGTGGTACTTACTTAAATACTTTTTGGAAACTTTCAGCATTGCAGAAAGCTTTCCCCAATGCAGACAGAAGTATGGGATGTTCTAGAACTGCTTCATAGGGTATGGGCACCTGTGAGGACCCACTGGCATGCCCATGGGCAGGTGCAAGTATTATAGGTTATCCAACAGGTTCACTTTAGCATTTATACTGAAAACCATTTAGCCACCCCCGCCTGTGGGTGACTGGTAAGGGCAGTGTGATTGCATAGCCTAACTCCTAACAGCTTGAGTGTCTGCACATCAGCTGTCTACCCATCCCTGCCCACAAATGTCTGCAGATGCTCAGATGCCTGTTGATGGACACTGAAGCTGGAACAGCCTGTTATATTGGGGGAGACGGGGTTGGAGGTTGGAGCACTTGATGGAACAGAGCAAGAGGAAGACAGCAGATTGGATAAGTGGGGCTTATAAACCTATAAACAAAACTTAAGTAGAAGGTCAAAGTGATGTACACTGCCCAGCAAAAAAACTGAAGCATGTAGTAGATATGATCGGATATCAATGTAACTTTGTGCATGTACACACAACAGCAGATATGTAAATGCTTAGAGTTGCAATTCTTTGTGACAGGTGGAACATCCACCAGAGTGCATTAGTGTTGTTCATGTTTAGTGCTGTGGCCAGGCCTGGTAGGGAATACAAGGGGCATGTACAGCATCAGATGTTGAGTGATCACTGTGAAGGACACAGAGTGTCCCCATATTCTTGTCAGACAGTGTTATTAGTATCTGACATATTTTAAAAGTGGCCTCATTGTGGAACTCCATTTGGCCAGCTGGTCAAATCATTCAGTCTTGGGTGTGACAGTGGCCCAGTGTTGGACTGTATGGGAATGCGAAGACAGCCACACTCCTTTTCAAGGTTCTGACTGGCCATGTCTGACCAATATATTGTGCAGCAAGCACACTGTAAACTTTTCACACCTGCACCTTCCATATGAGAACACCACAAACCAATGGTTAGCATTGTACCTGTCAAACAGTGTGCAAAAAGTTTAAATGAAATTTGTAAAAAAGAGTACTAATGTTCATCAGTGTTCTGTGCACTCCTCTAAGAAAATGCCTGTTGGATATGGTGTACCACAAGGCTCAATTCTGGGATCCATACTCTTTCTGCAATGTACTGATGACATAAACACAAAGATTACTTCAGGGCATACTACGCTATTTGCAGGTGACACAAGTATTCTGATAACAGGCACAGACAAAGCTGCCCATGATCAAAAGATGAAACCACTTATGTCATCGTTAAGTGAATGGTTGAATGAGAACAATCTCATCATCAATGTGCAAGAAAGAGCCTACATAAGTTTCAGCCTCTCATCTCAAAAATGATAAATCTCCAACTTGCTCCTGAGCAACCAAGAGCTCTGCAGTGTGAACTCCATTAAGTTTCTTGGTGTCAGTTATGTCTCAAATAAGCTAGCCTGGACAATGTTGCAACAAAAGACTATAATTCATCTGATGCTATTCTTCAGCAATTGAACGAAGAAAACGAATTACTGTGTGAAGAAATTAGACGACTCAAAGAATGCTGTGAGCAGAGCGACCAGGAACTATGTAAAAGGTTGGTTAATAGTGAGTCATTAGAAATATGTTATAGGCCTAATATCGACGTCAACTGGCCGCCGCTTAGAAACAGGCCTGATACTCGTCAGGTAGAACAGTGGAATATTGTGCCTTTAAAAATCAGCACAAAATCTGTTAATAACCAGAAAAACCTGAAACATGATCTAACCCTTTCAAATAAATATGGTATTTTGGAAGCTTTCGATGGGGCAGAGAGCATAACACCAGTCTGCATCCAAACCAATTCAAGGTCTAACCTAAAATTGATGCCAACAACAAAGACTACTAAACAAGTCCCCAGAAAGTTTGTACCTAGGCCTAGAAGATCCGTAAACATTCAAATTCACGCTGATAGCCAAGGTAGGAATGTGAATGCTGGAATAAGGGAGAAAAGCGACTTCAATGTTACTAGTTTTGTGAGACCAAGGGCATGCTTCAAGGAAGCGACCCAAAGTGCTGCAGGAAGTGTCAAGTCAGACCTCGACGTTACTATATTACTGGTGGGAACAAACGATGTGGCAAGAAATGAAAGGCAAAATCTTATCTCCTCACTGAAAGACAGGCTGCAAGATCTTTGGAGTGCCAAACTCATCTGTGTTTTTTCTGTTCCAACACGGTATGATCTACCTGTAGGGTCAGCCATCAATCAAGAGGTGAAGAAGGCTATCCGGGAAATGTTTAAGATGTGTAAACACTTTAGGAATGTCACTTTCTTTGACCTCAGCAACATTGGAAGGAGGTTTCATACATCTCATGGTTTTCACCTAAATAGGTTAGGTAAAAGATTTGTCTCAGATGTTATTGTAGATATAGTAGAAAAATTTTGTCTGAATCAAGCTAAGTAGCATAATGCAATAGCCTTAGAATACAATGTTAACCGCCCTGTACACTCTGATAATACTTTTTTAGTCTAACCAAGCACATTGATTTAGCAGTGAATAGTAATATCAGTGCTGATTCTAATTCCTCACAAAATAACCACAGTCTCAGAAATTGCTGCCTCAATGTGCAAGGGCTGAGTAGTAAATCCCTAATATTGAATGAATTTGCCTTAGAAAATCAGTTTGATGGGACTTGTGTTAATGAGCATTGGTGTAAATATGATGAAATTTGCTTTATTCAATTTGATGACTTTAAACTGATTAGTAACTTCTGCAGGGATAAGTTTATACACAGTGGTACTGCAATCTACGTTAAAAACTCTTTGCTGGGTTATAGTAGCAACCTAGATGTGAGTTCTCTGTGTAAGGAATTTCATTCGGAGGTATCAGGAATATGTATAAATGACATAAAGTTAGTAGTTTTATCTCTGTACAGATCCCCAGATGGTGAGCACTCTTTGTTTGTTGAAAAATTGGAGGAATTATTAGAGTTTTTTAATGGTAACAACTGGAAAAACTATGAGATACTAATTGGGGGGACCTAAATGCTGACTTGGATGTCAAAGAAGATAAATCCAGTGTACGAGAATTTAAAAATTTACTTAGGCTTGGCCTGTCTTGATAACATCCTAACAAACTACTTAAGATCAACTTTTTCATGTGGTGCAGTTAACTTTCCCTTTACTGATCATGATCGTGTATTTCTCACTTTTGAAAATTCTTTTGTAACTCACAGTACATCTCATAAGTCCAAATTAGTTGTAACAAGACCTGTAGATGACACAAAATTGTTTAATTTTAGATCCCAGCTTAGTTCCTTCAATTGGTTTGATATGTTTGCTAAAATAGAACATTTGTCAGCTGATTGTGTTTTTGACAAATTTTTTTCAATATTTAATACTTTGCTTGAAATGACAATTCCGCAAAGAAAATGTAAAATTAAAGTGACCGCCAGTGAATCTAAAATCAAAAAGAGAAATAAAGAGTGGTTTACTCCCGAATTAGCCAGTTTAAAGAATAAAGTTATGTTGTTTTTCGATCTAAATAAAAAGATTAATACTCTGCAATCCAAATTTTTCTTTACAGAAGCTAAGAAAAAATATAGGGCAGCTATTATTGAAGCAAAAAAACAACATAACACTATAAGTATCGAGGCATCAAAAAATAAATGTAAAAAAGCTTGGAATATAATAAACTCAGCCACCAAAAATAACAAACCAAAAGAGGTAGCTGTCTCAGCAAATGATTTTAACAATTTCTGTATACAGTCAGTTAGGGATATTCAGAAAAATGTCATTAAACCCGTGAAAACTGCTGCTCAAACGATGGAAAATTGTAATTTGGGGTTTAGGCATGACAGACATAATTTTGTGTTCTCTGAAGTGACGCAGCAGGAGGTTTTAAATATTGTAAATAAGTTTAAGTCTTTGAGCAGTGCCAATGTATATGGCATATCCTGTAAGATATCGAAGAATGTTATTGAATGCATTGTCGGCCCTCTAACTTATGTTGTAAAATAAGTGTCCGGCACAGGGAATTTTCCCCAATGTACTGAAGTTATGTAGAGTTGTTCCTGTGTATAAGAATGGAGATGGAAAATGTCCATCTAGTTACTGCCCCATATCCCTCACTCCTGTTTTCTCTAAAGTATTAGAAGCTGTTATGTATAAACAAATGTGTAACTTTCTAGATAATAATTCTATTATTTCCAATGAGCAATTTGGTTTTAGGAAAAATAGATCGACCACTCATGCTATTGATTCACTCGTTAAAAAGGTTCTCCAGGTATTCGAAGATAAGGAGTTTACTCTGGCCACCTTTTGTGATCTGAGTAAAGCATTTGATTGTGTGAACCACAAGTTACTTCTGCATAAATTAGAGATTTTAGGTTTTCAAAACAGTGGCTTGGGTATTCTTAGGTCTTTTTTGGAACACCGTAAACAGATTGTTTGTATTAATGAAGATAGATCCAATGTAGCCAATGTCCTGTGTGGTGTGCCTCAGGGCTCGGTGCTTGGCCCACTGCTTTTTCTGATTATGATTAATGATTTACCATTTAAGAATCATGATAGAAGGTTGTATACATGGAAGAACCCTGGAGATACTAAAAGGTATCAGATAGATTATATAATGGTAAGACAGAGATTTAGGAACCAGGTTTTAAATTGTAAGACATTTCCAGGGGCAGATGTGAACTCTGACCACAATCTATTGGTTATGACCTGTAGATTAAAACTGAAGAAACTGCAAAAAGGTGGGAATTTAAAGAGATGGGACCTGGATAAACTGAAAGAACCAGAGGCTGTACAGAGTTTCAGGGAGAGTATAAGGGAACAATTGACAGGAATGGGGGAAAGAAATACAGTAGAAGAAGAATGGGTAGCTTTGAGGGATGAAGTAGTGAAGGCAGCAGAGGATCAAGTAGGTAAAAAGACGAGGGCTAGTAGAAATCCTTGGGTAACAGAAGAAATATTGAATTTAATTGATGAAAGGAGAAAATATAAAAATGCAGTAAATGAAGCAGGCAAAAAGGAATACAAACGTCTCAAAAATGAGATCGACAGGAAGTGCAAAATGGCTAAGCAGGGATGGCTAGAGGACAAATGTAAGGATGTACAGGCTTATCTCACTAGGGGTAAGATAGCTACTGCCTACAGGAAAATTAAAGAGACCTTTGGAGATAAGAGAACCACTTGTATGAACATCAAGAGCTCAGATGGAAACCCAGTTCTAAGCAAAGAAGGGAAAGCAGAAAGGTGGAAGGAGTATACAGAGGGTCTATACAAGAGCGATGCACTTGAGGACAATATTATGGAAATGGAAGAGGATGTAGATGAAGATGAAATGGGAGATACGATACTGCGTGAAGAGTTTGACAGAGCACTGAAAGACCTGAGTCGAAACAAGGCCCCCGGAGTAGACAACATTCCATTGGAACTACTGACGGCCTTGGGAGAGCCAGTCCTGACAAAACTCTACCATCTGGTGAGCAAGATGTATGAAACAGGAGAAATACCCTCAGACTTCAAAAAGAATATAGTAATTCCAATCCCAAAGAAAGCAGGTGTTGACAGATGTGAGAATTACCGAACAATCAGTTTAATAAGCCACAGCTGCAAAATACTAACACGAATTCTTTACAGACGAATGGAAAAACTAGTAGAAGCCGACCTCGGGGAAGATCAGTTTGGATTCCGTAGAAATACTGGAACACGTGAGGCAATACTGACCTTACGACTTATCTTAGAAGAAAGATTAAGGAAAGGCAAACCTACGTTTCTAGCATTTGTAGATTTAAAGAAAGCTTTTGACAATGTTGACTGGAATACTCTCTTTCAAATTCTAAAGGTGGCAGGGGTAAAATACAGGGAGCGAAAGGCTATTTACAATTTGTACAGAAACCAGATGGCAGTTATAAGAGTCGAGGGACATGAAAGGGAAGCAGTGGTTGGGAAGGGAGTAAGACAGGGTTGTAGCCTCTCCCCGATGTTATTCAATCTGTATATGGAGCAAGCAGTAAAGGAAAAAAAAGAAAAATTCGGAATAGGTATTAAAATCCAGGGAGAAGAAATAAAAACCTTGAGGTTCGCCGATGACATTGTAATTCTGTCAGAGACAGCAAAGGACTTGGAAGAGCAGTTGAACGGAATGGATGGTGTCTTGAACGGAGGATATAAGATGAACATCAACAAAAGCAAAACGAGGATAATGGAATGTAGTCGAATTAAGTCGGGTGATGTTGAGGGTATTAGATTAGGAAATGAGACACTTAAAGTAGTAAAGGAGTTTTGCTATTTAGGGAGTAAAATAACCGATGATGGTCGAAGTAGAGAGGATATAAAATGTAGACTGGCAATGGCAAGGAAAGCGTTTCTGAAGAAGAGAAATTTGTTACCATCGAGTATAGATTTAAGTCATTTCTGAAAGTATTTGTATGGAGTGTAGCCATGTATGGAAGTGAAACATGGACGGTAAATAGTTTGGACAAGAAGAGAATAGAAGCTTTCGAAATGTGGTGCTACAGAAGAATGCTGAAGATTAGATGGGTAGATCACATAACTAATGAGGAGGTACTGAATAGGATTGGGGAGAAGAGGAGTTTGTGGCACAACTTGACCAGAAGAAGGGATCGGTTGGTAGGACATGTTCTGAGGCATCAAGGGATCACCAATTTAGTATTGGAGGGCAGCGTGGAGGGTAAAAATCGTAGGGGGAGACCAAGAGATGAATACACTAAGTAGATTCAGAAGGATGTAGGTTGCAGTAGGTACTGGGAGATGAAGAAGCTTGCACAGGATAGAGTAGCATGGAGAGCTGCATCAAACCAGTCTCAGGACTGAAGACCACAACAACAACAACAACAACATCTAATGAAAGTTCCCTTTCAATCTTATATGCTGACAATACAACCATTATCAACAATGACCCTGACATTGAATTGTTAAAAAATATAACAGAAAATACCACCAGTGAAGCATCAAAAGGTTTCAGAGCGAATGGTTTTTTATTAAATGAAAATAAAACAAAGTTGATGTTTTTCAGCTTAAGAGATACCTTATTTCTGAATGTTTCAAATAATGTTAAATTTCTTGGTATAGATTTAGATAGTAAACTTAATTGGAACTACCATATTAACTATATATCTGCTAGGCTTTCTAGAGTAATCTATTTGTTGAGAAGGTTAAAAGGTTGTGTATCAGATCAGTATATTAGATCACCATATTTTGCCTTCTTTCAGAGCATTATTTCTTATGGTTTACTATTATGGGGAAACTGTAGCCATGTACATGATATTCTTCTACTGCTAAAAAAAGTTGTAAGAATTATCACTGATTCTGGTAGACTAGATTCCTTTGCGTGATTGTGAGGTTTAATATCAGTGTAGAACCAGTGTACTAATTATTCAAGTAACACTTGTATATTTTCTTTACAAATACAACTCCCACAGATACCTCTCATTTGAAAACAGTAATCAATTAGGACATGTAAAGGGCTGTTAAACAATGAAACACTTATTTAAGTTTTAATACTAGAGAAATATTTTTCCAGAATAAATGACCTGAGAGATGTATCAGTTTCATTCAGAACTGATTGAAGTACTTGGTATTACCAGAAAAAGTGAGCAGAATTTATTTGTGGTATTTAACACAATTTTACCAAGTATCAGACCAGATTTGTGACTGGATTCAGAACTTCCTTGCTGGAAGGACTAAACACATTGTTCTTAACGGAACAAAATTGACACATGTAAATGTAATGTTGGGAGTATCCCAAAGGAGTTTTATAGGGCCATTACTGTTTATAAATTATATTAATAATCTAGTCTATAACGCCAGAGGCTTCATGAGGCTATTGGATCTACTGTTTACATCAATCTTGCATAATAATCTTGTTATCAGATGATGAACTTTGTCGCATAGATACTTAATCATACCAATTCAGTAGGAACTTAAATTCCAACTTCATGAATAAGAATGGAAAATGTTGTCTTTTGTCTTGTTAGTCACTATAACAATATGGGTGTGCTACTAGACTAATTATGTGGAAGGATCATAGGAAATGGATGTCTTGTGTATGGGGAAACTGACATAATATAGTGAAACAATCTCATTTTGTTAAAGTACTGTTAATAGCAGATCTGATTACATTTTGTGTACAATTTTTGACATTAACTATGACAGCCATAGACATATTTAAAAAAGAAATATGAAAATAAAATAAAATAAACATAATTTTATTTTTATGTAATTTTAATATGCAAAATGTTTTGCTGAAAAGTCTCACACATATGAAAATACTCACACTTAAATGGATGCTCATTATTACTCAGTAACTTAATCTACAATGTTTTTTAACACAGCCATTGGAATATGCAAATCAAATAGTAATATACTGACTAACAATTAGGTTAAAATCATGAGACTGTAATACATTTATGTTAATTAATCAAAATTATGCCTTTCTCTACACTATTTTCTATGATACTAGATATGACATTATGTTTGAAATGTGCTCGCAAAGAATTTTCCCACATTCTTAGGATTTGGAAAAATATCCTGATAATCAGCTATCGGATAGTGATGTCCAGTCATGTTTAATTATAGAAAGGTCTCCATTCATCATGCTCTTCTGGAAGCTGAAAGAAAAGGAACTTGCTTTTAAAATATTGTCTGTTTTTTCTGATTGCCAGTAATATGTGTCATAAAAATATATCAACTGAAAGACCCAAGATGGTGATAGTTTTCACTTTTTTATTTGTAACACAAAATTTAATTGAAATTGTTCTACAAATGTAACTAAAAATTGAAATCTTTTAACTGGAATGAAATTATTTTTGTATTTTAAGGTAGTGTTACCTTTTGTTGTGCAAGGCGTTGTTGGCTAGCTAAGTAAAATTCCACACGCCTTCTGGTTGAATCTGCTGACCTAAGCCATGAGTAGCGGCCAAACTTTTTTCCCATATTGAACTGAAAAAAATTTGCAAAAATTATCATGACTTAGTCAAATAACATATAATTTTGTTATTGTCATTATTATAAGCAGATACGCAGTCATTAGCACCCTACTTAGAGAGTGAGTGGACATCATGTAGTTATAATATGATGGACATAGAGAAATTATGGTCAAAGTTTAAACTATTGTAAATTGTGCTCTGGAGAAGTATGTGCTGAGTAAGTGGACTAAGAATGAAGAAGGCCCACCATGTTTTAATAACAAAATTCACAAAATGCAGGGATTGTTGCACTCTTGGGTCAAAAGAGAATGGTGAAATTATGTCAGATAAAAGTTAGTAGAAATTCATGCATTTATAAAAAGATGTATGTGCAAAGAATACAACTTCCACTATCATACCTTATCAAAGGATCTTGCTGAGAGCCTGCAAAGTTTCTGGTCCTATGTAAAATCACTAAGCAGGTCCACAGCTTCTATCCTATCATTCATCAACCAGTCTGGTGTGGCAATAGAAGACAGCAAAATAAAGGCTGGAGTCTTAAATTTTGTGTTTAAAAACTCATTCACACAGGATGATCATAGAAACATACAGTCTGTCGTACATACTCCTGTATGGAGGACATAGAAATAGGCATTTCTGGCATTGAGAAGTAACTGAAAGAGTTGAAAACAAATAAGTCACCAGGTTGTGACATAATACCAATTCAGTTTTACAGAGAGTTCTCTGTGGCTCCTTACTTAACTTGCATTCTTCATGAATCTCTCATCCAGCACAAAGCCTACATGACTGGAAAAAAAACCACAGCTGACTCCTGTATATAAGAAAGATAAAAGAACTGTCTCCCAAAATTACAGACCCATAGCCTTAACATCAGTATGCTGCAGAAATCTAAATATAATAAATTTCCTTAAAATGGAAAAGCTTCTGTCCATAAATCAGCACAGATTTAGAAAGCATTAATCTTATGAAACTCAGCATGCTCTGTTCTTGTATAACATCCTGTGAACCATGGATGAAGGGCAACAGGCAGGTTCATGTCCCTAGATTGATGGAAAGTGTTTGAAAGTGTAAATGTAAAATGTGATTTATTAGTCTCATTACGTACATTGTACAGATCATATGATGTGTTGTACAGGAGACACATCAAGTTTACCAAAAATATAATTTATAATGATCTACAGAAATTCTTTTTACACTATTTTAAGAATAATGCCAATAAATACAACACTACAATATTTACTATAAATTAACAGCTTACCAATTTACTTTGTTATGCACAGACAATACTGCAATATTAGCTATAGATTTTTATTGTTCAAAGTGTCAGACTGTCTTCCATGAATTCTTCAATGGTGTAGTAACATTTCTCTATTAAAATATTTTAGAGTAAATTTTTCGGCGAACCAAGGTCCGTTGTTAAGATGTTTCTTCCTTTTAATTTGTTATATATTTTTAGCCCCATGTACAGTGGTGTCTGAACATATAGCTTTAAGTGATGCAAAGGAAATTTGAAGTTTTCCTTGTGACAAGTACCATAGCTATGCTTAAAACGGAACTTCTCAAGATTATGTTGATTATTATATACAAAAATAAAAATTTCAAAAATGTACAATGAAGTAATTGTTAGTATTTTTAATTTCTTGAACAATGGGCATCATGACTCATTTTTATGGGCAACACACATGTTTCTAATAATTTTCTTCTGAATAATTAGTAACCTTGTGCTGCTTCTAGAGTTTCCCCATAATATTATCCCATACCGAATAACAGATTCAAAATAACTGTGGTTAGACTGTGTTTCTTGTGTCCATATGAGTGGCACCAGATAAAATAAACATTGCAAAAGCTAGGGAATTTAATTTATTTGCCAGGAAGCCTATATGTGTCTCCAGTTTAAACTTTTATCAAGGTTTAGGCCCAAGAATTTCACTTGGCTCACTTATGTCATCAGTTGATTATTATGGGCTATTTGTACAGGACATATTGCTGACAATTTAGAGACAAATTTCATTATCTAGGTCTTAGTGACATTGAGCTTGAGATCATTTTTGTGGAACCAGGATTCCAGTTTCCCCAGAACAGTTTCTATACTATCTGGAATCTTTTCTATTGTTTTCTATCATGACTATCAGGACTGAGGTGTCATCTGCAAACAAGACTGAATGAGAATCAACATTTAATGGTAAATCACTTATATATGGGAAATTGTTTTTCTTTCAGAGTGGTAGTTAACTGAATTTGATGTTAAAATAACTCTTTGTTTCCTTTCTGTCACATAAGAGTTGAACCACTGTAATGCAATATCTTCGATCCCATAGTTCTTCAGTTTGTGAAGTAATAATGAGTGGTTCACCGAGTCAAAGGCTTTTGTTAGATCACAGAATATTTCTGAGATTTTTGTACCCTGGTCTAGTGATGTGCTTATTTTTTCTGTAAATTCTCTGATAGCATTTATGGTCCTTTTTCCTCCCACTGCAGACTTTTATCAAAGGTCCAAGCATACTGAATAGGTTCACAGATATGTGACTGGCTGGAAAACTTCTTAAGTGATGTAAACCAGTATGTTGCCTTCAACAGCGAGTGATCATAAAAGAGACAAGAGTATGATCAGGAGTGTCCCAGGGAAGTGTAATAGGAATGCTCTTATTCTCTCTATATATAAATGATCTGATGGAGAGGGTGTGCATCAGTTTGCAATTGCTGCTGATGCTGTAGTCTATTCGAAAATCACTTTTTGTGATGAATGACAGCTTCCTCTAAATATAGAAAACTGCAAGTTAATGCAGAGTGTAGGAAAAATAATCATGTAACATTCAAATATGCTTGACAATATCACATTGATTAAATATCTAGATATAACATTACAAAGTGACATCAAATGAAATGAGCATATAATGACAGGGAAGGCAAATGGTCAATTTTTGGGAGAGTTTTAGGAAAGTGTACCTCATAAACAAAGCCAATCTGAAGCCAACTTGGAACAGATACTTCAGAAGTCCAATAATGATAGAAATATATCAGATACAATGGCAACAAGTAGATTTCACCTCTATGAGGATATTACATTTAAATTGATATCAGTGCCACTTAGGCAATAGTACCAACAATGAAATTAGATCTAATGGCAATAAATAGTCTTGACCTCTTTGAGAATGTCCAGTTTGAAACTTGTACTAGTGACCATGAGGTGGTTTTAACAACAATGCTTACCAAAGTACAATGGGCAAATAAAACAAATACATGATTTATATGTCCAGTGAACTTGTTAAAGTGGAAGTAGTCTCATATCTCAAAGAATTTGAAACATTTAGCCCTGGACAGGAGCATGCAGAAGACATGTGGCCCTGGTTTAGAAGAATAGTTGATCATATATTGGCTAGAAATGTATCTAGTAGAACTGTTCATGACTGGACAGATCCTCCATTGTATACAGTCTCTGCAAAGACACTTCTAAGGAATACTGACTCTTGTACAACCAGACTAAAGAATTACCATGCCTTGTGTAGGCTGCTCTTAACATTATAACACAAATGGCTGCATTTAGAGTGATGTTTTAACTAGGAAGCATGGACTGTTGATGAATGGAATCACATCAAGTTCAGCAATGAATTGCAGTTCTACACTAACCCGGATGACCATCATCACCGCACATGATGGCGACCTGAGGAGAGGTCCCATTCTTTCAATGTTTTGGAGAGACACAGTGGTGTTACTCTTAGTGCCATGGTGTGGGAAGCCATTGAGTTTGACTTCAGGTGATGGTTGCTTGAGGAACCTCTGACAGGCAGATGTGTCTATGAACTGTCTGCGTGATGTCAAGGTACTCCCATGGCCAGTAAAATCCAATGATCTGTCCCCAACAGAACGTGTGTGGGGCCAGTTCAGATGTCATCTCTGTCCCAGTGCCAATATCCAGGATGTCAAGGATCAGTTATGACCATTGTGGGCTAAGTTGCCTCAGAAGAGGATACAATGTCATTAGGACATCCTTCCCAATCAAATCAGTGGTTGAAAATTTGACTTGATTTTGTAATCACTGAAGTAAAATCACATTCAGTTTCAATTAATGAAGTTTCATTTCATTTTCTCTTCGTTTTCTGATTGCTTCATTGTTTTTGTCAGGCAGAGTATATTTGAATATAGAGGAAACAATATTTTCCAAACAGCAAATTTTATTGCCTCACCTTTTAGAGTATAACTAATTTCAGAACATAAATAGTTCCAATATCAAATATATACCATCAGGTTTAATTTTGCCAAAAGAATGTATTACTGGCATTTTCAGTGGTGATCGCTAGTATGTCACTTACTGAACACCTGTTGTAAGCTAATGTGTACATCTTAAAGGCTAAAAGGCTAAACTATATATCTTCTGTGTGAATATTACACATCATTTAATATGTAAAATAAAGAAAAGACAGACACTCTCCTATAGCTGACACATGTGGCGCATAGAAACAAGCAATAGAAACATAATTATACTAGCTTTTGGGCTCTTTCTCTTTCTCTAGTAGAAGTAGATACATTCATGGACACAACCACACAGGTACCCAAATGCACATGCACATGACCATGGTGGGTAAGACTCACCATGGCCACAGCCATGTGCATTTGGGTGTCTGTCTGGTTGTGTGGATGAATGTGTGTAATTCTACTATTGAGCAAGAACCCAACACTTGTAAAATACTATTTCAACTGCATGTTTCTGCGTGCAACACATCACACAGCTATAGGTGAGTGGTTGCCTCTGCTTTATTTTATATATTATCCCTACAGGAATTTTTAATGGTATTGGACATCCTTTAAAATAGATTGGGAACTAAAGCAGGGATGTTGCCATCAACACCAAGAAATTCATTATGTGAAGAGTCTCATTATGTGATGTTATTTACTTTTATTCACTGAATGTTCATCAGAGAGAGAAGGGGTTGTTTGGGGGGGGGGGGGTGAATGAGGGAGTGAGGGAGGGAAGGAGGGAGAGAGTGAGCAAAATTTTGATGCTGATTTTTTGAGAATAAGCAATACGCCTTTCAGAACAGTATTTTTCTTGAATGGGTTTATGACATTTGGGTCAAGTAGCTGCTCTCTGCTAGATCCAGCATAATTCATGTTTTTATATAGCGTTTATTCAATTTCTTCCCTTGTTTGACCCCATAGAAAAGATTCAGTACAATTATGCAAACATACTCATATGCACAGTGAATAATAAGATCATTATTCAAAATACACTGATTGTTCACTAAATTATACTTGCCTATCCAGCCTGTGTATTTGGCTGCACATAGCAATAGGACTGGTCTGTCATCACATAGTGAGTATTAAAGTATGCTGTGGAACACAGTCATGTATGCATTTCTCCAGCAGATATCTAGAAAGTCACTTATGTCTTATCCAGATTACTCACAGAGAATCCAAATAAATCAACAAGTATGCATTGTTTCACTGAGAGTTGAAAAATGGACTATCGGTTTGGCATCATATTCTTCATTTGCCCTAGGTGTGCGTTTGGTATCATGTGAATGAAACTGATGCCCCATTATGTATGACATACATAGAGCAAGCCTTGAGTGTTGATTATGTTTGTGTAACAAGAAATTGCATTCCTGAAAGGAATGGAAGACTGATTTCCAATATTTCAATCTTATTTACTGATATGGGATCTTGACTGTTGCAGTATTTACTAAACATTAGTAGTACCATTTGAGACAAAACTTCGTCTGAACCTAATGAACATTCTGTGCAAGAGTGGTTTTAAGAACATGGCCTCTTGTTATGTGGAATGACATCCATATTTACCTGATTTCAATCTCACGGAGAACTTATAATTGCATTACATATAGCTGATGATAAATGCAAGACTACCAGTGTCATATTGTTGTGCATCCAAAGTCCTTGGGCTTTTTCTTCCTGACTATTAATATGGCTTTCAACTGTGATTCTGTTGGGTGTACAGGACAAAATCCAAGTTTCTCTGTGGTTAAGATTCCATGTTAAACTGCAGGACAGCCTACTGATAATCAGACAAGCCCATTCTCAGGTTAAAGGAAGGCAAGGACTCCAGTGAGTTTAGTAAATCACTCAGGTATTTAAAGCAAGTCTTTGTATTGATGACTACTTTGGTTACAATAATGTGAAAAATGATAATTCTAATGGAAGAAAGTCAAACATATACATTCTTCCCTGTGTACATAGCTCCATAGATAAAAACAACTCAACTAATTTGCAAGAACATTGCTGCCAACATACGACCTTCTTGGTAAATTCCTTTTCTACGCTTATTAAATTTATGTTATAGCAAAAACTGGCACAAAGTATGTTCATAATAAAACTTCGAAATAGCAAAGTGATTTTACAGTGGTTGGACAAAAATTTGGTCACACCACAAGGAATGAATGTTTGAACATGAATGAAAATGCTAGCCAAACCTTCTGGTTTGTGCTGTTGTATTTAACCATGAATGGTACCTGTCTAATGTTGCAAGTGTCAGTAATGATCAAAACAGCGTTCTGTGTAGTTGTGGGTGCATTATGTCAGAGCTAAGTGGATTCAAACATGTTCAAATTGTTAGTGCTCGTATGATGGATGCTTCCACAAACAAGGTAGCCAAAATATTTGGTGCTTTACGAGGTACCATATGAAAGATTTATACCACATACGAGGAAAGTGGAAAAATATCATCTGCTAAGAGAATGTAGGAGAAAGTGTGTGTTGAGTAATCATGACAAGTGATCATGAGGAGAATTAAGAGGATGACAGCTGCAAAAGTCACTGCAGAACTGAATATCACACATGTGAACCCTGTTTCATGGCACCAATGCAAAAAATCTGGACTATGGAGCAATGAAAGAATTTCATTTGGTCAGGTGACTCTTGTTTAACACTGTTTCCAAGCTCTGGCTGAGTTTACTTCCCAAGAGTGAAACATGGTGGGAGTTTGATGATGATTTGGGCACCCATATCATGGTATCTAATGGGCTCCATGGCTACTCTGCAAGGCCGCATTACTGCTAAGGATTATGTGACCATTTTGGCTCATCAAGTGCAATGTTTGTTCCCCAATGGTGAAGCTGTGTTCCAAGATGATAGGGCCCCTATTCACAAAGTTTGCATCATCCAGGATTGAGTTTGTGTGCACAAGACTGAATCAGTGCATTTCTCCTGGCCACCACAGTCACCAAATCCCAATATTATTGAGTCTTTGTGGTTTATGTTGAAGAGAAGGGTGCACAATTGCCATCCACCTCCATCAACATTATGTGAACTTGCCACTGTTTTGCATGGAGAATACTATAAGATTCTCTCAAAATCTAAGCAGAAAACTGTCTTTATCCAGTCCAAGATGACTGGAAGCTGTTTTGAGTGACAAAAGTTTTCCTGCACCATATTAGGCATGGTCATGTGTTGTTCTTTGGTGTTTCCATATTTTTGTCCCCCCCCCCCTCCCCCCATATATACCAAATTAAAAGACAAGAAATGTGTACCAACAAATTTCAAATGGTTCAAAGGGCTCTAAGCACTATGGGACTTAACATCTGAGGTCATCAGTCCCCTAGACTTAGAACTACTTAAACCTAACTAACCTAAGGACATCACACACATCCATGCACAAGGCAGGATTAGAACCTGCAACCGTAGCAGCAGCACGGTTCCAGACTGAAACGCCTAGAACCGCTCGGCCACAGCGGCTGGCACTAACATATTTAAAAATTTATATGTTAACAAGAGTGAAATTGCAAAATCATAATGAAAATTATGGCACAGCTAATACTTACAGAGCCACAGTTCTATTCAGGAGTGCAGCATGAAAAAAAGGATTTTTCAGTTATATTAAAAATGACTTTCTTATTTATTTTATAAAGTTATTTTGAGAGATAAATTTAACACACTTTGATTCATTGTTCTGGGCAAACACATTCTTATATAATATTGTTCAACTTCTTTTGGTAGAAAAGTTACTGCATAGTATGGTAATTATAATGTTTGACACTTAGGTCAAATAAAACAAAGTTTTTACTCATATATTGCAAATCAATAACTTTTCACTGAATACAGTGATATACATACATGCATACATTATAACTTGTAGATAACACCACAAAAAGGAAATCTGAAGGATGTAGAAAAAATCAAGGCTTAAGTTACGAGTGAAAATAAGTGCCCAAAAATGATATCTGTAAGTTGCATTAAAAACATTTTTAGCTGTTGTTAATTTTCTGTAATCCTTTCACAGTTAAAAATAGTGTAATAAAGGTAACAGAATTAGGAGAAAACAATTCCTTTGGAAACACTACTATTTTTCACTTATTCTGTTTAGTCGTGATTTATAAACTGCCATTTGCCTATTATTCATGTGGCTACATTGTTAATCATCAATGAATGACATTTAAATACATGGTTTAAGAATGGAGTCCTATTTACAATGAGTACTGTTTAGAAAGAAATTTTTTCCTTGTTGCAGTGTATATGCTGCATTGATTTTATAAAAATAACGTAAAACTGTTTGTTGGACAGGATTCTGTTATGTCTCACAGACTGACTCAGTTCTTCAGCTTATCATGAGCTCTTCCCTTTTATTTAAACCCTGCAGAGGTTCCTCACAGTGCTCTGAGAGTAGCACCTCTGAGAGAAAGCATGTAGCAGGGAGTGTAGCTTAATCTCAGCCTCAGGGTTGTCAATGAGTAAGAACTCTTTTACTCTTTGGAAAGTACATGCTCTATTGTTTATATATGACAAATTAGAAATTGTGTGGTGAACCAACCTTCGCTCTTGTGGACAAGGTGCTATCACATTAACTATTTGAGCATATTTCATGGACTGAAATCTTGGATATCAGGATTCTGTTTATGTGCTGTGCTTGTTTAACACAATGAAGCATAATGGTACAGCAAACAAAGTTGGCTGGAATTAACTGTGATTGTTTCATTGGTAGATTAGTGGCAGGCCACAGTCAGCACCCATTATTTAACAGCCATGGAAAAGTTTCCAAGAAGGACAACACATTGGACAGCAGTACAGACATTTACAGAATAAAAAATATGCTTCAGTTGCCAGTAATTTTCATAATTTATTCCATGACTGATTTTGAATAATTATGGGAACATAAATGTGCTTGGGTCAGTCAGTCACGGGAGGGGGATCTCACCCACATCAATCAACACATGGACACATGGGAGCATAGGATCGGCAACCTCAGTGCGTACCTGGACAGCACGACATAGACTTACCCATCATGTTGTTCAGGCAGGCTGTTCCCAAATTATCTGATGACACCTGAAGATAAAGGTTTAAGCTTCAAAACTGATCGTGGAATAAATTAAGAAAATTAGTGGCAGCTTAAGTGGATTTCTGTTCTATAAATATACTCCTCAGTTGAAGACATTCACCTGGTCAAATATTTTGTACAGATATTGTTGACTACATGCCATAACCTAGTGCCAGGATCAGTATCTTACCTCAAGTTCCCTACGATGTCCAATCAGTAAAGCACCAGCTCTGTGTAGAGACACTGCATAATCCTCTGGGACACACATCTGCTACCTAACTTTCTATCATCATTCTTGAGAGAGGCTCTCTATGCAGAGCAACCTGCCAGTTGAATTTCCCTCTCACAGAGGGATCACTTGTTTCAGTGAGTGTGGTGTATTGACCACAATGAATGGACACAGAAATAATGTTTTAGTGCCCTGTCCAGAGGTGGGTCAAATTCAGCATGTTGATAGATGCTCACCATCTGTTAAATGTGAGACCCATAACACTTGTCCCTGGGATGACATCATGGAAACATACATTTCATGGTATGTGCTTCTTAAGGTTAGTTGTGCGCTAGTCTATAGTGTTTTCTCACATGAGGAAAAAAAGTATGAGTTTGTGCACTATGGCACTCTACTAAGCAATTTCAATGCTGTATGATGCTTTTCCCCCATGGGAAGAGGGAAAACACATGCCAGTGTGCAGAACATTATTAAGTTTCAATATGGACTTTGTCAATACTGTTTTTGTCTGAAATTTACTTGTCAGAGCTTGGAAAATTAGACATAAGAGAAGTACAAAGTTTGGGGTTCATTTGCTTGTCAACAAAATACTAAATAAGGGCTACTTTTACAAAATAAATTTTGAGTTATAAGAATACCATCAGAAGGTTTTCGCTATCAATGGCTTTCTCTTTGCTGATTATAGCCTGTTGTGCAATACTGTTTGAATGATGGTACTAAAAACAAGAGGTTGTCAAAATATAAGTATTTCCTTTCCTTTTTAGCAAAATGTCCTGACCAGATGTTTTTGTTGTGCCACCTCTTTAGAGAACCTGTTCTTCATTTTTCCCATTTGCTGACATGTAAGACTAATTGTGAGATGGTGCCTTTGAAAAGACCATGGCGAATTTTCTGGCTCATCCTTGCCAAGTTAGAGCTTATGCTCCCACTGTAGTGACTTCACCACTGATCTCACTTTATACCCCACACTCCTTCTTTTCTGCTGTGTCCACCAAAAGGTATGGTGCACAGCCAAACACAGATAGTGACACCACATAGCAAGGCCAGCCTCCAGGGACATGAAAAATAGTTATGGTCAGATCACATAAAGAGCACACAAAGCTCAGACATGTTCTCCTCCCAGTTTACATCACACAAACAGTTCCCAAGTGAACATCCAAAGATGGATATAACTGTATGAATAGCTCCACTCCAACAGTGTTTATCAACAGTTAGCCACGTAGTTTGACAATATCAACACTGCACCTCAAGACAGCATTTTTAGTTATCATTCACTTGATTCTGAACTAGATCACTGTTCGAGAGTTGATCAGTGCAAGTGAGTATTTGAAAACATTGCTAAGCATCACCTTCACAATCAAGTTAAATAATTTATAGTTTATATTAATAAATTATTCAAAACCATTGCTAATTTCATTGCTTTCAGTTTTGCCACAGTTTGCCCCATGGTGAGGCTGTATAGTTGCTGTTTACAGCAAGAAACCTCAATAGTAGAAACTACTTTTGGTGATATAGTGTTCTCTTCCTGTCATATTTATATGTTTGCCTCCAAAGGTGTTTGGCAAATAGAACATTTACTATCTGCCATTTGTGTGCATATCACACGAGAACTATAAAACATAAATTAATATGAAACGGGCTAACATTCTCTCAAAGTACAGTTCTTTCATTCATAAATGTTCATGCAGTAGAAGATGTCTTCTACATTACTAAAATGACCCAGAAAAAAGTATAAGCCAACTATAAAAGACGCTACAGAGTCAAATATAAGGCCATTATCTGAGAGAGATATTTTAACATTTTTGTGGAACTGAACATTTCACCTCTCCAGTGTCTACGTAGGTGAGCGACTTTGAACATATGCAATATGTGCTTTATATGGTACATACCTTGTGGAAACACAGACTCGAAAACATTCCAAAATATCACAAAGTCTGTTGTATAAGTTGCTTGTAACATGAAAGAAAAAAAATGTATAATGAGACCCTGATACCTACTCCTTAAGCAAACACCAGCCATATGATCAATGCAAGTTTGTGTATTTAACTGAAAAATGATAGAAGCATAATGGTTATTTGATACTTTCATGACTGATAGGGCAGAAACTGTTAAAATGTTATGCTGAGTGATGCCATACTGTCAAGATTCCTCAAAATGTTCTGATGTATTTCAGTGTATGTGGGGCTTTTCTGTAGTCTATGTGTACAATGTTTCACACATTAAAATTACTCATGAGCTTTGTATTAATTAAAATGTATATTTGCTCATTTTAGGTACAGTGGTTAATGCCAGATGCTAATATCAATAAAGTTTGGTGAGTGACATGCATAATTCTTGCATGAAAGTTGTTGTTCTGATTCCTGATCTCGTATGGATTTGATATGGGGCACGGAAGTATGGAGTAAGGTCAAATGAGGAACTATTCCAACAAAGAACAAGTTTTATGGATGTGTCTGTAACTCAAAAAATGTTGGATAAAAATGTTTGGATCAAGGAGCAAGTAATTTTTATATCAAGAAAATTCAACATGTCCTGGGTTAGTAGGTCTACAAGAATGCTATGAAAACAGGTAAATATGAGGGAACTTGCATACTAATGCAAAAAAAAAAAAAACATTAGCTAGTGATCATTATCAGCAGAAAAATTTAACATTTTATTTTCTTCTCTAAAAAGATTGGATATAGATAACCAGTACTTCCACAAAGTATAAGGTACTCATGAGACATGTTTCCACATTTTGTTGTGCATGACTTTCCAGTCCTTCAATTGCTAATAACTCATAATTTATTGTTTTGTATTCATAAGAAACCTCTGTTGTGCAATTGAATGAGAACACTGTTATTCAGCAAATAAGATTTGCTTTTACATATTGTGGTTTGGTGGCTAAGTGTCTGACTACCATACTATATGTCCAGGATTCAATCCACAGATTTTTTCCTGGCACTTTTGCACATTTCACTTCTGGAAACCATTTGTAAATGTTAAAAACGCAATGTTGCACCAAGGTTTGGAGTACACATTAAACTGTAGCTCCGACTGTAATTGGCTGGGCAATTCATTCATAGGCTGATGGAAGGCATGGACATACCAACATTTAGGTAGAGGATGATCAGTATATTTCAAACTACCATCAGGGGTAACTTGTTTGTACCTATTCTGCACTGTGGCTGTTTTGAATTTTATACATCATATTGTAGCAGTGTTTCACAACCCTTTACTGCATATGAGCAATGGCTTTTCTGTATGTCTAACTTTTAACTATTCAAAATTTTCATCACCCTGCTGAAAACAGTTAACTCAGCTCAAAATTTTATTCATAATCTGTATACAAACACAATCACTTGTGTTCTGAGTAAATGTATAAAGTGTCATTACACTTTACACAATATGGACAATTACAAGAGAGCAGAATTTATGCAGGATGTTTTAAACAAATTTGCTTCTTCTTGCAGGAGATAGTATTGGTAAAAACTAGAAAAAAAGTTGTGTAACACACTACCCAGGTGGGGAAATGCCACTAGGTAGTTGCTATGGAAAATTGTGAGTGGCTAAGAAAGACCACATGGATGATGGATAACCATACAAAAAACAGAAAGCACAAACTGAAAGGAATTTGAACATGAAGCCAAGAATTGTTAACAGCATACAAACAGAACTTAAATGGCAAACCAAGAAAAATAACCAAGAAGTAACACGTCATTGTGTGCAAACAGTACCATTGGTGACTTCCCTCATTGCCTGTGCTACCAGAGGGTCTTGCCAATGGGCATGGTGTCCACACCACATGTGGTGTGGCCATAAAACCATGCAATTCAGGATGGCCAATGCTTGTGTGTTCATCTCAACTTCAGTGTCTGAATGAGCAACAATACTAAAGCCCTACCTCCTTTAATAGGCATGTAGCATATGCAAGAGCAAAGACCCACAATTTCTACTTCTGATTTTTTTCTGAGAAGCAGAACCCAGATGTTAATATGGAAAGGGCAATAATATGTAGCCTGTACACCTGCTGTATATTTAGACTACTGACAGGAATTGAACATTTGTGGTTGAAGTAGAATACAATTTTTTCTGAATAATAGTTCCTGAGGATGTTTGCTCCACAAGATGGGGCAAAGATCCATGATACGGACATTTGTATAAATTAATTAAAAGCTAAGTAAATTCATGTATTATACACTCTTGTTCAGAAAAAAAACATCTTGAATGACTACAGATACGATGCTCATATTCACAGGACTGTACATTAGTATGTTCTGCATAAATGATTAGCATTTCAACCATGTCGGCCCAAGGGTTCAAGATCAACATCAATATTGTGACACAATACCGTCTACCAGTAAAATGTGCCTGCAGCTCTCATTGTCACTATAAACCAAAAGTAATTGATTAGATTGACTTAAGTAGACGTGCAGGATGCCTGGCAGATGTATGCACAATCCGTACCGTCAAATCAGTGAGTTTGAAAGAGGGTGCATTTTTGGCGTGAGAGAATGTGATGCATCCATGCATCCATCCAGGAAATTGCTACTCATATGGGATGAAGTGTTTTGGCAGTGCAATGGGTGTGTGCAGAATGGTTCACAGAAGGCCACAGAACAGATGAGATGGGTCAGGTTGTACCACCCAGACACTCCCCGAGAAGATCGACACCTCATCCAAATGGCATTGCAGGACACATCTGCATCCTCCTTGTCTCTGGCAAAGCAGTGGAACACTGTAACACATCATACACTATTAGGGGTGGCAGTTCATCAGTGTTTATTACGTCATGGGTTACATGCATGTCGAATCCACTTCTCTGCCTATCGTTGACGAATGTGCAGAAACATACTAGACAGCAATGGTGTATGGAATGACATTACTGGGGATAGGAATGGCATCACATAGTGTTTTTGGATGAATCCAGGTTCTGTTTGTTTAAAAACGATGGTTTGCTGCAGACAGTGACTGCATTTGCACAAGACATGCAGTGCCAACTCAAGGCCTTATGGTGAGAGGTGCTATTGGGTACAACCACAAATCACAGCTGATGCATGTTCAAGACTCTAAGATCAGTGCGACCTATGCGAATAACATCCCGTGGCCCTAGCCATACCCTTTCTGCACAACACCCCAGACACCATTTTTCAGCAAGACAACGCATGCCCACATTATGCTGCATGAACACATGCCTTCTTAGTGTCACAGGGTGTCAGCCTTTTGCCCTGGTCTGCCAGATCACCAGACTTGTCGCCAACGAAAAGGTATGGGACATGGTGAAACGACAGATGCTACGCTGTGACCCAATCACAGATGAACTTTGGAACCAAGTGAACACAGCGTGGATGGGTATGCCACAAGATGCAATTCATACCTTATATACATCAATGCCATCACACATGGAACAAGTTATCAGAGCCCATGGTGGACCCTGTGCCTGTTAGGTAACAGGACACATCCTGAACCGAGGTGACTGAAATGCTAAGCATTTCTGCAGAACATACTAATTTACATGTCCTGTGAATATGAACGTCCTGTCTATAGTTGATCCAAGTATACTATTTTTTTCTGAACATGAGTGTCTTAAAGAAATAACACATGATCACAAACAGCATCATTTTTAACATTACTATAAGGATTGCCCAAGTTCACTCAGATCATAAAAAGTAATTTTACCTTGAAAATTTCCAGAACTGCTTTGAACTGGGGGGAATATATTTTACAAGGGAACTCCCCAGACGATGTGATTCTCACCAATATATCACTAATGATGTAGCCATCATGCAGATGAGCTGTCACTTTAGCGACACAGAGATGTAACGTGTTTTTAGTCTTTCAGTAGACATTAACCACAGCAAAGTCACCAGCATGGAGATCTTTGAGTGTGTACTATTACTGTCTGTTTCATCTTCAAACAGGTTTTCTGGATGCTTGCTGCTTTCATCAAATGACATTCTGGAGTCTGATTCACTACAGGACTCAAGTTCTACAGTTCTTTTTTTGAGGTCACACATTTGGCCAGAAAATGCACCTCTGAGTTTTCTTCCCACGTTTTTCCTTTTCCTGATAACTCTTTTCTTTTGTCTCTTCTTTCAATCTCTCTGTATTTGGTATGGATGTAAGCAGAGCAGATTTGAGACCCCTGCCCCTACATTTATTTTTAACTGAAATTTTTGGAGATGGAATGGTATCACCTGGTGAAATCACAGTTGTAGTTTGCTGAATATCATTTGAAGGCCTAGCTGGAGAGTGTTAAAATTGCTCATTGAAAGGTACAGAGGCAGGTTCAGGGATTTGTGCAGTTGACCCATCCTGATTACTTTATGAATCAGAAGCACCAGTTGATTCTTCATGGAGAGCACTGTTATTGTTAGGACTTGGACTGACTTCAAATACATTGAGTAGCTGTACATCATGATCATTCTTGTCAGCTGCATCTGCTTCCTCTTGATCTGTCACTTCAGCTGGCAATAAATCTTCTTTGGTGAAGATACTGGCATCAGCTGGGAAAATTCCTGTCACTCTAAACCCTTTAGTGGCTTTTTTTTCACATTTGCATATTTCTGAAAAGCATGAGTTACCTAGTATCAGCAAGAATGGGTTGTCTTCTGTTGGATTGACATGCTTCCCAAAGTGCTTCAAAAACACAAGAAATGTCTCTGTGTTCATGTACCTGAATCAGTCACAGCCATCCCAGGTCCAGTTGGGACAGCTTAAATCAGGATTGGATTCAGTCTTTTCCAAGAAAATATGAAAAATGTTGGAAGACGATATCCTGCAGCACTCATACCGCATCACTGTTTTACCTTGCTCAGCTTAAACATTTTTGACAATCAGACATCTGATTTGGTGGACAATCATACACTCTAATGAAGTCTATCAAAGTTGGAAAATACAGATCTACCTGCTGTTTATTGAAACCCATAGTCCTAGCAATACTGATTTTTCTTCAGGCTCTCAGGGACAGATGATTTCTCTTTGTGAACTCTCTTTCACAGTCAGTTCTTGGAAATTTTGTTCTTTATGAGAATGGATGAGATTTTCCATTCCTTTCTGCATACTCAAAGGTAAGAAAGCATAGAAATTTAAAATAAAGCCATAAAACAATACCTGTTCTACCTCTGGCATAAATACATGTTTAAAATGACCCAGAAACTCCAGATGTCTGCCAGATTTCAATTGCTTCCTAATTGTGGATTCATCATAACCAAGTGTGCAACCAATTTCCCTGAAAGATGTGCCATTTTCCTTCATCAGACATGCCTCATTTATAGGTGCCACTGTCAGTGGCATCAAGCCAAGACTTTTTTGTTACAGTTCGTAAAATAATTTATATCAGGACTCTAACACATAAGATGGTGAATGCTGACAACTGTACCATTGACATGTGTGAAAATATGCTTTACCTCATAATTATAAGTCGCATGGCCATAGAGACACAAAATTTCCTGACTAAGACATGCACCATACTGGCTTCCTGATCACATGACTCTACCATTTTTATGAACAATGAGGCACTTTTAAGACACAATATGATCTTTGCCCCATGCCAGTCTTTACCCCTGTATACATTAGGGTCAGAAATCAGAAGATCTGTGCTTCATCCACTGGGGCAATGAGAAGCATTGGGTGGGTAGCCCTGCCTGTGACTCCAATGGTGTCTCAATTTCTGGGGTTTCCATCCCTGTGGCATCTTGCTCACTTGCTGCCTGGTCCACTGATTATTCATTTGATGCCTGGTCCACTGGAGGCTGTGGTTTGCTTCTGAGACATTGAGACTGTCTGTGACTGCAGTATTGGAGGAAATAATTCACCCTCCATGGGATGCCAGTCCTGCACCAATTCAGTAGTTGGCTGCTGCTACTACTGGTAATGATGGTGCGGACACAGGTTGTATGGCACTATGGCTGTGTCCAGGGTGCAAACCTAGAGGTGCTGTCTGTCAGTGGGGGTGGCCTAAAACATGCTAACTGATAATGGTGGGGTTGGAAGTCCACCAGTGCTAGCTCAAAGAGAGAGGAGGAGCCCTGCATATGTCACAGCCACAATTGGTTCCAGTGGCAAATCACGAGCTGCTGCATGGCCTAGAATGATGCCTGGTGCCCATCTCATCTTTTGGCCAAGCATGTGAGCCCACATAGTGCCACTTTGCTAGTAGTGGACGTGTAACTTGGGCTTGGAGTCCACAGGGCAGTATGCAGCAGATCTAAGAGTGTGTGTAGCCAGTGCCCACACTGCACTTCAACTGGGCTTGTCCATTGACTGGGATGGACTGATATGTGGCAAGAAATGCTGTTAAGGCCTCATCAGTAGGCAACAATGCTAGTGTCTTTCTCATTTACTCCTTGAAGGTTTTGGCCATCTGTTCCATATTTCAGTTCAATATCAGGTGAAAAGGAATGGTGATCAAGTGCCATAGTCCACTGAACTGTCAGAAATCCTCAAATTCTGCTAAAGCAAACTGAGATCTGTTGTCAGATACTAAGATGTGGGGACCTCAAACTTAGGCAGATAGAGAAGTGTGATCATGCATCAGCATTTGTATGCTGTACAGCGGTCCAAAAATGAATTGGTTTGTAAGTAATTAGAGCTTATTCCCATACAGGAAAACATGGAACTTTTTAAAGACCTACAAAATGGCCAATACCTCCTTCTTAATTTATGAACAGTTTGGCTGTATCTGCATCTGTGAGAGTGTCTTAGACACAAAAGCTAGTGGTTGCTCTGTACCATCAGCTTCCTTATGTGAGAGGATGGCCCCAATCCCATATTGTCATGCATTTGTTGCAAGGTTCCGGAGCTTGCCTGGTGTGAATGTCACTAAGCATTGGGCTGTGTTTTCAACTGCAAGAGTACTTTGTGACACTTTGGAGACCTAACAAACAGAACACATTTCTTTCTCAGGTGTGCTGCCTGGTGAATGAACTTCATGTAGCAGTTTAGCAGTTCACTTTCTCCAAGAAAAGACTGCAATTATTTTAAGTCTTTTTTAAGGCTGGCAGGTTGTTGATTTAGTCAACATGCTTTGCAATCAGCATGATACCTTTTCTGCTCAACATATGCTCCTAATACTGCACCGACAGCACAAAGAACTTGCATCTGTCTAGGTTACAACTGTGCTTGTTCTCCAGCAGTCATAATGGTGTTTGTAAGTTGTGCAGAAGTTCTTCCCTAGTAGAACTCGTCACCCAAATGTCACTGAAATAGTTTATGCTCTTCAGAATACTGAAAGTTAGTTATCTGCATATCTTTGGAAAATTTCTGCTGCTGAGGCTACTCCAAAAGGCAACCTCTTGCATTAAAATGTCCCAAAAGACATATTTATTATTATTATTTTCTGTGTGTCTGCATCTAGAGGTAACTGCAAGCATGTATCATTCCAATCAGTATTTAAACCACACTGCCATCATGTTAACTTGCTGAAAGTTCCCTTGGGTAAGGGATTGAGTAAATCTCAACCTCCCTTGGCACATTAAGTATGGCTTTAAAATCACCGCAAATTCTGGTGGACTCGTTTGCTTACTTTACAGTGGCCATGGGACTAGCTGAGACTGATGCACTTACCCCCAATTCCTGTAACCTGTCTAACTCAGCTTTTACTGCATCACTCACTGTGAATGTAACTGTCTGTGGGTGACAAAATTTAGGCACAGCAGACTTCTTGAGTGAAATGTGCACTTCAAAATAATTGGCCCTGCCCATTGTTGTTTAGAATAAGTGCTTATAATGGTTCAAAATGAAGGAACAGTGTTGAGCTGGTTGCCAGGTACACCTCACTGAATATTTGAAAAGCAAATGTGGCAAATGAATCTAATCCAAAAAATTTACAGCCAACAGCAAATTTATGACCAATAAAGTTATTTGTCATTCCACAATCTTGTATTTTTCCTACATGGTATTTTGCCCTCATAAGAATATCGTTTACCAGCTATATGAAATAACCTGCTACTGTGGCACCTGTAGATAGGGAGAGCACAAATGTTGATAGGTTTCTTTCTTAATCAAATAAACTACAATGTATTCAACTTGAAATCAGTTGTAATACAGTTGATATCTAACTCAATCAAGAATTTATTAAGCCCTTACTTGGTTCTGCTATGACTGGAGGTTTAAAGTAAACACTGGACTTGGTCAGGTTCTACTGTCCGCACTGTATTGGCAAACACTAGTGCATCGGTCAGCAGTGTTGTTTTCCTGCTTTGGCACACAGCTGACAAGTGACCTCACTTGTGACAGGCACAGAATGTGCCAAGAAATATGGACACTGGCAACAGAGCTCATAATCCACTAAAATATTATCATAATTCATTCCCAGAGGTTACTGTTACAGGGAAGTACGGCTTTTCCAAATAGTCAAAACTGGGTTTTGAAATATTGATTACAAAATATCTTAATTACTTAAGAAAAGTGCAATAGATCCTACTGTGTTCTTGCATGTAATGTGATATTTATATATAGAGTCAGAACTCAGATCCTCAGAATAGAAACAAAATTATAACCACAAACTGTAGTATTATTGCAACAAAACTACTTGCCATTGATACTTACTCTGCTGTCCAACTGAGCAAGCATGGAAAATAGAACATTGTTTGATGTCATTACTTCAAGTGAACAACTACTTTTTGAGGTTAGTAATCAAAAGTATTTAGCAAATTCAAATATGTATCAAAGCATTGCTTACTGTCATGTGGCAGTTATAGTACACAATAAAGCGGACTGAATAAAACTTCTTATTTGAAACTCTGCTTCAATAAAGGTAACATTAAATAATTCTACAGATAATATCTATCATAGCATACTTAACTTCTGACTTCCATTTTCAATTAGCAATATCAACCATAATGTTAGTTCTTTTTTGTAACTGAAAAACTTCAGCACAATCTTGGTGTATAATAAACTCAACAAGGGATTTAGTGGTGAATGGGCCAAATTTTGATGATTTACCTTCATCTGGGACTTTTATAAGCAACAAAATTATTGCAAAAATATAAAATATCTGAATATCTTCAACATTTCACAGCCCTGTCAGCAACTGTATGAATATTAATTTTAATTTTAATAACCAACAGCCTCAGTTGCACCGTTTACCTAGAATTTACCTAGGGTTCAGTCGGGATAACCCAATCTTCTTCAGAATAACAGTAACTACCATTTTCCATAGTGGACATCGTCAAGCTAAAACTACAAATCCATAAATTATCGTCAGACTATAAAACTTATCTGGAACTGCCTCAGCCCCACTTTGTGACTGCAATGCGGCACCTACGAGTGCTGTACTGGGGCCGAGACAGATCCAGATAAGTTTTATAGTCTGACGATAATTTATGGATTTGTAGTTTTAACTTGACAATGTCCACTATAGACAAATGGTAGTTACTGTTATTCTGAAGAAGGTTGGGTTATCCTGACTGAAACCTAGGTAAATTCTAGGTAAACGGTGCGACTGAGGCTGCTGATTATTAAAATTAAAATTAATAAAATATCTGAGTCACACATTAATCAAGTTTATTTCAATTTTAACAGTTTCTAGAATCATTTACAATACACAGATTGCACAAATGAATATAAGTAACAACTACATGCATGAATACTACATTATTTACATTATGAAATGCCAAAATAATTTAAACAGAAGTTACTAGTGACAAAACCATGCAGGGAACATAAGGCATAGAAAAGTTTGATGAATGAAGAGTGAAATTCTCAAAGGTGTTAAGTGACAAAACATTTCTGTTTAGTTATAAACAATGTTATGTTTTAATATAGTATTTTCATTGGTTCCTATACAACAAACTATGTAAAACTAAAGTGTTCTTAAGGGACTGTTAACCATATGAAGCATATGTAAGCAAGTTTGATATGAAAAGCATACAAAATAACATATGAATCTGAAATAAGGAAAAGTGGAAAAAGTGGCACATTTCAATATCCTCTGAAAAGTGTTATGTCACTGAACTTAAAAAAAAACAACAACATATGTTTCAAATGATATGATAACTATCTTTAAGTTAAGCAGAATGATACATGAAAGTTTTATGTCCCTGATCTTGCAAAAACATATTTTTCAAACAAAAATAAAACTAAATGTTTTTACCAATACAAAACTGGCATAAAACAGTGTGAAATATGAACACTTTTCACTATTATTTCTGATAGAGTTCAATGTAGAATGACACTACTTCTTCAGGAAGGTAGCCCAAAACGGACAATATGAGTTTCTTATTTTTAGCAGGGATACTATTCTGACCTGTCAGCACAAGCATCTCACCTTTCCATGTATCCCTCAGTGTCTTTCCTTTTTTCACAACATGAAATTCTTTCCAATCTTCTATATCACTGAAAGCTGTTTTCATTAAAACCTTTCCAACATGCCTCACAGCTACTTGGAAGCAGGAGGCTTTTGTTATGTTCATTTTGTTAACTGACATTAAGGAACCTGCAATAGGTTGCAAGTCGAAGAAATGGTTTGCCTCCATGTGTACCACTTTGAATTTATGTATGTTTTTTGCTGATGTAATCACTTTTTCAAGATCTGCTGGGACAGATAACTTCATTACTCTTTTGTGCTTTTCACCAAGAGAAAAATCTCTATTGCACTATAAATAACTGTGAGCACTAACAAGAAATTTATGCTGAATGACTTCAAAAAATCCAAGGTAAGTTAGAAATAAGGACAAAAATATTATTACTCTGTTTTTATTTTGTCCTACATAGTTATAACTGAACACATGTAGTTCCTTTTGTTCTATAGTGCCAAGATTGATAGCAAGTAAAAGACTTGATGCTATCTTGCTACCTCCACTATCAGCACTACTTTCATGCCATTAACACATATAATAAGTTTGGGTGTCACCTAAGCTGATGCAGAAGTTAAAACAGATCAAATGTTGGTGATAAATTTCTCAGAATGGATAAGTGTAGGGACATATGGTACTTACTGCAAATCCATAGTAATAGTAGATATTTCACTTTATGGCATCTGAACAAGAGCAACTGTGGCTTTCATTTTGTCTAGAACACTTTCTTTCTTCGCAGGAGCAATTCTAGTGCCTGTTTGGCAAGGAACACTTTGTGGACTTTGCCCTTGAATTTTAAATTGCAGTTTGTTGGAAGTTTTACATGTATCTACCCTGGGACAATGAAATTTCAGTTCAGGAAAATTTTTCTTAAAGACATTCTTATAGTATTTGTATCCAACTTTGTTGTTTGGAAATATTTCATTAAGCATAACTGACATTCCGTGGATATTCAAGTCTGGATTTAGAAATTGGGTGTTAGAATTTGCCCTTTTCAGTATTGGTTATCATCCTTTGGAAATGAATTAATACAATTTTTCACTCTGCACTCATCATCATCAACTGTATACTTAGATGGTGCACTACTTTTCTTGTTGTCAGTGTAACTTGTATCACCCTGTTTCTTTTTAGAAACTATTATTTCTATTTTCTTGCAGCCTCCATGATACAAGTTCATGAATGTATTTTTGAAAACCTGAATTAAGTCACCTTTCTCATTTGGGACACTATACATTCCAGTAATATGCTGCCAGCTGGTACCTTCACTCTCATTATTACATTTTTGTTGCCTCTTGGCCTCTGCAAGGGAAACATGTTGCATAAGAAAGTTCTTCTAGCTTATCTGATCTAGCGTATAGAATTCAATGAAGACATGCAGTTTTGAATTTTTGTCGAGGTCTCCATATTGGAGTTAGCTTTTAAACATTTTCTAGAAGAGTGAATTTGTAAGTTACCAAATTAATAACCAATACCTAATCTAGATAATGGTTTCAGTTTTTAATCACAATTTAATGAATTAATTTTAACATGCAATTTACATGCTGGAAGATTTTGCACTAGCTGGCATGATCACAACAAACCTTTTAATAAAGGTAATGTGTTTAATTTCACCTCATAAAACATGAACTACACTGAATTCATAGCTGCCAACATTAACAATGCTAAATTGTATCTCCTCAGGGATTCAGGGATAATATCAATGTGATGCAAAACACTTTTCCAGAGGCTATGACTGCTGCAGTTGACACAAGTGCCATCTACCACCATCAGTTTTAACGTGAAGATGATAAACAGGAAATAATGCTTTTGACAGGAAAATGCCTTTGGCTTTAAGCACTTTCTGACCAAATATTTCAATTATCTACATTTTGGCACTTAAAACCTTTGAGAATTTCACTCTACAAGTATGAGTCACAAACAAAAATAATTTGTTACATTTTAAGATATAAGCTATACAAACATCAGCAGAAGAAACCGCAGTAGCTATTACTCTGACTTCCCAGTAGAGAAGGGAAGGGGGGATATTTCCAGAGTGACCTAGTGCAGCTGTTTCTGATTCTGTATAATTTTGTTGATTTAATACTAAAGAATGTTACTTCTTCTGCATAGATGAACAAGCTATTATGACTTATATAATTCTTGTAGGATTAATTAGTTATTCTTGCAGGAGGATACAGAATCCATTTTCTATGAAACAAAATTGCATAAAGGTAAGAATTATATATCATGTGTGAGTGTATGTGTGTGTATATCTATACCAGAAGAAGAACAAAAACTCAAAAGCTAATCTAAATAATGTTTCCAGTCATGTGTTTTTAAGCTCCACACATAACTAAACTATAAGTGAGTGGTTGCTTGTCCCTTGCTCTATGTATTGTTACATCCATGAATTTCCATTATTGTTATACACGCCATAATCGTTTGGCAGAACTCCATCTTGTGTGTATAATTTGTGTAGATAAACAGTGTCTCTTTTGTACATATTTCATACTGTATATAAATCTGAAAAAAGAAGAACAGCAAACAGCAATACTTACCTGACACATCTGCAGCCATGAAAAGAGAAAATCAAGTATTAATAAATGTGTTGAATGAAATATGTAGCAGAACTTCATTTCTTTGAACCTGCAAATGTAATTATATACTCACCAGCTGTTGGATTTCACCAAGGAATGCATGAAACAAGATAAGAAAGTATTAATGTTAATCATTTAATTCAATTATTAATAGCAGTTATTCTACAAAACAAAACGCAAACATACAGACACACAGACACACACAGACACACACACACACACACACACACACACACACACACACACACACACACACAAACTCGTGAATGTAAATACAAAAGGTACCTTTGTCCATAATACTGAGCCAAAGTGTTTATCAGTATATAAAAAAGTAATAATTATTTGCAAGAATAGGTACTTTAAATAGTACCTGTTCTTCTGTTCTAGGCTACTGATATCTTCTATTCAATTATGATATTTGTAGGTCAGTACCAATATATTATTTTTAATCTCTCTCATACACCTGTTACACAACAAACTGTATTAATACTCAAAATTTGTTACCTTTACCTCATATTATCACAAACTGTTGCTCAAAGAATGTTCGCTTGTTTTATGCTACACTCTCTGAGGAAGATATGCTTTCAGATTACTTTTTAATTCCTTTGCAGCTGGTTTCCAAGTGAAGCTTACAAAATTTATGTATATCATCCCTGCAGGGAGAATAAAATTAAATGTAAACTAATAACAACTTAAGTGGTTTTACATCTTCATCTACATAGCTACTCCACAAGCCACCATATGGGTGTGTGGTGAAGGGTACCCTGTACCACCACTAGTCATTTCCTTTCGTGTCCCACTGCCAAATAGAGTGAGGGGAAAAGACTACATGCCTCTGTATGAACTGTAATTTCTCACAGAGGTCTATAAAGAAAATGATGTAAACTACATATTTAATTCCTTCCATGAAACATTTCTCCACCACTTCAATACTGCAGTTCCACTGAAATCCAGGAAAATCGGAAACAAACACACAAACTCATGGGTAACAAAAGGGATAAGGATTTCCAGCCAAAAAAAGCGTGACTTAAAAAATCACATGAAACACCATGACGTCGATGATCAGTTTAGGTCATATTGTAAGACCTATTTTGCAATCTACAGAAAAGTTATCCAACAAGCAAAAAAATTATACAATGATAAATTTATAAAGGAATCTAACAATAAAATGAAAGGCTTGTGGACAGTTGTAAAAAATGAAACAAACAGTAAGCAGCAGGTTATAAACAAACCATTAAAACTAAACCTAAATGATGAAGTCACATCAGATCCCCAAAAAATAGTAAATGGTTTTAATGACTATTTTAGCAAAATAGCAGAAAACCCGATAAAGAACAACTGCTACAGATCAAATACTCAACACCAAACACTAATAGAAACCATACCAGTACAGGCATCAATGTTTCTTCACAAAGTCTCCAATACTGAAGTACTTACAGCTATAAAAGGACTAAAGAATAAGTACTCCAGTGGTAGTGACAACATTCCTGATTTAACTGTAAAGAAATGTGGAGAATCCATTGTAGAGCCCCTAACCCACATAATAAATGCATCCTTTACAAATGGAGTTTTCCCTGACCTACTAAAGACTTCTAAAATTACCCCACTTCACAAAAAGGGCTCTAAAAATGATGTAGCCAATTACAGGCCCATAGCACAACTCAGCTCATTCTCAAAAATATTTGAAAAATTATTTTACACCAGATTGGAAGACTTTACTAATAAACTATCCTTATTGTCAAAACACCAGCATGGTTTTAGAAAGCAAAAGACAACTACCACAGCTATTTATAAGTATCTCAACAAAACCTTAAAAGCACTGGATAATAAGGAAATCACTACTGGTATCTTTTTAGATTTATCCAAAGCCTTTGATGTAATTGACCATACCATACTCCTTAAGAAGTTAGCAAATAAAGGTATAAGAGGAATTGCAAACAAATGGATAGAATCTTACCCGTCAAACAGATTTCAAAAAGTTGAAATTAATTTTGAAAAAAAGAATACAACCACCCATCGATCTACTGTCCACTCCTCGGACACAATGCCCATTAGATATGGTGTGCCACAAGGCTCAATCCTGGGACCCACACTGTTTCTGCTATACTTTGATGATATAAGCACGAAGCTTGCTACAGGACATACCACACTATTTGCCGATGACACAACCAAAAAATTAAACCGCTTATGTCGTCACTCAGCAAATGGTTCAACGAGAACAAACTGATTATAAACACACAGAAAAAATGTACATCAACTTCAGACTCTCATCCCAAAAACAAGAAATGCCTGATGTAATTCTAAATAACCAAGAGCTAATGTGTGTGGACTCTGTCAAGTTTCTTGGCATATGGCTTGAAGGAAATCTTAAGTGGGAGACTCACACAAATTATATCTCAAAAAAGCTCTCAACTGTGTGTTACATTTTAAGGATACTCAAAAAATCAGTCACAAAATCTGTTCTCATACATGTATATTATGCTTACTTCCATTCTACATTACAGTATGGAATTATATTTTGGGGGAACTCACCTGGAGGTAGATATATTTTCAAAATGCAAAAACAGGCAATACGCATAATATGTATGTAATCTAAGACATAACGAATCATGCAGACAACATTTCAAAACAAATGGCATTATGACACTGCCCTCTGCTTACATTTATAATATTGTCTCATTTGTCAAGTCATACCTGTTAAACAATGACTGCACACTAAAATTCAATGGAGATATTCATAACTACGCAACAAGGCAGCAATCTGACCTACATATGATTCAGTCCAGAACTACCTGCTACCAAAAAAGTGTTTTAAATGTTGGGATACAAATGTATAATAATTTACCCAATGAAATCAAAGCAACAAAGAACCCAAGAGCCTTCTCACATAAGTTAAAAAATATGTCTTGGACCATTGTTTTTATGCAGTTGATCATTTTTTTGAAAGGGGTTAAAATGTAAACAATATGATAAATGTTCAATTAGGTCTGAAAATTATATACTGTGCATGGCTATGAAATATACTGGATTATTATATACTGTGCATGTCTATGAAATACACTGGACTACTTTACTATTACATTTGTATTGGCTGTTTGTATTTTACCATACAACATTTGTATTTACTGTTTTGTTAAAGATAGCTAACTTCCTCATTGCAAAATAATGTAAAATCAATTTATTAAATATTACTTGTAAATATGTTCCCTTGACCTGTCTAATATCGTATGTACAACCTTACAATTCTATGATTTGTATTAACTGTTTCGTTTAAGATAGACAATTTCCTTGCTACAAAATAATGTAAAAATCAATTTGTAAAAATTACTTGTAAATAGCTCTCTTGACCTATCCAATATCATATGTACAGCTGTACAATACTATGATTGCCTGGATCAATAAAAATACAATACAATACAATACAATACATCTTATCTTTGTGGTCCTTGTGTGCAATGTATGTTGGCGACAATAGAATCGTTTGGCAGTCAGCTTCAAATGCAAGTTCCCTAAATTTTCTCAGTAGTGTTTCTCAAAAAGAACATTTCCTTCTCTCCAGAGATTCCAATCTGAATTCCCAAAGCACCTCTGTAACACTTACGTGTTGTTCTAACCTACTGGTAACAAATCTAGCAGCCCATCTCTGAACTGATTTAGTGTCTTCCTTCAATCCGACCTGGTGCAGATCCCAAACACTCAAACAGTACTCAAGGACTGGTAGCACCAGTGATCTACATGAAGTCACCTTTACAAGTGTAAAACACTTTCCTAAAATTATCCCAATAAATCAAAGTCAACCATATGCCTTACCTACCATTGTATTGTATTGAACTGGGGACCTAGAAACGACAGAGAGGCTTCATCCCCACTGGAGACCTCAGTGGTTCATAACCCCCGAACAGGCTACAGCAGTCCACTCACCCCACCGCCGCCCCATACTGAACTCAGGGCCCCCTGGGAACATCTCACACCAGCCGAGTGTAACCACAAATGTTTGTGTGGTAGAGTAAGTATGGTGTACGCATATATGGAGACAGTGTTTGTGCAGCAATCGTTGACATAGTGTAACTGAGACAGAATAAGGGGAAGTAGCCCACATTTGCTGAGGGAGATGGAAAACCACCGTACAAACCATCCACAGACTGGCCGGCACACCAGACCTCAACTCTAATCTGCCAGGCAGACTCGTGCCCAAGACCGGCATGTCTTCCCACCCAGAAAGCAGTGCGTTAGAGCACACGGCTAACCGGGTGGGCCTTCTCTGCCATAGTTCTCATGTGCTCATTCCATTTCATATTGCTTTGCAACATTACAACTAGATATTTAGATGACTTGATTGTGTCAAGCAGGACATTACTAATACTGTATCTGAACAAATGAAAGTTGTGTCATCGTTGCGGTATGTTGGAAAGCACGCCTTCTTGATATCTGACCACAGTCATTTTTCCTTTTAAGTACTACATAGGCTCTAAATAGGCATTGGCATTTTATACACTTGCTTTTTTTTCTTTTATATGCAAGTCACTCTCTGTCCTATGGACTTCCACTTCATACAACAAAAGCTCCAATGATACTGCTGACAATGCAGTACTAGCACTCAGCTAGACTGGTTGCTACAGGTATGACACCCTATGCTCCCCTCTGCTCAAGGAATGAGAAAAATTTAATAGATTTTAGTTAAAATTCAGTCAGAGCCTAATATGATTTCCAAGTGGCTGAAAGATTGGCAACTTGCTTTAAATGTTCAGAAATGTAAAACTATGCACTTCACAAAATGGAAAAAATGTAGCATCATATGACTATAATATCAATGAGTCACAATTGGAACCAGTAATCTTATACAAATACCTGACTGTAACACATTCTGGGGTACAAGATAGAATGATCACATAGGCTCAGCTCTGGGTAAAGCAGTTAATAGGCACTGATTCATTGCCAAATACTAAGGAAATACAATAAGTCTACAAAGGAGAGCACTTATAAATCACTTGTATGGTCAGTCTCAGAGTATTGTTCAAGTATATAGGACTTGTATCAGACAAGACTGAGAGAGGATACTGAAAATATACAGATATGGGCAGCACAAATGGTGATAGCTTTGTTTGACCTGCAGGAGAGTGCCACTGAGAAGTTGAAAAAACTGAATTGGCAACTCTTGAAGATGAAAACTATCCAAAGAAGCTTACTTACAAAGTTTCAGGAACCATGTTTGAATGATGACGCTAGGAATACACTACAGCTCTCTACATATCACTCCCCTAGGGCTCATGAGGACAAGATCGACTAATTACAGCATGCATAGAGGCATTCAAACAATCATTCTTCCCATGTTCCATATATGAATGGAGGGGGAAATGGCTCTAATAACTAATATACTGCAACATGCCCCCTGCCATGCATTTCACATTGAATTGAAAAGTATGGATGTAGATGCAGATGTAGGGGAGAGTTTTTACTTTAGTACACTTTTCTGACTTTTGCTTGTAGCTGGACATTTAATAGAATTTTAATAGATTTTCTTATTGCAGTTTGAAATGACTGAATTAGCTTTGTGTGTGCAGCAGTCTTTTTCTGAAATTACAATTACTCCAGAAAATTAAGGTTTTTGCAAATGTGAACAACTGCATTAAAGTACAACAAATTTAAAAGTGTTGCAATCAAGAAAATTTTGTCAATACTGTATTTAATAGTTAAGTAAGTTTTTTGGCAGCTCTCACAAATTTACATTTTTGAGACAGGAAATTATTGAGGCATTGAAGAAACCCTATTCATTTGCAAATATTACATTTTCCATGGTAAAGAGACCTTCCATTTCAAGGTACAAGATGCTGCATAACTGACAGAATGTGGCTTAACCGTCACACATTATGTAACTCAGTTTAAAAATATATGAAGGATTAACAGTATCCTCAAAATAACACTTAAATATATAGAACCCTTAATACCTACAAATGCTGCACAAAACACAACCTTATGTCTCACAACGAAAACAGTAGAAAATTCTGGAAACTGAGAGTCTGACTGAAAAGAAAGTAGGTATTATATTAGTTCAAATAATCAACTGGTTATCTTTAAAAAACCATTGCCCAAATGAAAGTTGGAAAAATTGTCAGAAGCATAGTTGAATCAAGATTTTGGTTGTTCAAAGGGGGGATGGACGGGGGGGGGGGGGGGTGGCGGGGGGAGGGGCAGGAGGCTGATCTTGTGGAAATTTGTGTCACTGTGGTCCTTCCAAATTCTCTTGAGTAAAGCAATGTGTTTTCTTAATTGATAATAATAATACCAACAACAATGGCAAGAACATTTATGAGAATTAAAAAAAAATTAGATTAAGAAGAAACATGTGTATTTCTGGGGTGGGCTGCAGCCCCATGGTCCCCAACCCCCTGGATTCGCCTCTGACCCCTTAAGAATGCTAATGCTTGAAATAAGACATTCTGTATTACAGGAATCACAGAATAAAAAGTGTGCTGTGGTGGAGCATTGAGCAAGAGTTGGCCATGTAACTCTGAATGTGTCAGAGTATGTTTCTATCTTTCATATGTAAAAAGGAAAGTAAGGCTGTCTTTATTTTTTAACAACCTATATACAACCTGAACATGTTTAATTAAACTATGTATTTTGGCTCATCTAGAGTGTGGTTACAAGCTCTTCTGTTCTTTCAAAATATGCCTACCCACTTTTTTCTTACTTTTAATTCTAAAATTTGTTGAAAGATCTTTTTAGCCAACCTGTTTTCGTCAATACTTATTGCATATCCACAGAATTTTAATTTCTGTTTATAAATTGCATTGTATCAATAATCTTTTTAGGATGTTGGTACAGATTTTCATTTTTATGTACCATGCAAGGTTTTCTGCAGTTCTAAAAATATCTTTAGTGTTCTTATTTCATTCTTCTTGAGTGTTTATTGAGCCTCCTGTATCACAATTGGTATAAAGTACTGTAACCTACATGATTCTGTTGGTTTTTGGTTCACTTCCCACAGAAATTAAAGTCTAAGAATTCACTGAGAATCCATAATTCCCTTAGCATGTGAAAATAAAATCATGATCATTCTTTACATTCAATTACTGAGTTTGTTGATGTGGGTTTGCCAGATAATGTAACATGATAAGCAACTCATGTTCCAGAGCTGTTATCATAAGCACTGTGTGTATGTGGTCATTATCATTTGAGGATTATGCTATGTTGTGTATGTCATTACTGTATTTGGATTACTTCTGAACAAAAATATGTATTATTTGCTTGGTAATGTTATGAAGTATTTGTCTCACTACTGTATATCTGTTTTATTGTACAGTTTTACTTATAGTTCGCCTTGTAAGATTGCTTCAGTAATGCCTTCTATGGACATCAGTTGTGGGAATATGTTATGAAGGCTGATATATAACTAAATACATGTAAAATTTTGGAACATTCTACATCCAGAGCAATTAATTGCTGTATAGATCCATGGAACATATATACAGTGAAGTTATTTAGAAAGGCAGCTAAAAAATACCTGTTAACCCAAACATTCTATACATGGAAGAATTACTTAGCTAACACAGAGCAGAGTTTTCATAAAAAAGTAACACAAATAATAACAATGATAATAAAATAGCTAACATCCCACATAATACTTACACACTATATTTTTCCTTTTTTTTCCTTTTCTGGAAAAACTTACTCCCAAAGCTGTGCAACCCAACACCTTATCCTCTTTCTGAACTTAACATCTCAGTCATTACAGAGGGATCCTGACTCAGTTTTCAGGCTAGCAAATGGGAAATTGCAGTGCACAAAATGATCTGACATCAGCTGATAATGTGCTTTGTATTATGGAACAATGTGTGTATACTGTGTTTAGTGTGTGCAGTGACTGGGAGTGAGAAAGGAATGAAGAGCATAGCAACAGCCTTTTATCATTAAAAATAACTTATTTGTAAAACAGTATTATACACTAGAGGTAAACAGAATTAGGTAGCACTGTTTATTACACAAATTGGCATTGTATTCAGGAACAGTATTGTACACTAGAGGTAAACAGAATTAGATAGCACTGTTTATTACACAAAGTGGCATTGTATTCAGGAGTGTGGAGGTTCCAATCTTCATCCAGCCATCCTGATTTAGGTTTCCTGCAGTTTCCCTAAATTCTAGACCTGTAAGCCAGTTTATGTCTGTGTATGTGAATTATTTTCTTTTTCTTTTCCTTAAACTGTAATACCAAGACATATCCGATATCCTTGTAAAAGTGACATACAGGTGAATAAAACTACTCCTATGATGGGAGACAATCAGAACACTAAAAAATAATTAACATAGATTAATCAAATTTCAGCAGTACATTTGTTGAGGTAACATATTTAAGTGATTGACATTGCAAGATCACAGGTAAATGTAAGTTTAAGAAAAACCATTGCAAATGTTAAATGCTGGTGTAACTGCCAGACTGTTAAATGCAAGTGTGCATACATACATGAATTGTGTCATACAGGTGCCAGATGTCAGTCTGTGGGACAGAGTTCCATGCCTATTGTACTTGGTTGGTCAATACAGGGATGGTTATGCTGTTTGTGGATGATGCTGGTGTTGTCACCTGATAATGTCCCATATGTGCTTTACTGGAGACAGGTTGGGTGATCTAGAAGGCCTAGGCAACATGTCGACACTCTGTAGAGCCTGTCGGGTCACATCAGCAGTATGTGGGCGAGAGTTATCCTGTTGGAAAACAACCCCTGAAATGCTGTTCATGAATGGTAGCACAACAGGTCGAATCGCCAGAATGACATCCAGATTTCCAGTCAGGGTGCATGGGATAGCCACGGGAGTGCACCTGCTGTCATTTGAAATGGCATCCCAGATTGTAATTCCAGGTATAGGTCCAGTGTATCTAGCATGCAGACATGTTAGCAGCATGCTGTCAACTGGCCTCCTCCTAATCATCACACACCCATCATAAACACTGAGGCACAACAAGCTTCCATCAGAAAACACAACAGACCTCACTCTATCCTCCAATGAGCTCTTCCTTCAAACCACTAAAATCACAAATGGCAGTGGTTTGGGTCAATGGAATGCATGCTATGGGGCATCTGTCTTGGAGCTGTCCTTGAAATAACCAATTTGTAACAGTTCACTTTGTCATTGTGGTGCCAACTACTGCTCAGATTGCTGCTGCAGATTCAACACGATGCTCCAGAGCCATACACCAAACATGATAGCCTTTCCTCACAGTAGTGCCATGTGGCTGTCTGGAGCCCAGTCTTCTTGTGGCCATTCATTCTCATGACCATGTACAGTGGCTACATTCTTGCCAAGTCTTTCTACAATATCACAGAAGGAACATCCAGCTTCTTGTAGCCTTATTACGCGACCTCATTCAAACTCAGTGAGGTGTTGATAATGGCATATTTGTTGCCTTTAGGACATTCTTGACTAACATCAGCTTACCAAGTGTTATTGCAAAGGTAACTAATGCTCACTACCACATTGTGTATTTAAAGCAAACCTGATGTGCATCCTCATAGTGGCGACTGGCGTGAAATCTGAGTAGACATCATCTCTCAGATGTAGAAATGCACCTACCAACTTTCGTTTATGCTGCACAGTTCCTCCTTTGTGTTGTGAGTTTTTTCTGTCAGTGTAAGTTCTCAACTTATAGGGATGGTACTTTTAGAATACAAAAGTACACTGTTTGAATTATAAGTAGCAGTCAAGTGAGGATGAGACAGAAGGGAAAAAAGTAACTAAACTGTTTTTATTTCAAAAGTAATCGCTGTAACTGTTAATACATTTATCCCACTGTGAGACAAGATGGTCAAGGCCTTCATGGAAAAATGTATGTGGTTGCCTACAGAACCATGATTGCATCCAACCATGTACGTCTCAGTGCAAAGCAAATCACTGGCCATAAATGTTTTCTTCAGGGCTCCAAAAATATGGAAAGATTAGATTAGATTTACTTTCATTCCTATTGATCCATAGTGAGGAGGCCCTCCAGGATGAACAAATGTCATAAAAACAATAATATATGACAAATATTTACAACAAAATAGCTAATGTACCTTCCACAGGTCCCAAGAGGAATGATTCATTCTCTCTCTCTCTCTCTCTCTCTCTCTCTCTCTCTCTCTCTCTCTCTCTCTCTCTCTCTCTCTTTTGATGAACACTATATGAAAGGATCATTTTACAACACTCATTTACTAAGATCGCATTAATCATTAATGCACTGAATTTAAAATTTAAAAAATGTTTTTCTATTTATGAGGTAATAAACATAATAGAACTACTACAATACTTATTTACAATGAACACACTACTGCACTGAAATGGTGCAGAAGTTAGATTGTCAAAATCTGTTGATTCTACTGAGAAATTCATCAATGGAGTAGGAGGAGCTGGCCATCAATAAATCCTCTAGGCTTCTCTTAAACAGAATTTCATTGGTTGTTAAGCTTTTTATGACTGCTGGTAAGCTATTGAGAATGTGTGTTCCTGAATAATGCACAAGAGTAAGTGACTTAAATCCTTGTGAAGATTATTCTTATTTCTAGTATTGATTCCATGAACTGAGCTGTTGGTTTGAAAAAGTGTTGTATTTTTAATGACAAATTTCATTAAGGAATAAATATATTGGGAAGCAATAATTAGTATTCCTAGTTCCCTAAACAGGCCTCTGCAGGATGTTCTTGAGTTCACACCACATATAACTCTTATTGCATGTTTTTGTGCCTGGAAAACTTTAGCTTGGCTTGATGAATTACCCAAAAAAATAATCCCTTATGACATTATGGATTAAAAATAAGCATTGTATGCCAGCTTTTTCATTTTTATATCCCATATGTCTGACAGAATTCGCATTGCAAATAGAGATTTGTTTAGACACGTCAGCAGTTCTGTGGTGTGCTCCACCCAGTTGAATTTATTATCAAGCTGTAATTTCAAGAATTTAACACTGTCCACTTCTTCTATCTGCTTGTCATCATATGTTAGGCATATACTCATGAGACACCCCTTACAACTTCTGAATTGCGTGTAGTATGTTTTTTCAAAAGTTTAGTGACAAAGAATTGGCTATGAGCCAGTGATTAAACTCAACATATATTTTATTAGCCAACCTTTCTAAAACTACACTTGGTTTGCTATTTATTGCAATGTTCATATCATTGGCAAACAAAACAAACCTGGCATCTGGTAATGTTACTGATGAAAGGTCATTGATATACACAAGAAAAAGTAAAGGCCCTAAGGTGGAACCTTGTGGGACCCCGCATGTAATTAGTTCCCAGTTGGATGATGCCCGATAGTTTATTACATGTCTCTTTCCTAATAACACCCTTTGTTTCCTGCCAGAGATATAAAATGCGAACCATTCTGTAGCATTTCCTGTTACACCATAATATTCTAATTTACTTAAAGGATATTGTGATTTACAAAGTCAAGTGCCTTTGACAGATCACAAAACATACCAGTTGCCTGCAATTTTTTGTCTAATGAATGAAGTACATTTTCACTGTAAGTGTAGATAGCCTTCTCAATACCAGAACCCTTTAGAAATCCAGACTGTGACTTTGACTGTATGTTATTTGTGATAAGATGGTTATAAAGACGATTGTACGTTACCTTTCCTACATTTTTTGAGAGTGCTGGCAAAAGTGAAATTGGACAGAAATTTGATGCTATTTCTTTATCTTCTGTCTTAAACAGTAGCTTAACTTCAGCACATATCAACCATTCAAGAGATATTCCACTTATAAATGACTGGTTACTCAGATAGCTTAATATGTTACTTAACTCAGAATCACATTCTTTAATGAACTTTGTTAATATTTCATCATACCCACTAGATGTTTTTGATTTTAAAGATTTTATGATGGACATTACTTCTGATGTAGTGGGTAGTGAGGGTCAAATTCATATTATGGAGGTTACTTTCAATGTCTGGTCTGAGGTATCCCATGGCAGCATCTACAGAATAGGACAATCCCACCTTTTCAGTGAACAGTTATAAAATGCTTATTAAAAAGTTCTGCAACACTATACACATCTTACTCTTAATGCTATTTGCATGTCTGGTTCATACTCTTCATGTCTGTTTGTACCAATCTCTTCCTCCACTATATCCCATATTGTATTTATTTTGTTATCTGATATGATTATCTTTTCCTTGTAATATACACTCCTGGAAATGGAAAAAAGAACATATTGACACCGGTGTGTCAGACCCACCATACATGCTCCGGACACTGCGAGAGGGCTGTACAAGCAATGATCACACCCACGGCACAGCGGACACACCAGGAACCGCGGTGTTGGCCGTCGAATGGCGCTAGCTGCGCAGCATTTGTGCACCGCCGCCGTCAGTGTCAGCCAGTTTGCCATGGCATACGGAGCTCCATCGCAGTCTTTAACACTGGTAGCATGCCGCGACAGCGTGGACGTGAACTGTATGTGCAGTTCACGGACTTTGAGCGAGGGCGTATAGTGGGCATGCGGGAGGCCGGGTGGACGTACCGCTGAATTGCTCAACACGTGGGGCATGAGGTCTCCACAGTACATCGATGTTGTCGCCAGTGGTCGGCGGAAGGTGCACGTGCCCGTCGACCTGGGACCGGACCGCAGCGACGCACGGCTGCACGCCAAGACCGTAGGATCCTACGCAGTGCCGTAGGGGACCGCACCGCCACTTCCCAGCAAATTAGGGACACTGTTGCTCCTGGGGTATCGGCGAGGACCATTCGCAACCGTCTCCATGAAGCTGGGCTATGGTCCCGCACACCGTTAGGCCGTCTTCCGCTCACGCCCCAACATCGTGCAGCCCGCCTCCAGTGGTGTCGCGACAGGCGTGAATGGAGGGACGAATGGAGACGTGTTGTCTTCAGCGATGAGAGTTGCTTCTGCCTTGGTGCCAATGATGGTCGTATGCGTGTTTGGTGCCGTGCAGGTGAGCGCCACAATCAGGACTGCATACGACCGAGGCACACAGGGCCAACACCCAGCATCATGGTGTGGGGAGCGATCTCCTACACTGGCCGTACACCACTGGTGATCGTCGAGGGGACACTGAATAGTGCTCGGTACATCCAAACCGTCATCGAACCCATCGTTCTACCATTCCTAGACCGGCAAGGGAACTTGCTGTTCCAACAGGACAATGCACGTCCGCATGTATTCCGTGCCACCCAACGTGCTCTAGAAGGTGTAAGTCAACTACCCTGGCCAGCAAGATCTCCGGATCTGTCCCCCATTGAGCATGTTTGGGACTGGATGAAGCGTCGTCTCACGCGGTCTGCACGTCCAGCATGAATGCTGGTCCAACTGAGGCGCCAGGTGGAAATGGCATGGCAAGCCGTTCCACAGGACTACATCCAGCATCTCTACGATCGTCTCCATGGGAGAATAGCAGCCTGCATTGCTGCGAAAGGTGGATATACACTGTACTAGTGCCGACATTGTGCATGCTCTGTTGCCTGTGTCTATGTGCCTGTGGTTCTGTCAGTGTGATCATGTGATGTATCTGACCCCAGGAATGTGTCAATAAAGTTTCCCCTTCCTGGGACAATGAATTCACGGTGTTCTTATTTCAATTTCCAGGAGTGTATTTGCTTTGATATCCATATTACAGTCTTTTATATTTTGCAGTATTTCTTGTAATGTGCTATAGCATCAACATCAGAACTGTTTCAGATTGACAGATACAGTTTTCTTTTTGTTTTACAAGATACCTCTTTTCCTTGAGTAATCAATGGCTTCTTTGGAGACTTTGCTCTAACCTTGGTTAGTTTGGGGGGAAAACAGTGGTCAAATAAGGTAAGCACTTTATTAGCAAAAGTGTTGTATTTATCATTCATGCTATGAGCACTGTAAACATTGTTCCAGTGAATTTCTCTGAGAAGTGTCTAAAATATCAATTTTGGCTTATTTATTACTCTCTTGAGTTCCGATTTAACAGATTTTATATCCTGTTCAGTATTAACATTTAACAGAAGGAACTGCATGTCATGGTCTAAGAGGCCATTGAATATCGGTTTTGTAATATGATTTTGTTCATTGGACTTTTCTATGAAGATATTATCAATGGCTGTTTGTGAGTAACTGGCTACCCTAGATGGGAATTTTACAGTGAGAATTAAGTTGAATGATAGTGTTACTAACTCAAATAAGTTCTTATTTGGAGAATCTTTAAGGAAATCTACATGGAAGTCACCAGCAACCACTATTTCTTTGTTTTTGGTTGTTAAATGGACCAGTAGAGCTTCAAGGTGGTTTATGAACAGGTTAAAGTTAGCTACAGATGCTCGATAGGCACTTAATATTATGAAGGATATTTTTATGAAAATCTACTTGTGTTGCACATGCTTCCATATGCTGTTCTGGGAAAAATTTATGAATATGTATGTTCTTAAATTTATGACAGCTCCTGATGAATGTGCCAACTCCTCCTTTCTCCATTTCTGCTCCATGGAAGTGAGATGCTAACCTAAATCTTGTAACACTTAAAAGTTCTATACCAATGGTCACATGATGTTCAGAGAGGCAGATTATGTCAGTTGGGTTTGAGAATGCTAATTCATCTAATGCAGATAATTAATTCATTAATTTTATTTCTCAGTTGTCGAATATTTTGATGCAATAAAGATAGTTGACATTTCACACTGACTGAGTTAAAATGGGGTAGAGTTGAAATTTCTGTTTACTGTTGAAAATTCTTAACCAACAGCTGTTTATGCTGATGTAATAAGCTAGAATTATGTTTTTTTTGGTTTCTTTCTCAAACTGAAGGTTTGTCTCAGTCCTAAACTCCTTTAAAACTTTGTTTCCTTTGGTCCTCCCTACCTTAAAGTAGGGTCTTTTATGAACCCTATAACCACTGGTATTTTATCACTCATGACAGTGCCTTTCCCATATAACTTCCCTGCTATTTTTCCAGCCAGTTTACCCTTCCCTTTCCTGTTGAGGTGAAGGCCATGCCTAGTATAATTCCACCTATTGAGAGAGTCAACAGAAACCCTACCAATGTGTGACCCTGCACCCAGCATAAGTAGCCATTCCAACTCCAAATTGACTCTCCTGACAGAAGAGTTCAAATGAGGTCAGTCATTGTGACCAAGAATATATACAAACTCAACCCTAGTGTGCTACAATGCTGATGCAATCATTGCCAGGTCACACTCTACACTGTACCCAGGATCTCTGTCAGCCTACTATAGCCACGGTGTCTTCCTCAGTGAAATCTTTGCAAAGTGATCCTAAATCCTCTGTCACCTGCTCCAGACCAGCACTAGGTTTAAAAAAATTGGTGACCTGGCATTTTGATCCTAGTTCATCCTGAAAAAGTTGGCAAACACCTCTTCCATGATTATATTAGATTAGATCAGTACTTATTCCATAGATCATGAATATGACACTTACTAATGATGTGGAACGTGTCAAGTTAATAAAAGGTCTCAATACAAGATATTGGGGTGGGGGGAATTACCCACTTACTATATCCAATCATCTAATGAGTAGAAGGAGTTGCCATTCAGAAATTCTTTTAATTTCCTTTTAAATGCTATATGGCTATCTGTCAGACTTTTGATGGTATTAGGTAAGTGACCAAAGACTTTTGTGGCAGCATAATTTACCCCCTTCTGAACCAAAGTTAGATTTAACCTTGAGTAGTGAAGATCATCATTTCTCCTAGTGTTGTAGCCATGTACACTGCTATTACTTTTGAATTTGTACGGATTGTTAATAACAAATTTCATAAGCGAGTATATATATTGTGAGGCTGCAGTGAAGATCCCTAGCTCTTTAAATAAGTGTTTGCAGGATGATCTTGGATTAGCTCCAGCAATTATTCTGATTACATGCTTTTGTGCAATGAACACTCTTTTATTCAATGATGAGTTACCCCAGAAGATGATGCCATACGAAAGCAGAGAATGAAAATAGGCATGGTATGCTAATTTACTGAGATGTATATTGCCAAAATTTGCAGTGACCCTAATAGCATAAGTAGCTGAACTGAAATGTTTCAGCAGATCTTCAGTGTGTTTTTTCCAGTTCAACCCCTCATCAATGCATACACCCAGAAATTTTGGATATTCTACCTTAGCTACCGATTTCTGATCGAATTCTATATTTATTAATGGTGTCATCCCATTTACTGTGTGTAACTGTATATACTGCATTTTGTCAAAGTTTAATGAGAGCCCATTTGCAGAGAACCACTTATTGATTTTCTGAAAAACATCGTTTACAATTTCACCAGTTAATTCTTGTCTGTTTGGTGTGATAGCTATACTTGTATCATCGGCAAAAAGTACCAGCTTTGCATCTTCGTGAATATAGAATGGCAAGTCATTAATATACACTCCTGGAAATGGAAAAAAGAACACATTGACACCGGTGTGTCAGACCCACCATACTTGCTCCGGACACTGCGAGAGGGCTGTACAAGCAATGATCACACGCACGGCACAGCGGACACACCAGGAACCGCGGTGTTGGCCGTCGAATGGCGCTAGCTGCGCAGCATTTGTGCACCGCCGCCGTCAGTGTCAGCCAGTTTGCCGTGGCATACGGAGCTCCATCGCAGTCTTTAACACTGGTAGCACGCCGCGACAGCGTGGACGTGAACCGTATGTGCAGTTGACGGACTACGAGCGAGGGCGTATAGTGGGCATGCGGGAGGCCGGGTGGACGTACCGCCGAATTGCTCAACACGTTGGGCGTGAGGTCTCCACAGTACATCGATGTTGTCGCCAGTGGTCGGCGGAAGGTGCACGTGCCCGTCGACCTGGGACCGGACTGCAGCGACGCACGGATGCACGCCAAGACCGTAGGATCCTACGCAGTGCCGTAGGGGACCGCACCGCCACTTCCCAGCAAATTAGGGACACTGTTGCTCCTGGGGTATCGGCGAGGACCATTCGCAACCGTCTCCATGAAGCTGGGCTACGGTCCCGCACACCGTTAGGCCGTGTTCCGCTCACGGCCCAACATCGTGCAGCCCGCCTCCAGTGGTGTCGCGACAGGCATGAATGGAGGGACGAATGGAGACATGTCATCTTCAGCGATGAGAGTCGCTTCTGCCTTGGTGCCAATGATGGTCGTATGCGTGTTTGGCGCCGTGCAGGTGAGCACCACAATCAGGACTGCATACGACCGAGGCACACAGGGCCAACACCCGGCATCATGGTGTGGGGAGCGATCTCCTACACTGGCCGTACACCACTGGTGATTGTCGAGGGGACACTGAATAGTGCACGGTACATCCAAACCGTCATCGAACCCATCGTTCTACCATTCCTAGACCGGCAAGGGAACTTGCTGTTCCAACAGGACAATGCACGTCCGCATGTATCCCGTGCCACCCAACGTGCTCTAGAAGGTGTAAGTCAACTACCCTGGCCAGCAAGATCTCCGGATCTGTCCCCCATTGAGCATGTTTGGGACTGGATGAAGCGTCGTCTCACGCGGTCTGCACGTCCAGCACGAACGCTGGTCCAACTGAGGCGCCAGGTGGAAATGGCATGGCAAGCCGTTCCACAGGACTACATCCAGCATCTCTACGATCGTCTCCATGGGAGAATAGCAGCCTGCATTACTGCGAAAGGTGGATATACACTGTACTAGTGCCGACATTGTGCATGCTCTGTTGCCTGTGTCTATGTGCCTGTGGTTCTGTCAGTGTGATCATGTGATGTATCTGACCCCAGGAATGTGTCAATAAAGTTTCCCCTTCCTGGGACAATGAATTCACGGTGTTCTTATTTCAATTTCCAGGAGTGTATATTAAGAACAGCAGAGGACCCAAGACCGAACCTTGCGGCACCCCGTTCTTCATTGTTCCCCAGTTTGAGAAATCACCAGTTTTTTGCATATTATGTGAACTGCTTATTTCAACTTTCTGCACTCTTCCAGTTAGGTATGATTTAAACCATTTGAGCGCTGTCCCATTCATGCCACAGTACTTGAGCTTATCTAGAAGTATTCCATGATTTACACAATCAAAAGCCTTTGAGAGATCACAGAAAATCCCAACGGGTGACTTCCGGTTACTCAGAGCATTTAATATTTCATTAGTGAAAGTATATATAGCATTTTCCGTTGAAAAACCTTTCTGGAAACCAAACTGACATTTTGTTAAAACTTTATTTTTACAAAGGTGTGAAGCTACTGCACAATACATTACTTTTTCAAGAATTTTGGATAAGGCAGTCAGAAGAGAGATTGGGCAGTAGTTGTTGGCATCAGATGTATCCCCTTTTTTATGCAGTCCTTTAACAATGGCATACTTCAGTCTCAGAGAGCTATTACATATGTGGCTAAGAATTCCACTTATCTCTTGGGAACAAGCTTTTATTATCATGCTGGAAATGCCATCAATTCCATGTGAGCTTTTATTCTTGAGAGAGTTTATTATCTTCCTTATTTCAGAAGGAGAGGTGGGTGGAATTTCAATTGTATCAAATTGTGTGGGTAAGGCCTCTTCCATTAACTGCCTTGCTTCTTCTAATGAACATTTAGATCCTATTTTCTCAACAACATTTAAAAAATTAATATTCAAAATGTTTTCGACTTCCAGTTTGTTGTTCGTCAAGTTTCCATTCGCTTTGATGGTAATGATGTCATCCTGTACCCTTGGTTGCCCTGTCTCCCTTGTAACAATATTCCAAATTGTTTTGATTTTGTTATCAGAGGCATTAATCTCAGACATGATGCACATGCTTCTGAACTTTTTAATAACCTTTCTTAATGTAGCACAGTATTTTTTATAATATTTGGCTGTTTCTGGGTCATTACTCTTTCTTGTTGTTAGATACAGTTCCATTTTGTGGTTACAAGATATTTTTATTCCTTTAGTAAGCCAAGGTTTTTTGCATGGTTTCTTATAATTAGATTGAACTTGTTTCTTGGGGAAACAGTTTTCAAATTCGCTAACAAGTGTATCATGAAATAAATTATATTTTAAATTAGCATTGGGTTCCTTGCACACCTCAACCCAGTCTAACTGCTGAAGGTTTTCCACGGAAATTCCTAATTGTTGAGTCATTAATTGAATGCACAACTTTGAAGGGTAGTTTTGAATTACTCAATGGAGCTATGTCATATACTGTAACTAGCTGGGCACCATGATCAGAAAGGCCATTCTCAACAGGACAAGAATTTATGTTTTTAAACTTATCTTGGTCTATAAAAGTGTTATCTATCAATGTGCTGCTGTCCTTTACTACCCGAGTAGGAAAATCAATGACAGATGTGAAATTGAAAGAACCGAGCAAGACTTCCAAGTCATCTTCCTATTACACTCTTTCAGGGAATCAACACTGATGTCCCCACACTGACAGATAGCACAACAAGGCATCCAAGTTTTCCAGGAATAAATGAAAGTTTCCTGAAGGGGACCTATATACGAGGTGCATTCAAGTTCTAAGGCCTCCGATTTTTTTCTCCAGACTGGAAAGAGATAGAAACATACGCATTGTTTTAAAATGAGGCCGCATTCATTGTCAATACGTCCCAGAGATGGCAGCACCGTACGGCAGATGGAATTTTACCGCCAGCGGCGAGAATGAGAACTGCTTTAAATACTTAAAATGGCGACGTTTTCCTTACTTGAACAGCGTGCAATCATTCGTTTTCTGAATTTGCGTGGTGTGAAACCAACTGAAATTCATCGACAGTTGAAGGAGACATGTGGTGATGGAGTTATGGATGTGTCGAAAGTGCGTTCGTGGGTGTGACAGTTTAATGAAGGCAGAACATCGTGTGACAACAAACCGAAACAACCTCGGGCTCGCACAAGCCGGTCTGACGACATGATCGAGAAAGTGGAGAGAATTGTTTTGGGGGATGGCCGAATGACTGTTGAACTGATTGCCTCCAGAGCTGGCATTTCTGTGGGTTCTGTGCACACATTCCTGCTTGACGACCTGAAAATGCGAAAAGTGTCATCCAGGTGGTTGCCACGAATGCTGACGGACGACCACATGGCTGCCCGTGTGGCATGTTGCCAAGCAATGTTGACGCACAACGACAGCATGAATGGGACATTCTTTTCGTTGGTTGTGACAATGGATGAGACGTGGATGCCATTTTTCAATCCAGAAACAAAGCGACAGTCAGCTCAATGGAAGCACACAGATTCACCGCCACCAAAAAACTTTCGGGTAACCGCCAGTGCTGAAAAAATGATGGTGTCCACGTTCTGGGACTGCGAGGGCGTAATCCTTACCCATTGCGTTCCAAAGGGCACTACGGTAACAGGTGCATCCTACGAAAATGTTTTGAAGAGCAAATTCCTTCCTGCACTGCAACAAAAACATCCGAGAAGGGCTGCGTGTGTGCTGTTTCACCAAGACAATGCACCCGCACATCGAGCTAACGTTACGCAACAGTTTCTTAGTGATAACAACTTTGAAGTGATTCCTCATGCTCCCTACTCACCTGACCTGTCTCCTAGTGACTTTTGGCTTTTTCCAACAATGAAAGACACTCTCCATGGCCGCACTTTCACCAGCCGTGCTGCTATTGCCTCAGCAATTTTCCAGTGGTCAAAACAGACTCCTAAAGAAGCCTTCGCCGCTGCCATGAAATCATGGCGTCAGCGTTGTGAAAAATGAGTACGTCTGCAGGGCGATTACGTCGAGAAGTAACGCCAGTTTCATCGATTTCGGGTGAGTAGTTAATTAGAAAAAAAATCGGAGGCCTTAGAACTTGAATGCACCTCTTACTGTTACAATTGCAAAAGAGCCCTCCTTCAGTTTAAGTTGACAGGCACATGCTTCTCTATGTTGCTCTAGACAATACTTTTTTTTTACCTAAGCTTTTTACACAGTGATAACTTTTGACATATATGACAACTCTGCCTCTCACCTTATTCTCTCTACTGATATGTGCAGCTAGTTCATAACCACTGATATTTACCTTTTCCATATCAGACACAATGTGTTGCACAGACAGGCATAGTATATCTATTACATTATCAGAATCAATGTCATCTAAACAAACCAGGACCTCATCTACCTTATTCTTCAATCCTGGAATATTTTGGTGAAAAATGGTAACATTATTTTTTACTTTACTTTTGTGAGAATCTACTTTCTTCCTTAATCCACCAATATCTTCGGTAAATGTGGTAACATTATTATTTACTTTACTATTGTGAGAGTCTTGTGAGTTTTGGACCTCCTTAGCATGTGCCTGCCTGAACTTCTCATTGGAGACTGATATTAGTCTAAATAAGAGGTACATCCATGAGTACTAGTGTCCCCCCTTATGGATTTCACTAACAACCCTGCCAGTTTACCCTTCCCTTTCCTATTGAGGTGTAGGCCATGCCTTGTGAAATCCCCCTCCCCCCCCCAATCAATAGCCTCAACAGGAACCAATCCAATGTCTGACAGAGTGGCCCCCCTACGCAACTGATCCACCTCCATATTTACCCTCCTGACAGAGTGGTTCAACTGGGGCTGATCATGCCGCACGAAAGCAGGCACCAGCCCAACATTGGTATGGGTCGCTGCAGAGGCTATTTTCTCCAGGTCACACTCAATACTGTAGCCCGGATCCCTATCAATACTGTTTCCCACACCACCCAGTATCATCACATGATCCTGCTTTGAGAAACCCTTGCACACGGAACCTATATCCTCTACCACCTGGCTAAGACATGCACTTGGCTCGAAAAAGTTTGTGACCTGGTACCTGTCACCTAATTTTTCCAGCAAAATCTGGTCCACACCTCTTCCATGGCTGCTTCCTAGCAACAGAACTTTCCTCTTACTTTCCACTTTTTTTGAAACTGTTGGTTTCCTAATGAGATTCTGTTGCATCTTAACTACATCTACTTCTACTGAGGCCTTTTCCTTACTTAACTGTGGTAGCAAGGCAAATCTATTGGTTGTGCCAATTGGGAAACTGTCAGACACTGTTCCCTGTTCCCAGCCACCACTTCCCACTGATGTTTACCCTCCTCCCCCCTTAACCTCTTCAGTTCCTCCCTCGCTCTGTCCAAATCAGCCTGAAGGGCTCTAATTTTCTCCTCCTGTTCAGCTATAATCCTATCTCTTGAGCAAACCCTGCAAAAGAATGGAAGAGTCTCGTTTCCTTCCCCAATTCCCACGCCACTACAATTTCCCCAGTGAAATCACCTGTCACAACAGCTGCACAAAACTAACTTTCCTACTGCAGGTCACACACTTAGCACCCATGGTAGTTTGGAAATGGGAACTACCTAACAACAACACTTCCTTTCTCTTTACTGATTTCTCTACATTCTCACTTTTCAATTTGCTGCTGAAAATTTGTTGTGCCCTGTCTACACTTGAAACTGCTTGAGACTCACCAGCTTCTAACTGAAACAACAGGTCAAATCTATTTTTCACATTCACCACAAAGCTGTCAGACAAAGTTGTAGGCCTGTTCCTCCTGTTGCCTGTTGCCACTTCACACCTGTCTTTACCCTTCTCCCTCCTTAACCTCTCAAGATCTCCCCTGGCCTTGTCTAACTCAGCCTGAAGAGCGGCAATTTTCCCCTCCTGTTCTAGTATCTTCCTACCTCTATTACATATCCTACAAAACCACTGATGAGTCTCATTTACTTCCCCTACTCCCATGCCACTACAGTCACCCGCAAGGAAAAAGACTACAGCACCCGTCAGACCAAAGCTCTGACCTAACAGTTCTAAAGCCAAGTTTACACGATGATACTAGGTTGCAGGCAACTGCGCTACCAGCCAGCGCACCGCGCTTTAGCGCAACTCGTTGGTGAAACTAAACACTATCGGTGTGTTCCAACTTTGGCGACACTAGTTGCACGAGTTTGATGTTATGTGTGTTCGTAGAGTGTAGCCAAACTGAAATATGGAGTGGGGAACAGAGAATAATGTTCGCTTTTTGGATATCTATGCTTTGCATAGGTGTTTGTTGAATTTCAGTGATGCCGATTACAAAAATAAACAACATATTGCTGCCGCTGAGACCTTCATGTGCAATCATAACATAGATGCTTTGACAATATCTGAGGTACAGGGCAAAATTTATTGAGTTAGCAGCACATACACAACTGAATTAAGAAAAATACAACCGTAATTCTAGCTGTGCAATGCTCTCGTCTACAAGACGGCCAAGTTGGCCAACTCTTTGTGTTAAGGAATATTGTTGATAGGAGGGAAGGCTATACCAATTCTAGAAGCTGCATTCGTTATTCAATATGCATTATTTAAAATGTCGCTGCAGTGCTCCCCATTCAAATATGTTAGAATTTTGAAATATTGCCAATGTACATATCTATCTTCAAGAGAGTAGTTTGCAAACCATTCTCTTCTTAATGCGGCCTGCTTCGAATAATTATTGTTGCTAATGTTAATAGTTATTACTGTTAATGTTAATAACAACTGGTGTTAACGAAATAGCGTCATCACCAACTAAAACTGTATCTTATAGCAGGCCTAGTGTTCTCGATTGTAATGCACGTAATATGATATTTAATGTCAGTTCTGGCAATAGTGCTTCATACCCGAATTTCTCCCCCATGTGATTTCCATATTTTTAGAGGCCTGAAGAAAGGCATTCGTGGCCATCGATTTGCTTCAGACGTAGAGGAGCTACATGCCAGTGTGCAGTCATGTTCCGTACGCAACTGGAAACATTTTATCATGAAGGCATTGGCCGTCTTGTCTCACAGTGGGATGACTGTATTAACAGTTATGGTGATTACTTTTGAAAAAATAATCCGTTTACTTCATTTCCATTTGTCTCTTTTTCATCTGACTGTCCCTTATATATCTAGTGTTAGTTGTAGAACGTCCTGCTAAGAGCTCTTTCAAACTCTTGGTATTTTCAAAACTAATTCACAATATACACTGCCTGAAAAAATTAGCACAGAAGTTTCAAATTCAGTCAAAATTTATTGTTAAGTGCATAGGGAGCACATGAAGTGATTACATTTACAGATCAATAGCACAAGCAGTTCTGAGGTACCAGGTATCGACCCATACTGAAACACCCATATTAGTAAGTCATGTAGCCTCAACGGGTGGCAGTTCGGGCATTGACTCTGACATTCAGTCGATCGTACAGATAGCGTACATTGTTCTGGGATACGTTTTTTCACGCCTGATCGATCTGTTCACGTAGTTCTGTAAGAGTTGTGGGTTGATGAGTCACATGAGTCACTCATCATCCCATCATATCCCACACATGCTCGATTGGAGACAAGTCTGGAGATCGTGCTGGCCAGGGAAGTTGCTATACGTCTTACAGAGCACTTTGAGTTTCACAGTCAGTATTTGGGCGAGCGTTATCTTGTTGGAACAACACATCACTTTCCTGTTACAAGAAGGTCAAAAGTCTGGGTCTAATGACATTCTGCACAAAAAAGAGCGCTAGTTAGCATCCCCTCCGGAAACACCAAAGGTGAACGAGAGTTGTAGCTTATCACACCCCAGATCATAAGGCCTGGGGTGGGCCAGTGAGTCTTGGACGAATGCACTATACGAGACAGTGCTCACCAGGTCTATGTCGTACGCACAAACGACCATTAACTGCATCCAGGCAGAATCTGCTTTCGTCGCTTAAGACGATGGCGCGCCACTCCATCTTCCAAGTGATCCTTTGATGGCACCAGTCAAGCTGTTCACATCGATGCTGTGTCGCAAGTGGAAGACAGGCTAGACTTATGTATACCTATAGTCCTACTGCTAATAATAATAACCGGTTGGCAGAAGTTTGTGTTGACATGTCTGGGCTCACAAGCTCTCTTATCTGTGCTATAGTAACTGTACGATCTACCACTGCTGCCCTTACAATGTGACAATCCTGGTGGGTATCTGTGCTGCTTGGACGTCCAGAACCTCACCTACGGGTGTGAGAATGTTAATGTGACAAATGATACCAGCCTAGCTGCAAAACTCATGCAGCTCATCAAATATGTGTGGCAGTTCTCTGAGAGGACTAGCCCACCATCCGGTAGGCCACAATTTGACCCATTTTAAACTCGCTCGTTTGGCTGTAGGAAGCACGAGTGCATCTCTGCGGCATGGTTGCCTGCTTGCTTCACACATTTGCACCACACTGAGCCTTCTGACTGTGAGCACTCCCTATTAAAGATTAGATGCAGATGATGCCCTAGTAGATATACCACTATGCTGTCTGTTGCAGATGACATTGAAACAATTATCACTACATCTACTGTATCTCACACAGCATACACAGCCATTGGATCAAAATCGATGTCGTCTTTCCAGGTGTGCTAATTTTTTCTGGCAGTGTATATTAAATTACCACTATCTCACTTTTCTCAAAAATATTGAAAAGCTTGCATATATCATTACAGGCAAAAAAATCTCTACAAAGACTTCAAGGTGTTAATGTAACTACAGAAAGGAGTCATACATGAAGGCTTATGTATTCAACAGCCTGTTCAGAACATTCTGAATTTCTTGTAGTGTGAAATTTACTACTCATTAAAGAAACAGACACTCTCTATTGGGCAACGCCTCCTCTTCATAAAATAATAAGTGAGAGAGAGAGAGAGAGAAGTAGATTTAAGAAGGTTCATGAAATAAGAGAACATTGTCTTTGACACTTGTATTCTTTGTCCTAGCTTTTTAGCGGCAAAAATTATTTAGCGACTTATCTGGCGACTTTTGGAGTACTGACAGCTTTTGAAGTACAAATCAAAACTATTTTGGGCCAGTATTTTCATTAACAAAACTAAGATTTTAACTATAGAATGGGTACTACACTGACTTTGTTCTAGATTTACTAAGTTAAATTAAGTTCTTAGCAGATCTTGTAGCATTGTTCAGCATTTAGTAAACCTGAATGTGGGAATTGCCTACAGAGTAAGAAAACCTTGACTATAGAACAATTCATCATTCATTACCCACTAGCCTGTTATCGTCGATAGCGTATCGATCTATAATTCTTCAACTTTTGAACTCCCTTTATTTTTCGAATTGACAAAAAACATACGTAATATTAAGTATAAGAAATACATTTCTGTCTAGCAACCTCTAATTTTTCGAAATGTTAACTCGTAGTCAAAGTATTACCACATGCACAGTGGTAACGCAAGAACAATTCGGTGGGGGTATCTCAGATGTCATTACGTTTTAAACAATGAACAATAGCACTGATATCGAGTTACCGAGTGAGTAGATTGTTTTATGACCTCTAGTTCGCCTGAGTTTTAATGTATTTTCAGTGATTATAAATTGGTGAAACTTACGTTGTGGTGGCTTACATAATGGATTTACCGCAGAAGAAAAGCACTACGCTCAAAAATATCGGGATGCGTGGGAAGCAGAACCTGAAATCATTTGGGTGGCTGAAACCAGTCGGAGACTTATCCAAGGCAAGATGTCAATTATGTGCAACAGAGTTTTATGCTAAATTGTGTGATATTAGAAAGCATTCGAAAACTATTAAGCATAACCAAAAAATTGATTTAAAAAAAAAAACACAAATTACTTTACCTGTGAAAATTGTTCCGAAACTACAGTTAGAATAGCAAGCAGAGCGGAAGGCGCCCTTTCTTTATTTATTGCTGAGCATTGTTCTATTTTAGCTGTAGATCAATTAGGAATACTGTGCAAGAGGGCGTTTTCCGGTGATGCGGGCGCTAAAAACATGCAATTACATCGTACAAAGTGCACTAACATTATAACTGAAGTTTTGGCTCCATATTTTACACAATCATTGGTTGAAGATATAGGTAACCAAAAATACAGTGTACTAATAGATGAATCCACAGATGTATCAATATCTAAAATGCTAGGTATCGTTATACGGTACTATAGTGTAAACAACCAAACCATTACATCAGAATTTCTCAAACTCGCTGTAGTAGAAACTGCAGATGCAAGAAATCTGGCTGTTGTTCTTGTGAATTCTTTGATTGATCTCAAACCTCCAATCGCTAATATGGTAGGAATTGGCTCAGAGAATGCTTCTGCAATGGTTGGAATAAACAATGGGCTTTTCGAACAACTCAAGAGAGAGGGTGGTTTGAAGCATTTGGTATTGATCCGTTGCATTTGTCACTCTCTTCAGCTTGCAGTTTCGCACACCTCAGTGAATACCATACCCAGAAACACAGAGTTTCTTGTACGGGAAACCTACAATTGGTTCTCCATTTCACCCAAAAGACAAGAGGAATATAAAAATGTTTATGAGACAATAAATTGTGGAAAACAGCCACTAAAAACTTTAAAGGTCTGTGCAACACACTGGCTTTCAATTGAACCAGCAATACGAAGAATTCTGGAGCAATGGGAAGAACTAAAGCTACATTTTTCACTTGCTATGGTTCAAGACAATTGTTACACTGCCGATCTTTTGTACAAGATGTATTGTGACGACTCAAATCGTCTTTACATGTTTTACCTTAAACATGCTTTAAAAGACGTACAAATAGCAATAAAAGCTTTTGAAGGAGAAGACAATGACCCCATTAAATTACTAGATACACTTGTATTTCTCATGCAGTCACTCGGACAAAACATAGTTTTTCCAACTGTTGATTTGTTGACAACACCAGTTCCAAGCGGATGTATGTACGCAAATCCGAACCATGGCTTTATGTTTGAACAGAAATTGTCTGAGTCAAGTTTGTCTGAAGAAAATAAAGTTTATTTGAAGAAGAGATGCATTCAGTTTAGCCTGAAACTCATAAAAGAAATTCACCATAGACTGCCAAGTAACGTTACGATCCTGAAAAAAAGTCAATGCTGAATGCTGAAGAAACACTAAAAGTGAATAAAAATAATGCTGTAGCGGATGTAGCCAAAGAATTGGGTTTTAGTGGCGATTTCATAGACAGTATGCTGCAAGAATGGCGTAATATCAACTTCATTAGGTGGAATAACACTACTAACAATGTTCGATTTTGGAGTGGGGTTTTGCAGTATAAAAATGCCGCAGGGGAGAATACTTTTTCTTTGATTTCACAGCTAGCAATGACTGTTCTATGCCTACCGCATTCAAATGCAGAAGTGGAAAGAATATTCAGTTCTATGAACATTATAAAAAATGGTTCAAATGGCTCTGAGCACTATGGGACTTAACATCTGAGGTCATCAGTCCCCTAGAACGTAGAACTACTTAAACCTAACTAACCTTTTAAGGACATCACACACGTCCATGCCCGAGGCAGGATTCGAACATTATAAAAACTAAACAACGTAACAGATTATCGTTAAAGACAATTAATGCTTTGATCATATTGAGAGACCAGCTGAAGAAACAAAATAAAGATTGTGCATCTTTTGACATACCGTCAGACGTATTGGAGCTTATTGGAACGCACAAAAGTTACTCTTTTGCGACAAAACCAGTCGAACTGCAACATCATCTTTTGAGCGACGTTCAACCCTCTACATCAACTACAGTTCTGTCAGAGCATGAAACAGAAGAGTTATTCGATCTTCTGAGTGACGACGATGAATAGCTCACATACCGGTATGTATATATTTTGTAACCTAATTTGAGTTCTTGCTTTCTTTTGTTACAAATATAGTTGTATATTTCTAGTATATTTGACTACTGTGATTGAACCAACAATTTATGTTGCGTCAATTATGATAACATGTTTAATTAAACATCAGCGTATTTTATATGTATGTTGCAAGCGATGCGTCATTTAATTAAGACAATATAGCAATTACGTATGAGACAATTTTTATTAATATTTTATTACACACCCCCCCCCCCCCCCCCGCCACCACTGGCTTATTGCACCATTCACAGCACGAAATTTTCAGTACACCCCTAGTAAAATCAGTTTTAGCGACTTTCTAGCAACTTTTGATATTGAATCTAGCGACTCGGGTTTTTTAGAGCTGGCTACACTGGATCTGCAGTTAGAAGTTGAGATTGGCTGAGTTAACATCTGGCCATAGAGTCATGGGATATGGGCAGACGTGAATTGAAGTGGGAAGTATTTAAACAGTTATATCGAGGGATATATTGTTTGCTATATAAAGGTCAATTAAAATACATGAACTGGAGAGTCTTTCATGTTGAGCAGAAGTAAATTTATGGGGCAGATGTCAACTTATGCAGTTTATCTAAATACACAGTGCTAGTGTGGATACCGGCATTCAGAGCAATTAACAGCCTACCTTCCAATATCTGTAATCAGATTTTACTGAATCAAGATGAACAAATATGGTTTCCCTGGAATAATCAAACTCTGATTTGTGAATTATATCAGTGTGAATGAACAGGACATTGTCAGGCGTCTTCTCTTACTTGAAGATTAATAAGCTAAGTCAAATGGACATCGTCTCTTATTTCAGATGATCCATGTCATCACTAGTTATTAATTGTGTGTGGCAGTTATTTATGGGCATGTTGTGATCAATAGTCTCACAGTTTCACCCTTTACTGGGAATGATCTGTTTGTAGGGTTGTTGCCCTTCTAAATGTGCGATTGGCTTTAAATTAAGTGAACAGCAGTATTCCATAAAAAAGAGGATCAGCTTCGAAGTGGCCAAAATATGATAGGACACAACCTTCGGATCCGAAAATCGTGGAATCAAACTGTACAATTTTGAACTATGCACGGCAACGCACACTTGCGAACTGCAACAGTTACTGCTAGGTGTGTAAACAGTGACCTTCAAGTGAAACAATGGACATCATCATCATGTCGTTGGAAAGAAGGACTGGAGTGATACGAGACATTATCGTCATGGCCTCATCAAAGATGGCAGTGCATAAAAACGTGGAAGTGTCACAAATTCACTACTGGGGTAGTTCTCTTTTATATGTGTCATGCATTGCTGCTGTACATGTTTTTGGTAGAGACAGAAGTTTGTGTTTACATGAATGTTATCTCTGCAAATGGGCTCTCATTAAACTTTGCCAAAACACAGTATATACAGTTCCACCCAGTAAATGGAATGACACCATTAATAAATAAAGACTTCGATTGGAAATCGGTAGCTAAGGTAGAATATTCAAAATTTCTAGGTGTATGCATTGATGAGGGGTTGAACTGGAAAAAAAAAAGCACACACTGAAGATCTGCTGAAATGTTTGAGTTCAGCTACTTATGCTATTAGGGTCATTGCAAATTTTGTCGATATACATCTCAGTAAATTAGCTTACCACGCCTATTTTCATTCTCTGCTTTCGTATGGCACCATATTCTGGGGTAACTCATCATTGAATAAAAGAGTGTTCATTGCACAAAAGCGTGTAATCAGAATAATTGCTGGAGCTCATCCAAGATCATCCTGCAGAAACTTATTTAAAGAGCTAGGGATCTTCACTGTAGCCTCACTTATGAAATTTGTTATTAACAATCCGAACGAATTCAAAAGTAATAGCAGTGTACATGGCTACAACACTAGGAGAAAGGATGTTCTTCACTACTCAAGGTTAAATCTAGCTTTGGCTCAGAAGGGGGTAAATTATGCTGCCACAAAAGTACTTAGTCACTTACCTAATACCATCAAAAGTCTGACAGATAGCCATGTAACATTTAAAAAGAAATTAAAAGAATTTGTGAATGCAACTCCTTCTAATCATTAGATGAATTTTTGGCTATAGTAAGTGGGTAATTTCCCCATCCCCCATCAAAAAAATAAAAAAAATTAAAAATGTTAAGTGTCATGTGATATTTTGTGTAATGTAATATCTTGTATAGACACATTTCATTAACCTGACACGTTCCACATCATTACGAAGTGTCGTATTCATGATCTATGGAACAAGTACTAATCTAATCTAATCTATGAATAAATAAATGCACAATAATAGGAAGTGAAAATCAATGCAATGAGGCAAAAAGAGTAGAGACCATAGAGGGACAAGTTAAGATGGGTAATAAGTGTTCATAAACTGGGCAGTCCCAGATCTTCGATATTTCCGAACAAGGGAAAAAAATCTTGATTGCGGCGCCCCCCCCCCCCCTCCACCCATCGATTGATTTTTCAAAAATATGATCATTTTATAGCGCACATCTTTCTGAAGAGTTTGATATGTAACACATATATGATCGAGAAAACGTAAGACATGTTATTAGATCTTAAGTGTGCCAAAGTGCAATCGTATGCGTCTTCAGGCAGCATTCTTCTGTCGCATGTCACTGTATTTTGCTCTGTGGAATTCAGACTTGTATATTTTGTAATGCAAGCCATCAAACCTACACTATGTGATCAAAATTATCTGGACACCCTCAAAAACATACTTTTTCACATTAGGTGCATTGTGCTGCCACCTACTGCCAGGTACTCCATATCAGCGAGCTCAATAGTCATTAGACATAGTGAGAGAGTAGAATGGGGCGCTCCGCGGAACTCACGGACTTCCAACGTGGTCAGGTAATTGGGTGTGACTTGTGTCATACGTCTGTACGCAAAATGTCCACACTCCTAAACATCCCTATGTCCACTGTTTCCGATGTGATAGTGAAGTGTAAACGTGAAGGGACATGTACAGCACAAAAGCGTACAGGCCGACCTCGTCTGTTGACTGACAGAGACCGCCAACAGCTGAAAAGGGTTGTAATGCGTAATAGGCAGACATCTATCCAGACGCTCACACAGGAATTCCAAACTGCATCAGGATCTACCGCAACTACTATGACAGTTAGGCGGGAGGAGAGGATACTTCGATTACATGGTCGAGCGGCTGGTCATAAGCCACACATCGCGCTGATAAATGCCAAACGACGCCTCGCTTGGTGTAAGGAGCGTAAAAATTGGACAATTCAACTGTGGAAAAACGTTGTGTGACGATCCGATGGCAGGGTGTGGGTAGGGCGAATGCCCGGTGAACGTCACCTGCCAGCGTGTGTAGTGCCAACAGTAAAATTCGGAGGCAGTGGTGTTATGGTGTGGTCGTGTTTTTCTTGGAGGGAGCTTGCACCCCTTGTCGTTTTGCGTGGCACTATCACAGGCCTAGCCGGCAGCTGTGGCCGAGCGGCTCCAGGCGCTTCAGTCTGGAACAGCGCTGCTGCTACGGTCGCAGGTTCTAATCCTTCCTCGGGCATGAATGTGTGTGATGTCCTTAGGTTAGTTAGGTTGAAGTAGTTCTAAGTCTAGGGGACTGATGACCTCAGATGTTAAGTCCCATAGTGCTTAGAGCCATTTGAACCACAGCACAGGCCTACATTAATCGCAATGTTGAAAAGCAATTCGGGGATGGCGATTGCATATTTCAACACGATCGAGCACCTGTTCATAATGCACGCGCTGTGGCAGAGTGATTACACGACAATAACATCCCTGTAATGGGCTGGCCTACACAGAGTCCTAACCTGAATCCTACGAAACACCTTTGGGATGTTTTTGGAACGTCGTCTTTGTGCCAGACCTCACCGACACACATCGATACCTCTCCTCAGTGCAGCACTCTGTGAAGAATGGGCTGCCATTCCCCAAGTAATTTTCCAGCACCTAATTGAAGGTATGCCTGCGAGAGTGGAAAAATGGTTCAAATGGCTCTGAGCACTATGGGACTCAACATCTGTGGTCATCAGTCCCCTAGAAATTAGAACTACTTAAACCTAACTAACCTAAGGACATCACACACATCCATGCCCGAGGCAGGATTCGAACCTGCGACCGTAGCAGCAGCGCGGTTCCAGACTGAAGCGCCTAGAACCGCTCGGCCACCCCGGCCGGCTGCGAGAGTGGAAGCTGTAATCAAAGCTAAGGGTGGGCCAGCACCATATTGAATTCCAGCATTACTGATGGAGGGCGCGACGAACTTGCAAGTCATTTTCAGCCAGGTATCGAGATACTTTTGATCACATAGTGTATATTCTGGACAGTGAAAATTAAAATGCCTTGTGGTGCCTCTCTTGCTCCCACTAGGTCGAATTGATATCGTACCCCCCTTAAAAAACCTCACAATTACTACTGGGTGGGATTATTTGTAATCCGGAGAATAAGAACTCTTCATAAAACTTGCGCTCTTTGTTGCCTATTAGCTAATAACTTTCTCTTTTGTGTAACATAAAATTAAATATAGGAAACACAAAACCAGTAAAGACAAGATACAAGCAAGACAGTACACATCTCTTGAATCCTAGCATTTTTTTCTCTCTAATCTTGCTACAGCTTTACATGGCGTGCTTTCCTTTCTGCAAAAGAATCTATTACCTCATCAAAATTAGTCAGACGTTTTGTTACATGAAAAATCAAAATGTCGTTGTCTAATACTGAAAAAGCTGTTAATACGAATAGTACTCAAGACTGGCGTGGTTTCTCGATTTGGTTATGTCTATTTTGTCGCAGTCTGCTAGAAAAACGACACAGGCCTTTCTAATATTGCAGCAACTGTAACACACGGCAAATAAGAGAAACTGTTTTGACACAAATGGTCATTTTTATCTATCTCATTTACATAAGTAACACAACAAAACTGCGTACACGTGTGCATAGACACGTGTTGAAACACATAACACTTCGTTGAATATTCTATATCTCTTTTATTAGTCTGATTTAATGAACAGTACTCGAGCATTGGTTGGATGAACGTCTTGTAAGCACCATACTTCGTGTGTAAATTAGATTTCCCTAGTGTTCATATTGGAATCTCAGTTTAGTATCTGTCTTCCTCTCACCTAATTTGTGTTGTTATTTAAGTCACAGTTTGTTTTCCATTATTTTCTTTAATTGTTGAAGGTGAATGTCTGAACGTTTCCTCTGAAGACGACACGACCGATATTCTTTCCCATCCCTGATCATCCGAGTTTGTGCAAGATCTCTAATGATCTGGTTATCGGGAGGAAGTTAAGTCCAAAGCAACCTTCTGATTATCGGATTTTTCCCTCTATTTACGCACATGCTGTTATACTTGTTTATGTTGAGCGTCAACTACTAGTGTTTGTTTGAAATAAACACTTTATGTATTTATCAGCGATTAGTTAATTTCGAATTTGGCCATCTTGGTCATCATCAAGCTACATCATTCAAAAATTAGCTAACCATTAATCCATAGATACATATTATAAAAATGTATGTATGAATGTTTGTAAGTATTTTCCACATCTCCTCCTAAAACACTGGACCGATAAAAAACAAACTCGGTACACATATCACTTACTGTCTGGAGAGAATCGTTGGCGATAACAACCACCTACCTATCACAGGGGCGGGGGTGAAAAAGCAGCGTAGCCAATGGCGAGTGAACATCCCTATTTTAGTCATCCAGTATTTGAGAATGAGAGCAGTTAGTGACTCGCAATAAACTTTACACGTAATTTCAAACCTTTAAGAAACTTTTTCTCGCCGATAACCCCCACAAAATTGTGAAATGAAGAAAGGTTATCGCTTACTACATTTTCGTTGTTCATGCAGAAAAATTTACGCATGAACATGGCGTTATAATTTATTATTTCTTTACTACTCGCTGTATTCGAAATAAGTTTTGCAGACAGTATTCACGTATACCGCTGACTGTACCAGCAAAATTATATCAGTGTATGGTGCCTAGTTCAGGAAATACGGCGTCATAAACACGGAGATGCGTGAAAAAAGTGCTACATCATGCATAACGTATTAATTTATTACTATTAACTCTATTCACAGCACATTTCATAAACAGTAGCAATGTTTATCACAGGATGTACCTACAAAATTATATCAATATACGACACATAGGTCAGGAGACACGACGTCTTATTGAACTGCGTGAAAATGAATATGCAGGTCGAAATTTGCTAGAGATACAGGTGAAATATGTGTACAATTACTCATTAAATATGTTAAATTGATGTGAAATATATTTGACTTGTGCGTACATGGGCAAAGCCATGGGTAAAAAGGTCGTCCTAAACAGCTGGAACGATTTCATCCAAATGTGGCACACATACTAGTTACGGCCTGGAAACAAATTATGAGGGTAGAACCACCAGCCTCCTATTGGGGTGAGGGTGATAACGTGGAGAGAGAACGGATGGGGAGGAGATGGACAGACAGAGAGGGGTAAGGAAGAGACTGACACAGATAGGGGAGAGGAGGAGATGCACAGAAAGAGGGGGAGGAGAAGGAGATGGGCAAAGAGAGGGCAGAGGAGGAGATGGAATCAGAGGGGCGAGGAGGCGATGGACAGAGGAAGAGAGGAGGAAGGAGCAGATAGGGGGAAAGGAGCAGACGGAGAGACGGGAGGACCAGTTTAACAGAGAGAGGGGGGAGGAGCAGGGAGAGAGAGGCAGGAGTAGATGGACAGAGGGGGGCGAGAGGGAATGTGCAGTGAGTGGGAGGGGGAAGGGTTAGGTAGAGAAGGTGTACAGTGAGTTGCGGTAGATGAGATGGTAGAGAGGAGGACCTGAAGACGGAGATGGACAGAAAGAGGGGCAAGGAGGAGATGAAGTATATGCATACTCAGGCGTCACTGGGTACTCAGCTAGTAGTGAAATAAATTGTTTAATTCAAATAAAAAGTCATCATACAGGAAAAGATTTCTTTCTGGGATAACAAAATAGTAATGTAGTTTTCACCGTATTTTGATAACCCATGGGTCATGCAGTAACCATTTTCTATTTTCAATGGCGCCCTGAAAAGTAATACCTACGAATTTTTTATGTAAAAACTCTTAAAGCTTTTTAAATAACACATACGCTATTAACATTCTTCAACTTCATGCGTCATGGTTACATATTCTTTTCTCAACATAGTCACCGAGGAGACGAACACATTTCTACCAATGAGAGGCCAGTTTGTTGATACTGTCACTGTAGAACGTTCGCGTTTGTCGACGGAACCAGAAGCTCACCTCTGCCTGCACCACTTCCTCGCTATCAATTTGAAGGCCTCTAAAGTGCGCTTTAAGTTTTGGAAACAGATAAAACTCGGATGAGGCCGAGTCTGGACTCTATGGAGGATGATCGATGACACTGAACCCAACGCATCGGGTTACTGCAGATGTCGTGTGTGGTCTGGCATTGTCACGCTGAAGGAGAGAATGCTCCAGTGTGAACGAAATCTTCGATTTCTCGACTCGATTATAGCACGCTGTTTCTCACACACCGACATAGTTACATGATACACCGTCATGTTACACGCTACAATTCGGAGCCCTCTGTCGTCAGAGAGCTACAAATCTGTAAACATGGTTCAAATGGCTCTGAGCACTATGGGACTTAACTTCTGAGGTCATCAGTCCCCTGTAAACATGATGAGCAAACATGTAAACATGATGAGCAAACATGTAGAGTGTTAATAACGTTTGTTTTTGTTTCACATAAAGAATTCGGAGGCATTAATTTTCAGCACACTCTCGTATGAGCTTTGGTAAACAACCACATTGAAACATACTGCAAAGAAAGAAAGAGTCATGTAGCATTGTTGTCTGTGAAATCCCTAGAGGTTGTTCAATAGTATTATCAGAAAGGTCTGCTTCCTCCAGGCACAATGGCCCCTTTCCACATAGTGTATGTGAATTTTGTCTTCAGTGCATCTTTTGAATGTAGGTAGCTATAATGTGTGTCTATGTTGCCATGCTTGCGTTGTATGATTGTATGCTGATGTGAAACCCAGTGCCGGCGCCTTGCCTACACCTTTCGAATCAAAACAGGTAGAAATTTACTCTCGAATAGCACCAAAGGAGAGCTTCCAGGGTCAACGTTTCCATATGATGGACAAATCATCAGCAACTGTGTCATGGGACACTGCAGATAGATCTGGATTTTAATTCAGGACATCGGGCAAGTCAGGTGATTTGGATCTTTACGTCACCACCTATGTTCCCCTTGTCTGCCAAATGCTGATGGTGAAAATTTCTTCGACCATTTGGATTCGGACCGTGTACCTCCAATTCGAGTGGCGTAGACATGTGTTAGCTTCTACGCAGATGGGTAACACACTGAAGAATGCTTCTTCAATAAATTCAGCCTGCAGGAAAAGTGAAAGATATACCTTACTTTTTTGTACTTCTTGGTAGGTTAAACAAAGTTGAAACAATGTCTGCCCCCGCTGACGTGTCCAATTACCTCGAGACAAGCTGCTGCATCGATTGCGTCACCACGAGCCTACACTGAATTGAGGACGAGGAATTTTCTCAACAAAGCCTCCAAGACACAAATATCTGTTGAACAGACTACAGAAACTGCATGACACTAGCGCAGCACTTTCTCGAATATATGTTATTACGAAAAAATCTGTACGAAATAAAATAAACCAAGTAGTATCTCCAACGATTATAAGACATTGTCCAAACATGCTTTCCATAGTAGTAAAAAGAACTGGTATTTAATTTTGTACAGGAAGGTGTTTAGGAGCTACTGCTCCAGATAAAAGTATTGAACTCCCTTCCATCAGACATTAACGGTTTTATTAATACGAGGGCTTGCTGAAAAGCGATGTCTCTGAGATTTTTATGTGAAAATTCTTAAGGCTTCATAAATAAAAACGACTTTATTAACATTGTACATCTTTATTCTTCATGTCGACGAATTGGTTTTTCAATATGCTCACCTTGGCGACAAATACATTTCTCCCAACGAGAGAACAGTTTGTTGTTACCATCACTGTGCATTCGGGAGAACGATGGTTCAATCCCGCGTCCGGCCATCCTGATTTAGGTTTTCCATGTTTCCCTAAATCGCTCCAGGCAAATGCCGCGATGTTTCCTTTGAAAGGGCACGGCCGTCTTCCTTCCCCATCCTTCCCTAATCCGCTGAGACCGATGACTTCGCTGTTTGGTCTCTTCTCCCAAACAACCCCAACCATCAGTGTAGAACGTTTAACTTTGTTGTACTAGCCACAGCCTCACGTCAGCTTGTACCGCTTCATCACTGTCAAAGAGAAGTCCTCAACTATGTTCTTTAAATTTTGGAAGCAAATGAAATTCGTCTGGGGCCAAGTTGGCGCTGTATTGAGGACGATCGATGTCAGTGAAATCAAGGCGTTGGATTGGTACAAGTGTCTGGCATTGTCATGTTGAAGGAGATGGTGATGTGCGGACGAACTCTTCGAAAAAAAATGGCTCTGAGCACTATGGGACTCAACTTCTGAGGTCATAAGTCCCCTAGAACTTAGAATTACTTAAACCTAACTAACCTAAGGACGTCACACACATCCACGCTCGAGGCAGGATTCGAACCTGCGACCGTAGCGGTAGCGCGGTTCCAGACTGTAGCGCCTAGAACCGTTCGGACACCGCGGCCGGCGAACTCTTCGAATCCGTGCTTTTAGTTTCATGAGGGTCAGATTCTCACGCAGCGACATTGTTACGTTGCACACCACCATGTTACAAGCTACAATTCGGAGCCTTCTAGTGGCAGAAAGTTGCAACTTGCGACAGCGAAGCAGAAAATTCAACCAAGTACAACACATGACATGTAATATCTCAACCAACATTGAGGAAAGAATAAAAAATTCGAAGGCATTACTTTTCAGTATGCCCTCGTATACAGCTATCCAAAAGACTTCTAAAATAATCTTCTTGTTAAACCCGTCTATTCATAGAGTGAATTTTCCAGTGAAAGAGTATATCCAAAATCTTGAAGGATTGAAGAACCATTGTATACGTAGTATTGTGTTCATATGAGCATTGCAAATTCTCAGGCATTATTTTATCTTCAAGTATTTACATTCGGTTTTAACATCTATTGAACTTACAGTAACATTGTAAATTATTGTTTTTAGCTGTAGAGACAAACAACTTGCTATTGTCTGTGTCGTTTATGTAGTGTAAATGATATTTAGTGCATATTATTCATGACTCTTTGATTGTTTTATTGGAGTTTTATATTTAACAAGTTTGTCTACTTCCAAATTGAAGCATTTCATTTGTTGCTTGCTTCAAATGTTCTCAAACAGAAATAAAACAAAACAAATAAACACAGTTGTCTGTATTTTCAGAGGTGTATGAACACGAGTTGATGCACAGATCTTGGCTATGATGTATAATAGTCTAAGTACTGGTACCTAAATTTTTTTCTGTTAGCCGCATGTTAAAGGGCTCTGCTTCACAAAAATTAGGCAAAAATTACAAGTAAGAGCGGTAAATAGTCCAGTGAACATGAAAGGAATTAACAACATGAGCGAAATTTGAGTATTGTATACGATTTTCACAGTAGTTCTGCACAAAAACACGAGGGCAACCTGCGTCGATGTAACCTGCTTACGTCATCTTCACATGGCAGATGACTCAATATGTTTGAGAGCTAGCTGACAGATGGATTTGAGAGAATGAGAGAAGTCTGCTGGAACAGATGGTTTTACTGAGTACACTCGATGAATTACTTACCGAATGGCGTGCGATGTAGGGCTAATGGCAGATTGGAGCCAAGTCCAACTTAGGTGATTGCCTGCAAGTTCGATCCTCCGTTACTCATTACTGTCGCAGCTTATACACTGAAGAGCCAAAGAAATTGGTACACCTGCGTAGCGTCCCTGCGAGCACGCAGAAGTGCAGCAACATGACGTGCCAAGGACTCAACTAATGTCTGAAGTAGTGCTGGAGGGAATTGACACCGTGAATCCTGCAGCGCTGTCCTTAAATCCGTAAGCGTACGAGGGGTGCAGGTCTCTCCTGAGCAGCACGATGCAAGGCATCCCAGATATGCTCAATAATGTTCATGTCTGAGGAGTTTGGTAGATAGCTGAAGTGTTTAAAATCAGAAGAGTGTTCCTGGAGCCCCTCTGTAGCAATTCTGGACGCGTGTGGTGTCGCATTGTTCTGCTGGAATTGCCCCGTCCGTCGGAATGCACAATGGACGTAAATGGATGCAGGTGATCAGACAGGATACGCACTTACGTGTCACCTGTCAGAGTCGTATCTAGAAGTATCAGGGGTCCCATATCACTCCAACTGCACACGCCGCACGCCATTACAGAGCCTGCTAACATGCAGGGTCCGTGGATTCATGAGGTTGTCTCCATACCCGTAGACGTCCATCCGCTCGATACAATTTAAAACGAGACTCGTCCGACCAGGCAACATGTTTCCAGTCACCAACAGTCAAATGTAGTTGTTGACGGGCCCAGGCGAGACGTAAAGCTTTGTGTGGTGCAGTCATCAAGGGTACACGAGAGGGCCTTCGTCTCCGAAAGCCCAAATCGATGATGTTTCGTTGAATGGTTCCCACGCTCACACTTGACTGATAGCCCAGCATTGAAATATGCAGCAATTTACGAAAGGGTTGAACTTTTGTCGCGCTGAGCGATTCTCTTCAGCCGTCGTTGGTCCCGTTCTTGCAGGATCTTTCCGGCCCAGCGATGTCGGAGATCTGATGTTTTACCGGATTCCTGATATTCACGATACACTCGTGAAATAGGCGTACGCGAAAATCCCCACCTCAGCGCTACCTCGGAGATGCTGTGTCCCATCGCTCGTGTGCTGACTATAACACCACATTGAAACTCACTTAAACCTTGATAACCTACCACTGTAACAGCAGTACCGATCTAACAACTGCGTCAGACACTTGTTGTCTTATATAGGCGTTGCCGACCCCAGCACCGTATTCTGCCTGTTTACGTATCTCTATGTTTGAATACGCATGCCTATAAAAGTTTTTTTGGCGCTTAAGTGTACTAACACAGCTTTGATAACTGGGAAGATTAATGGCTACGACGTATGCAGATTACCAATCTTTGCTATTATGCAATGGAAGGCATAGGAAGACACCCAGTTCTAAATGCGGTTAGTTTTTGATGTAGCCAGTGGGAGTGTAATATCATTGAGCATAAGCTTCACACAGGTGGTATGTACGCAAGACGTCGAGCCACCTCTGTACCACTCTTTGATTGTCATATGAAGGAGCATCTTTGGAGGTCATGCCAATAAGTTCACTGATGTACAGATCTATAGTGGTCCATTTTCTTCACTACTGAATCACAGTTTAGCTCCCAAAACTTGTAGCTCCCAATACTTGTAGTATTCACTTCCAATGAATCTACCAGACTTCGTCATTAACAACATCATACCTGTATGTGCCATGTTGGTAGACGGGATATAAAAAATCCATATTGACATTGTAGTGACACCAAAGTGACACACGTATCTTGCACATTTTAAATATGTTCCTATTTTGGAGTGAGTCTATTTGAGTTTCTTCAGTGAACGTTAAAGGCAATGCTGGGATCCCGCATCGTTATTACCGGCAAGGATCTAGAAAAGGTGACTTGCAGTTACTTCCTTGCAACTCCTTGTGTAGAATCAGGGAAGCATCTTTATCACCGGCTCGTGTAGCTTAAAGAACAACGTTAGTTGCATGTTACCTGTACCATTTGCGTGATATATTGTATGTCTTCATTTCACGGACCCTTTAACATTCCTTAAAATATATTTATTGCTCTTTCATCAATATCTGGCCTTTGGAACTTCTATGTAGGTCGTTCAACACACAAGTGCCATATGATCATAAATTATTCGTAGAAAAACACAATGTTTGTCATAACGTAATGAGTACAATAAAATGAAATGAAGTTGGTACAAACCCTGCGCTAAGTAAAGATAAGAGACTAAACCAGATTATGTACTTCCACTCTATTTCTATTCTACACACGTTCAAGGTTTCATCGCTGTCTCGCAAAGACTTCGAATCTTTCCAGTCCGTTGCATTGCATACTTACATGAATAACTAGACGGTATCTAATCTACTCAGCATCCTCTGTCCGTACGTGTCTCGACCCTCTTCGAGTCTACGGAAGTCCGCGCAGTTTGCTGCTATTCTAATTCTGGTGCTGAATTCTATTTATCACCTGCAAGATGTCACGGAAAGAAGTTACAGAGCTCTATTTTCGAAGCTGTGCGTGCAGTTTCCTTTTGATTCATAGGCTGGATGCCCTTCCTGTTGCCTCAAACATCATGCAAGCCACATGCTCGATCTATCTGAGTCTCGTGTAAATTTTGTTCTCTGTATATTTGTATTCTAACTATTTGTGGTGTTCCTGGGCTAGAGGTTGGAATCAGACTGACATTTACCATGACGAGAATGGAAAGCTGTCTAAAACCCAGATTCACTCTGGCTGTTTCTCTGGGCCTATGATTCTTAGTGAGGCACTTGTATATTACTTGGATATCTTCTCAGGACTGCGTGTTTCAGGCGCTTTATGCTATGCGAGCAAGTCCAAATCTTGTGTCAGTGTTCTGGCTCAAATTCCACACCTCTCCATCGTGTCTCATGGAATATGGACATCTGGTAGTGATGCTTCCGTCAGATGGCGTCATTAGGCTCGGCTGTCCACGTGTTACTATTCGACAAGAGTTGACTACGTGCCAGAACTGCGTTTCTCTCTCTGCATTCTATTCAGTTCCGTCCCACCGATAACAATGTTCCTCGTAGTACCCTTTCCTACCGACTCATCGGACATAGCCAATCATCAGGTCCTTGCTTCCATCACCTCCAAACCCGTACACAAACATTATGAACGATTTCTTTCTCTCCTCAACACAGTGTGACTTCCTTCCGAATCTTCTCGCTGATGATCAGCTCATACACGTAATACAAACCATACAACAAACGCCAATGAACATGTGTACCATTTTGTTCTCCTGTTCAAACTCCAGTAGTATGCGCTTGTAGTCAGTTACATCCGTCTAATTACATCCTTTCCAACTAAATTTCCAATCTGAGTAACAATAAATAACACCCAATACCACATTTTCTACTCAAGCGTAGTTGTGCCCCAAAGATGTGCCATGTCACTGCTTTCTTATTTTCTATACGCAGCCGATGTTCCTAAATCGCCCTGTTGCATAACCTTCTTCAATATGCTGCTGACTCCACTTTCATTGCTATCCATACCACACTCAGCCTGTCCCAAACATCACTCTAACTCCACCTCAATGATTTCACCTGTTAGTATAATCTGAGGTACCTCACCATCAATCCTACAATAACGCAGATAACAATTATAGGAAGAAGCACCAGAAATTAACGTCTCCGAGGCTTCTGATTCATAGTCAACAATCGTCAAATTTACCTAGTAAAAACACTAAAATACCTTTGACTTTCAATCGATTAAGAGCTAACTTGGAGCCCCCAACTGATAATCATCCAACCGAAAGTCCACACTAGACTAAAACTAACAGCCGGCTACTAAATTCTACGATTATCATACATACCTACAAGATCATCATCCGTACTATGCAAAAGTTGCATGTATCTCTTCTCTTATCAAGATTTTCCATTTCCTCCAAATCTGTGATAATCCTACGTTCTGCCTTGCTGCCTATATAAGCTGATCCTATCCCAACCGAGTCCCGTACCAGCTGATTAAATGCCCACACCTCTTTAAACACCTGGAGTAGCTTCGCCAGTCCCACATCTCTCGGAAAATGGACTCTCAACACTCCACTGTATTAGAATCCTGCCTGCTGCTACGCGTCTATCATCATGTCCCACCTTCCTAACATCTTCGCAACCCCATGCTCCTTCCCTGGGTAATTTAACTGACTTTTCCCTCAAGACCATGAAATTTTTCCTGACATCCGCCCTTATTATCAACTATAATCTATCCTTCTTCTTGTATTCCAAATGACTGTAAACATACGCTCCTCTTACCGCTTACGTCACGTCCCATGTCCATTCCAAATACTTATCCGACATTATTTTTATATCACTTCCATTACAAACCCATCCATATCCAAATTCTATACCTATAAAATGTTTCATAATCATGTCAGGTTTCAAGAACACACACATTACCAGTGTCTCATCAAGCTTAAGATCATCATTTTTATTACTACCAATAAATCTGATAGATTTTTGATTGTTGTAGTCAAAGACCGAAGTGCGAAAAGTGTATGAAGGAATGTTTACATCAACAAGAGTTGGGAAGTACTGAGACTGTCACGATTAGTATATTTATTGATTGCAACAATTTATTACTTTTGTCATTAGCTGCATTTCAAGAATGGGTCACAACTCGCATAAAATATTGGAAGTACCCAGCTTCTGACTGAATATGGCCCACAGCTTGCTACCTATGTGAAATCTGAATACGCAGGATACACCAAGCCAGGGCCAGATCTAGAAGGGGGGGGGGGGGGGGGGGCAAAGGGGGCAGCTGCCCGGGCCGGCAGAATTAGGAAGGTGGCATATTTTGGGAGGTTTTTTTTTCCTTAGGAAGAAATGCTTAGGAAGCTCCTTAATGTTGCATTCATACTATTGTGGCTATCTAGCAAACAGTTCTTTGGAATTAAATGTTCAGATTAAGATGCAATGCATACAGTACTAGTGCCTTTTTGAGTTCTATTACACGTCTACGTAATTAAAATGCCAATTTGTTGAAAAACCGTCCCACAATCAAATCCTGGCTGCGCCTGTGAAGTGCGATAGTTATTCGATGGTTGTTTTTTTTTGGGGAAGGAGACCAGACAGCGTGGTCATCGGTCTCATCGGATTAGGGAAGGATTGGGAAGGAAGTCGGCCGTGCCCTTTCAGAGGAACCATCCCGGCATCTGCCTGGAGTGATTTAGGGAAATCACGGAAAACCTAAATCAGGATGGCCGGACGCGGGATTGAACCGTCGTCCTCCCGAATGCATAGTTATTCGAGAAACCACTGTTGTTGCGCTGCAACCTTATTGCACCAGACGTCACGCAGTTGGCAGCAATAATCAGAATACTGACTCAAACAGTGTATCACACTATCTGTTCTAAAGGTCCATTCTAAATATTAATACCATTATTAACTTATTGGAACTTCTTGCTTGAACGTAAATATTTTAATAACAATGTGCATCAAGTAAGTTAAATTAAATTATTTAAGTGTATTTGCAGCAATACAAGAAAACTGACGGAATTTCGGCTGTCGACTAAGAAAAAAATTTTCCGGCTTTGTATTCCTTAAATCGGCGAGCATCAGCCGAAAATCGGCTAAGATGTCAACACTGGCTGACAGGGAATAGTTTCAAACTAAAGCTCTCAGACATGATGCGCGCGCAGCCTACTCTCTCCAATCGTCATTTATTGTTGGGGCGCGACGGCGTTACATGGCGTGTCATTGTTTGCTGGTATTGATCTCTATTGTTCTTCTGTTGTGTATTTAAATTTGTTTAATAACTTGTCCAGTAATGGATGGTCGAAAATGGAGTAGTGGGACGACGTATAGATAAACAATAGAAGAGAAGAAGAAAAAAATAAGTAAGGTGTTATCTCAGACACTAAAATTTGATTCCTTTTTCACAAAGCCTGCTGTCAGTAAAGAAAACAAAACATCAGGTAAGATTATATAATATAAATTGAATTTAGGGTATTTTGTGTAATGGACAATGTTGTAAAGGAGACTTTTCCAAAATAAGCATACCAATTGCAAAGGTGTAACTTAATCCCAATCAGAGATCTTGAAATTATCGCCAACGTCTCCAAACTGGAAAACTGTCTTGAACTTACAAATAAAAATGGCCGCCATTCAGTAACGGTGCAAGGTAATTTTTTAAAGCTGTTTTGAACTTCTTAATTATAGGGTAATGACATAAAAATATCAAAATATTTTAAAATGGTCAAGCAATCCTCACTGGGCCACTTCACATGGATTGACTCAGGAATCAATCCATTACAGTTAATGTAACACCACCACAACAGAGAAGAACGTAAACAAATTACTCAAAGACAGTAAATCTCTCAAGTTCAATATGGATTATGTATTTTTTGGTTTCAGGTGAAACCGAAGATAACCCGAGGGCAAAGGTAACAGACGACGCTGTGAAGGAATGTGAAACACTACTTCCTGGAACATTAGCTAGTGTTCAGCAAAAGGATGAAACTTCTGAGTTTCAGTTTGATTTTAACGATCCTGGTACATGGCTGAAGAGGTTTTCTGACTCTGAAAGATGTAACATTATAAAAATGAGAGCAGAAACCGAACATAATCTTGATATCAGTAAGAGCTATAGAGAAGGTCGCAATTTAAGTAAAGTTTGGTTTCTAAAGCAGTTAAAAAATGAGACAAAAGTTAAAAGATCATGGTTAGGTTATGGTGAGAGCAAAAACACTTTATATTGTATCCCCTGCAGATTATCTTGTCACTTAGGCTCAGATTCTAAGTCAAAATCATTCTTAGCTAAAGACGAAGGGATTGTTTATTGGAAAAAGCTTAGTGAAAAATTGCCTGTCCATGAAAATGCACCAATTCATAAATTTTGTTTTTGCTCTTGGAAGGCTCTAGAGTCTTCTCTCGGAAGCGGAGGCATTGATAGAGAGCTGCAAGACCGGATTAAAAAAGAGGAATCTCACTGGAGAGCAGAGTTGCACTGTATTATTGATGCTGTCGTTTTTCTAGCAAAGCAAGGAAATCCGTTTAGAGGAACAAAAGAAGTTGGTAGTTTTGGTGATCCACAGAATGGGAAACTTCTAAATACCATTGATCTTATACCACACTATAGTGTCCCTCTTCGTCTGCATATTGAACGCCACAAGAAAGGGCAGGTCAGCTATTTTTTCAAACATATACAAGATGAATTCCTTGACTTGATTGCCGACAAAATAAGACAAGACATAATTAAAGATATTTTAGATGCTACATTATTTTCATTGATGTTTGACTGCACTCCAGGTATCAGTCACAATGAGCAGATGACTCAAGTAGTTCGCTATGTCAAGGCAAATAACTCAGAGGTTGTGGAAAGTTTAGTTGACTTTTTTATAGTTACAGACAAAACAGGAGAAGGTCTTAGTCAAGAAATACTGAAAACATAGAACAAGATGGGTTGAACATTAGACACTGCAGAGGTCAGTCTTATGACAATGGGGCAAACATGGCTGGAAAGTACAAAGGGTTCCAGTCAAGAATACTTGAGATGAATAACCTGGCCTATTTCGTACCATGTGCTGATCGCTCCTTAAATTTAGTAGGAGCACATGGAGCCGACACATCTGCTGAAGCCCAAACGTTTTTTGGAACTGTCCACTGTTTGTATCTATTCTTTGTGGCTTCCACGTCACGATGGGAAATCTTACAAAAACATGTACCCACAACATTGAAACCCCAGAGCAAGACTAGGTGGTCTGCAAGAGTAGAGGCAGTTGAAGAAGTTTATAAGCATTTTCATAAAGTTGTAAACGCTCTGGAAGAAATTGAAACTTATAAATTCTCAACACCAGAAACAAAAACAGAGGCAAGATCTATTTTAAAAACTATGAGAAAATTCAAATTTATTGCCATAACTTTTTTCTGGTATGCAATATTGAAAGAAATAGATCACGTTAATCAGTTTCTGCAGAGAGAAGACCTTACAACTGATAAAGCTGTCCGAAACATTCAAGGCCTTTTGAACTTTCTGAAAACTTCCAGAGAATCTTGAACCTCTGAAGCTGCTATTTCTGAGGCCAAAGTGCTAGCAGAAGATAATGAGGTATCAACTCTATTCTCAGAAAAAAGGATCAGAAGAAAGAAAAAAAGACCCATGAGCTTTGTGAGGATGAAGTATCCAAACATTCACAGGAAGATTTGTTCAGAATGTCGCTGTTAGAAATAATCGACAGAGTGATAATGGAGCTGAGTACCCCGTTTACTGCACTGGAGAACATTAGTGCAAAATTTAGTTTTCTGTGTGGTGTCCAAATTCAAGAAATGGAAGTGGAGGGCTTAAAGGCCAAAGCAGCAGAACTGTGTGATACCTACACAGAAGATCTAAACCAGGAAGAATTTATTCTCGAAATTGAAAGTTTCAAACACCATGCCCTGGTAATAGAGAGAGACTTGCAATATGCCACTGCATCATCCACATTAAGTTTGATTTATAAAAATAAATTGGTAGAGGGGTATCCCAACATTACTACAGGCTTAAGAATATTCCTTACCACACCAGTTTCTGTTTCCTCTGGAGAAAAAATCATTTGAGGAGCGTGACTGCTCATCAAAGATCTACAAATCTCAGTATAATCTCCGTAGTGCACAAACGAACTGCTTCCATAAACTATGATGATATCATAAACGTTTTTGCAGCCAAAAAAGCTCGGAAAGCAAAGTTCTAAATTGATTATTGTATGCGATTTATAGTATATTCTTGAATATTTTAAAATTTTTTATGTTTGTTTTCTTTGACCTTAATTAATTTAATAAAATAAGTTAATGTTGTCAGATATTGACATTTATTTCGAAATATAATACCCAAATTACTCTCAAAAATTTTTGATTTTTATGAGTAGAGGTGAAGGAAAGGGCGGCAAATTTAAGCTTGACCCCCTTCGTAAAACTCCTAGATTCGGCCCTGCACCAAGCATAAGGAAAATACCTCAATGGACTGGTAATTGTATGTCACCCATCTAATGAGGCAATTTCTTGCGCGAGAAACCATCGTAGTTCGTCAGAGTAAGACAGTAAGCAGTCATATACGACTGTCCGGAAACTGAGAATTTCTGACCCTATGTTGATACAGCCTTTAGCTCGTATTTTTGCATGACGAATCCGATCCCTAAGTATTGGCCAGAATTTTTTATATATGTTTAGCACGTGCTATAACATTTTAAGTGAAAAATCATCTGTGAAATTAAAGAGTATGTAAAATACAAGACGTTGCTACCATCACAGCTGAAATTTCACTACAGATATAATTCTAGTTTTCTGTTTTTTTTTCTGTATTCCAGTAGGATCACCGTCTCTGAGGCAGTATCTATGACTTACCGTTTTAAATGAAACGTTAACATATTTTCCACCTAAGACACCTATGTGAAAATATGACAACATCGTACAAAAGAAAAAAATTGTTGCAGTCTGAGCTGTGGTGGCATCTTGTACATTTGTTTCCACAGCTCGGAACATGGAAGGCGTTTATAGGCCCTCAAGCATATTTGATTAGTTGCGTCAGAATCCAATTACAACACTTCGCATCGAAAAGGGAACTCGACGGATGGGTACGCCAGGTGCTGAGGCTTTTGATTCACGTTGCTTGGCGGATGATTCGCTAACTTAACTATTTCGACAAGCATGATTATTTATGGGAGTAAAGAATATTTCTTTGAACATTCGTTGACAGAAACTTTAATTGAAGCTGTACAGGCTCTCTCTCTCCCTTTTTTGTGATTTGTTTTGTTAGATTTCAGTTGGCAGTTAAGTCTGAAGGCTGAGGCAATTAGTTTCTTAAGTCGACAGAATATGTAAGTAGCACCCAGTTACATCACTTGCAAGGCCGTCAGCCCCGAGGACTCTTTTAAACGGCTTTTAGAGTGAAGTTTTGCCGATGATCAAAGGAGTCCACACTTTCGTCTTCGAACCAATGAGTGTACATTTAAAGCCAAACTGCCCGTCCCTTCTACAGTATATGTGGCTAGGATCAAAATTCTTGGTCCCTGTTTCTAATCCACTAAAATGTGAGTCACGACTTCTGGATGTGTTCTAAACTCTCTAGTTTCCTGGCCATGAACCTCGTACAATCTTCAGTGTGTCTTATGTAAGATGGATAGCCCTCAAAACTTCCTGAAAAACATTCTAAACAGGTTCAAGACATCACAAAAAGCTTTTCGAAAAGTGACTGCTTGCATTGAGCCAGTACTTTCCCGCGTATATAATTTGGGAATTTGAGATTTTCGTAAAGGAAGTATAGGCCTACGCTTCATAATTTTTGCAGTGAAACTTTTCGAAACTTGGCAGGGAAATATTCTGAATGCAGTGGCCAAGGCTGGCGAAAAGGGCAATTTTCTGCATTTACATATAATTTTATTTCCATTGCCTCCTAAGCGTAACATATAGGGGTACGGACTGTTGGAGACGACTCTGCATTCAAAAGATTTTTTAAAAGTTTCGCTCCTAATCTGAGTATACGACGACAAAAAAAAAAAAATTAGTCAGCAGTCAACCTATTTGAACAGTTTTGGATTTAGCGTTCACTCAGACTTGATAAAGATCCCGGGCAGACGAAGAGTATTTAACGAAGGGCCATACTAGTATGTAAGGGGTTTCAGTGTCAATTCATTTATGCAAAGCGCGGTATAGAGTCCTATGAGTGGAATACGCGATACAGGTGTGTACTGCTGCACAAGAACGAGCATCGGATTGTTCAGTAGTAGTTTTGTGCGAATTTCGAAGCTCGTAGCACGGCTGTCAGGTTTTATCTTGTTCCTATATTGGATACTGCAGAGACGGGTCAGAATATACCGCAAAGAAAAGTTTCTACAACTTTTAACAAAATTCTGTAGATGTCAGAATTAAAATTCGTCTTCCATATCTTATAACCTAACTAAATTCTGAAAAATACAAGTAATTATTTATTTACACAATAAATAAGTTGACATTGTAAAACATGTCAAAGGCCAATGTCGACATTGAAAGGTTTGATCGAGTACTTATTGTGGATTCTGCAAAAACTGGTCAGAAGGCACCTTAAAGAAGATCTGCACATCTGTCCTGAGCATTTTGCAAAATTTACAGAATTAATCTTTGTCTGTTGTCCTTCATACTTATTGCCTGATCTAATTCAGAAAAATACAAATAATTATTTGTTTACACGGTAAATGAGTTAATATTGTACAACATCAAACATGATAATTCTGATATTTCAGTGTTTTAGTCTGTCTCGTTTCCCCACATCCTTCTTGAACCCAGCTGTTGTAACGTCTCCGATGGCCACGAAATCGACGGGCTGTTACTCTCTGACCTTTATTTTTTGTTCCATTTGCTCAATATTATGTATTGCACTCATTGTCATTACTACACCTGTCTTTCTGGTATCGCCAAAATGTTATCTAAGTTAAGTTTCAGCTCACACTGCCGCCGTGTTGAGAGGGTGTTGGTCGAGGGCGGCAGTCTCGTAGTTATTTCACAGTCAGCACAAGTTTGGACTTGCTTACTCATATGAAAACATGTAGCAGGCCTGTCTTCATTCACCAAGTTCAATTAAATACCCAAAACTAGAAGAACTTTTATATTATTTACTTGGCAAAATTTGCTCACTACTGCTTTCACAGCAATGAGACCACTCTTTTGGTAAACATTTCTGGAATACAGTGATCAATTAATTGTTATATTTAGATTAAAGTACAGTCTTGATCACGTTATGTCTGTTTTAATGAGTAACCGGTTTCGGTTTTTTCTATAAAACCATCATCAGACCCATTGGCTCCTTTGGGCTGGTAGGTGGAGCTCTCCTTGTTGCTGTGCAGTTGCTGTGCACAGCAACAAGGAGAGCTCCACCTACCAGCCCAAAGGAGCCAATGGGTCTGATGATGGTTTTATAGAAAAAACCGAAACCGGTTACTCATTAAAACAAAGGATCAGTTGACTGCACAGCAACAAGGAGAGCTCCACCTACCAGCCCAAAGGAGCCAATGGGTCTGATGATGGTTTTATAGAAAAAACCGAAACCGGTTACTCATTAAAACAGACATAACGTGATCAAGACTGTACTTTAATCTAAATATAATGAGACCACTACTTCACAGGCTGTGGGATTTGAACAAAACAATACGAATAGCTTGATACTCAGTTATGGAGCTCAGTTTCTGACTTATCCGTAGCACTCTGAAGTCGTCCAGTGTTTTCCATCTTGCACAGTACCTTTTAAGTTCTCTAAGAAGCCACAGTGTAGTGTCATAGTGTTGATCTACTATTATGTCATTCCGCACAGACTAACAAGAAGGATAAAAACTACGAATGGGACTGCTGTGGTTAATTTGCATCGCCAGGATTGGTAAGTCGTGATACATGTCGATGTCACGGTACGTGTATGTCGAAGACGGGCGCATCACGATTGCCAATATGTATTAAGGCAGGTCGTGAAGCTATTCTCGTGTGGGGAATGCTTATATGGATGAAACGGGGTTCTGATACGCATGCCATAGTCTTTGTCACCGTAATTATGAAGAAACATTGTGAGGACGTTTGCTTGGGTGAAATGGAGTTCCTGATTCGTCTGCTATTGTCTGTCATTGGCAAGTGATATGCGAACTGTCCGGTCACTTGCACCAGTTTGTTCTTCTACATTAGTCCAAAGGCGACCTATGCCTTCAGCAAGACTGTTTACCACCTCATCACTCACGAATTGTGTGAGAATGATTCGAGGAACACTCTACAGAAACGAGGATGATTGTGTGGACCTCAAGCCACAAGACCTTACTCCTGTTGAGTACATCTAGGATATCATCGAGAAAAATATGGGTGCTTCGATTTCAGCTCCGACGAATCTCAGTGATTTGTGAACAATAGTTGAGCCGTCAAAGTTCAAGATGCTTCCACAACGATTTCGGGGTCTAATGGAGTCCATACCACGAAGAGTCACTACCATCGTCAGGGAGAAAGGGTCTGCCTAGCAGCCTTGTGTGGCACCATTCCCACTTCGTATCTATCCTACTACGCACATCTAGGAAGCCACTGAGTAAGGTGAGCGCGCCTTGGTCTTAGCTTCTACCAGTCTCTGTGCGTAGTATGCTTCGTTGATCGGGATGGCCCCACAATGCGTTCTCTGTCTCGAGGAGTCCATGGCATCATGTGCTGTTTCCACCCTTAGCGTCAATGGAGGTACTACATGCTAGTTAATTGTTTATTAATCCATAGATTATTTACAAAATTATATCACATGTCATCTTAAATGAAAAAGGAAATAATTTAAAAAAAATTAATTCAAGCATATACTAATGTTATCTTAACTAAAAAATACTTTCATACTATTCGTTTCTGTCACGTCACTGGTCACTTCCCACACTACACACAGACTACACTATACTAAACTGTACTGTGTACACACACACACTTTCGGCTGCCATCAAGACTTTGACAGTACTTCAGCCAGCTTATCGAATTCCTTTGGCCCTTCTGGAAAAGTTGATTCAGTACCTCTCGACAATGAATGAGATCTTATCTAAAGACTTCCGGTTTCAGGTTACACACTTGTGCTATATATATTCAAGGTCACTCTCCACTCCTCTCCCCCCCCCTCCCCTCCCCTCCAGTCCTGTCCCCCCCCCCCCAAGATCAATAAGATTCAAGACCCTCTCCCTCCTCATCTTTTATAACTAGAGCACTTGAGAAGGCGGGATCATCCCACAGCTGTGTACCATCGGAAAATGTTAAGGGTGTGGCTATTTGTTAATAACAGACTCTGTATCACAGTTGAATGGTAAAAAAACGCAACCTACACCTGGTAATGTAAGCAATCAGAGCATACATTCAGTTGTTCATTTATATAACAAATACGGGAAAATCAGAGAGTATGGAAAAAATGGAAAAATGTGGAAAAATATGGGAAAACCGATAGAAAATGTCAAAAATACGGTAAAATCCGGATATGACGTGGTCATACAGGGTATACGTAGTTATACATAGCAAGCATACGAAATTTTGTTGCATAAGTGGCTGGAGATCTCTTGGATACTTACCTAGATAATTACAAGTTTATACCAAGGAAGAGAACTTTTAGAATCACAGCACCATCTGCTCTCAAAGTGAGTGAAAGATTTGCTCTAAAGGATGATAAAGCTTGCAGAAACCTTGAAAAAATTTATGGAGTTTGTTGTTTATACAGAGAGCGTGGGAGACAGACGCCACACATATACCTAGAAATAAAAAAAATTTTAAAAAAAACATTATACAGATGCAGTAATCGGAAAATGTAGTAGAGAGGGTCTGTATGTTTTTAATGGGATAGCCCTCTTTGAAAATTTAAAAAAAATCGATTTCTTTTCTTTTTCTTTATGCTTAAAATGTTCCTGGGGATGCCTACATTATTGTAGTATTCGTTTCAAGTTCGCCAGAAACTCCGTTATCGAGTTGCAAGGTGATTTGTGAAGAAGTGTCTCCAAAAAATATTCACAGCGGGAAAAATTGTAGACATGTATTTCGACGACGCCCTAAAAGGTATTATGAAAATTACGAACGTGCTAGAACTTGAAATAGGACCAGCCTGTTACAACTTCTGCACAAAAGTGGACGACAAAGGTGTCGAGCGAGCAGAGCTGCTAAATAGGCCCGCGGAACCACTATGGCTACAGAAAAGATGGAAGAGGATCTTAATAACTTAACTACAAAAATTGTAACCCAAAACATTAAACGCGCTTTTCTCGAAACCGTAGTCTTCAAATTGGCGGGAAACTTAACTTTAGAACGGTACATCGGTTCATATAAGTTTGATCAGAAACTGATGGCGGCATTCGAAATTGTATTCACTGTCAGTACACGTAGCCGTTTTGCGATTTCTTCAAAAGTCTATTTTCAGTGCACGCTTTTGCCTCCATTGTTTGGGCGAAAAACATGAAATCATTTTCAACGGGTCACCATTTTGTTAGAACTTCATGTTTTTCAATTATTCTATGTATATTGATAGAAAATATATTGAAAATCACTTAAACAGAATTATTTTGTTACAGGTCCAATAGTAGGTGCTGCCAATGACCAGTGTTCTGGCTGCAAGGGGTCCTCCCATCTGGTACAGCGGGTTACAGGGAGCCCTAGGCTATGGCTAAACCAGTTCTCGGCAACGGCACATGGTATAATATGATATTACACAATATTTACAATCAGAAAGGCATAGTTGATTGTAACTGACGGGAAGTCATCTAGTGAAAGAGAAGTGATTCCTGGGGTTCCCCACGGAAGTATTACAGTCCCTTTGCTGTTCTTAATCTATACAAACGATTTAGAAGACAATCTGAGCAGCCTTATTCGATTCTGTGTAGATGCTGCTGCCGTTTACCGTCTAGTAAAGTCGTCAGAAAGTCGAAACGAATTGCAAAATGATTTATACAAGATATCTGTATGGTGTGAAAAGAAGCAATTGATTCTAAATAGTAAAAAGTGTGAGGTGCTGTATATGAGTACTAAAAAAATTCCGTTAAATTTCGGTTATACTGTACGTCACACAAATTTAAAGGTTGTCGATCAATTAAATACTTAAAGATTACAGTTACGAACAACTTAAACTGAAACTATCACATAGGAAATGTTGTAGCGAAAGTGAACCAAAGACGGTGTTTTGCTGGCAGAACACTATGCTTGTCCATCGTCTCCCGGAGTACTGTTGCGCGGTATGGGATCCTTACCAGGTAGGATTGACAGAGGACATCAAAAAAGTTCTAAGAAGGGCAACTCGATTTTTATTATCGCGGTGGAGGCGTTTATCGTTGCGGTGAGATAATGTCATGAAATTTCAATCACCACCTTTCCCCTCTGAAAGCTAAAGTATTTTGTTAACTTCCGCCTACGTAATAAAATATGAGAAATCAGAGCTCACACGGAAAGACTTAGGAGTTCGTTTTTCCCGTATGCTATTAGAGAGTGGAATGGTCGAGAAATAGTCTAGGGACCCTCTGCTAAGCAATTATCTGTAAATTGCAGAGTACTTATGTAGATGTAGGCGAATGAATATTTCATTCTTCAGCAGGGTGTGCACTAATTTGTGTAATATGTGATCTGCCACTGCTATCAGGCATACATGAATGAACACCTTGACCAACCTACAACGGTTTACTGCTGGAACAGCTATTCGATCCTGTATGTTAACTGAAAATTGATAATCAAGGCTGATTAGACTAGAGTTTTCATGAATTTATAACGAGTTACTCAAAAGATAAAATGCAGAGTTTTCTTCCTCTTGGCTACATTTCTACACTGACATCCAAATTCTAAAGTGAGCTTTTCTTGTGAAACACGAAAAAGATTGGAGTTCACTACCCATATGACATCTTAGTTTCAGTACCTCGCACTAGAATTCGTAACCGTCTCCTATGAGAATACCCAGCTACTTCACGAAGAAAAAGTCTCTGAATATACTCGTATTAAAAGGGATCGTCAGTTTCACGGATTTGGGCGTTGTTCGCCACTTAGGACGCAAATAACGCGAGAAAATTACGGAAACAGTGGAAAGGCTGATTAATACTGTTTCCCCGTTGAAGACCTGGAGGCGAAAAAATCCCAGAAAATTCGAAATTACTGACGTACTTAAAGCTCTGTTTGCGTTACCGTATCAGACGACATTATATTTCCTTTTTTGTGTACACGCTGTATGATTGATCACTGTGTGGCGTCGGATAATTTGTTAATTACGTTTCTTTATGCTCTGTTCACATTCCCACATTTCCGCATTTTCACGGTTGCTTTCAGTTGCCGCTACTCGTATATGACACAAGAATGCACGTGCACACACCGTGTACTGAGAGCAAAAGTGCGGATTATCATACTCGTTCGTGACGTTTCAGGTAAGCTCGTATTTCAGTTACTATTTCTGTTGTTAAAATGAACATTCGACATAAGCTAATAATGATACGGTAAATGTTTAATCCATTCGAATTTCGAGGTAAATTTTAATCATGACAGCAGATTATATACTTTAACGGTCACTAGAGCGTAACCTGAATGAGTTCTGTCAAATCTGCTGACTTCAGCAGAAGCAGCCTAACGCACTAGGTATCTTCTTGGATAAAATATAATTTACTACCTGCTGCATCACTTCCTGCTGCTTAAGTTCTCTTGAATCTTTCATGTGTTTCATACGGTATTCTCTCTGTATATACAGGTTGTTTCAATACTTCACCGACACATCTAAGGTCATAAACTGAGGGTCATTTTTTGCTAATATGCGAGGGGCGTTCAATATGTAATGCAGCACACATTGTCTTCAAACTGGCTTCTGTAACAGAGGTGTGTTCCAAGCGGAGAGCTGCCATAGAGCGTCTCTTGGCGGAAAACAAGAGCATCGCAGATACTCATAGGCGCTTGCAGAATGTCTACGGAGACCTTGCAGTGAACAAAAGCACGGTGAATTGTTGAGCAGGGCACCTGTTATCACCGCAATACGGTCGTACAAAACCTGTCCGATTCCTACATGACGGTCGGTCGCGCACAGCTGTGACTCCTCCAATCACACCCATTCGAGGTGATCGACGGATCACAATCAAACTCTTGGCTACTCAACTGCACGTCAGTGTTGGACTCTGACAAGTGTGCTCACCCGAGAGGGGTTCACAAACTTCATCGGACTGTTCTTCCTCTTCCATCCTACAGCCCGGATAAGGCACCATCCGGCCCAATGAAGGATGCAAGTTTTACCACGTTTTTATTGCGCCGCTGTCTTGTCTCTGTGTCTATCTGTACATCAAAAATTTTCCAGTTGATTTTCAACTAACATCCCAATGAGCTAGACACTTCAAATTTTAAACATAGCTCAGAGCTGGTTGACAGCGCAACGTTAACTCGCTTTCTTGTCGGTCAATTCGGTAGGTGTGGGGTGAAAAAGTTTGGTGGTAACTGACATGTAAGCTGTTTTGTAGGACTAGCGTGGTGTGTGGATTGTATCAAAATACGTTCCAGGCGATATGCAAGCACATGGTCATAGCTGAGCAGAGAGAGGGGAAAGAGGAGATGGATATCGCTTTCCTGTCTGTCGGTACATATTTTGCCATTGGTTCTAAACGAACTTCCTGATGAACTAGAGACTACAAATTTTAAACATAGCTTAGAACTGGATGACATCTACATCTACATACAGAGTCTTCTCGGTGCATGCTGGAGGTTAGCACATGGTACTATTAGTCATTTCCATACTGTTCCACTCGAGTCGCAAGTAGAGAGAGTGAAAAAGTACTGTCTAAAAGCGTAATTTCTTGCATCTTATCTTCGTGGGTCTTATGCTAAATGTACTTTGGCGGCAATATAATCTTATTGCAATCGGCCTCAAATGCCGGTTCTCTGAATTTCCGCAACAGTGTCTTGCAAAAAGAGCGTCGTCGTCTCCCCAGGGATTCCATTTGCGTTCAAGAAGCATCTACGTTATACCTGCGTACTGATCGAAACTACCAGTAACAAATCTAGCAGCACGCTTCTGAATTTCTCCAATGTCTTTCTTTAAACAAACCTGGAGGCGTTCCCAAACTCTCTAACAGTACTCAAGAATGGGTCCCACTAGGTTTCTACACTGAATTTCCAAAGAAACTGGTACAAGTCGCTGCGGTCGGCAACGCCTATATAAGCCGGAGGCCCACTCGTGTACGCTTGATGACAGTACTACATAAAGCTTTACGCCTCGCCTGGGCCCGTCAACACCGACATTGGACTGTTGGTGACTGGAAACATGTTGCCTGGTCGGACGAGTCTCGTTTTAAATTGTATCGAGCGCATGGACGTCTACGGGTATGGAGACAACCTCATGAATCCATGGACCCTCCATGTCAGCAGGGACTGTTCAATCTGGTGGAAGCTCTGTACATCTAAATAAAGAAACAGACAGTAAATTTGTTAATCTTATTATGCGCGACAGTAAAGACACGAAAAACGAAACAAGTTCAAACTGCACCTAAATGAACTGTATTTCATGCTGGTAGATGAGTACAAAAGTCGTTGCGACACTTCGTCTCTGTTATCCTAACGACAGACATCCAGTACGAAATAAACGACTCACAGTAAATCTTCAGTTACGTCACATGTTCTCGTAACTTTCTGCTGCCACCTTCATTTCACGAAGTAGCCACATAACGTTATGATGTCTTCAATTTCGCCGTTATCTCGATGTTTATTGGTCTACAGGCCCTTAACTTTTCATAATGTAATACAACCTACACACTAAAATTGCTGCGTTCCGTCATTTAGAACGGACTTACGGGTGGTGGTATTTCGAAAAGAAAGACTTTAGTAGAGACTACTTAGACAGTTAAAACTTGAATGTTAATATTTCTTTATGAATACGTATGACATTGTCTTAGAGCGATGGTGCGGAGCAACGAGACACGGCCGCCGCTTCTAAAATCTTCTTACTCGCTCTGCTGCACATGACTTTCGCCGACAACGATTTCTCTCTAAAGCTGAAGTAACAGCGTCAGCTTCTCTCCTTTTCCCACGAAGTTGGGTGAAGGCATTTGACATTTTAATAGTTCTGATGTAATGTGCTTCCAGAACCATGTAACTTCTCATTAGTGTTAGTGACTTATAGAGAACGAACGGCAAATTAAAATATGTCAACGACCATGTATATGTTAATTGAAAACATTTGGATCCAGCAACACCACTTTTATACAGCTCCTGAAAATTAGATATTTTTAACGCCGAGAAGCGACTATTGAACTTCGTTCTTGATTATAAACTTGATGTTTTATATCTTCTTAAGTTAGGTAACTGACGATTTTGTGATCAAAGCATTTGTGGTTAAATCGTCTGCTAAAATTGCTATTCGCGCATTACGCTTTATATGATTCACGGTAAATATTTGGTAATGTTAATTATTACAAGTGGAAGCTAGTAATTAGAAGTTTTCCTGCATAGTGATGCAGAAGTGTCTGTATATACTAGCGAAGTAGTTATAGAATTGGCGTTCTGACCGGTAATTTTCTAAACCCGTTACACAAGAAGTGCTCAGGTTTACGTATAAATTAGTGGATCAAATACAGAACATATACGCACGATGCTTACTTTAAGACCTTATTGTCATCACTGTTAATGACCATCCAGACACAACCACAAGTTCGAAACTGTGCTATCTGTAAAAGAAAGAAGAGCCCCGTGGTCAAATAGGCACATGATTGAAAGGTAACGAAAATCAGTTCATAAATACCGTAATGTGGCAGTCTTTGCACACTGTTGCAACGTGCTGCGACGATCACGCCACTTGGATCCTGTCTTGCCGGGTAGAGCCGTTGGACACCTTGAAGCACATCACACACAAACCATAGTATCGTATACGCTGAATGGGAAGAGAAGTGTCATTTCCAAGTTTGGGTTACAGTATCATGGCAATGGAAATATTCTTCGTAGGCCAGTACAATATCGACCATAACAAATCATTCCACAATACGAAACAGAGCTAGGTTTCGCAGCGTTTAGCACACCGGACTCGCATTCGGGAGGACGACGGTTAAAATCAGCGTGATGGCCATTTTCAAAAGGTGCGGCCGATTTCCTTCCCCATCCTTGAAACATTTCGAGCTTGTGCTCCGTCTCCAGTGGCCTCTATGTCGATGGGATGTTAAACACTAATCTTCCTTTATTACGTCACAACCCCGAAAATTACTTACTGCACTACGAAATCAAGGACATCTGCAATTTAGTCGTCAGCAGAGCTAGATCCGTTTCTGAAGTAGTTATTCCCCGACAAACTGTATATTGCAGTGTCAAAGTCGTTTGTCTCTGTACCAGACATACGACTGCGTATGCCACGCTCACGTAATTAGACCAAAAATTAATGGGAGAATATATTCATCACACATTTGTCGTGCTTCTGAAGGGGAATATGTAACTGGTACAATAACATGAACACAGTGGAAAGCTATCAGCTGCTTGACGCTGATTTCTGGTGCAGGAAGGTATCTACGATGTGCATGTGAAACATCACAACTTCGCTGGAGCTCGGGGGGAAATTAATTCCACGAGATCGATCGGAAATGGCAATCGGTTGCCTTTATAGACCGCCTGGGTCGCGATTTGTAGAGGTAGAGTGCTTCCGAGGAATCTTGCAGACTGTCGTTAATAATTCCTGGTCATACCTTAGTAATAAGAGGTAACTTAAACTTGCCTGGTATAAACTGGGACTGTCATGCCATCAAAACCGGTGCCACGGACAGGGTTTCGTGTGACGCTATTCTGAATGTGTTGTCCGCAAATTACTTCAAGCAGGTAATTAGAGAATTAACTAGTGAAGGGAACGTCTTAGACCTCCTAGCAACAAGCAGACATGAACTTATCGAATCAGTTAACGTAGAGGAAGGTATCAGTGATCATAAGGCTGTGATAGCAATTATGACTACGAGTTTTGCAAGAAATGTTAAGAATGGTTGGAAAATATTTTTTGCTTTGCGAGAGTGACAGGATACAAATTGCAGCGTTCAATGATTTTGAAAGTAAAATTTTGTCAACCGATATGAGTAAAAACCCTAAGAAGTTTTGATCTTACGTAAAATCAGTAAGCGGTTCGAAATCATCTATTCATTCACTCGGTGATCATATCGGCACTGAAAAGGAATATAACTGAGAGAAGGACGAAATACTGTATTCAGCAAGAAATTTTTTCACCGTGGAAGATCGTAACACAGTCTCTCCTTTCAATCATCGTACGAACGGCAGATGCTGAGATAACCATCGCGGAACAGAAAAGTAACTACAGTAGCTTGGTAGTGGAAAGACAACGGGACTAGCTGCAACATTCTACAAAGATTATGCGAAAGAATTTGCTCCCCTTCTAACAGGAGTTTATCGTAGATCGCTGGAACAACGAAAGATACCTATAGACTGGAAAACTCGCAGGTCATTTCCTTTTTCAGTAGGGGTTTTAGGACAGATGCATGTAATTGTAGGCCTACATCGTTGAAGTCAGTCTGTAGTAGACTTACGGAACATGTTTTATGCGCAAGAATTACGACTTTTACTAGAACGAAAAGCTCCTCGATACTAACCAACATGGCTTCCGCAAATAGAGATATTGAGAAACTCAGTCCCCTCTCTTCCTTCATGAGATCCATAGCGCTGAAGACAACAGCGCTCAAGTTGATGCCGTTTTCTTTAACACCGTCCCATACTGCCGTTCAGTGAAAAAAAAAATGAGATTACCGAATACCGGACAAGATTTGCGACTGGTTTCAAGACATCGTTGCAGACAGAACTCAACACGTTGCTGTAAACGGAACAAAATCGACAGATGTAAAGGTAATTTTCAGAGTATCCCAAGGCAGTGTGATAGGTCAGGTAATGTTTGCCGTGTATAGAAATGACCCAGTAGAAAGCTTCGGAAGCTCCTTAAGACTGTTCGCAGATGATGCAGTTGTTTATAAGAAAATAGCAACGCCAGAAGGCAGTATCAATTTGCAGAATGACTTACCGAGGATTGATGGATGGTGCAGGTTCTGGCATCTGAGCCCGAACATAAATAAATTTGACATATCGTGCATACATAGGAAAAGAACTTCACTACTGCAAAAATACACTATTGATGAAAAATTTCTGGAAATTGTATCTACAATAACGTATCTAGGAGTAACTGTCCAGAACGACCATAAGTGTAATGACCACATAAAACAAATAGGAGGAGAAGCAGATGCCAGACTGAAATTCATTGAAAGAATCTTAAGGAACTGTAACACATCCACGAAGGAAGTGGCTTACAAGGCACTTGTTCGACCCATTATTAAGTATTGTTCATCAGTCTGGTATCCTTACCAGGTGGGACTGACAGAAGAGGTAGAGGAAATCCAACGAAGAGCGGCGCCTTTCGTCACGGGATCGTTTCGTCGGTACGAGAGCGTTACAGAAATGCTCAATAAATTCCAATGGCAGACGTTACAAGAGAGGCGTTGTGCATCACGGAGAGGCTTACTATAGAAATTTCGAGAGAGCACTTTCCGGGAAGAATCGGAAAACATATTACTTCCTCCCACATACATCCTCCGAAAAGACCACGACGAGAAAATTCGAGAAATTAGAGCGAATACAGAGGCTTACCGACAATCATTCTTCCCGCGTGCCACCCGCCAGCGATCAGGGAAGAGAGATCAATTAGTGGTACCAAAAGTACCCTTCACCACACACCATTAGGTGGCTTGTGGAGTATGGTGTGGATATAGATATAGATGTAGAGGTACAAAAATGAAGTACTACAACCAAATGTATAACCTTAATTTTTTCGGCTACGTGGCCAGCAGTCGGCTAAACTTGTAAGCAAGACGTACGAGCACATTACTACTTCCTTGTCAGTAAGATACTGCATCCTCTCGGACATGCATGTATCTGCGGTTCGGTTGGAAAGGGTTTCATACAATCAACATAATCTCTTGCGGTATGTTGTCCCACAACTGTTGTAACTACCGCTCGATATGCCGAGTATTGGCACGGAGATGGAATTGACGTCTGACCTGATCCCACAGATGTTCCATCAGGAACAGACCGAGAGATTATGCTGGTCATCGGTGTGCCTCAACATCGTGTTGCTGGTCAACGGTGTGCTCAACATCACGTAAGTAGCAAAACATCTACAGGACTATTTTGCAATTCACACTTAAGTGCCTGGCAGAAGGTTCACAGAGCCGCTTTCACTATATTCCCTGCCATTCCACTCCCGAACAGCGCGCGGGAAAAACGAACATTTAAATCTATCCGTGCGAGGTCTGATTTCTCTTACTTTATTAAAATGATCATTTCTCGCTATGTAGATGGGCGCCAAGAAAATATTTTCACATTCGAAGGAGAAATTTAGAGATTGGAATTTCGTTAAAAGATGTACCGGCAACGAAAAACACCTTTGTTTTAATGATTTCAACGCCTATCCATTTCACTCATGACACTCACACACCTATTTCGCGGTAATACAAAACGAACTGCCTTTCCTTGAACTTTTCGATGTTATATGTCAATCCTATCCGGTAAGGATCCCATACCGCACAGCAGTACTCTAGCAGACGATGCAAAACGTAATTCAGGCAATCTCAGATGAAAAGCGAACAGTAATCAACACATTGGCTCTGAGCACTATGGGACTTAACTTCTGAGGTCATCAGTCCCCTAGAACTTAGAACTACTGAAACCTAACTAACCTAAGGACATCACACACATGCATGCCCGAGGCAGGATTCGAACCTGCGACCGTAGCGGTCGCGCGGTTTCAGACTGTAGCGCCTAGAACCGCTTGGCCACCTCAGCCGGCGTAATCAACACATTCAGCTGATATGTGTGCCATCGTCTCTCACTGACAAATAGTATAGGAACATGATGTCCTATAAAAGTGGATGTGAGTGTTTGACCACAGTATCCCAGTGGCAGCTTTTATTTTCAGCACGAAATGCACCACTCATTGTTCGCTGATATTATAAGAAAGGTCTGAATGACGCTCTAAGGATATGAGAGCGCTTATGTGGTGCCCCAGGTCACTTGATTTAAATCCCACAGAGCACATGTGGGATGCCATCAAGCGACATGTGCGCACCTATTGCACTTTCCCCTCCCTGTAATCTACATGGAAGTTGCTGGTTCGAATTCTGGTGGTGATGGGACAGCACGTATCTTTATCATCAGATGATGCATCAGTGCTTTGGATTAAATACCAACTCACTTTAAAATATCTATTTGAGTGATCGAATGTGGCATATTCAGTGATCTTGTCCGTATTAGGAGGTCATTAATCTCGGTGGTCCCCTTGATATTGTTCGAGTCGAGGTGCCTACAAGTCGGCATCCTTTCCTTTTCTTTCATTCCACGTTCTTCCATAAATACAAAAATACATCACTACACCGAACAAGCACTCAGAACAGTGTAGCAAGTGACCGTCATTACGAATCTTGCCTTGGAAAACAACACGTGATTCTCGCAGACACCCCTGCTCTAAACGAAGAGTGTGGGACGGTCTTTTGCATTGCACTTTGGTCACTCAGATCTCGCAAATAACAAGCACCAATAGTCCTGTAACGTAAACTTTTTTAATTACACGATACAACCATCCCAAGTGGTCTCAAGGTCAGTACTATCACGGCTTTCAACTTATCATTTTTTTTTTCAGTTTTCTTCTTCTAAGCTTTGGTTTTAAAAGAGCTTAGGAAGACCTATGATCTAATAAGCTGGAAGGCTAGGTAACATTCCTGCGGAATTTCTGAAGCAGTTGGGAGAAGTGGCAACAAAACGACTATTCAGATTGGTTTTGTACAATCGGTGACTCGGGAGAGATGCCATAAGACTTTCGAAAAAATATGATTACACAATCCCGAAATAGCAAGGGCAGATAAGTGCGAGAACTCTCGCACAATAAGATTAACACCTCATGCTTCCAAATTAATGATAAGAGCAGTACACAGAATAATGGAAAAGAAAACTGAGGATCTATTAGATGATGTTTGGCCTTAGGAAAGGAAATGGCATCCGAGAGTCAGTCCCATGTGGCGCTTGGTACTGCGAGTAAGACTTCAGAAGAATCAAGACACTTTCAAAAGATTTATCGAGCTAGAAAAAGCTTTTTACAATGCAAAATGGTGCAAGCTGTTCGAAACTCTCAGGAAATAAGGTTTAAACCGTAGAGGAAGGCGGGCAATATGCAATACCTGTAAGAAGAAGAGGAAAAACAAGAATGGAAAATCAAGAACGAAGTATTCGGATTAGAGAGGGTACAAGCCAGCGACGTAGTGTTTCGCCGTACTGTCCAGTCTGTACATCGAAATGTAAGAAAGGTTAAAGAGTGGAATTAAAATTCAGGGTGAGTGGATATTAATGATTGGATTCGCTGTTGACATTGCTATCGTCAGTGAACGTGAAGAAGAATTGTAGGACCTGTTGATGGAATGAACAGTCTAATGAGTACAGAATATGGATTGAGAGTAAACTGAAGAAAGACGAAAGTAATAACGAGTAGCAGAAATAAGATTAGCGATAAATTTAACATCAAAACTGGGGACAACGAAGTACACGAAACTAAGGAATTCTGCCAGCTTTGAAGCAAAATAACACATGACGGATGAAGCCAGGAGGAAATGAAGAGCAGACTAGCACCGGCAGTGAGGGTATTCCTTGCCAATATAAATCTACTAGTACTAAACATCGGCCTTAATTTGACGAAGGAACTTCTGATAATGCGCGTTTACAGCATAGTATTGCATGGAAGTGAATCATACGCTGAGGGAAAATCGGAAAAGAAGAGAATCGAGGCTTTGAGATGTGGTGGTGTAGGATGACATTGAAAATTATGAATATGTAGACTGATAAGATAAGAAATAAAGTGGGTCTCCGCAGAATCGCCGAAGGTAGAAATCACTGACAAGGAGGACGCACTATAGAACACATGGAAAGACAGCAAGCAATAACTTCCATAGTACTTGAGGGGCCACAGAGGGGCTAAAAACTATAGGGGAAAACAGAGATTGGAGTATATCACCCAAAAATAATTGAAGACGTTGGGTGCAGGTGATACTCTGAGATGAAGTAGTTGGCACAGGAGAGGAATGCGCAGCGGGCCACATAAAACCAGCCATAAGACGTGGAAGTGTAAAATCGACGTGCTGAAGTGAAACGAAATTCCCTTTCCCTGAGAATTACGCTCATGTTCATTTTACTGCATTATGCGCCACGTAGAGCGTAAGTGTAATTATTTCCACGCGCCTCAGTAAATGCGGTTGACACACACTGCGGCGCAGGACGTGGCACTAGACTACTCTCTAGACAAATTACACGCACGGGCATAATTAGTAGTAGCGATTAGCTGCCGGGGACCCGCCGATGCGCGTGGGGGAGATCGCTACGCTAAGCGGGAAGCGTAACAACCGCTGGAGCGCAATAACTTGGCGCGGTTTGAAAGGAAAACAGCTGGTGAGCATCCTCGTAGTTTCATTACGTGGCAGCGCTGTGTCAGCGCTCAGCCCCTGCCTCTGGCAATATGAAGCTCCGCGACTAGCCAAACCGGCTGACTTAAACGCATTTGCATTTGCTGTCAAACGTGTCTGCTGGCGATGATAGACATGTCACTGTCGAAAAGATCAAACAGACTCTCTGATCACAATTTTAAGACGGATAATGAGTACTTTAATACACACCATGCCTGGAGAGACGTCTAACACGTTATTAGTTATACGTTTGGCGTCTTTAGAACGACTAGGAACAGCTGTCATGAGACTTTTGTCGACAATTAAACTACATTGCTACAGAAATAGCACCCGTCAGTTATCTTTGTACTTAATACAAGTACTGTCACAAGTCTGACTTGTATAACATCTTTGTAAAAATTAAAGACATAATGTAAAATTGAAAAGTACGTTAACAACTAGCTGCATACAGAATCTATTATGCTCTCCTTTATCAGTATGTACACTGAACTCGTGCATCATTACTGTTTTTAACTTCAGCAGTGCTGTTTCGGAGCAAATTTTCTATCACGAGGAGAAGACGAAACATAGCCTGTTTACACTTGGCTTCTTGCTATAACAAAAAGGCGTCTGTTCTCACCACTAATAATAGGAACGTAATTTCGTACATGAAACGTGGTATGATAAATAAGAGAGTGGTATCTGTAGTTATACTTCAATCATCTTTGGTCTTTGTCATGGTCGTGTCAACACGACACTACTGTATTTTTAGGGACGATAGTGACAGCTGACAGAAATGCAGGAAGCGAGAAAATGGTATGCACTAAGAGGTAAGTGTAGCTATAGCGCAACGAATATATTACCTAGGCTATGCTAAGCCAATTACGTCATGTTAGATCAAATATGTTGATAATGATGGCATTGCTAACTAGGTATCAGTAAATTATGCTCTTTATAGTTTTTCCCAGGCGCATATTATGATCTAAAACTTGTTCAGCAAAGGGCCGGATCGTCGTACCAAATATGAATAACATTTCGAAAACAGCCCGAATCGTCACCATCGGGAATGCTAATGTGCTGATGCCGGGAGACTTCTTGTCTTTTACCTCTTATTCCCACCACTGAGGGAGGTGGACAGGCAGTTTGACAGCGTACAATTCCCTTTCAAGCCAAACAGTTCTTACAAATCAACTGGTTTTAGTAACTTTATTTCTTTGATATTAAGTATTGACAAATTTGTCTTTTTTAAAAAAATATATTAGTTGAGAAAAATAGAAATTATAAAGATTTAGTTGCCACAAAATATTTGGTGTAAGTTAACATATAAAAATAAAATAATCAACAAAATTAAAAGAAGTAATTGATGCAAAAATGGTTGAATCGACTAAAACAGGATGTTTGGTAAAATAAAACAATTGAGAACAAACGAAATACTTGAAAGTAAAATATGAAGGTGAGTATACATCTAAAGGTCAATTTATGGGGAGAGAAGAAGCTCGGGTTTGGGAAGAAATCACCCGCGACCTTTCAAGGAACAATTCTCCTTAAAAACTCTGAAGAAGTCACAGAAAACTGAAACTTGAATGATCGAACAGGGATTTGAACCACCGTTTTCCCGAATATGAGTTCAGTGTTTATCAGTGCTCCACTTCACTTGGTGGATCAAAGGGGCTGCTCGGGGTTTCTCTGCTTCTCCCCAGGTTGTGATGCCACGGTCCATCCATAAAGTTTGCAGATCACGACAAATTTGATGTTCAGTATTACCATCACAGCTTAATACAATTTTTAAGTATTATAGTTCGAGTTTTAAGCTTCCAGCTGTTACGTGACAGTGTTTCCCGATCTATCCCACAACTGAAACTTCCTGGCAGATTAAAACTGTGTGCCGGAGCGAGAATCGAACTCGGGACCTTTGCCTTTAACGGGCAAGTGCTCTACCATCTGAGCTACCTAAGCACGACTCAGGCCCCATCCTCACAGCTTTACTTCTGCCAGTATTTCGTCTCCTACCTTCCAGACTTTACAGAAGCTCTCCTGCGAACCTTGCAGAACTAGCACTCCTGAAACAAAGGTTATTGCGGAGACATTGCTTAGCCACAGCCTGGGGGATATTTCCAGAATGAGATTTTCACTGTGCAGCTAGTTCTGCAAGGTTCGCAGGAGAGCTTCTGTAAAGTTTGGAAGGTAGGAGACGAGATACTGGCAGAAGTAAAGCTGTGAGGACGGGGCCTGAGTCGTGCTTGGGTAGCTCAGATGGTAGAGCACTTGCCCGCGAAAGGCAAAGGTCCCGAGTCCGAGTCTCGGTCCCGCACACAGTTTTAATCTTCCAGGAAGTTTCATATCAGCGCACACTCCGCTGCAAAGTGAAAATCTCATTCTGGTATCCCACAACTGATGTAAAGCCCGAAATAAATAGAGAAATCAAATCGGAATTGGCTGTAAGAGAGGGGCCCGCTGTGGTTTATAAACCAGAAGGGGGAACAGCCCAAGCAGAATTTGCGGGACGACGAGGGAGACGGGAAGTTTGCATTATTTATAAACAATATTTTACAAATTTTGCATCAAGTTGTATGTACTTTGAAAACCCGATGGTATAAATTTGTACCGTTTAGTGTCATTATGATTTTCATACAAGGTTTACTATGCAATCTGCATAGTGCAAACGTTGCACAGGAACTTCTTTATACGGGCGACACTCCTTGTCAGTGACGCAAATAAAATTTATCTGTTACATGCCCTAGTGGTGGAAATTGTAATACTTCTTTCTGAAAAGGTGCATATTTATATACAAGATGTTTCCTCTAAATTACTAGTTTATAATTCCAGTGAATTATTCTTTTCCTTTATATGTAGTTAGTGACTCCCCTGGTTCTCCTGGATAACGTTGCTGCAGCGTTATCCAATACACACCATGTCGACTAGTTTGCCAGTGCTGTTTTGGGATACAGCGTAATCAGTGCACACCCACTATGACCCATTGTATCTTCGTACATCACAAAGTTCCACAGTACATGCTCCAGAAAAGCAATACTGCCGAAAGCCCAACGATAATTTATCTGTCATTTGATTTTATACAATTACGTTTCTCCCTGATGTCAGGGAGAAAGACGTATGTGCTTCTGTCTGTGTTGGTTGTGTCCATTCATTTACGCACAGGTGAAAATTGTGATCTGACATTCCTTTTTTAGTATCGGCCTTAATCGAAGTATTATGTGTACTTATGTTTCACGGCCTTTCGATGGTCAATACAGGGCACAGCAGTATGGCTGCGTATGTTCCAGCACAGTTAGTTGACAATTTTGACGTCATGTATCATAGGGTAGCGCCCTATTCATGATGTCCTCACAAGCCACAACCCCGTTCCTTGCCAATGATGTCTTCATCACGTGACATGCTACGCCCTCTTCACCTGTGATATCATTCCCAAACCAAGAAGACACACCGGAATGGTGGCAACCATTAAAATGAAAGAGCCATTCACGCCCCAATTATGTACAGACCATTAAAACGAAACAGCCAGTTACAATGTATTCCCTGAGCCGCCATCTTGCTGTCTCTGAACAATCTGTATTTTTTGCCCCAGTGTTCAAAACTATTTATAAAAAAATTGCATAAAGGGTGTAACTTGCAGTATTTCAATGACTAAAACATGTACGTAATACTGTTCAAATTCCGCTGGCCAAGTGCTTCCATGAATGCATGATAACGATAGAATCACCCCACCAAGAACCAATTTAGGGGGAAATAAGGTAGCAGATCATGTTCAACATCAGAAAAATATAATCGATGATATGCCCTGGATAATACTGCTTTTTATTGCATTCGATCTAGGCTCACCCGAGGTAATGTACAAAAGAACTTCTGAGGAAGGCTGCAACAGTTACTGATAAGAACAACGGTGCTAAAGCTCTCTAATTAGGTCACAGATGATATTTCATTTCCTTTCCATAAGCAATTATACATGATACCAATGCTCCATAATACCAGATGTAAGACCACAACATCGCCAAAAAGCAAACACACTGATCAAGCACCACTTTCTTTAGGGAAGAAGAAGACATTTTAATGAAAACTTTACTGTGTGGTAACACTTAAACTATATATTTTCATAATACATAAGAAGATCTTAATAATACATGGAATACAAGATATAAACAAGGCCAAAGACAGTGGTTGGAAGACGTGTATACACATAGAGATGAATGGTCGATATTGCAAAAATACAACTTTGCAACACAAACATTCGGTCTTCGCTGTAGAATTAAGTTGTTTCTCAAAACATGTAAGATTTGAGCACAAAAAACACATGGCACTGTTGTCATAACCAATTTGTTCTGTAACATTTTCTAAAAAATAATGTCTTTGTACCAAAAAATTTGATCTTCGCACCAACATAAAACTGCTTCTCAAAATATGTAAGATGTCGAGCACAAAACATAAATCTTTACTGTCATAACTTAATTGTTAGATAAGATTTAAAAAATTACACATGTCTTGAATATTGACATTACTTATCAAATTTCCTGTTTAAGGTACACTTACAATGGTTACAGTCTGATTACTGTACCACACTTTTATAGGCACGATTGACCCTCCAGTTAAATATTTCCAAATCTAAATTCCCTGTGTTACTTATCAAAGTACTCACAAATGAAATAAATTATAGGTTAGTCGACATGAATATTTCGATCTTTGAACCAGGCACTAAATTTATCAAAATTCGTAAAAATTGTTCTTAACTTTACAATACAGACAGGATCGCTAATCCTGATCCAATGTACAGTTTACAGTCTACTTGTTGACAAGAATAGTATGATTTTTGTACCAAAGGAAACGATATTAGACATGAAATAAATTCGAGAAATGGTTCAAATGGCTCTGAGCACTATGGGACTCAACTTCTGAGGTCATCAGTCCCCTAGAACTTAGAACTACTTAAACCTAACTAACCTAAGGACATCACACACATCCATGCCCGAGGCAGGATTCGAACCTGCGACCGTAGCGGTCTCGCGGCTCCAGACTGTAGCGCCTAGAACCGCACGGCCACTCCGGCCGGCTAAATTCGAGAAAAACTAATCTTAATTTGGCCAAACTCGATATCAAAGTCAGGTAAACATTATAGTTAGCCTCAGGCTAGAGTATTAACTTGTAGTAGAGAACATTTGTCATCTTCTGTTGATAATGTTAACTTATTCTGTCACGGAGTGGAAAATACATGACAATTAGATCAAACAGCGAAGTGAACAACAATAATACACATTCATATTGGTAAGAACCGAGGGTTTCTGAGCTTTGAAGTATTCACTTACAAAATAGGTAAAAATTGTAGTGACTCCATGCTAATGTGGTGACCTCCATTACACCTGAGGTAATGATGGTCAGTTGACATATGGTTACTACCATTACCTTGAACACAATTTGGGCAACGATGGTTAGCTGACATTTGACTATAATGACTCTGAACACAATTTGAGCAACGATGGTCAGTTGAAATGGTGACTACCATTATGCTGAATGCATGGTTATATTCAGCACTTAAGAAAAATAATGTGTTGGCAGTGGATGTCAGCTACAGCATCTCATATAGTATTCTGACATCAGTAGCTGACACTGTGTGCTGTAACCTGACAGTGGGCGTCAGTTACTGGATGTTAAATAGTATCCCAAACATATAATAAAAATGTAACAAATTGTCCCATCAATCACCATTGTTACTCAAAACAAACCATTGTTACTCATACCATACAAAATTGTAACGAATTGCTCTACATGTCACTGACTAAGCAAGTTGAGACTTGGTCTGAAGAATTGTGAGTTGTTCCAAGAAGGAAAACAGATTAGAGTGCAAGTAGAGACTTAGTCAATCAAGCAGATACATACTGTCAAATGCAGAGATTACTACCTTATCCATTATGTCATAAGCCACATGCCCTTTACTATGATGTCATCATGAGATCACATAGGCCATTGACCTAGATCCCATGACATCACAATCCAAGATGTCAGAATCCATAATGTTACAATATCGTTATGTCAGTCATGAAAAGAAAACAGCTAATCATAGTGCAGTATCTTAAAGGCTATTGAAACGAACGCCAGCATGACATCATAGTATCATGTATTGATGACTTACTGACTTACGTATTGTTAGGCTTAAGGCTTTTTGAAGCTATCCAGGGCACTCCAAGACAGTAAATCAGACACTGAACAGAGTCGGGCTGCCATAGATGATACTGTTTCGGTTAAAAGAGGTAAAAAATACTGATAGAGACCTGTGAATTGCAGATACTCCTGGACAGCTATCCCAGGGTTGAAGATTCGGTTCACAGATATAACTGGTAACTTCTTACAGCGTCTAGATGCTGTCGTAAGGTGTCACAGTAGATGGTGGTTGCAAACAGGCATATCTCAGCACATGAACAGGCACACTACTAGTCCCTGAGAGAAGCAACGTCATTGAGTTCACACAGGTTAGAGTGGGCTGGGAATTCTTGTAAAACTATTGGAACAGCGGCTTTCACTCCTGAGAGAGAGTCTCCGCACATATAGTGGGGTAAAGTGACGTACAACGCTTTTGTTGCTATGCATATTAGGAAGGGAGATGATATGTAGCTTTCACCTGAACGCTGTTGCTACTAAACATGGAGTTTGCTAGTGCAAAGGCCAGGAATATTCCTACTTTCAGAGTAGGAGAAGGCAAAGGACCTGAATGTGATTAGTCAGAGGCACCATGGAGGCGCAGAGCCTCATGTCAGACTGGTCGATGACTGTAAAAAGCCGATGGATTGCCGGGCAGACTATAGATAGGGGGTTACCATACACCACAACAATTCTTTAAAAACTTCGGATTTTAGTATGTAAAAGAGTAGTTAGTTAGACCATTGGGATGCCAACTCTGTGTCACTCGGTGACAGCCTCGATTAAGCTTCATTTTAAGTCTGTTTTCTCAAATGTTTGTCCTTTACAATGTTGCTAGTGATTGTTACTTTTGGTTGCTCTCACCCAACCGACTCAGACACTGATTTCTGTTGTGCCAACAGTCAAACCCTTTGCTTTTTCTAATGCATAGAAATAGCCTTCAGTATAGTAGATTGTATGAATACAAATAAAGGGAATGTTATTCAGACTCTTGAGATTCCTGAGTCTCCAGCTACAAGTATCCTTATTGAGTCCCAAAATTCACACCTCTTGTAGGTACCCCATGGCATTCTTTGATGCTGACGATCAAGGTCAGTTACCTATGCATGATGTCATGATGAAGTCATAGTAAAGGGGATGTGGCTAGTGGCATCATGGATTAGGTACGGCCATGCAGATGCGATGTTATGAATCTGCTTGTTGGAACAAGTCTCAAATTGCACTGTAATCATTTTTACTTCTTGGAACAAGACTCAGCTTGTTGGAACATGTCTCAACTTGGTTAGTCAGTGATGTATGGGTGAATTTGTATCAATTTTGTGTATCAATGGTGATGTATAGGGTGAATTCTTATAATTTCTTGTATCAGTGGTCGTGTATGGGAATAACAATGGTGATGTATGGGGCAATTTGTTACAGTTTTGTTTGATGCTTGGGATACTATTTGAGATCCAGTAACTGACACTCAGTGTCAGGTTATGCCAAATACATTATGGTAGGATACACTCTTAGGGTCTAGTAGCAGACATCCACCACCAGTTTACAGCAGATACACAGTGTTAGCTTCTGGTGTTAGATTACTATTTGAGTCCACTGTCAACATGCAAATTTTCTTAATTGTTGAATAAAACCATGAATTCAGAGCAATTGGAATCACCACATGTCACCTGACCATTATTGCCTCTAGTGTAATTGTGATAACCCCACAAAATTACCATTATTACCCCCTTATTATAAACTGACATTATTGTCCCACCTAATAGTAGCTGGAATAATGGCAGTCACCCAGCAAACTGAAGATTATTGCCTGGTGATAATTGTGGTTACATTGTAAACTGAATATCATTATCCCGCATTGCAAACTGACCATTACTGCTCCAATAGTATCCATGAGTGATGGTGGTCACCCTGTGTGATGATTATCATTGCCATACAATCAATGATGGTAGTCCTGTAAACTGACTATCATTGTCCATCCCTGCAAACTATCTTTGCCCCACCCTGTAAAATGACTGACATTGCCCCACACTGTAAACTGACCATCATTGCCCCCACCGTACCATGAAAATGTATGTGGTAATTTGTGACAGTTTTGCTGTAAGATAATGATGTATGCAGTAATTTTTTACAGTGTTGCTGTAACATGGTGATGCACAGGGTAATCTGTTAAATTTTTGCTGCTACGCAGGGCAGTTTTTTACAATTTAGTTGTAGCTACGTGATGTATAGAGCAGTTTGTTACAATTTTACTATAACATGATGTGCATAAGACAAAATGTTACGATTTTGCTTTAACATGTCAGTGTGTGGGAAACCATAATTTCACCACATTGTAAACTGACCATCATTACTATACATTAACATGATGATGTATGGTGTAATTTGTTACTATTATGCTGTAAGATGGAAAAGTATGGGTCAGTCTGATACATTTTTACTGCAACATTGACCATACTGCTTTTAACGTTGATGTCACTTGTCGTCGTAGGGGGCACTTCATTAAACTTTTACTGTAACATGTTGTAATTTGTTACAATTTTGCTCTAACATTTTGATCTATGGGGCAGTTTGTTACAATTTTGCTTTAAAATGGTAATGTATAGGACACTTTGCTACAGTCTGCTATAATATTGTGATGAACGGTGCTACTTGTTATACTTTTGCTGTAACACGAAGGGCAATTTGTTACATTTTTACTGTAACATTGGACAGTTTGTGACAATTATGCTGCAACAATGTGAATTATGGGACAGTTTGTTACAATTTTGCTAAAATATGATGATGAATGGAGAATTTTTTTGCAATTTTGCTGTAACATTTAGTGTATTGGGCAATTTGTTACAACTTTGAGGTAACATCACGGTGTATTGGGCAATTTGTTACAATTTTGCTGTAACATAGGGCAGCTTGTTACAGTTTTGGCGTAACATGTCTGTGTATCAGGCAATTTGTTACATTTAAGCTGGAAAATGACGCTTAATGAGGTGAAGCGTTACGATGTGTGACAGCGAAAGTTTACAAAAGTTTTGTACTACTAGATAAACTTAATAAGTTAGCAAGAGGTCACTATGTTTGACTGACTTTAAAAGTGGGTAGTTGAAAGAATATCAAGCCTTGTATCTCACCAACACGAATGTGTTTTATTACTGTTCAGTATACCATTTCATTAAAGTGTCACGTAGCTTCCATTATCTAACAGTATAAGTTAATATTATGAGCAGAAGATGGCAAAAATTGTGTACTACAAGATAAAGCTAATAACCAAGCATGAGGATCACTATAATGTTTGGCTGACTTTGGCATCAGTTTTAGCCGAAGTAAGGCTAGTTTATGACAAATTTAAGTGTGGCAATGATATTATTTACTTTAGTACAAAAATCATTGTATTTTCGGCCATTGTGTGTTTGGTAATGTTGTAGAACAAATTGGTTTGCGTATAAATAACTTTCTGCTATCAGTCACGATTTTGTTTTATTTATGCTTTACACGACGTGTTTCGGGAAATGATTCGCATTTTCAAATATGTACATCTTTGTACTATGCCATTTTTTTGTAATATTCGCGATGTGTGAGGTTCTGCTTTGTTTTATTAACTTTACTGCAATATATAAAAAACGTGCAATTTTTTACATGTAGCTAGGTGCGAAATTTGGAAGAACTTGTATTACAGTTTTCTTATGGTCCATTTGTGCAGAGCCTCACATATGTTAAACATCACTCACAACTTTCAGTGAACAATTTTTTAGGTATATTGATGAGCGTAAAGCATTATACAAAGATCGAACCACATTAATCGAGAAACCTATAATTTATTGCATTAGTAGAAATAAGCGAGCCGTGTGTGTTTTAGTAAGTAATATAGACACTAGATGTAGAAGAATTTGGGAACGTCCACTGTGTCTGGCAAAATGTGGCATAGAAAACGAATATGGATCGTTTCCAGTGTACCTCAACCACTATGTTTGATAATTAATGCCAATATGCAAGCCATGTGTCTTTTTTTAATCTTATAGAATAATTAAGTTACGACAGTAGCGTCATGTGTATTTTGTGCTGAACCTTAGATATTTTTTGAAATAATTTTGCTTTCATGCAAAGAATGAAATGTTTTTGGTGCTGAGATTGTATTTTTGAGATACTGATGTTCATCTCAATGTACTGTACCTAGTTTCACGATTACCTTTACTCATTTTTACATCTCTTATTCCATGCATTATGGAGGTCCACTTATGTACTATGAAAGTATGTAGTTTGAATGTTGCAATGCAGTTAAGTTTTCATTAAATTGCCTCCTTCCTCCCTAAAGCCGTGCTTGGACAGGTCGTTTGTCTTTGGCTATTTTGTGTGTTTACATCTGGTATTTTGGAGCATTGCAATCAGGTCTTCGTTTAATTTAATAGTTGCTTATGGAAAAGAAATGAAATACTGTCTGTAACCTAATCGAGAGCTTTAGCAGTATATCCCGAACATTAAATGTTGTAGCCTTTCTCAAAAGTTCCTTTTGTACATTACCTCGGGTGGACCTAGATCCAATGTAATAAAAAGAAATACTAGCCAGTGTATATCATCGGTTATATTTTTGTAGTGTCGAACATGATCTATCATCTTCTTCGACCCTATACTGGTGCTTGGTGAGGTGGTGCATTACTGATAAAGTTTTAAAATATCAGTTCCTCATTGTTCGATATTAATACCATGAGTAAAGTAGGCCAAAGGAAGCCGATCATTGAACTGTCAATATTAAATACATCATCAAAATGCATTAGTTTTAGTACAATTTTTTGTGCTAAAGCGTCGGAAAATGTGAGACCAGTGTATGGAACACCGGTTTAACATAACTACGTGTAGGTATCAGATCAAAAATTAATTTTAAAAGCTGTATGAGCAACTCAAGAAGATAGATATTTACTTTTCTAGTGTAGAAAATGGTGCAGTATCTTCTCTCCCTCTGAAAACGTGCGTGTTTGGTTGGTTATTGTTCATACGCTCCATTTCTCCCAAAATAACGTGTTGACTATTTCTTCAGCATGCTACATGTGTTTTTTACAGTTACAGAACAATAATTCAGACATGGGATTAACGTTGTGGCACCTAATTTGAGTGTTCACAGATATGCTTCAGGCGTCAAGTGTATGTTAGATATCAACTGCGTTCTTCCAGTATCTGATAATAACGCAGAGAGCATACTTGCTTGTTTGCTTGCCTGCTTAGCATGTACTTTAGCCAACATGTGTCTTGCACAGTTATATGCTTGGTCAAGTTCGTTTTGGTACATCTCATATAGGTCTAAAAATTAGATGTCAACTGCCTGCCCAGGATGCTATTTTTTAGCCACATGTGTTTTGTTATAATTTAGATGTGGAAGTAGGATGGGAGCACTTAATCTGAGAGTTTACAGTTGTGTTTTAGTTGTGTGTGTGTGTGTGTGTGTGTGTGTGGGCGCGCGTGAATATCATTGTGACACTTGACTTAAAAATTCCAATTTTGTGTTACTGACGTATTTTTGCAGATACGGACATAACATTTTGACACTTATAAGCACCATGTCGTTTCATAGAACAATTTAGATGTGGAAATATTTAATTTGTGGTACTTTGTCCCTTACATCAAGTCTGCTCGAACAATGGGCGTTCAGAAATGCTGCTGAACCTGTAAGTTCAAGGCCTAAACAATTTTTTTTTTGCTGACAACAGAGTTTACTTATTTTAGTCACTGAAATAGTGCAAGTTACACTTTTTATGTAATTTTTTTGATAAATACTTTTGAACGTAAGGGCAAAAAATACAGATAGTTTGGGAACATTTGAACATGGACAAGATGGCGGCTCTGGGGCTACATAATGACTGGCTGTCTCATGTTAATGATCACCTCAATAACAATAAATGAGGTGTGGCTTGCTTGATTGTCAATGTCACCGAGAAGGCATGCTGTGTCACGTTATGATGACATCATAGACTAGTGGGACATGGTTTGTGATGGCATGCTTAAGGCGCTGACCTGCGTCACGTGACGTCACAAATATAAGCAAAGTGCACTGGAACATAAATATCAATGCTACTGCGAACGGATTCCATTGTTCTTTTGGTCTATGGGTTTATTTCTGTAACAACCAACAGTGCATCATCCGGTGTCGTATAGCAAACATTGATTAATCTCAGTAGCATATTCCGTTGTGCTCAGCAGTATGCTGAATCTGGGTTTTCAAATTGTAAATTATAGGCCAATATGCTCACACCGTACATAGTAACAAACACGAATATACTCGGTGGAAATTATTAGATCAACCACCTCTGGGAGTGTGAGCATTAATTAATCCGGTAGAGGGCTTATTCACTCTTCAGTTGTAATGAGTGATTTGTTGTTTTAGCGATACCTGTTGCACCGGTAGAGGGCATACTTCACTCTTCAGCCGCAGTAGCTGTTTCCCAATCACATTTAGTTTTACGTCTTCACCGAGTGCAGTACTCGATTACTACTGGAGCGACACACCCGGAGTGAGGACACTGGTGTGGTTGTTGCTTACTACATAGCGAAGCTTCTACATCCACAGTTCACATGTTTGGAGTGAGTTTAGTCCACCTGCCACATTGACACGCGCTCGTCAAGCGCGGTTATACGTAATGTGTGGGCAGGTGTTGTTGATGACTGTTTAATTGAGCCATATCTCTTACCTAGGCCATTAAATTCCAGTTATTATTACAATTTCCTCGCCAGAGCATCGCCAGAATTGCTAGATGACGTGCCACTCGCTACAAGGAAGCTTATGTAGTTCTAGCATGGTGGGGCGCCGAGATATTTCAGTCGTCCTGTGCGTCGATTCATGAACCAACAGTTTCCAGGAAAGTATATTGGCAGAGGTGGTTGTGTACTATGGCCTATTCTGGACTTCTTTGGTGTGGGGAGAGATGCGTAAACTTGTTTACAAAACCCCTGTTGTATCATAAGATCATCTGCTGTTCCGGGTAGAAGCAGCAGCAGGAAAAATTAAGGAGACCTCTGCACTGTGTTACCGTGTTGGACAGAAGATAACCCACCGGTGTAACGTTTGCATACAAGTTAATGGAGGCATTTTTTAACGTCTACTGTAGCTGAAGTAATTGTATTGTGTGATCTTGTATCTCTTGACAATACAAATTAAATCTGTTTGTGGTACTTTTCGTCTACTGTAAGATTTGATACACGTATAAAATGGTGCTTCAAAGGAAAACACATTAGAAAAAGTGTTTTCAGTGGCCCAAGCAACCTCTCAGAGTTAGTTGATTTAATTAATTTTATTCCAGAGAAAACTCCCTTCTACAGGTTTAAGAAATTCTCACAAGAAAATATATTAGAGAAAATATTTGTTTTTATGTCCCGTGCAAACCTCCCAGAATTTGTCGGTTTAAATAGTTTTCACCCGGTGTATTGATGTAAGCTCTTGAGGGAAGTCGAATTTTTCTATTTGCGATACTGATAATTTTATGTATCATCATTCCACTTCTTTTGTCTATAGAAAATATAATGTTATTACGTTCACCTAGGAACACACTTAAATATCTCATAAGTACACTTCTTCCGATCGTTACATCGTTAAATCTTATTTTAAGGTTTCTTGGCAGGCTGCCCTTCAGCAGAAAGTGTGTAATTTTTCTCTATTAGTGAACTTTTAAAGCTTTGTCCCCGTCTTTCTAGTTCATGAAGCAAAGCATTACACTTATGTCCTACATTTCTTCACGAGTCAAAAAGGTAGGCATGTGGGCGGAGAAACTACTTGTGTAGGATAGACAGACTTACGTTGAGTGTCCACAGAAGTGCGGTGACGCTGGTTACGAAGTTGCTAAAGCGGCTAATTAATTTCGATTGACGGAAATGGTGGATTTCGCATTTGTTCACCCGTAGCCGCAGATATCTCGGTCAAGAAAGAAACCACGTCAGAAACGCTGAAGTAAACCAATCACGACAAATCCGGACCTCTGCCCTGCGTATTGATCCGTGAATTTTAAATAGTTGCGCTACGAAGAAAGAATTTCTTCAGGATGTCAACGCTGTTTCTCCCCAGCCTGTTACCGAACGAACACTCCAGAAAATATGCCTTCCTATGGCCATCTGCTATGGGGTGGAATAGTTTTAGGACACTGATGTGTGTTACATCAAGAATCTCGCTGTCCAGGTCACGGTGAAGGACGAACGTTATAAATTTTTCTGTGCTGTGAGGTTATTATAGTTTTACGCAATTTTTCCTATCACCCTTAGAAAACGTTTTTAAGACCGAAGGATTACACTCTTTAGTTATAGTGTTGGTGGAGAATAACATTTCTCAAGATCCCAAAGGACCGATGTAAAATGAATGATGGTTGCTAGGTGAAATTTTTGATGATGATATGAATTTGCAGCGTACTTCTTACAGGACGAGCCGCAGCGAGGTGGCTCAGTGGTTAAGGTGCCAGATACAGTCAGGAGGACCTGAATTAGGTTTTCCATGATTTCCTTGAATTGATTAAGGGGAATAAGAGGATGGTTCCTTTGAAAAGGACACTTTCCTTCGTTTGTCCAGTCCCAGTTTGCGCTCCGTCCTGTTACCTCTTCGTTGACAGGAATTTATACTCTAACATTGCTTTTATAGGGCGACGAGTAAAGCAGATAGCAGCTGCGTAGCACGCACTCACCCGAAGTCCCAGGTTCTCCTGAAACAGAAAACAAATAGCATTTTTAATGTACTACAGCTAATAGAAAATTCTGAATCAGATAAAACATAATGTTTTAATTGCGTCGCTGGTAACCTTAATTTTATTTATTCAAAACAGATGAAATGAAATGAGCCTATGGCATCGTTGGCCGGGAGGCCCCATACAGGGAAGTTCGGCCGCCAAGTGCAAGTCTTATTAGAGTCGCCACTTTGGGCGACTTGCGCGCCGCTGATGAGGATGAAATAATGACGAAGACAACACAACACCCAGTCCCCGAGCGGAGAAAATCTCCAACCCGTCCGGGAATTGATCCCAGGCTCGCTTGTATGGGACGCGAGCACCTTACCACCCAGCTAAGCAGATGGACTTCAAAACAATCGCCAGTATAAAAAAAATGGTTCAAATGGCTCTGAGCACTATGGGACTTAACATCTATGGTCATCAGTCCCCTAGAACATATAACTACTTAAACCTAACTAACCTAAGGACGTCACACAACACCCAGTCATCACGAGGCAGAGAAAATCCCTGACCCCGCCGGAAATCGAACCCGGGAACCCGGGCGTGGGAAGCGAGAACGCTACCGCACGACCACGAGCTGCGGACGATCGCCAGTATAAAAGGGGGCAGGGAGTATTATGTTGTTAGTACAGAAACAGTAACTTCGGCTGAGTTCAGTTCGACTGAATAACTGTGGTATCAATAGTATCTACACTACTGGCCATTAAAATAGCTACACCACAAAGATGACGTGCTACAGTTGCGCAATTTAACCAACAGGAAGAAGATATTGTGATATGCAAATGCTTAGGATTTTGGAGCATTCACACAAGGTTGGCGCCGGTGGCGACACCTACAACGTGCTGGAATGAGGAAAGTTTCCATCCGATTTCTCATACACAAACAGCAGTTGACCGGCATTGCCTGGTGAAACGTTGTTGTGATGCCTCGTGTAAGGAGGAGAAATGCGTACCGTCACGTTTCCGACTTTGATAAAGGTCGGATTGTAGCCTATCGCGATTGCGGTTTATCGTATCGCGATATTGCTGCTCGCGTTGGTCGAGATCCAATGACTGTTAGCAGAATATGGAATCGGTGGGTTCAGGAGGGTAATACGGAACGCCGTGCTGGATCCCAATGGCCTCGTATCACTAGCAGTCGAGATGACAGGCATCTTATCCGCATGGCTGTAACGGGTCGTGCAGCCACGTCTCGATTCCTGAGTCAACAGATGGGGACGTTTGCAAGACAACAACCATCTGCACGAACAGTTCGACGACGTTTGCAGCAGCATGGACTATCAGCTCGGAGACCATGGCTGCGGTTACCCTTGACGCTGCATCACAAATAGGAGCGCCTGTGATGGTGTACTCAACGAGGAACCTGGGTGCACGAATGGCAAAACGTCATTTGTTTACAGCATCATGATGGTCGCATCCGTGTTTGGCGACATCGCGGTGAACGCAGATTGGAAGCGAGTAAACGTCATCGCCATACTGGCGTATCACTCCGCGTGATGGTATGGGGTGCCATTGGTTACACGTCTCGGTCACCTCTTGTTTGCATTGACGGCACTTTGAACAGTGGACGACCTATGGCCGTACCCTTCATTCGATCCCTGCGAAACCCTACATTTCAGCAGGATAATGCACGACCACATGTTGAAGGTCCTGTATGGGCCGCTCTGGATACAGAAAATGTTCGACTGCTGCCCTGGCCAGCACATTCTCCAGACCACTCACCAATTGAAAACGTCTGGACAATGGTGGCCGAGCAACGGCTCATCACAATACGCCAATCTCTACTCTTGATGAACTGTGGTATCATATTGAAGCTGCAGGGGCAACTGTACCTGTACACGCCATCTTAGCTCTGTTTGACTTAATGCCCAGGCGTATCAAGGCCGTTATTACGGCCAGAGGTGGTTGTTCTGGGTACTGATTTCTCAGGATCTATGCGCCCAAATTGCGTGAAAATGTAATCAGATGTCAGTTCTAGTATAATATATTTGTCCAATGAATACCCGTTTATCATCTGCATTTCTTCTTGGTGAAGCAATTTTAATGGCCAGTAGTATGTCGACCGCACAGGTGCGCCACCTACATCTTACAGGGGGAGGCCACGACGTTGGGATCACAGATTTAATTCAAACCTACGCCTCTAGTAGGCCATTAAAACAACATAATGTGCAAGTACTAAGGTGCACTGTCAATTCCGAGAAAATCGCAAGAGAAGGTTTACACGTCTATTATGTCGATTATATATCTGTGCGTAGGTGCTGGCCCTTTGAGTTCGTGGGGATCAAGTGATCAGCGTTCGAGCTTCGTAAAACATACGTGTATGAGGCCACGGTTCGCCTCCCGCCCAGACGTGATCATTAATATGTATTTTCGTTCCTGGTTATGCTATCTAATTTGTATGACATTTTAGAGGTAGTATAATTTTAAAAAATCACGAGTATTTGCATCAAGTTTTAGTGCATTTCACGTTATTTGACTACCTACTATTTTCAGTTAAATTCCATCGTACATCACCAGTTGTCAGCACCTATATTTGCGTAAATGTTGAGTTACGCTTGGTTTGCATCCAAACTACCGGAAGAAAGAGAAATTTTTCAAAATGTCAACGAGGTGTGTTTTCACCTAAAACTCTTAAGATTCCCTGTAAATGCGGAAAAACTGCATTCGTTCGATGTAGTAGACGCCGTTTCAATTAATGTTTTCCATGTCTGTGTGACAAATACCATTCTGCAACGTGTGATTTCGAGAGAACATCTGACGAATAATTGTACATTACTCTTGTGAACTGGCACATTGTGACTTTCTTTATGAATAACGTCATTCTTTGTGAATAACGTCATTCACATCGTTATTTATAGAGGTCTGTCTTGGGCTCTCCGAACCCGTCCCTCGTCCCTGAAAATTTAATTAAAGTAGTAAATAGTCAAATAACATGTGAGTTTTACTACAGCTTCATGAGAATACACGTGGGATTTTCTCCTTCATTATATTAACTCTCAAATGTCATATAAATTAAGCAATGTGACCACCACTCCGACTACAGGCCACAAGTGGCCCATCGGGACGATCCGACCGCCGTGTCATCCTCAGAGGAGGATGCGGATAGGAGGGGCATGGGTCAGCACAACGCTCTCCCCGTCGTTGCGATGGTATACTTGACCGAAGCCGCTACTATTCGGTCGAGTAGCTCCTTAATTGGCATCACGAGGCTGAGTGCACCCCGAAAAATGGCAGCAGCGCATGGTGGCCTGGATGGTCACCCATCCAAGTGCCGACCACGCCCGACAGCGCTAAACTTCGGCGATGTCACGGGAACCGGTGTATCCACTGCGGCAAGGCCGTAAGTAATGTGACCAGTGATGAGAAAAATATAGATTATGATATAAGTAGGAGCTGGATTAGAACAGACGTCTCCTCCATAACCCTCCTACCAAGTGTGCGAACTCTAACCGCTCTCCTTTTTTCTTTTTTGATAGTTATGGCTCGTTGCGTTTGTTCGTGGCGGCCATCGCATGACATCCATTCAAGTTCATCGTCGATCCGTTCACTCAGTTTTTTATTACAGAGGGCAGCTAGCCCTCTGACCGAACAAGCTGAGCGACCACGCCGGCCGTCATCCCTGTACAGGGGCTATCCTAATCTTCTCTGTACCGTTTTTTCTTTTTCTTTACTGTTATTTTGAACCTGTTTACAGGCAGGCCAGCAGCAGCATACTACGCCGCTCTTTGGCCATAGAGAAACACAAAAGAGACAAATGAAGACAATCAGAGAAAAACATGGTGGACATATGAACGGAGACAAACACTTTTTTAAAATACATGGAGCCGTTCACGGGCGTAGAGTCCAAGATAAAATTTGTTCAGACACTTGGACACATACATAGACGAAAATTGTCACACGCGAACGGAGGTGCACAAAACGAATAACACTGAACCACTTAAGCACAAACGACGGCACACACAGAAACACGAGGCGTTGATCTCCGGCTCGCGAATGTTCACTAAGCGTGTACGAGTCCGGGGACCTGCCAAGAGAGGTGGAGGGGGGGTGGGAGAAGGAGCGGGTAGAGCAGAGATGCCATGGGCAGGGGAGATAGGGGGAGGGAGGAAGGGGGAGGGAAAGCCCGGGGGAAGAGGGGTGGAGGAAGGGGGATGGGGGGAAAAGGAGAGAGAAGGGAGGGAGGGTGCCCAAAGGGAAAGACACAGGATGTAGGAGGGGAGGATCAAAGTTGGTAGGATGGGTAGATGGAGGGGAGGAGGACATCATCAGGGAGAGGGAGCTGGCGGAAGCCACCTTGGGAGAGGGTAAGGAGGCTGGAGAGACGGAGACCGGGTGGGACGTGGGAATACAGGCGCGGCAGCGGGAGGGGGTTGGAGAGGATCTCTGTACCGTTCCAATTTTAGCATATGTACTGCCGAAGCGAGTACAACCATTTGACTACAATTATTTCTTACAGTCATAATCTTCGCACAGCTACAACAGTTAGATAATAGATGTGTTAAACTTCTCTTGCAATTTTCTCGGAATTGCCAGAGTAGTGCACCTTACTACTTGGAAACTATGTTTTTTTTAATGGCCTACTAAATGTGTACAAAGTTTGAAGTAATCCGTGATCCCAACGTCGTGGCCTCCCCTTGACCGAGCGAGGTGGCGCAGTGGTTAGCACACTGGACTCGCATTCGGGAGGACGACGGTTCAATCCCGTCTCTGGCTATCCTGATTTAGGTTTTCCGTGATTTCCCTAAATCGTTTCAGGCAAATGCCGGGATGGTTCCTTTGACAGGGCACAGCCGATTTCCTTCCCACTCCTTCCCTAACCCGAGTTTGCGCTCCGTCTCTAATGACCTCGTTGTCGACGGGACGTTAAACACTAGCCACACCACCACCGCCTCCCCTTGCTGGCAGAAGACGCAACTCACAGACGAACCGCCAGGTGGCTCCACCGTGAGTCACGCAAGCTGCAGGGCTCACCGTATTTCTACAAGTGGCGCCACGGACGCACCAGAGGATATCGCTTTAGGTTCCCAATGCTGAGTCCCAATATATTCTTCCGCGCGTTTTTTAAAGACATGTTCACCGAGTTCCGCCATCAGATTTCTGAACAGTACAATCAACATTACACGAAGCAACTAATCTTCTGACTACGTTCATAACTATCATTCAGTGATCTATGACTGGTAGACGTTACAGGAAAAAACTCAGATCTTCAGAGTTATGCATATTTCATTTTCTGTACACACTGTAAATGAACGTGATGGAATGCCCATATTTACCGAGCCCCAACCCCCCCTCCCCTTCCAACAACAGACGCAAAAGTAACAGCTGAATCGGTCGGTCAAATAGCTCATTTACTTCGAAAGTGGACTACTCATCGGATGTCACCAGATTAACAAATCCATCAACACAATTTCAGTCTTTATAAGGCCGGCAAAATCGACTGATGGTGACGTAATTGTGAAGGCTTTTGACACCGTCCCTCACAAGTGTCTTCTAACCAAACTGCGTACCTATGGAATATCGCCTCAGTTGTGCGACTAGATTCATGATTTCCTGTCAGGAAGGTGCAAGTTCGTAGTGATAAACGGAAAGTCATCGAGTAAAACAGAAGTAATATCCGGCGTTTCCCAAGGAAGTGTTACAGGCTTTCTAATATTTTGAAGAATCAGCCTCAGTTGCACAAATTTTCTGGTCTTTACCAAGATTCGGCTAAATTAATCTATCCTTCTTCAGAAGCATAAAATTACTATAACATGCCAGAGTAAGGCACAGTTAACATTAAAATTAAAGCCTATAGTACCGTGGTACCATGTCGAATTAATACTACTTTCCTGAAGTCCAGCCCTGGCATCTCTTCACCAAGCTGTCGGTTGGCAGCGGCAACTACATGAGTGCCAAGTTGCCGCTAGTAACGTAGCTGATGTGATGTATATTAACGACGTAGGAGACAATCTGAGTAGCCCTCTTAGATGGATTGCAGATGATGCTTTCATTTATCGTCTTATAAAGTCATCAGATGACGAGAACGAATTGTCAAATGATTTAGATAAGATATCTGTATGGTGCGAAAAATGGCAATTAGCCTTTAATAAAGAAAAGTGTGAAGTTACTCACATGAGTACTAAAAGAAATCCCCTAAATTTCGATTACGCGGTAAGTCACACAAATCTGAAGGCTGTAAACTCAACTTGGGGATTACAGTTACAAATAACCTAAATTGGAACGATCACAAAAATGGCTCTGAGCACTATGAGACTTAACATCTGAGGTCATTAGTCCGCTAGACTTAGAACTACTTAAACCTAACCAACCTAAAGACATCACACACATCCATGCCCGAGGCAGGATTCGAACCTGCGATCTCGCGGTTCCAGACTGAAGCTCCGCCTATAACCGCTCGGCCACAACGGCCAGCTGGAACGATCACATAGATAATATTGTGGGTAGAGCAAACCAAAGACTGCGATTCACTGGCAGAACATTTAGAAGGTGCAACAGGTCTACTTAAGAGACTGCTTACACCACGCTTGTCCGCCCTATTCTGGAGTATTGCTGTGCGGTGTGGGATCTGTATCAGGTGGGACTGACGAATGACATCGGCAAAGATCAAAGAAGGGCAGCTCGTTTTGTATTATCGCGATGTAGGGGAGATAGTGCATCAGACATGATACGTGAATTGGAGTGGCAATCATTAAAACAACGGCGTTTTTCGTTGCAATGGGATCTTCTCATGAAATTTCAATAGTGGCACGGTAGAGAGACAGCTAGAAGGTGGTTCATTGAACCCTCTGCCGGGCACTTTATTGTGAACAGCAGATTAATCACGTAGATGTAGATGCAGATGTATATGTAGATGAAGTGGATACGGAAAGGAACAACCACTGCTAAATCGAGAAAAGGTAGACCACATGTACTGAAGGACAGGGACCGTCCAGCATTGCGGAGTGTCGTTGTACAAAATCGCTCGTGAGTTCCAAGGTGCTACCAGCAGTCCAGCTAGCACAATGTATACCGGTGTCTGTATCCTTGTAACGTGGAGAGACTGACTCCAGACAGACGTCTGTCTATTTGCTCTTTCTCTTGCAGCTGTCATGCAGTCATATTTTGAAATACTCGAAGTTACTTGTTAATAATACCGAAATTAGTACTAGTATCATCATTCCACTATCTCATATTTTAAATGTGGTGATCTGTGTAATAAATCCCTTCCCTCCAAAACCATCCACAACTAAGCTGCATTTTCCACATCGAGATTGTAAATCAGAATTTTAAATACGTAACCTATACTAATCATTTATAGTTATAACATTTTTTGTGTTGTAAAAAAGTAAGCGCAGTTGATGTGTTTAAAGTCAAGTTATTATACATTAACACTCAGAGCTTTATGCATGTCCCACATTGTACTGCGACACTTGTTGATTTTTAAGGTATATGTAATCACCACCTCAGCTGCCATTAAGTAAATACTTTAATTTTCAGTACAAATTTTTATGGAACTGCTCAGTGGCGCAATTTTCACAACGAGACGGAATACGCGATACACACAAACAATGAGAGTACTCGATACATATAAGTACTTCGAGTACCTGGATACAGACATTTTTTCTGAACTCACATAAATTTTAGCTTTCGACTAAACAAATTACAAAACGTTATTTTATTTACATTCAAATATAAAAATTTGGGTTGAAACAACGAATCCAGTATAAAAATTATTAATTTAACTATTATTCAGATAATATAATTATTTTCATATTTTCGATTTAATTCAAAAGTGTAATTACATTTAAAATTATTGTCATTATTGTTGTTTCTATAATTTACTCTGGACAATAATATTGAAAACATTTGTGAAACATATAATTAATCACATATAAATTTTTCTGGATGAAAAAAATCGATACTCTGTAAGATTACAGTGCTGCGAGTTTTTGTATGTCTAGCCTTCTTGGGCTAACATGTTTTGAAGCATGCTAATGGCAGTTTCTGTTCTGTTCTGTTCTGTTGAAGTTGGTGTAGGTCCTTGGCAGGATAATGACGTGGTTGTTTTTGGCGGAAATTGCCATGTTGGACAGTTTTTCAAAAATTGTTCAAATGGCTCTGAGCACTATGGGACTTAACATCTATGGTCATTAGTACCCTAGAACTTAGAATTACTTAAACCTAACTAACCTAAGGACATCACACAACAGCCAGCCATCACGAGGCAGAGAAAATCCCTGACCCCGCCGGAAATCGAACCCGGGAACCCGGGCGTGGGAAGCGAGAACGCTACCGCACGACCACGAGATGCGGGCTTGGACTGTTTTAATCTGAAGATTTTGTACTTGCAAGTTAATTGAAATTATTTGAATAAATCTACAGAAAGGTACAATTTACCCAAACAGTATTCTTGCCTTTACTTATCTGTGACTATTCGGAGCCCACCGATGGCGAGGGGCTGCCCCATCATCCGAGTTTAGGGGATGAGTCGCTAACACGGTACGGTACATTCGATGTTTGGCTGAAGTCGGTCAATCTGGTTATGTTGACAGACTGATCTGTAGCACAGCCCGAGATCTAGTTTAGGTTGAAAGGTCATAATGCGGTTGTGAGTAGGCGAAGCCAACGAAAGTGCATGCAAATAAAGGTTGTGATGACAGATTGACCCGGAGGTAGCTTAATACTTACGTTCGCGGCATGTTTAATGGCTCGATTTCAAAAATGGTTCAAATGGCTCTGAGCACTATGGGACTTAACATCTTAGGTCATCAGTCCCCTAGAACTTAGAACTACTTAAACCTAGCTAACCTAAGGACATCACACACATCCATGCCTGAGGCAGGATTCGAACCTGCGACCGTAGCGGTCGCGCGGTTCCAGAATGTAGCGCCTAGAAGCGCTCGGCCACCCCGGCCGGCAATGGCTCGATTTCGCGAGTTGTGCCGACTCATTTTAGTTGTTCATGTGTAGGAGCGGATTGGCACCTACCGATTTGGCGCGCAGTAGTCTAATCTGTGAGAGCCTGCTGGGCGGGTCTCAGGCAGACGCGAATTGTGCGATCGCGCATCGGATTGTGAAATGTAGGCGCAAAAAGTAATTATTGTGGTTAAAAAGTTATTTTTGTTTGAAAAGGAGAAAACACATAATACACTACTGGCCATTAAAATTACTACACCACGAAGATGACGTGCTACAGACGCGAAATTTAACCGACAGGATGAAGATGCTGTGATAAGCAAATGATTACCTTTTCAGAGCATTCGCACAAGGTTGGCGCCGGTGGCGACACATACAACGTGCTGACATGAGGAAAGTTTCCAACCGATTCCTCATACACAAACAGCAGTTGACCGGCGTTGCCTGGTGAAACGTTGTTGTGATGCCTCGTGTAAGGAGGAGAAATGCGTACCATCACGTTTCCGACTTTGATAAAGGTCGGATTGTAGCCTATTGCGATTGGGATTTATCGTATCGCGACATTGCTGCTCGCGTTGGTCGAGATCAAATGGTTCAAATGGCTCTGAGCACTATGGGACTTAACATCTATGGTCATCAGTCCCCTAGAACTTAGAACTACTTAAACCTAACTAACCTAAGGACATCACACAACACCCAGCCATCACGAGGCAGAGAAAATCCCTGACCCCGCCGGGAATCGAACCCGGGAACCCGGGCGTGGGAAGTGGTCGAGATCCAATGACTGTTAGCAGAATATGGAATCGGTGGATTCAGGAGGGTATTACGGAACGCCGTGCTGGATCCCAACTGCCTCGTATCACTAGCAGTCGAGATGACAGGCATCTTATCCGCATGGCTATAACGGATCGTGCAGCCAGGTCTCGATCCCTGAGTCAACAGATGGGGACGTTTGCAAGACAACAACCATCTGTACGAATAGTTCGACGACGTTTGCAGCAGCATGGACTATCAGCTCGGAGACTATGGTTCAAATGGCTCTGAGGACTATGGGACCTTCTGAGGTCATCAGTCCCCTAGAACTTAGAACTATTCAAACGTAACTAACATAAGGACATCACACACATTCATGCCTGAGGCAGGATTCGACCCTGCGACCGTAGCGGTCGCTCGGTTCCAGACTGTAGCGCCTAGAACCGCTCGGTCATCCCGGCCGGCTCGGAGACCATGACTGCGGTTACCCTTGACGCTGCATCACAAACAGGAGCGCCTGCGATGGTGTACTCAATGACGAACCTTGGTGCACGAATGGCAAAACGTCATTTTATCAGATGAATCCAGGTTCTGTTTACAGCATCATGATGGTCGCATCCGTGTTTGGCGACATCGACGTGAACGCACACTGGAAGCTTGCCGGCAGTTGTGGCCGAACGGTTCTAGGCGCTTCAGTCCGGAACCGCGAGACTGCTACGGTCGCAGGTTCGAATCCTGCCTCGGGCATGGATGTGTGTGATGGCCTTAGGTTAGTTAGGTTTAAGTAGTTCTAAGCTCTAGGGGACTGATGACCTCAGATATTAAGTCCCATAGTTCTCAGAGCCATTTTGAAGCGTGTATTCGTCATCGCCATACTGGCGTATCACCCGGCGTGATGGTATGGGGTGCCGTTGGTTACAGGTCTTGGTCACCTCTTGTTCGCATTGACGGCACTTTGAACAGTCGACGTTACATTTCAGATGTGTTACGACCCGTGGCTCTACCCTTCATTCGATCCCTGCGAAACCCTGCATTTCAGCAGGATAATGCACGACCGCATGTTGAAGGTCCTGTACGGGCATTTATGGACAGAGAAAATGTTCGACTGCTGCTCTGGCCAGCACATTCTCCAGAGCTCTCACCAATTGAAAACGTCTGGTCAATGGTGGCCGAGCAACTGACTCGTCACAATACGCCAGTCACTACTCTTGATGAACTGTGGTATCGTGTTCAAGCTGCATGGGCAGCTGTACCTGTACTCGCCATCCAAGCTCTGTTTGACTCAATGCCCAGGCGTATCAAGGCCGTTATTACGGCCAGAGGTGGTTGTTCTGGGTACTAATTTCTCAGGATCTATGCACCCAAATTGCGTGAAAATGTAATCACGTGTCAGTTGTAGTGTAATATATTTGTCCAATGAATACCCGTTTATCATCTGCATTTCTTCTTGGTGTAGCAATTTTAATGGCCAGTAGTGTATTTTACGGCGCCTGGACCGAATCTGAGAAGTAGTGGCCTAGTCGAGTGAAGTTATGTAGTTGTGTGACTTCTTATGTATTGTGAAATGAACTTTAGACAGTGAAGGGAGACTTTATGTGAACTTAAGGTATAATAAATTCTGTGTCTAATACAAACTGTTTCTGCTTTTGTGAGACGTTTCTTATCATTTTTGAGAGTTTACTGACGTGCAAGGTAACATCACGTACTTTAAGGAGAAAAAAAGATATCAGCCCCAGGCAGTCGATTTGAGTGTAAATTTGGGCCATCATTCTGATAGCACGCAGTTATGACCTTCTGAAAGTATTTTCTCTATTTTTGAATGTATTGGCTTTCTGGCCGAGCCCATTTAGTCATCTCAACAGTGAAATGTCAACTATGACGGTACAAAAGTAAAGACACCAGAACACCCACTCGACGAGCGTAGAAAATCTGTGACCCGCGAAGGCGGACGTTTGTGAACGTATAGCTTTTAAACTTCGGCACGCACCGATTGTTTGTCGCTCGCTCCGCCCCACTGCGGTCGCCCAGTGCCCGAGTGCCAAGTACTGGACAGCGGAGTGAGCAAGAGGTTTTGGGAAGTCCTGTTTTCACATAGCTAACATGCTTGGTTCACTGCCTTAAAACGAGAGGTTTCTCACCTATAACTGGTGCCACAGATTTATTTGCTTTGAACATTATTATGTTGTGATTCACAAAAGCCGTGTAAACGAGTGAACCGAATGAGTGTGTCATTAAAGAAGTATGTTAGCGCTATTTAGTTATTGTTGTTGTGCATTACTTTTTTTTATTTTAATTCTGAAACTGTTAAAACGAAATACTTTTTCAGGAGACGAGCTGTTTTTCAACGTGACGGCAGCCATTAAATTGTCAATAGAAAATCATTAACTTTATTTCATAATAATTCTTCAGTTGCTTGGGTCTATTCATTTTGATTTTGAGGCATATCAATAGTATGAGAATGTCAGTGCGAGAATATTGTTAAAATAATGTTGAACGTATATGTGGCTGATGTTAACATATTTAGTACTCATATTAATGTTGCCGCGCGGGATTAGCCGAGCGGTCTTAGGCGCTGCAGTCACGGACTGTGCGGCTGGTCCCGGCTGAGGTTCGAGTCCTCCCTCGGGCATGGGTGTGTGTGTTTGTCCTTAGGATAATTTAGGATAAGTAGTGTGTAAGTTTAGGGATTGATGACCATAGTAGTTAAGTCCCGTAAGATTTCACACACATTAAGCATTACATGATATTACTTTCTCTTTGTCGCGTTAAATAACACGTATTCTCGGACAAGATTTCAAAACACTTTGGGCCGATGTATCCACCTCCCGCTTCTCTTCCCTAGCTTTCAACATCACCCGAATGGGAGAGCTTTGGTTGCCACCCCAATGTACATACAGTTTAACACAGTCTGGGTCAAAAGGAAAGTGAATTCCAATCAAGACGTTATACGAAGTTTAAGGTAGGCCTGCATTAGTTTATTAGCAAAATAAACTAAACATGTAAAAAATGCTAAAGAATACCTGAACATACACATAAACAACTCAGAATCATCTATCCTATTTCACAATTCTAATGTTTTCTTAAATCCAAAATATCAGGGTGCACAAACTTACTGCTCCTCGCTTTACATAATTTGCGGGAGGTATTATCTGCTCTTCTTCTTCGGCAACTACCAGACATCCTGAAACAGAAATAACGATTATGCGGGATTTTTTCCTAATATTTATTATGATTAAATAGGAACACTGGAAACAAGAGTATACAATAAAAGGTACGGCATACATATTTTACTTATTACTAAATGAATATTACAAATACATGATGTTACGAACTAAAATGAAGACTTCTAGAGTAAAATATATTCAACAAACATGAGGTACCATGATGACAATACAAAATTTTTGATGCATTTGTTCGTAATATTTTTGTTTATCATCCTAATAATGTGTTAATTGGACACTTTTTGATATTTCTCGTTTGATATTCATTATTTTTAGTGACTCCAGTGTTGCCAATTTAAAGGAAGTTTACTGTAGTTGCGAACAAAATATATAGTTACAAGAGACAGAGATTAATACCGGTGACATATTTATTTTTTAGTTGAGTAGTGGAGCAGTCACAGCAGAGGTGCTATGAAAATTTTTGCCATACACGGACAAAATGCAATTTGATAAACCACAGCAAGCAGCGGTGATGTTTCTTCAACTTAAACGTGATAAATACTGTAACCCTCCAGAGGAAAGCCACTGGCTTTTCGGAAGAACTCCTGGACAATTAAGTCCCATCGTGACCCATGTACGCCTTTCTGAGAACTAGCGGGTGTGACGAATTTTAATCAAAAACTGTCGTTCGAATGTTGTACTCCATGGGCAAGGTTAAAAAATGCTATGTATGGGTAGGACCACAATGAGCCAGGGCGGATTCCTTGCGTGACCAGCGTCGATACATATATTATGATGAGGGTGTTCATGGATGGATGGATGGATGGCAACACTGACTTGATTCGCACCCTTCTGAAGATGCTCTGTGAACCCTGTGGCATCAGTGCAGTGACACAGCACATCAGCACTATACATTGAAAGGGTCCTGTAGCCACCTTTCATTAGTCCGGTAGCCCATTTAGATTACCATTTCTCTTTCTTTTCCTTGTTGTTCTTTTCTCTTTACTCTCATAGTGGCGTGATTGAATGAATGTGGTTTAGTGTCACGTTGCTAGACGGTGGCGTAGTCTGTTGCAGAAAGTCTGCGATAGTCGTACAGATTCAGCAGCAGTTGTACAGAATAGCCAACTCGCGTAGTGGTCAAGTAGGCAAAGAGGTTTTCGCTACTTGTGAGAAATCCACCTGCGTTAGGTTGGTGGCGGAAATGGCATCTTTGGGTTTTCCGGGCCACGCGGGGCGTGGAAGAGGCTGGAGAAGAAGCGGGAGGCAGTCTGCCGCCGGTACGGGAAGCGTCCACAGCGGTGTTCCAGTCGAAGAAGGGTGAGTTAGGCTGACCGCGTGGCGCGTTGTTACTTGGCGAGGGGAGAGCTGTTAGCTTTTGGTCTCGTTTTTCAGCTCTGAAAGATTGCTTTGCCTTGTCGCAGCAAGGAATGCAAAACTTTGGCAGGTTTTCCTTTTAGTAAATTTCTATAGCAGACTTGGATCCACCGGAAGATCGCCACACAAAGGTGTCGATAAGAAGTGAGCAGTCGCTTCTGTATGAATGTCTGTTTGCCGTCAGCTGTGCCTGTGTAAGCTTTCACCTTTCTAAATATTTATAGCTTTGCCTTCTCGTAAATTTTCCTTGCTTTATGTGTCTTTCGTCCGTGGGGAGCCAACCACGTGGTAGAACATTATAGTTGTTGGGCTACCGGCATCACTAACTGTCCGATCTCATGTTTGTTTAAAAGAACGTTAACCGCTCATGAATGTGTGATGTGATATTGTTGCAACTTGGACACGATACCTACGAAGTGCGTCTCCACAAACCTCGTGGGCACGCGGGTGTACTGCGAAACTTGTACCTCTCTACGAGTTATTGCGATCAGGCAACAGCAGTGGTATGAATGATTCACACCAATGATTTTAGGTGTAGATTATAACGGTGAATGTATCGATGCTTTTCTTTAATGTCTTAGGAATAAATGATTTTATCCACAATTTACTCTTGTGTTCCGAGGTTACGTTTTTGCACCTAAGCCACTCACCTCATAGCTTTCCCGTTAGCACATCCAACGCGTTTCCTTACGCACAGGTCCAGTGATTAGTTTCCTTTTTTATTTTAAAACAAGTGCTTTAGATTAAGTCTTATTTTCAGCTGTGTTCTGGGAGCTGATCTTATGCAGTGTTCATGCATTTTCTATTTTATTTTAAATGTTTGATTGTCGTGAACAGTGCACGGGCAATACTATTAATTACATTGTATCCGCTATGAGCGACATCACAACGTATGCATTTTTGTGAGTTTTTGGTCTGTGATCAAATTAATTTATTTTCCGACTCGACCAAACCTTCGATTAGTTGTATGGTTAGAGTCGGTGGCGACCCTAATCTTCTCACGTTAACTTCCCAAGCAATAAGTATTTACATTCCCAATAATAACGTAATAACCCGTAGAAACAGGTTAGTTACAACATGTGTATTGCGTCACAGTGAGACAACGGAGAGAATGGAAATGCATTTTGGATAAGTCTATGCACTACTAAAATGCGTATTTAGTTTACCATACAGATTTCGTTTTACTGGATTGAAACATCATCAGTAGTTAAATTTTAGTCATTTGTCTGCCTACATCAGGAAGTATAATCGGTATGCGTATTTGTTAGGTATTCCTGTCTTTGGCATCAGAATTCCAGACGAATAAATGTGTATGCAGACACTTCCGAATGTAAGCCGAAATCAGATATGGCGACGCTTCAGATCAGACTATTACCTTAGCGATATTTAGTGGTTTGTCCAACGTCTCTTCGGATTTACTATCGCTCCAGTAACTACAGTTACCTGTTAAGTCCCATAAGATTTCACACACACACACACACACACACACACACAACACGCACACAGTTACCTGTATTTATACATCCAGATATGTGTAGATGAGCCTCATTAAATATGTAAAGTCATTAGACGCAGTTCAGTTACGCCTCAAAATGTCCGTTACTATATTACAAAATTCTGGTCCAGTGAGTTAATCATCTGTGTTCATTTCGTGCACTATCTGGGACTTGAATTAGCAAAGCATTACGTAAAGCCACAGTATGTGTCTTCAACTTCACCTAATCATATTTAAAGCAAGTAACTGCTGTGCAATGTAGCTAGCGTACTTATGAAAGCTAATGCATTAGTTCTCCATCCAGAAGTAATTGCTTCGAATATTCCTGGTGGAAGAAATGTTAATCAGTACTGTTTGACAAACGAAGCGTGAAGCAGTGATGAAGTCAGTTTATGGCTACCGAAAACGCCCCTAATAGGAAGTATCGTTTCACAACAATTCCAAGTCTACAGTAACATTTCAGCCTGTTTTATAATGCAAATGTCATCATTTAGCGGGTTTTGTAATGAAAGAGAGATCACCAGACAATTAGTTTACGGAGCTAAAACATCAAGTTCTTTTCAGTTTTCCATAAATGAAGGATTATGACTGCTGATTAAGATGACGATAGAACTTAGGCTGCTGCAATGATATTAATCCAATACATCTGATGTGATCGTTAACAGAATTATCTTGCTTCCCCTACAAAACCCTTTAAACGATAAACTTTTCACTATTAAATTGGCTGAATTGTCACTGTAGACTAGAAACTGCTATGACGCGATATTCCCTGTTTTTGACAGCAGCAGAGTAGCATAATAAGTTATAATACAAAATGTATACACGCTTCGAATTTATTTGAAGAGATGACTTGTTGCAGAAACGCATTTGAAGGCAAAAAAATGTTTTGCAGTGTGAGGCACCAAGACTACAGCAAAGTGAGGAAGCTTTATTCTTTACGGTTTCCAACTCGTTTACGAAAGAGTACACGATACCTCGTTCCCAGATGAAAAATTTTATTCTGTGCAAGTTTAGACCTGTCCATACACGCGCTACAGTCGTTAGCTTAATTCCTCCTGAAGACGCCATGAAGGCCCAACGGTACTGACCGGCCGCCGTGTCATCCTCAACTCACAGGCGTCACTGGATGCGGATATGGAGGGGCATGTGGTCAGCACACCGCTCTCCCGGCCGTATGTCAGTTTCCGAGACCGGAGCCGCTACTTCTCAGTTTACCCGACAAGGGCTGAGTGCACCCCGCTTGCCAACAGCGCTCGGCAGACCGGATGGTCACCCATCCAAGAGCTAGGCCAGCCCGACAGCGCTTAACTTCGGTGATCTGACGGGAACCGGCATTACCATTGCGGCAAGGCCGTTGGCAGTCGTTAGCTTAGGACATTAATATTAGTTTTGATTTACTCGTCGTTGCCTCTCACAAAGGGATATTGCAGAGGAGGAAAGAATAGTTGCCACCAACTTTTCAGTAAATTTTTGCCTGGCAGCTATTACAGGAACATTGTATTGAGCGAATGTCTCAGTGTTTGGATAAGACTCTACATACCGCCTTAACAAGTACATGAGACTCAGCCAGTTACAGAGAGTAACCTTCAGACTCGACAATTTTCGCGGTTGAGGCCGATTTTCTCAGTGGGTCATTGAAGTGTAATTGCGGTACGGAATAGAAAAAAGATGTGTGTCATACCACCAAATAGGAAATAGTTCTGCCTGTGAGTAGTTGCTGTTCACTTCGTCGTTTAAGACTACAGCAAAGTGAGGAAGCTTTAACCTTTACGGTTTCCAACTCGTTTACGAAAGCGTACACGATACCTCGTCCCCAGATAAGTTTCTGTTATTGTAAATAAATGAAAAATGTCAGCACCAGACCTCCGATGAGACTGAGCAAATATTCATGTAGCTGACGGATTATTATGCCCATTCTCAGTGTGAACACGCATTCGATGAATATTTTCAGAAGCGTAATTTTCCAATTATCAACCACTATTGCCAGATTAGTCTGCGAAATTGGGTGGTGCATTAATTTATGGAAACACACACAATCTCAGTTGAGAGTAAGAAGAAGGAAATCAGTGATAGCTGATGACGGGACTGGATTGAACAACTGATCGAAGTGACGCAGTGGTTAGCACATTAGACTACCTTTCAGGAGGACTATGGTTCAAATCACCGTCAGCCATCCAGATTTTCTGTTATTTACCTAAAGCGCTCCAGGCAAATGCTGCGAAAGTTCCTTTGTAATGGGCATGGTCGGTTTTCTTCCTTATACTTCCATAATCCGAGCTTGTGCTCCGTCTCTAATGACAACGCTGTCGACAGGAATTAAACTCTAATCTTCCATCCTTTTTAGGATTGAGAATTTATTTGTAAGGAGGACGCATCATGTTCTCTTGGATGGAAACTCATCGACAGATGCAGAAATAACTTCAGTTGCGCCCCAGGGGATTGTGTTGAGGCACTTGCTGATCATGTTGTATATTAATGGCTCTGAGCACTATGCGACTTAACTTCTGAGGTCATCAGTCGCCTAGAACTTAGAACTAATTAAACCTAACTAACCTAAGGACATCACACACATCCATGCCCGAGGCAGGATTCGAACCTGTGACCGTAGCGGTCGCTCGGTTCCAGACTGTAGCGCCCAGAACCGCACGGCCACTCCGGCCGGCATTAATAGTGGCTTCAGTCTTTTCGCAGATGACGCAGTTATCTACAGTCAAGTACTGTCTGAAAAAAGCTGTACAAATATTCGGTAGAATCTTGATAAGATTGATCTTGTCAATACCATAGGCTCACAATTGGATTCAATCAACTCATACAAATATCTGAATGCAACAACTTGGAGGGATATGAAATGGAACGGTCATATAGGCTCAGTCTTACGTAAAGCACCACACCAAAAACACAACATATCATCATGTATAATAAAAAACTGTTGGCATTCAAAACAGCTTCCAGTCAACTGGCAATGGATAAATCCAGGTCCTGTATGGTTTTTAAGGGAATCTCATTCCATTCTTCCTACAAAGTAGTTGCAAGTTCAGGTAACAATGATGATGGTGGATAACGATGATGCACCCTTCTCTCCAAAGCAGACCATAAAGGCTCACTAATATTGAGATCTGGTGGCTGTGATGGCCAGGGGAGAAGCGACAATTCGTCCTCGTCATCACAAAACCAGTCCTGGAAGATATGACTTGCCCGAACAGGCGCCTTGTCGTTCTCGGAACACAGCATCATCATTGATGCATAAACATTTTACCATGGGATGAACCTGGTAAGCCAAAATGGTCACATAACCCTTCACAGTAATGCGACCTTGCGGACCATAGAATACCATGGTATGACTGTCCAAATCATCACCGAAAACCCGCCATGTTTCGCAGTTGGGATGTAAACTCGGCCAGAAGTTGGAAACAAAGTGCAACAAGACTCAACCGACCAAACAGTTCCCAGCTTATGGAACTCCGTTCGCGTTGTTTTGGTGCTGACTGGGTTCGCGAGTGCAACATTCAGTTTTGCAGTGACTTTTTCAGCTGCCGATCATTCAACACACACTTTCGTCCACATTGTGACTTAGGGGACGATGTTTCTCCGCTTTCCCAGTACGGAGTATAAATCTTCGATATGATACTTCTTGAAACACAAAACACTTCGGTTAGATCGGTTACGGAAGCACCCACTACACCAGCACCAACAATTTGTCCACGTTTGAATTCACTTAGCACCGATGTATTGCACTCACAATTACACAGAACACCTTGCTGACCACTACTGACACTTGAAACGTATTACGGATATTGTACAGGTTCCGTAAGTGATCAAATACAACAGAGAATTCTGCAGGTTTGGCTAACATTTGCATTTATGTTCAAGCATGCATTTCTCGCGGTGTTCCCATATTTTAGTCCAACCCCTGAACAGTCTTCGGTTAATTAGTAGAATACTAGCGATATACAGTCTGTCTACAGAAGAGATTACTTGTAAAACACTCAGGCGATCCATTCTAGAACATCGCTCAAGTGGTTGGGACTCGTACCACATAGGACTAACAAGGGCATACACTATCTTATCTAAAGTAGTCCGACACCCATTAGTGGACATTAATATGGGCTGTGTCCACCTTTAGCCTTTATTACGGCTTGAACTCTGCAGGGAACACTGCAAATGAGATGTCTAAATATCTGTGGAGGAGTGGCTCACATTCTTCCTCAAGAGTCGAAACCATATAAGGTAGTGACGTTGGACGCTAGAGTGTGGAGTCCAACTCATCCCAAAGGTATTAGACTGGGTTCAAATCAGAACTCTGGGCAGGTCAATCCATTTCAAGAATGTTGTTGTCCACATATCATTGTCTCCCAGGGGCTGTTGTATGACAGGGTGCATTGTCACGCTGATACGTTGTTGTATCCGAACTGTTCCTGTATTGTATGCAGTATGCAATGTTGTAAAATGTAGTTATACTCTTCCCAATTTCCTAAGCGCAGCAAGGTGACCACAACTTAACCACGAAAACTACACCCATAGCGTAACAGCTCTCCTCTCTACTTTACTGCTAGCACTACGTATGACAGGCAAGTTCTCCAGGCATTCTCCAAAACCAAACCCTTCCATCGGGTTGCTACATGTTATAGCGTTAATCACGCCAAATAACTCGATTTCGGTCATCCATTAACCAGTGGCATCAGTCTTTATACCACTCCATACATCTCTCAGGACTGACTGCCGAATTTTGTGGCTTATGAGCAGCTGCTCCGGCGTTACACCTCATTCTTTTTATATTCTTACACATAGTCATTGTGTTAGCTGGACTGCTGGTAGCCCTTCTGGACTCACGAGTGATTCATTCCACTGATATCTTGCGATTTTTTACGATCACACTCCGAAATGCTCAGCAGTTCCTGCCTGTCAAGTACATGGAAATGGAAATGAGCATTTGGCGTCATTGGCCGGGAGGCCCCTTGCGGGGCAGGTCCAGTCGCCTTGGTGCAGGTCTTATTACATTCGATGCCACATTGGGCGACCTGCGCGCCGGATGGGGATGAAATGATGATGAACACAACACCCAGTCCCTGAGCGGAGAAAATCTCCGACCCAGCCGAGAATTGAAACCGGGCCCGTAGGACGGCAATCCGTCACGCTGACCACTTTTTTTTATCTCATTTTGTTCTACACTACTGGCCATTAAAATTGCTACACCAAGAAGAAATGCAGATGATAAACGGTTATTCATTGGACAAATATATGATATTAGATCTAACATGTGATACATTTTCACGCAATTTGGGTGCATAGATCCTGAGAAATCAGAACCCAGAACAACCACCTCTGGCCGTAATAACGGCCTTGATACGCCTGGGCATTGAGTCAAACAGAGCTTGGATGGCGTGTACAGGCACAGCCGCCCATGCAGCTTGAACACGATACCACAGTTCATCAAGAGTAGTGACTGGCGTATTGTGACGAGCCAGTTGCTCGGCCACCATTGACCAGACGTTTTCAATTGGTGAGAGATCTGGAGAATGTGCTGGCCAGGGCAGCAGTCGAACATTTTCTGTATACAGAAAGGCCAGTACAGGACCTTCAACATGCGGTCGTGTGTTATCCTGCTGAAATGTAGGGTTCCGCAGGTATCGAATGAAGGGTAGAGCCACGGATTGTAACACATCTGAAATGTAACGTGGACTGTTCAAAGTGCCGTCAATGCGAACAAGAGGTGACCGAGACGTGTAACCAACGGCACCCCATACCATCACGCCGGGTGATACGCCAGTATGGCGATGACGTTTACTCGCTTTCAATGTGCGTTCACCGCGATGTCGCCAAACACGGATGCGACCATCATGATGCTGTAAACAGAACCTGGATTCATCGGAAATATAACGTTTTGCCATTCGTGCACCCAGGTTCGTCGTTGAGTACACCATCGCAGGCGCTCCTGTCTGTGATGCAGCGTCAAGGGTAACCGCAGCCACGGTCTCCGAACTGACAGTCCATGCTGCTGCAAACGTCGTCGAACTGTTCGTGCAGATGGTTGTTGTCTTGCAAACGTGCCCATCTGTTGACTCAGGGATCGAGACCTGGCTGCACGATCCGTTACAGCCATGCGGATAAGATGCCTGTCATCTGGACTGCTATTGATACGAGGCCGTTGGGATCCAGCACGGCGTTCCATATTACCCACTTGAACCCACCGATTCCGTATTCTGCTAATAGTCATTGGATCTCCACCAACGCGAGCAGCCATGTCGCGATACGATAAATCCCAATCGCAATAGGCTACAATCCGACCTTTATCAAAGTCGGAAACGTGATGGTACGCATTTCTCCTCCTTACACGAGGCATCACAACAACGTTTCACCAGGCTACGCCGGTCAACTGCTGTTTGTGTATGAGAAATCGGCCAGCCTCATGTCAGCACGTTGTAGGCGTCGCCACCGGCGCCAACCTTGTGTGAATGCTCTGAAAAGCTAATCATTTGCATATCACAGCATCTTCTCCTTGTCGGTTAAATTTCGCGTTTGTAGCACGTCATCTTCGTGGTGTAGCATTTTTAACGGCCAGTAATGTAATTACACTGCGAAGAAGCGTTTAACAGTCATTTTTCCCGCGCTCCATACGTGAATGGGACGGAAAGAATCGCTAATAACTGGTACAATGCGAAGTTCCCATGTCATGCACTTCAGTGATTTGCAGAGTATGGATGTAGATGTAGTTATCGTAAATTATTTGAAGACAAGCAATCAATCTAAAATGAAATTACACTGAAACCAGTAATAATGCTTGTAGAGAACAGAAAACCATTGATTATAAGTTTCAGGTGGTGAGTATTTAGCAAATGTACACTGTGCAAAAGTTCGGTGATAAATTTAACAAGATCTGTAAAAAAATTAAGTGAGTCGATTTAATATTGCTGTGTCTCCTCGTTGAAGAAACCTTTTTCACTGCCCGTGGGAGTTAATTCGTGCAGTGTGATACACGGCAAGCAAAACAGTGAAAATGTTAGTGGAATGTGAGACTCGACATGACTGTCTTCTGGATGACTGACGACCGTATGTTGAATGAAAGGCTTCTCAGGCTGTTCGATAGCGAAATTACGTTTGCAGCTGAAATTGCTGTTTCAGTAGCGACTGTTTTCACAAGGAGAAGCGTAGCAAGAATAACACCGAATGGGCAGTTCTGCGCCGATCGGCCAGCCTCCAGTACTTGCCTTCTTGTGGCTTCTGTTTCTGCTATTTTGGACTGATTACTTGCATTTCTTCGAAAACTGACTTCATCCCTCCTATACGGCGACTTTGCCAACCAGTTTGCACTTTGCTGTTGTTCGTCCAAAATTTTAAATACTTATTTCCATAGTTACCGCATTTACCTGGCTAAAATAAATTCTGTTACAATATGTGACATTGACTGCGAAAATTACTGAAATCTCTGGTCTCATTTATTCTTAACTGACTCATTTTTCCATAAAATGTAATTGGTGGAAAAACAGTTGTTTTATAGTTTAGTTTAATAATAGACTAGTTTGTATGTAACTGACATTACATGTTTCGACAGATTCACACAGCTGTCTTTTCACGTTGATTCCTTATTTGTACGTGCCGTTTTAGTGTAATTTTAAATATAAGGTCTTACAGAACTTTACTAACTTCTGGAACGCGTAGAGAACGCAGAGCAGATGACGATTTGAACAGGGAAACCTATCCAGAAACCTGGCCTCTGCTGGGTGAGAGAGCAAGAGCAAATTAGCGTGGCATTTGCGCGTAGTTTATTGCTAACTAACGTGGTATCAGTTTCGAATTCTTAACGTTATTGCAGTAATATTGTAGCTGCAATATGGCCCACAGCCACAACAAATTGCCTAAATAACATTCTGCCACACTGACTATAGTCGGATGAATTAAAATATCCTTTTAAATGACTGCCTAGTGTAAGTTATCAAATGGAAACATTTTCGTCACAGTCAAGCATTCGTCAGGTCTCATAATGGCAAAAAACGTAGGAGGCTAGCCGAACTTTACAATTAAAGACAAGGCATCAAGCGTTTCATGAGCAGCAATGAAGTAGCCTACCACTTAGGAGTGTAGGAGGGCACTAGATTATGAGCTACGACTCCTAGTGGCCGGTGAGAGAAGAGACACTGAATGTGTAGTGTAGCGCCTGAATATTATACGTTCTGTGAGTACTTTAGCGCTGGGCATGGCTATCATATAAGATGAAGTAATTACCAGGGCTGCAGCAAATACTGTCACATCCATCAGATGGGGAGAGTGGAATACATTGTTCAACAGGTTTGTTCCTATACCACAGGAACGATTCTTCTCCGAACATGAGTACCTATTCGAATTGTTATATATCGGCGAATTAGACGTGTCCTGCATTGTTTCCTCGCTAACTTCCAATCTTGGTACACCGCAGCGCCCATACCGACAAAAACTATGTATCATCTCACAACGAAACTTCAACCGGCTCCCTCTTCCAGACAGTAAAATCCGCCCTCATATTTTTCTGTCCTGTCAAAAATCAATCATCCCTTCCTATCTCACCATCGAAAAGGCTCTCCTTCTTCTATTCCCTCTCTACCTTTCTCTATTCCTTTCCTCTTCATACTGTTGCGCTCTACACATCCCAATCTCCTACTCCCCTTCTGTTTCCTACCATCAACCCCAACACCTGCCCTCATCTCCTCAGTTACAACGCACCAACCCCCTTTGCTCATAGCCGGCCGAAGTGGCCGTGCGGTTAAAGGCGCTGCAGTCTGGAACCGCAAGACCGCTACGGTCGCAGGTTCGAATCCTGCCTCGGGCATGGGTGTTTGTGATGTCCTTAGGTTAGTTAGGTTTAACTAGTTCTAAGTTCTAGGGGACTAATGACCTCAGCAGTTGAGTCCCATAGTGCTCAGAGCCATTTGAACCCTTTGCTCATAACTTCCCTGCACACCTATAGAATGTTGTCGCTCCCCTAACTGTCCTTCCCCAATGCAGATCCTTCAAATTTTAGTGAAAGTGCAGTGCCTCGTTTCCAAATAGTCAACTGTCCGCAACATATTTTATATGTCTTTTCACAATTTTTATTTTTACATTTAGTCTTGAATTTAATTAAAATTAAGAAAATCAACAGTTTAATTTTGTTTAATACCATCAACGAAATTCATCTTTTATTGATTTTGAAAACATGTGTTGTATCTTTTAATGATATCGTTTAGACTGTAGGTATTTTTAAAGCTATTGGCTGAAGAGCGGCATGTACGTACCGCGGGCAGCCAATTGCGTGTTCATATGGGGCGAGGGCGATGACACAAGAAATTAAAAAAAACACATCCTAGAAGGTAATAAGAAAATTTAGGAATACTCTCTATATCAGAGGAATATTGGAGTATTAAACGTACCAGAAACTGCTGTGATGGAGGGAGAGCTCTGCTTTCTCCAGGGCAAGTGGAATAGATGGCGTGTCACGTGATAGGGATGTTACCAGAGCGGTTGGAATGACAGCCGAGCGCACGATGGACAAGACAAGCATTTCATAGTGGCAAGATTTTGGGTAGCTGGCTCATCTCCGAGATCGTGCTCGAACTGAGCTCTTCACGCACCACATAGTCAATGGTGTGAGCATCTCTGTTAGGGAAAACCAACGCTGCCAGTGTCAACTGTCATATTGATAGCAGCAGGCGCCATTGACTATCTCTGATAGAGAAGTCTCAGTGGAGCATATCAGTCGTCAATTCTCTGCGGTACAACGACATTCAATGAGCAGCCATAATATCCAGAACGATCACATCACCATGGGGTACAGAATCAACTGCTGCACGTGTGCCTATGGTTACTGTACATCACAGATGTTTACTTGTCATGAAATAGGGTCTCTGCTACGCCTGTCTCTGTCTCGCACGAATGATACAGGGACATATTACCCGATCAAGTGCATCCTTTTCTTGGCCTACAACACCTTGTATCCGGTATGTCTACTCAACAAGACGATGCACTATCCCCTCTCCTCCGAACTACATTGATGAGCCTAAACATAACCCTGTAGCCGGTATGTCTATTCAACAAGACGATGCACTATCCCCTCGCCTCCGAACTACACTGATGAGTCTAACATCACGACCACGTTACCATTAACGTTAGCACGTTGATCCATGTTTAGAACACAGGACAGCAGTGATTATGCGTGGCATGGATTCAACAAGTCCTTGGTAGGGTTCTGGAAGTATGTGGCTCCAGTTGTCTAGGCACAAGTCAAACAGTTATGGGTCGTTGGTTTGTGGCGCGGAGATGGCGTCCGATAGTATCACAGATTTTTTTTCCATCGGGTAAAGATCAGGCGAATTTGATGGCTGACATAGAAACGTGAGTTCACTAACATACTCCTCAAACCACTGTAGCACTATTCTGGCCTGGCCTGATAGTTATCCTGCTCGAAGAAGCCACTGACGTTGGGGGAGACGCAGGTAGTGTGCAATAATGTTCACGTTGTCCACAGATATCATGGTGCCTTCGGTTGCTACCACAGGTTCTGTGGAAGCCGGGGTAATGTTATCATAGCATAATACTGCCTCACTGCCCTGCCGGTTCTCGGCGCTTCAGTCTGGGACCGCGCGACAGCTACGGTCGCCTCGGGCATGGCTGTGTGTGATGTCTTTAGGTTAGTTAGGTTTAAGTAGTTCTAAATCTAGGAGACTGATGACCTCAGATGTTAAGTCCCATAGTGCTTGGAGCCATTTGAACCCACTGCCCTGTGCCCGAAATGCGGTGCATGTTCCGAGCAGCTATTAGCCTGGACACTACTATCGACCTGCTGTAAAAAGAATAATGAGTCATCCGATCAGGCTACATATTTCCATTGATCCACGGCTCAATGTCGGTGATCAAGTGCTACTGCAATCGCAATTTAATCCGTTGTTTAATCCCGCGCGGCATAAAGGCAAGTCCTCCAGATTGTTCACCAATTACATTCCTTTCAGCTCTTGCATATATATTATTCTCACGATGTAATGAGTGCTATTAACAAGGGATCTCTAAATGATTCCATATTTCTAGATTTCCAGAACGCTTCTGACACCATTCCTCACAAGATACTTCTAATCAAATTGCTTGCCTATGGAGTATCACTTCAGCTGTGCGACTGGATTCGTGCTTTCCTGTTGGAAAGGTCACAGTATGTCGTAATCGACGGTAAATCATCGCGTAAAACGGAAGTAACATCTGGCGATCACCAAGGCAGTATTACAGGCACTCCGCTGCTGCTAATCTGTATAACCGATTTAGGAGACAAGCTGAGTAGCCCTCCTACATTGTTCGCAGATGATGCTATCGTTTCCGTTTAGTAAAGTCGTCAGAAGATCAAAATCAATTACAAAATGACTTACACACGATATCTGTATGACGCTAAAAGTGACAGTTGTTTCTGATTAAGGGAAGTGTAAGGTCATCCACTTGAGTATTAAAAGAAATCCGTTGAATTTAGATTACACTTTAAATGACGCAAATCTAAAAGCTGTCAGTTCAACCAAATACCTGGGAATTACAATTACGAACAACTTAAATAGGAACGACCACATAGATTAATGTGGTTTGGAAGGTGAACCAAATACTGCGTTTGATTGGTAGAACACTTGGAATATGTGACAAATGCACTAAAGAGGCTGCCTGCAGTACGCTTGGTCGTCTTCAGGTGTAGTACTGCTGTGCGGTATGCGATCCTTACCAGATAGGACTGACGGAGGACATCGCAAAAGCTGAAAGAAGAGCCTCTCGTTTCGCATTTTAGCGAAATAGGGGAGAGAGTGTCACGGGTGTGATACGCGCATAGGGGTGGCAATCATTAAAACAATAGCTTTTTTTCTGCGGCGAGATTTTTTCACAAAAATTCAATCTATTTTCTCCTCCGAGTGCGAAAATATTTTGCTGACGTCCATCTACGTAGGGAGGAATGACCTTTGTAATAAAGTAAGAGAAATCAGTGCTCGTATGGAGAGACTTAAGTGCTCGTTTTTCCAGCTCGCTGTTAGAGATTGGAATGGTAGAGAAATAGCTTGAAGTTGGTTTGCTGAAATCTCTACTGGGCAATTAAATGTGAATTGCAGAGTAGTTCTGTAGGTGTACATGTTGTGGGGAGTCATAATATTGCATGGGCGCACTGGCCTCCAAATATTTGGCCATTCACCTCTCAATGACATTGTGTTTCCGGGTGCACAAAGGCTAGAGTGTCAATGTATAGCCGTACTAATTGTAGTACTTAATAAATGCATATATGTAGAGTTGATTCCTTGTTGTATAAGCGCTATTGGCAAGTAAGAGAAATCAGTGCTCGTATGGAGAGACTTAAGAGCTCGTTTTTCCAGCTCGCTGTTAGAGATTGGAATGGTAGAGAAATAGCTTGAAGGTGGTTTGCTGAAATCTCTACTGGGCAATTAAATGTGAATTGCAGAGTAGTTCTGTAGGTGTACATGTTGTGGGGAGTCATAATATTGCATGGGCGCACTGGCCTCCAAATATTTGGCCATTCACCTCTCAATGACATTGTGTTTCCGGGTGCACAAAGGCTAGAGTGTCAATGTATAGCCGTACTAATTGTAGTACTTAATAAATGCATATATGTAGAGTTGATTCCTTGTTGTATAAGCGCTATTGGCAAGTAAGAGAAATCAGTGCTCGTATGGAGAGACTTAAGAGCTCGTTTTTCCAGCTCGCTGTTAGAGATTGGAATGGTAGAGAAATAGCTTGAAGGTGGTTTGCTGAAATCTCTACTGGGCAATTAAATGTGAATTGCAGAGTAGTTCTGTAGGTGTACATGTTGTGGGGAGTCATAATATTGCATGGGCGCACTGGCCTCCAAATATTTGGCCATTCACCTCTCAATGACATTGTGTTTCCGGGTGCACAAAGGCTAGAGTGTCAATGTATAGCCGTACTGATTGTAGTACTTAATAAATGCATATATGTAGAGTTGATTCCTTGTTGTATAAGCGCTATTGGCAAGTAAGAGAAATCAGTGCTCGTATGGAGAGACTTAAGAGCTCGTTTTTCCAGCTCGCTGTTAGAGATTGGAATGGTAGAGAAATAGCTTGAAGGTGGTTTGCTGAAATCTCTACTGGGCAATTAAATGTGAATTGCAGAGTAGTTCTGTAGGTGTACATGTTGTGGGGAGTCATAATATTGCATGGGCGCACTGGCCTCCAAATATTTGGCCATTCACCTCTCAATGACATTGTGTTTCCGGGTGCACAAAGGCTAGAGTGTCAATGTATAGCCGTACTAATTGTAGTACTTAATAAATGCATATATGTAGAGTTGATTCCTTGTTGTATAAGCGCTATTGGCAAGTAAGAGAAATCAGTGCTCGTATGGAGAGACTTAAGAGCTCGTTTTTCCAGCTCGCTGTTAGAGATTGGAATGGTAGAGAAATAGCTTGAAGGTGGTTTGCTGAAATCTCTACTGGGCAATTAAATGTGAATTGCAGAGTAGTTCTGTAGGTGTACATGTTGTGGGGAGTCATAATATTGCATGGGCGCACTGGCCTCCAAATATTTGGCCATTCACCTCTCAATGACATTGTGTTTCCGGGTGCACAAAGGCTAGAGTGTCAATGTATAGCCGTACTGATTGTAGTACTTAATAAATGCATATATGTAGAGTTGATTCCTTGTTGTATAAGCGCTATTGGCAAGTAAGAGAAATCAGTGCTCGTATGGAGAGACTTAAGAGCTCGTTTTTCCAGCTCGCTGTTAGAGATTGGAATGGTAGAGAAATAGCTTGAAGGTGGTTTGCTGAAATCTCTACTGGGCAATTAAATGTGAATTGCAGAGTAGTTCTGTAGGTGTACATGTTGTGGGGAGTCATAATATTGCATGGGCGCACTGGCCTCCAAATATTTGGCCATTCACCTCTCAATGACATTGTGTTTCCGGGTGCACAAAGGCTAGAGTGTCAATGTATAGCCGTACTAATTGTAGTACTTAATAAATGCATATATGTAGAGTTGATTCCTTGTTGTATAAGCGCTATTGGCAAGTAAGAGAAATCAGTGCTCGTATGGAGAGACTTAAGAGCTCGTTTTTCCAGCTCGCTGTTAGAGATTGGAATGGTAGAGAAATAGCTTGAAGGTGGTTTGCTGAAATCTCTACTGGGCAATTAAATGTGAATTGCAGAGTAGTTCTGTAGGTGTACATGTTGTGGGGAGTCATAATATTGCATGGGCGCACTGGCCTCCAAATATTTGGCCATTCACCTCTCAATGACATTGTGTTTCCGGGTGCACAAAGGCTAGAGTGTCAATGTATAGCCGTACTGATTGTAGTACTTAATAAATGCATATATGTAGAGTTGATTCCTTGTTGTATAAGCGCTATTGGCAAGTAAGAGAAATCAGTGCTCGTATGGAGAGACTTAAGAGCTCGTTTTTCCAGCTCGCTGTTAGAGATTGGAATGGTAGAGAAATAGCTTGAAGGTGGTTTGCTGAAATCTCTACTGGGCAATTAAATGTGAATTGCAGAGTAGTTCTGTAGGTGTACATGTTGTGGGGAGTCATAATATTGCATGGGCGCACTGGCCTCCAAATATTTGGCCATTCACCTCTCAATGACATTGTGTTTCCGGGTGCACAAAGGCTAGAGTGTCAATGTATAGCCGTACTAATTGTAGTACTTAATAAATGCATATATGTAGAGTTGATTCCTTGTTGTATAAGCGCTATTGGCAAGTAAGAGAAATCAGTGCTCGTATGGAGAGACTTAAGAGCTCGTTTTTCCAGCTCGCTGTTAGAGATTGGAATGGTAGAGAAATAGCTTGAAGGTGGTTTGCTGAAATCTCTACTGGGCAATTAAATGTGAATTGCAGAGTAGTTCTGTAGGTGTACATGTTGTGGGGAGTCATAATATTGCATGGGCGCACTGGCCTCCAAATATTTGGCCATTCACCTCTCAATGACATTGTGTTTCCGGGTGCACAAAGGCTAGAGTGTCAATGTATAGCCGTACTGATTGTAGTACTTAATAAATGCATATATGTAGAGTTGATTCCTTGTTGTATAAGCGCTATTGGCAATGATTTTATGGAGAATGGGTTAGAAGCTGTCGTTAAATCAATGAATACCGGACAAAGTATTCGTTAACACTTTCGAGACGGGTCATAGTCTCACTCGGGCACACGCCCATACCCACAGTCGTCATACTTGTATCTTCTCAACTATGTGTCGCACAGTGATATACGGGGTGATCAAAAAGTCAGTATAAATTTGAAAACTTAATAAACCACGGAATAATGTAGATAGAGAGGTAAAAATTGACAAACATGCTTGGAATGACATGGGGTTTAATTAGAACAAAAAAAAAAAAACACCCCATATTGCTAGAGGCGTGAAAGATCACTTGCGCGCGTCGTTTGGTGATGATCGTGTGCTGAGCCGCCACTTTCGTCATGCTTGGCCTCCCAGGTCCCCAGACCTCTGTCCGTGCTATTATTTGCTTTGGGGTTGCCTGAAGGCGCAAATGTATCGTGATGGACCGACATCTCTAGGGATGCTGAAAGACAACATCCGACGCCAATGCCTCACCATAACTCCGGACATGCTTTTCAGTGCTGTTCACAACATTATTCCTCGACTACAGCTATTGTTGAGGAAAGATGGTGGACATATTGAGCATTTCCTGTATAGAACATCATCTTTGCTTTGTCTTACTTTGTTATGCTCATTATTGCTATTCTGATCAGATGAAGCGCCATCTGTCGGACATTTTTTGAACTTTTGTATTTTTTTGGTTCTAATAAAACCCCATGTCATTCCAAACATGTGTGTCAATTTGTACCTCTCTATCTACATTATTCCGTGATTTATTCAGTTTTCAAATTTATACTGACTTTTTGATCACCCGGTAGTTTCGCAGTTACATTCAGCAGTATATGTGGGTACTGTCTGGAAAATTTGGTAAATTTGGTACGAACAGAGTTAGTAGTAAAGATGTGATAAATCAAAAAGTCATGCCTGTAAGACTCGGCTCCGTCTCAAAAGTATTAATACACAGTATTTCTTTCTATAACATCTTTTACCACAGGGAGAGATCCGAGTTGCTATTTCATTTGCGAAACTTACTTGATCTCTGTCCTGCTTAAAATTATCACTTTAAATGGATAATGAGAATTCAGATAATATTGATATAAATGCCAAAAAATTGATTTGTGAAAGACTTAAGTAAACAAACCTCGTTGTGTATCAATCAAATGCGTAATAAACTGAAGCTACCTAGACATTTTTTAAACAGGCTTGTCAATATTTTGTTGACTTGCTTTACCTGTAAATGCGTAAAGATCCATTATAAACTACTACATTTGCAGAACGCTGATATTTAAAGTTGTTAAGTGTGTTTAAATGCTCAGCTCCTGGCATAGAACTTAATCGAAACCTATAATCTAATGGGATCACGAAAGTTAGAGGCTTATGCTTAATTCATCAGAGGAGAGACTGTGGGTAAATCGGTGAGCTGACCACTTTATAGGGAGCGGGATGATGCTGAGACTACCATGAATAATGCGGCTCTGCGTGTCTAGCGTACGCACTGCGCCTTATAACTACACCGGAGTTAACGCTGGTGAACGTGTCAAGCTTTTTTATGGATACACACTTCACCCCTGTCACTCGTCATTCCGAAGTCTTCTAAAGACACTCGTACTGATCAAACTTTTTCACGTGATTCACAATGACACTTGTTGAAAATCTATCTTGTCACGATACGTCTGTAATAACATATCCTGTCATGCTGTGTCAGTTCTGTTCCCTACGGATGCTGGGTTTCGCCGCAACGGGGTACAGCATACCAGTGATCGACTAACAGCAAATTACTCGACCCACTCCCTCTACGCCGACGACCTGGCCAGCAAAGTTCAGGGAAAGAGTTTTGAGGAAGTAGAACAAACCTTCTCTAAGTAACATGTTAGAATACTACTAGGAAAATCCCCTTAAATCAAATCCAGCAGGCCAGCTTGTATGTATTTGTCAGCAATGTTTTCACCTCACATTACGGTAAAGTACGTAACTTGCGTTGCTCACGCAGAATCTTAAGAGGGAAGGCTTGAGCTACTACTTCGATATTCTACCGTATTTGCGTCTCTGGTGCCTAATTGTAGCGGAGTGTCTTACCAGATAAGTTAAAACGAGCATGAATATCCAAAACACGCATCATAAAGTTTCGATTTGGTGTACTGGCTTGTAAACGGTCTACAGTTTAGGGGAAAAACATAAAGTACTACACGGCATTAATTAGACAAACGCATTTCTTTACATTTTAGTTTTAATGGCTGTTAGAATCTACATCTAAGTCTGCACTCCGTAAGTCACATTACAGTGTGTAGTAGAGAGCGCTTTTTGTACCACTGCCACTTTTCCTATTTTTTGTTCAGTTGCGAATGGTGCGCGGGAAGAACGAATGTTGGAAGGAATTCACGTGAGCTCGAATCTTTCTAATCGAGGTTTTATGCCCCTTGGCGATAGATACGTAGGAGGAACTAATATATTAGTTGACTCTTCTAGGAAAGTACGATCACGGAATTCTAACCGTAGACCACACCGTGATGTACAACGCCTCTATTGAAACATCTGCCACTGGAGTTGAATGTGATTTCCGTGACCCTTTGGCACCTACTAAATGAACCTGTGACGAAACGCCCTGCTCTTCTTTGGATCTCCTCTGCCTCCTCTATCAATACTTTGCGGTACGGATCCCAAACTGACGAGCAATATTCAAGTACTGGCCGAACGTGGATTTTGTGACCTCACAAAATCCCCGTAATTGTAATTCTTCGTTGGTGCATTACACTCCCTGTGGTATCTTCCAATGACTCTCAGTCTGGTATCCGTCTTACCTGTGATATGATTTACGTGGTCGTTCCACTTTAAATCACTCCAGGGCTTACTCCCAGGTATTTAATGGATGTGACTACTTCCGGTGTTTGCTCAGCAATCGTGAAATCATACAGTAATGAACCTTTCCACCTATTTATGCGCAATACGTAACATTTGTTTATATTGAGCGCCGGCTGCCAATCCCTGCGATAGGTCTTTCTGCGTTACATTGCAATTTTCTGACGTTGCAACTTCTCTGTAGAAAACATCATCTGCGATTAGCGTTATGGAGCTTCCAACATTGTAAGCACGAAGATCGTTCTACGTCTGACGATTTCTCTCCGTAAAGAATGAAGTGTTGTGTTGTATTTACTAGGAACACTTCGGTCCAATTACAAAGCTGATTTTATATTCCGTGAGCTCGTTTAGGCTCCAGTCCGGAACTGTATCGAACGGCTCCCTGAAGACAAGGAAAACGCCATAAATCTGGGTGTCGATGTCTACTGCCTTCCGGGTGTCGTGGAAGAACAGGGCGAGCTGCTTTTCACACAATCGTTGCTCATTTCTACAGAGAGGTTTTTCGGTTTCCAGAAACATCAAATAGGAGAGCATATACGGTATTCTGAAATCCTATAACAGATCGCCTCCATGGCTGGATGGTTAAGACTGCTGCCTTAGCACCGGAGGACTCGGGTTCGATTCCCGATATCTCTTCAAATCTTTCCGAGTTAACGTGGGTCCACCCAGCCTCGCGATGCCAAATGCGGACCTGCTTGAGTAGAGCAGGATTCACTTTCTTGGAATAATGTGTAGACGGATTGCTGATCACACGTTCCACGATAATAGCTTCCTCCTGATGCTGCCTTGTAGGTAGCAATCGGCTAATCGGAACAGGCTTCAGTTCTAATCCGTGAGATATGTTTAAATTTACCTTTAAATTCTTAAACAGACTGACGTCAGCGATATAGGACTATAGTATTGCAAGTCTGTTCTACAAACCTCTTGAAAAACAGGATTGACCTGTCCTTTTTTTCCAGGCATCTACATCTATGTACATACACCGCAAGGTACCGTATGGTACATGGCAGAGGGTACTTTGTACCATTACAAGTTATTTCCTTTCCTGTTACACTCGAAAACAGAGGTAGAGAAGAACGACTGTCTGTATGCCTCTTCTGTCTGGAATCTCATTGACTGGAATATAATTGTCTTCAGTGATGAGTCTGGCTTCGAACTGAGCCCCGATGACCAGCAAAGACGTGTCTGGAGGCGTCCAAGACAGCGGTGGGGTACCAACCTCACTGTCGTCCGCCATATGGCCCGACAACCAAGAGTAACGGTCTGGGGCGCCATTTCTTTTCATAGCCCTTTTGGCTGTCATCCGTGGTATCCTTACAGCACAGCGGTAGGTCGACGGTATTCTATGCCACGTTTTGTTGCACTTCATGACATGCCATCCTGGGATTACATTTCAGCAAGATAATGCCCGCCCGCACACGGCGAGAGTTTAAACTGCTTGTCTTCGTGCTTGCCAAACCATACGTTAGTCGACAATGTCACTGGATATCTCCCCAATTGAGAACGTTTGGAGCATTATGGGCAGGGTCCCCCAACCAGCTCGGGATTTTGACGATTTAAACCGCCAATTGGGCAGAATGTGGCACTATACCTCTCAGGAGGACATCCAACAACTCTATCAATCAATGCAAAATCGAATAACTACTTGCATAAAGGCTAGAGGTGGACCAACGCGTTATTGACTTGCTCAGTTTGTGAAAATTTTTCTGTTAAATAAATCATGAAACTTTTATGAAATTGTAATAATTTGTTTGTCTATACGAACAACACATCTACGGATTTCTGTCACATTTGGATAATTTCTTCGCGATGTGTCTGTTTTTTCTTAGAATGTATATTGCGCCTACGTGATCATTTTTTACATTGTTTGAGACTTCCTAAACCATTTTGGCCAAATATCGGGATTTTTTCGAACAGCTGTTCGACGCCTTACAAGCAAGGCAGTGATCCGTTTCTGATTACCACGACTATAACTAAATGGAAAAGACTAAACCCTCTTCCTTCCAACCTGTCTGTATGACATACATCACTGTTTACTATCTTGAAGCCATCTTATCTTCTAAAGTCAAATGGTAATGTCAGTTACCAATTATCTAGAGTTTATTTTGTGCTTATATTGAAGCTGTGGATAGTATCGAGAAATTTCTTCTAATTACGACCAAATGTTCATCAAAACAAAATTTTTTTGATTCGTCTTCATAATCACTGTCTTCACGGCGAGTGACAGCTATTCTAAACCCTGATTTATTGTTATGGTTGTTGTGTTCACATAAAAGTGACGGATTTTCATGGGATGAGGGATGAGGGTTATATGTATGGCAGAAACTTTAGCGGCATGGAGAGTGAGAGAAATACATGATACCGCTACTACTGGCGTGTTTCATTTCATTAATGTACCTGTTATGTTATTTCGTTACACGTACGCTCTCCCGCTCTGCCCAGTCATCTCGTTTCCTTACGTCAAATTCTCATTTACTTTCGCGGTTACGGTTTGTCTGCGATCCGAGCAGAGCGGAGAATCTAAACCGACTGCCCTTCGTTGGAAAGAAAGCGTACTGCACCAGCATGGAAAAACTCAGTTCTTCAGTCTTCATTTAGCGAATAGCTATGTTAAGGCTATCTATTATTCAAAACTGATATTTAATACCTAGTTGTGATGGCTAAATACGTTCCGCTACGACAGTACAGAATCGGAAGACAGCGTGGAGCGTCTGAGTCAGTTAACCCATTGGAGCGCTGACCTAATTCACGTAGGGTTATAATGTTTTACGTTTTTTTGTAAATATTGGGACTCACACTCAGCTAGTAAATAATGGTCTCAGCTGCAAGAGGATTTTCAAGTTTTAAATCTCATGCCGTGTTGCAGCTATAGGCCACATTCTCTAAAAACTCTCCAGTCATTTCTAAGTGAATACCTCGACGATTCTGCAGACAGTTTCTTACTGTTACTGTGAGAAAGCACTCTGTTACTGAGAGGAAGATTAAAAAATTAAGAATGAGTTGTCTGCCACTAACTCTTTTAATTGAAAAGTATTTCTTGATTTACGGATATTATTACCTTTCTTTTACGATATGCGAATCTGAGAAAAATAATATGAATACTCACCTATTTTTATGTCAGTCAGCCTTTGGTGTCTACGACAGTCTGAATTCTGTAGAACTGATTAAGGTAAATGGGATTTCGTGACAGTCTTCGTATAGAAACTGAAATGTTTTCTTGAGAGATGCTAGAGAATGGTATCGGACCCATAATTGTTTTTTCACCCATACCATAATAGCGCAGAAATACTGAAATGCAGTGTCTGTGAAACCCATGGAAAATGTGTTATTTCATCCACGTGTTAATGAAACCAATGCCAGATATTTCCAGTCTTGTAAATGTGGATACTTGTGCCATTGAACGAACATGAACGTCTGAAGTTGATTACTGATGTCATCAAAGTAACCACAGGAACCACTAAAAACCACGATGTGTACACCCATACCATTACAGAGCCTTCAACCAGTTCTACAATTGAAAAAGACTTTGCGTCTCCCGTGCTCTCCGTGAACACGCGTTGGACCAGGGGTAGTGTTCAAGTAGACTCTTCTGTTCTCATTGAATGTTTCCGTTATTCTGTATTGTGTTCTTCGTACCACTGAAACTCTTGTTTGTATTCGTCATCTTCTTCCTAATGACTTTGACGATGACAGCTCTGCCACTCGTGTAATTTTTTTTTATAAGAACTGACATATTGTCGAGCGAGGAGTCTGTCAGTGACGTAGCGTTTTATCAGTTTTAGTTTGCGGACACAATTACTTTCGTCTGTCAACATTGAGATAGTAGACTAATAGTGCTAGAGAAGGCAAAAAAAAAAATCGCCTAGAGCATAATGCTCCTCTCGTGGCATGGACCCGACTAATCTCTGAAGTAGCGCTGGAGGGAATTGACACCATGAATCCTGCAGGGCTGTCCACAAATCCATAAGAGCACGAGCGGCTGGAGATGTCTTCTCAACAGCAAGTCGCAAGGCATCCCACATATGCTCAATAATGTTCATGTCTGGGGAGTTTCGTGGCCAGCGGAAGTGTTTAACCTCAGAAGAGTGTTCCTGGAGCCACTCTGTAGCAATTCTGGACGTGTGGGGTGTCGCATTGACCTGCTGGAATTTCCCAAGTCCATCGGAACGCATAACAGATATGAATTAATGCAGGTGATCAGACAGGATGCTAACCTAAGTGTTACCAGTCAGAGTCGTATCTAGACGTATCAGGGGTCCCATATCACTCTAACTGCACACGCCCCACACCATTACAAAGCCTCCACCAGCTTGAACAGTTCTCTGCTGGCATGCAGGATCCATGGATTCATGAGGTTGTCTCCATGCCCGTACACGTCCATCCACTCGATACAGTTTGAAACGAGACTCGTCCGACCAGGCAGCATGTTTCCAGTCCTTCGGTTCTGAAAGCCCATATCGATGATGTTTCGCTGAATGGTTCGCACTCTGGCACTTGTTGATGCCCCAGCTTTGAAATCTGCAGCAATCTGAGGAAGGGTGGCACTTCTGTCACGTTGAACGATTCTCTTCAGTCGTCGTTGGACCCGTTCTTGCAGGATCTCTTTCCGGCTGCAGCGATGTCGGATATTTTATGCTTTACCGGATTCCTGATATTCACGGTACACTGGTGAAATGGTCGTACGGGAAAATCCCAACTTCATCGCTACCTCGGAGATGCTGTGTCCCATCGCCCGTGCACCAACTGTAACAACACGTTCAAACTCACTTAAATCTTGATAATCTGCCATTGGAGTAGCAGTAGCCGATCTGACAACTGCGTCAGACGCTTGTTGTATTACATAGATGTTGCCGATCGCAGCGCCGCATTCTGCCTGTTTACATATCTCTGTATTTGAATACGCATGCCTATACCAGTTACCTTGGTGCTTCAGTGTAGTTTCTGAGCAAATTGCGGAGAACTTTTCGCTCCCTTTATTTATCTCTGTTTCTTTAGAATTTCAATGAGTGCATTAGTTTCCTAAAAGGAAGTATTTAGCCACTTGAACTTTCCCACTGTTTGTCGAAGATTTCGAGAAACATGGAATCGTACTGAACATATTCAGGACTGAGGGCGTAAAGTGATAGCACCAGGTGTTGAGGATTCTAAGATAGTCTCAATAACGTACCTGTAAATTCAGACAGTACGCCCACTGTAGCATATGCTATGATTATAGGTTACGTAGAAGGAACATCCACACGTGTGGGCACCTTCAGAATGTGCAGGCACTAAGACAACCCAATTAAGTATCTTGTCTGGAATTTGTGCATTTTTACATCAGCCATATGGCACTGTGAGAATGGAAAAGCGATTACTGTAAGATCTTGCCAAACCTCGGCACTAACTTGATAGAGTCCCAGCACGTTTCAGTGCTGATACGCGAGAACATCCAGCTGTTGTGGCCAAAGTGCTTTCCTTGTGCTTTTCTTTTCTATCTGTGACGTCCAGAAAGCCTAGGACATTACTCTGTCAGCAGAATTAAGCCTGAATCAATGCAGCGTTTCATGATTTGTCCGCAGCTCGTGGTCTAGTGGCTTGCGTTGCTGCCTCTGGATTACGGGATCCTGGGTTCGATTCGCAGCCGGGTTCGGGATTTTCTCTGCCCGGGGACAGGGTGTTTGTGTTGTCTTCATCATCATCATCATCATTTGTGACAGTGACTAGACTGGACTGTGTAAAAATTGGGACTTTGCGCAATAAAAACCGTTCTCGACGAAGTCCCCAAGCACCTTGTATATACCACACAGAAAGAGTCCCTAAAAATTCTATGGATGGTTTAAATGTAACCTAAACTAAACTCATCATCATCTTACAGAGCATCGGACTGCCGGATGACTGCTGATTCATCATCTGTCAGAGGCCTTCTGAAAATTCCGCAAAACAAATAGTTTATTCTCATTTCCTAGTAAAGAATAGTTTGATATTTATAATGGAAACTTTTGCTACGGATAAGTATTGTGCTGACGAGGATTATTGACAGCTGATTCATTACTCACTAAGCCGCAAGGCATTTGGCACTGGCCACCCCCCATAATCTCAGGCTACCGTCGCTACTTCATAAAGCGAACATCGTAGCTTCTAGCATGTCTGTGGTTCTTAAATGTACCGTTATTTTTTATATCATATGTATCCAGGATGTGTTAAAGTAACTGGAGAAATGATAAAGGCATTGAGTGCTGAAACACACGACTATATTTTTTAAACCGATCACGGAAATATTTGAAACTGGGACATTTCCAGAATATTTTAAAATATGTCTCGTAATACCAATAGTAAAGAAATCTGAAATTCTAAATCGTGAAGAATATTGCAACCTCTATTTATTGTGGCACATCTCCAAAATATTAACACGAATTATGTATACTCCAGTACTCAAAGATAGTGAACCAAATTGTACTGAAGATCAGTTTGGATTTAGACGGAACAGAGACACAAGGGAAGCTATCTTGTAATTATAACAGGTTCCAGACAAAATACTGGGCATAAGAAAACCATTATTTATTTTCAGTTGTAGATTTAGAGAAAGTCTTAGACAATGCGAACTGGAATATCTTAATGAATCTTATGTCTATTACTGATTTTGATTTCGGAGACAGACCAAAAAGGCCTCTAAAATTTCCAATGTTTTTCAGTATACAGGAGAAATATAAACTGCAGATGGAAACCCATGTCCTAAACCGTCACCCACCAAGGCAACAGAGCATCTCATTCATAGGAGGCAAGAGTTGTCTACGTAGCAGATAGCTCCATCTTCTCCACTGGCGATCGTAGCAATCAGTCGCCTTCACTAAATAACAAACAACATTGCGAGAGGTTCTGCCTATGGTCCGTCAGCATACAACGTCACGTTTGCTGCCGAAGGGGTGGGCTTGCGGGAGGCGCCGGCGCCTATAACTTCGACGGTCTGTAGTGTCGTTGGATGATGTTTCCGGACACGGGTTCCTTGCCTCGATTTGTTCCTCAAGACACCCTCTACAAGCCCTCGAAGTTTATCAGCGCACCGGATACAGAAATGGGTACATCATGAATGTATCTTATCACCAGCGTTCTTCAATCTGCATATTGAGAAAGGTACAGAGGAATGTAAAAAGGATAGAGAAGGGAGACAAACTACTGGAGTACAAATCAAATTATAAAATTTGCTGACGATATAGCTGTAAAACGAGGATAATGCAATGTAGTCGAATTAAATCCGGTGAGGCTGCGGGAATTAGATTAGGAAATGAGACACTTAAAATAGTAAATAAGTTTTGCTATTTGGGGAGCAAAATAACTGATGATGGTCGAAGTAGAGAGGATATAAAATGTAGACTAGCAATGACAAGGAAAGAGTTTCTGAAGAAGAGAAATTTGTTAACATCGATTATAGATTTAAGTGTCAGGAAGTCGTTTCTGAAAGTATATGAGTGGAGTGTGGACATGTATGGAAGTGAAACGTGGACGAAATGTGGTGCTAAAGAAGAATGCTGAAGATTAGATGGGTAGATCACACAACTAATGAGAAGGTATTGAGTAGAATTGGAAAGAAGAGAAATTTGTGGCACAGCTTGACTACAAGAAGGGATCGGTTGATAGGGCATAATCTGAGGCATCAAGGGATCACCAATTTAGTATTGGAGGGCAGGGTGGAGGGTAAAAATCGTAGAGGGAGACCAAGAGATGAATACACTAAACAGATTCAGAAGGATGTAGGTTGCAATAGGTACTGGGAGATGAAGAGGCTTGCACAGAATAGAATAGCATGGAGAGCTGAATCAAACCAGTCTCTGGACTGAAGACCACAACAACAACAATAGTTGCCATTGAGGAAAATCAAGAAAACGTTTGGTGGAATGAACAAGATTTTGAAAGAGAAATACAACCTGAAAATATGACGCAGACGTTCGAAAGTATGGTATGCAATCGCCAATAAATAGCAATAGACATTAGAGTTAATGATACACCATTCAGACAAGTACGAGGGCTATTCCGAAAGTAAGGTCCGATAGGTCGCGAAATGGAAACCACGGTAAAAATCAAAAATGTTTTATTTGCAACAGTTAGATACACCTTGCAGCTACTTATCTCCATAGTCGCCGACCCGACTTAGACGTGTATCGTAGCGTTGTACCAACTTTCCCATACCCTCGCTATAGAAGGCAGCCGCCAGTGCTCTCCGCCAATTCTCTACGCTGGCCTACGGCTCGTTGTCTTGTGCCGAAATGTTGTCTTCATAACCAGCGGTTCATGTGACCTGAGCTGAAACTCAGAGGGAGACAATTACGGGCTGTATTGTGGGTAATCTCACATTTCCATTTGAAAACGATGCAGGAGCATCTTCATTGCCCCTGCAGAATGCGGCTGAGAATTGTCTTGAAGACGAAACAGCACGACAGTTATGTAATGTTAGCTGCATAGCTTCAGGGGAAATTTCTCACCAGGCCCCCGTACTTGGCGGCAGACACTATTTTCTAGACATCTTTACGCACTCACTGCGAGCTCAGAAATGAGAAGAGCGACGTGATGCTAACTGGGGTTATACTAGAGACACTACCCAACACATCTGTGCAGAGCTTTATCGGATTTTCATAGTCGTTTCCATTTCGTGACCGATCGGACCTTACTTTCGGAATAGCCCTCGTAGATACAAGCAGAACGTCCAATAATTACCTCAGATTACGAAATAGAAAGAGCGGAATTGCACAATCACAAGAAAAAGGTGCTCCTTTCATCATCGAGGAATCAAAATGACGAGAACAAAAAGATGTTTATGAAGTGCTTTGCCTGGAACGTGCCATTGTGTGATTCGATAACGTGAACTATTGGTGCGTGAAAAGAGAGACATCGTGAACAGCAAAGATAGCAAATTAAGAACTTCTTGCAATTAGAAGTAAGGGTGACAAAAGATATCTGCTACCCAACAGTATGGAAAAAAAGGGATCAGTTAATTGGTCACCTCTGCTGACATAACAGTTTTGTAGTTAATGTAGTGGAAGGAATGATTCAAGACCAGAGAGGAAGAATAAGCCTAGACTGAAATATTGCGGACAGATAAGATATGATGTAGGAGAATGCTTATACGAGGAACTGAAGAGGCTGACAGGGAACAGAAAGAAGTGGAGAAGAAGAATTGCTCCAAACAAGTCTTCGACTTGAGACTAAACAAGAAGATGACAGCACGAAATTCACAGAAAATGTTACATTTACGTGCTACATATACTCTACATAAATTATCTGCTTACAAAAAGTGACTGAGGATTTCAAATAATGCCGATGAACAGACTGCATCGCTGCATTTTTAGTTGTTAATTTTTCGCCGGTCGGGGTGGCCGAGCGGTTCTAGGCGCTACAGTCTGGAACCGCGCGACCGCTACGGTCACAGGTTCGAATCCTGCCTCGGGCATGGATGTGTGTGATGTCCTTAGGTTAGTTAGGTTTAAGTAGTTCTAAGTTCTAGGAGACTGGTGACCTCAGAAATTAAGTCCCATACAGCTCAGAACCATTTTTTTGTTAATTTTTGAAACAAAGAAAAAATCCGTCGCTCACGTAACCCTTTTCTGACACCAAACCGTTACTGGCTCCCTTTTCAAAAAACGTTTGCCATTCATATCATAATGGCACAAGAAAAATATATATCTACAGCAAGTCGGTACTCGTATTCCCTGGTGACGTCAATTCCTACGTTCCTGCTGCGTGCGTAGGAGCTACTTTACTTTACCGTACCTAATATTAAGCGTCAGCTTGGCTGTTTCATTATGACGGGCCTAAGTTGCGGCCAGCAGAAAAGCGGTCCTCCCACAAAGTGAGTTAATATTTAATGATACAGTGTTACCCTCACCGCAAGAGTGTGCCCGAAACCGCAGCTGCGGTTTACTATTAAAATCAACTTTTGCAGCAACCGTAAAATGGCTGCACGCAATTATTACACTTCTGCATGTGTTATCTACGGCCTACTGCATGTAGTGGAACGACAATAGTTTTTGTACGGAGGCTACTGTGTTTAAATTGCAACGGTAAGTATGGTTTCCGCTGGACATATTCACCTACCGTCGATCTGGAGAGAATTAAGTTTCTACATTTACATAATCATTTAAAAACAATTCACTTTGAGTATGTACATTTATAACTTTCCCACAACGCAAGGTTAAGTAATGAAGTGGATATAGAATATGGTTGAATCCATTATTGCTACAAATAAACTTTTCTACTTAGATATTTTCTCCAAATTTTGGGAAAAATCCTTCACAGTTAGCTTCCATCCCTGAGCTCTCGGAGAATTGTTTATTTATGTACAGTTTGCTTATAGTCTAGAGACGTCTTCACCAACATCGCATTAGGAACCTCAACCAAATTATCTCAGTGAAATAGTGCTATACTGGGGATGAAGAGAAATACTGATTAAAAGGGCCTAATATTCTTACCAAGATGGAAATAGGAACAATTCTGTCCGTCGGAAGAACAGATTTGCTGTCCTCAAGATCCGTCCACACTTTGCAAGTCCTACAGGTATTCCATTTTTAAATTTGCAGCTTTCTGGTAAAAAAGGAATATGGAGTTAGATCAGTCTGACTCTCTCGCTGAATACAATAAATGCCTTGCAGTCAATGCCAGAGTGTGCATTTCATTTAGAGTTTAATGGCCAATTAAACCTGTCTGCCACGATTGCTATTTACGGTATTTTCAGGGGTCTTTCTTAAAGATTCCAGCAGTGAAAGATTCCGTATTATTCCACCTTGAACAAATAACTATAGCCACAGCATGTTTAAGCAAACGACACGTCAGGTCTTCACAAGTATAAATTTAGTGCATAATTGAGAGTTTATAAATAAGGTTTAAAGCTAAAGTTCCTTCTACTGTCTTTATAGAGCCGTTCACTGGCAATCAGCTGCCGTCTCAACCCCGTGGCAATGTGTCATTCGGATGCAGAGTGGCTGTAGCCAGCTTCTGAGGCTTTCTGGCGCTACTTATCCCTTAAGTAGCTCCTCAAATGGCATCACAAGGCTGAGTGCACACCATTCTAATCCTCTCACCAAGGAAAAATCCCTGACAATACCGGGAATCGAACCCGCATCCCCTGCATAACAGTCAGAAATGCAGACCACTTAGCTACGGAAGCAAATGAGGCAACCTCTTCAAAAACTTTTAATTAAGATATTGACGAATGCTTACTCTGTGGAAAACGAATTCTAAAATTGCGAAAACACCTCAGTTCACCTTCTCTTTCTTTTCGTATCATTCATGTCTCGGAGAAAAGCATCTCAGTAATTAAAAATATTTTGATTCTACTCGTTCAGCAATGCCCTATGGGATTACCAAGGAGCGAGGTGGCTCCTTGATTGTACACAGGACTCGCATTTATGAGGATGACACATGTATGAACATCCAGAGTTAAGTATTTCATAACTTTCATAAATCGTTCATGGCGAATGCCGATATGATTCTTTTGAAAGGGTATGGTAATAAATTTCTCTAATGACGCGATGTGAAATCCTAATCATGCTATCGTCACCACCATTACCACCACCACCATCATCATCATCAGTAGTTTGATATCCTTCGTTGGCTCATATTCTGGAATAAAGTGTCATTAAGCATGGAAGCAGTCATCGCACTAAATTGTGCAGCTTGTTTGTAGTGCTTGGTCGGTCTACTCCTTACTACACTGAATGTTTTAATATTCAACAGTGATTCGGATTCCCCATCCAGCCCGAGGACAGATAGTGTGGACAGGTCGGAGAACTCGGGAATCGTACTCTGGTCGCAGCTGTGACCCATGGGCGGCACTGCCGAAGCCGAAACATATCACGGTAAATACTGCGGGCCCACGCTTGCCACTCATCTCTATAATTCCTTGAAGCGTTTGAAACACGCCATCGATTAGCAGAGGAATTGAACTTGCCTGTATTACGTTTTGATGCGGATTGCGCCCTGGACTCTTTCTGCTCCCTGAAGTCTTATAGGGACTTCCCCAACCTCTGAACTTTGTTTTTGGCTAGCCATTCATTCGTGAACTCTGCCTCACTGACCTGGGGAACCACTCGTTTCTTCCACCAGCCTCTACGTTATAGCCAGCGAAAGTGATCATAAATAGTGTTCTCTCTGCGCAGAGTAGGATAGTAAAAATGTTCCTCTCCTCCTGAAATTTCCAAAGCACTGAAATTACGCTACGGGTGACATTCAACTATCTGTCCACCTTCTATTCTGCCAATAATTCGGGGATGCGTAATTTCATACACATGTGTTCACTGTTCCTTCCTGTTCCGCTCATGTTGTGACCTTACGTGACTTCTCAAGCAAGACAAAGCTCCTAGGTAGACATTAAACAAGAACCACTTTATTTTAACGAGCATAAAAATACTGAGTTACATAAAATGCACAGATGCTGTTATCGACTGAATATTGAACAAAAAGTTCTTCTTGACCAAATCTAAATTCAGAAGAATTGTCTCTTGAATTTACGACAGAATTACAAGTCTGGAAGGAATATGTCCGGAGAGGAACACGCTCACTGTTGAATGTGAATAGAACAATTTTAAGTCAATAAACAGGCGGATACCAAGTCCTGGTGCCAGAGTCCATAGACGCCAGTGTCGCTGAGGCCGAGGCCCGTTGCTGACGGGTTGCTAGGGAGGAGTGATGTCCAGGTCGGTGTGGTGGCTACAACTACTTGGCTGCTCGGATGCTGCGATTAGTAGATCGTCGGTTGGCTCAGTGGACTGAAGTGAATGCAGAGTGGCCAGGTAGTGTCCTAAATACATGCCCCGTGGAATAATTTTCATTTGGCGCTCGATGGGCACATGATTCACGGATGTGAAGTATTCCCCATTCCCCATCACTGCAGAGTTGTTGACGGCGGTACTCGTGCCACTGGTGGCAAGGGTAGTGCCTTCCGTGGCGAATCTAGATCCAAACATTTTTGTGACAGATGCAGGAGGTTCCCTTCACAACAAACCAGTATTACGATGTTGTAGTCCGGAGAGTTTACATTCGATCTTCCCGAGACAGTGTCACCAGTAGACCGGATCTCTGACAACCCGCTGGTCACCCCTGTAGAGCCGGTAGCTGTAGTTGCAGACGATAGTCTGGGGATGTAGTAGCAACGTACCGTGCAATATGGCCTAGTGGTTGGCACACAGGATTCGCATTCAAGAGGACGGCGGTTCATATCCCCCTCCAATCATCCAGGTGTATGTTTCCGGTGATGTCCCTAAATCGCTCAGGGCAATGTTTCCTTTCAAAAGGGTACTGACAGTCTCCTCTGTCATCCTTTCATGATTCAAGCGTGAGCTCTATCGCTAATGACCGCGCTGTCGACAGGACGTTTAATTCTAATCTTCCTTCCTTCTTTGTTTCACTACGTCTCTGGGCCAAACGCACACGACAAACAGATTGGTCCATTACAACCAGAAACAATGCCCTCACGAACTGTTTCAATCACGCCAAGTATCCTCAAGTGTGTAATCTTTTACCATGTTGTCTTCCCGTAGTGCCACCACGACATGGATTCCGAAGCATAATATAACTGGTACACTTTTTCTGATTTCTTGCATTCAGCTCTTTCGTCAATTAAGCTTACTGACAAGAGCCACATAGTACATTTACTGTTTTATGACATTTGAAGGGCTTATTTCAATAGTGGTACAAGTCCACTTTTGTTCATATTGAGATACAGAGTCCTAAAGTTAAATGAGCGCTGAAAAATCTGCAGTTGAGATACCAGAAACATTCAAGCATATGGCTTCTTGCTAGAGATGAACCTTTCTTTCTGTTTGTTTGGCTCATTAATTTCAGAAGCATTATAGACAGAAAAGTGGAGGTAATGGACTTGTACCACTGTTGAAATAAGCCCTTCATTTGTTCTTGATAATAAATTAAACTTTTAAAAACAACAGTAAGTTTTTTGAAACTATAACTACAACAAAAAATGACGTGCATTTAGCATCAGAGTAACGCTGAATGGCCGCCCCCCCCCCTCTATACACATATTTGACTATTGAATTAGTCATATCGACTGTCTTAGAGATTTTAATAATAACTTTAACAGTCATATCTGCTTGACAAGCCTTTCTCCTCTATAGAAGAATTTCTTTTAGAAATGACAGTCTATTAAAACATGTGTACGTTTTCCGTATTCTTAGAATTATAGTATTTTTATTGTAATAACAGGCAAACAGTTAGAATGACAAGGAGTCATGGACGCAATGAACGATGTGTCGAATTTCTTTGGGTTGAACAGGAGGGTCGAGTGTGTATCACATCGTTAAAATCACAATAACAATTTCTCATGTGTTGTCGGCAAGACTGGAAACAAATTCCGACTTCGCTGTATCAGAAATTGATTGAAATCCTTGTTCGAAGATCAGTGTCTAAAATAGTATCAAACGGAGGTCCCACTCCCTTCTAACTACGAAGTTCGTGTCTTGCACAGAGGAATTTGGCTATAATTGTTTCCCACAAATTTTTAAGCCAATGATAAAATATTTTTCATGAAACAAGAAGAATAACGTAGAATAAATAAGGTATGTCCATGCCGCTTCGGCCAAATTTTAGTCTCAATGAAGGCTAAAACTTTGATTTTTATTTGCGTGATAGTCAAAGCTACAGTCGAAGAAATACCTTAGTCATTATCGTAAGCTGCAAAGAAAGACTCGAAGGACTGTCACCGTCTCTGCAAAGAGGATGCTTTTTTTTTTTTACTAAAACTACAATATATCTGCAAAGTCATGGTGGGATTTTAGAACTATTTATTGATACAAAGTTATACAGCAAGCTATTCACATACATCCAAGTTTTCCCCAATTCGTTGAGTTTACTTACACTCCAACATCCATATTCATAACTCCGCAAGCCACAGTATGGTGCGTGGCGGAGGGTACACTGGGGAACAACTAGACATTTCCTTTCTTATTCCACTTGCTGTTCGCAAATAGAGCGGTAAAACGATTGTTTATATGTCTCCGTACGAGCCCTATTTTCTCTTATTTTATCTTCGTGGTCCTTACACGAAATGTTATTTGCGACAGTAGAATCGTTCTGCATTGAGCTTCGAGTGACGGTTCTCTAAATTTTCTCAGGAGTGTTCCGCGAAGAGAACGTCGTCGTCCCTCCAGGGATTTCCAGTTGACTTCACGAAGCATCTCCGCGTTAATCGAATCTACTGGTAACAAATTTAGTAGCCCGCCTCTGGATTGCTTCGATGTCTTCCTTTAATCTGGCGTGTTGGGGATCTCAAACACTCGAGCGGTATTCAAGAATGGGTCACACCAGTGTTCTATATGCGGCCTCTCATACAGATGAATTACACTTTCCTAAAATTTTCCCAATAAACCGAAGACGACCATTCGCCTTCTCTACTACCGTCCTTACGTGGTCGTTCCATTTCACGTCGCTTAGTGACGTTACGCCTGGATATTTAACCGTCGTGACTGTGTCAGTCAGGACACTACTAATGCTGTAATCGAATATTATGGGATTGTTTTTCCCACTCATCTGCATTAACTTACATTTTTCTACATTTAGAGAAAGTTGTCATTCATCACACCAACTAGAAGTTTTGTCTAAGTCATCTTGCTCATTCCTTCAGCCACACAACGACGACACCTTGCCGTACACCACAGCATCGTCAGCAAACAGTCGCAGATTGCTGTTTACCCTGTCCGCCAGACCATAAGACAATAAGAACGGTCCAATCACATTGCCGTGGGGCACTCCTGACGACACCCTTGTCTCTGATGAACTCACGCCGACAAGCACAACGTACTGGGTTCTATTACCGAAGAAGTCTACGAGCCTCTCACATATCTGTAAACCTACATCGTACGCTAGCACATCTACATCTACATCCATACTCCGCAAGCCACCTGACGGTGTGTGGTGGAGGGTACCCTGAGTACCTCTGTCGGTTCTCCCTTCTATTCCAGTCTCGTATTGTTCGTGGAAAGAAGGATTGTCGGTATACTTCTGTGTGGGCTCTAATCTCTCTGATTTTATCCTCATGGTCTCTTCGCGAGTTATACGTAGGAAGACTCTTCGGTGAAGGTATGTTCTCGAAACTTTAACAAAAGCCCGTACCGAGCTACTGAGCGTCTCTCCTGCAGAGTCTTCCACTGAAGTTTATCTATCATCTCCGAAACTCTTTCGCGATTACTAAATGATCCTGTAACGAAGCGCGCTGCTCTCCGTTGGATCTTCTCTATCTCTTCTATCAACCCTATCTGGTACGGATCCCACACTGGTGAGAAATATTCAAGTAGGGGGCGAACAAGTGTACTGTAACTTACTTCCTTTGTTTTCAGATTGCATTTCCTTAGGATTCTTCCAATGAATCTCAGCCTGGCATCTGCTTTACCGACGATCAACTTTATATGATCATTCCATTTTAAATCACTCCTAATGCGTACTCCCAGATAATTTATGGAATTAACTGCTTCCAGTTGTTGACCTGCTATTTTGTAGCTAAATGATAAGGGATCTATCTTTCTATGTATTCGCAGCACATTACACTTTTCTACATTGAGAAAAAAAATAAAAAAAATAAATAAAAAGAAAATAAAAAAATTAAAAAAAATAAAGAAAAACAAAAAAACACAATAAAATAAAGTTGTTATATTAACTTAAGTATGTTGTTAAATTAACCTAATTATGTCATGTATTGGAAAATTCGACTCGTTCCACATCATTACGAAATATCGTATTCATGATCCATGGAACTAGTATTAATCTAATCTAATCTAATCTAATCTAATCTAATCTGAGATTGAATTGCCATTCCCTGCACCAGGGGTCAATTCGCTGCAGATCCTCCTGCATTTCAGTACAATTTTTCATTGTTACAACCTCTCGATACACCACTGTATCATCTGCAAAAAGCCTCAGTGAACTTCCGATGTCATCCACAAGGTCATTTATGTATATTGTGAATAGCAACGGTCTTATGACACTTCCCTGCGGTACACCTGAAATCACTCTTACTTCGGCAGACTTCTCTCCATTGAGAATGACATGCTGCGTTCTGTTATCTAGGAACTTTTCAATCCAAAGGGACCGATGACCATCGCAGTCTGGTCCCTTTAATCCCACAAACCAACCAACCAACCATCTTCAATCCAATCACACAATTGGTCTGATAGTCCATATGCTCTTACTTTGTTCATTAAACGACTGTGGGGAACTGTATCGAACGCCTTGCGGAAGTCAAGAAACACGGCATCTACCTGTGAACCCGTGTCTATGGCCCTCTGAGTCTCGTGGACGAATAGCGCGAGCTGGGTTTCACACGACCGTCTTTTTCGAAACCCATGCTGATTCCTACAGAGTATATTTCTAGTCTCCAGAAATGTCATTATACTCGAACATAATACGTGTTCCAAAATTCTATAACTGATCGACGTTAGAGATATAGGTCTGTAGTTCTGCACATCTGTTCGACGTCTCTTCTTGAGAACGGGTATGACCTGTGCCCTTTTCCAATCCTTTGTAACGCTACGCTCTTCTAGAGACCTACGGTACACTCTGCAAGAAGGGGGGCAAGTTCCTTCGCGTACTCTGTGTAAAATCGAACTGGTATCCCATCAGGTCCAGCGGCCTTTCCTCTTTTGAGCGATTTTAATTGTTTCTCTATCCCTCTGTCGTCTATTGCGATATCTACCATTTTGTCATCTGTGCGAAAATCTAGAGAAGGAACTACAGTGCAGTCTTCCTCGTTAACAGTCTGCACTGGGGCACCGTGTCAACAGCTTTCCGCAAACCTAGGGCTATGGACTCTGCCTGGTGCCGTTCACCCGTCGTTCGCAGGATATCGTGTGACAAAAGAGCAAGCTGAGATTCGCACTAGCAATGATTTCTAAATCCGTGCTGATTTGTGAACAGAAGCTCTTCCGTCTCGAGCAGATTTATTATATTCGAACTGAGAATATGATCAAGAGTTCTGCAGCAGACCGATGTTAAGGATATGGGTCTGTAATTATTTGAGTACGTTGTTTTACCCTTCTAACATACAGGAATCGCTTGCGCATTTTTCCAGTCGCTTGGAACTGGGCGAGAGATTCGCGATAATTGGAGTACACTCTGTAAAACCGAATTGGGATTCCATCAGGCTCTGGCGCCTTGTTTGTTTTCATCTCTTTCGCTCGCCTCTCGTCTTACTATGTCCTCCATACGGGAGTTTTGTATGATGATCAAACGACGGTAGGTGTGTACGAACTTACTGCATGAATTATTTCTTAAACGCGAAATTTAAAACTTTGGCTTTCCCTTTGCTGTCTTCTATTGCAACACCAGACTGGTTATCGAGTGATTGGTTAGAAGCCTTCTATCGGCTTAACGATTTTCCGTAGGGCCAGAATTTCCTCGAATTCTCGGTAAAATCTTTTGCTAAGTTAGGACAGTGGTAGCTGTTGTATGCTTCGCTCATCGATCTTTTTACAGGCGCATGAATTTATACTAACATTTGTCTGTCGTCATTTGTACGTTCTTTTTTGAACTGAGACAGCAGCAGTCTCTGCTTCCTCAGCAGTTTCCGAATTCAGTTATTAAACCACTTGGGTATTTTCCGTCCTTAATCCACTTACTCCGTGTATAATTTTCCAGGGCGCGATTTACAATCCGTTTAAATTTTGGCCACAATTCCTCTACGTCCATCATACTATAACTGAATGAAGTCAGTTTCATTTTCTAAGTCGGGTGCTAACAATTGCTTATCCGCTCTTTCTAGCAAAAATATTATTCTAGGCTTCTTGATGGATTTTTAACTTAAGTAATCATGGTCGCGATAATGACATTCCGTAAAATTTTATGTGGATTTCATCTGTTTTTCTGCGCCACATTTTCCCCACACACAAGGAAGAACTTCGGGTTTAACAGATCAAACAACTTCTCTGATGCTTTCCTTTAAATACTGAAGATATTTGATACGACTGTTATACACATATTGCTTGATTCAGCCCCAAAAGAAAAAAAAAAATGTGAAGCGTGGTCGGGCAATCGTGATGGCCGTGTAATGCACGCACCTTTGCCGATCCACCGCAGTGAGATCATGGCATCCAGAAAATAAAGAATATTATCAGCTTAGTCTGACGAATTATCATCCTGCTGGAAGATAACGCAGTTTCCTTCATCTTAAACTGCTGAGCATTATTAAGGTTTTGAAAAGACTAAGTATCTATGGTCATCAGTCTCTTATTCACGCCCCAGGGCTGATTGAGTACCCCAGCTGTCTTCGCCAAGAGTTAATAAATACCATCTGCAACTTTGACAAGGTTTTATGAATGTTTGCGTAGCGTGTAACTGAAGCGGAGCATGAGTACCAGAACATATTCATCTAGTGGGATATGAGAAATCGCCTAAACCCTTCATCTTAAATTTGTGGAATTTTTGTAACATGGCTAGATACACAGATATCACAATCAGCCTCATAAACGCAAATAGGTGAGAATTTTGACATCTGTGGTTTTCAGTTTTAAAGTTCACGATTATGGTTGTAATGTATAATAAACCGAAATTTCCGATTCCGTCTTGAGTTTACCGAAATTTGCGATTATATCTCGTTTTTCGGCAATGTTAATTCTGATTTTGGCTGTACAGTACGAAATTCAAGATCTATATACACTCCTGGAAATGGAAAAAAGAACACATTGACACCGGTGTGTCAGACCCACCATACTTGCTCCGGACACTGCGAGAGGGCTGTACAAGCAATGATCACACGCACGGCACAGCGGGCACAACAGGAACCGCGGTGTTGGCCGTCGAATGGCGCTAGCTGCGCAGCATTTGTGCACCGCCGCCGTCAGTGTCAGCCAGTTTGCCGTGGCATACGGAGCTCCATCGCAGTCTTTAACACTGGTAGCATGCCGCGACAGCGTGGACGTGAACCGTATGTGCAGTTGACGGACTTTGAGCGAGGGCGTATAGTGGGCATGCGGGAGGCCGGGTGGACGTACCGCCGAATTGCTCAACACGTGGGGCGTGAGGTCTCCACAGTACATCGATGTTGTCGCCAGTGGTCGGCGGAAGGTGCACGTGCCCGTCGACCTGGAACCGGACCGCAGCGACGTACGGATGCACGCCAAGACCGTAGGATCCTACGCAGTGCCGTAGGGGACCGCACCGCCACTTCCCAGCAAATTAGGGACACTGTTGCTCCTGGGGTATCGGCGAGGACCATTCGCAACCGTCTCCACGAAGCTGGGCTACGGTCCCGCACACCGTTAGGCCGTCTTCCGCTCACGCCCCAACATCGTGCAGCCCGCCTCCAGTGGTGTCGCGACAGGCGTGAATGGAGGGACGAATGGAGACGTGTCGTCTTCAGCGATGAGAGTCGCTTCTGCCTTGGTGCCAATGATGGTCGTATGCGTGTTTGGCGCCGTGCAGGTGAGCGCCACAATCAGGACTGCATACGACCGAGGCACACAGGGCCAACACCCGGCATCATGGTGTGGGGAGCGATCTCCTACACTGGCCGTACACCACTGGTGATCGTCGAGGGGACACTGAATAGTGCACGGTACATCCAAACCGTCATCGAACCCATCGTTCTACCATTCCTAGACCGGCAAGGGAACTTGCTGTTCCAACAGGACAATGCACGTCCGCATGTATCCCGTGCTACCCAACGTGCTCTAGAAGGTGTAAGTCAATTACCCTGGCCAGCAAGATCTCCGGATCTGTCCCCCATTGAGCATGTTTGGGACTGGATGAAGCGTCGTCTCACGCGGTCTGCACGTCCAGCACGAACGCTGGTCCAACTGAGGCGCCAGGTGGAAATGGCGTGGCAAGCCGTTCCACAGGACTACATCCAGCATCTCTACGATCGTCTCCATGGGAGAATAGCAGCCTGCATTGCTGCGAAAGGTGGATATACACTGTACTAGTGCCGATATTGTGCATGCTCTGTTGCCTGTGTCTATGTGCCTGTGGTTCTGTCAGCGTGATCATGTGATGTATCTGACCCCAGGAATGTGTCAATAAAGTTTCCCCTTCCTGGGACAATGAATTCACGGTGTTCTTATTTCAATTTCCAGGAGTGTATAATTACACTATTCTATGAAGTGTTTATGAAATTATACACTTTTCTAAATTTGTTTGTAGTGTTATTACACATTTTTGCGAACTGCTGTGTGAATGAATTACAGTACAAAAACTTGGTCATCCTGTAGGTTTCACTTTAAAAAGAGGATTGTCTATGAAAAATACTAATTTTTAAAATTTGTTTTATATAATTTATAACTAATGCCACACGTACTTGACTATTTTCTAACTTTAATTAACGTAATGCCAAATGAAACGTTTTATCAACCATCAAATTAAGAACCATGACTATTTTCCAGAAAGTAATTCAGTTTCTATGAAAACAATTTATTATATAAAAAAGATGAGGGTTTACATAGATTACTACTGTTTGTGTCCGCCCCAGTAGCTGAGTGGTCAGCGTGACGGATTGCCGTCCTCTGGGCCCGGGTTCGATTCCCGGCTGGGTCGGAGATTTTCTCCGCTCAGGGACTGGGTGTTGTGTCGTGTTCATCATCATTTCATCCCCATCCGGCGTGCAGGTCGCCCAATGTGGCGCCGAATGTAATAAGACCTGCGCTATGGCGGCCGGACCTGCCCCGCGAGGGGCCTCCCGGCCAATGACGCCGAACGCATTTCCATTTCCACTACTGTTTGTAAAACCGGATGTTATGGTAATCTTCAGTTTGAACAAATAGGTCATAGAAAATTCTGGAAAACTATGATCTCTTATACAGAACTGAACGCGCACCAAATGATTTAGTCTGTAGTCAGTTGATAAGCAGTCGTCAGTTTTAAATCAGACTTCTTTCAGTGCTTATAGTAGGCCTATATCTTTTTTTGTTACGAGTAATTACGTACAAATGTTTTTCTTTGGTGTTAAAGCTGTACGTTGTGTTTTGTGAGCCAAACATTAGTAATAAAGACGTATGATGAGAACTTGCCGAAATGAAAATGTCAAAGTTAATATTCACTTTTGTTCTTCTGTCTTGTAAAACTAAAAACCTGGAAGAACCTGTTATTTGTAACCAGCCCATAGACGCTGACGCTAAATTAAGGTAAGTGTTGATGTAACATCTTTTCTTGGAGCATTAAATACGATGGCTATTCGGAAAGTAAGGTCCGATCGATCGCGAAATGAAAACCACAGTGAAAATAAAAAATTTTTTAGTCGCAACAGTTAGCCACACCTTTCACCTATCTCTCTATATAGTCACCGCCCTGCAGAATGCGGCTGAAAGTTGTGTTGAAGAAAGAAACGCATGACATTTTTGTTATGTGGGCTCCATAACTTCAGGCGAAATCTCTAACCAGATCCACATATTTGGCGGGAGGCACTGTTGTTTTAGGCATTTCTACGTGATCACTTTGCACTCTGAACTGAAAAGAGCGACGTAAAGCTATCGACAGCCACACTAAAGACACTGTACAACACACCTGTGCAAAGTTCCATCGGATTTTCACAGTGGTTTCCATTTAGCGTCTAATCAGACCTTACTTCCTGAATACGCCTCGTAGTAAACGTAGTGTTACTGATACTCATAAGAAGTGTATGCATGAAGTATCTGTAGTTTATCTAAGAGTGGGTTGTTATAAGATGATTCTCAACAGACTGTATGCTCACATTAAGCCAAAGCAATGACTGCACACGTGAAAAGAAACCCCACCGCTAAGCACAGCTTCACTGATGCCTACTTATCCACGAGAATTTTACTGAGAATCTCAGCAAAAAGCTCCTATCTGTTTGGTTCATTAGTATCCTTAATGTTACTCAGCAACTATAATTTATACCCGATCTAACGAAGAAAGTTCTCTAAAAATTATTTAGTTGTCTTCCTTTTGAGGACTAGCTCTCAGCTTTTAGGTTCAAAAATGGCTCTGAGCACTATGGGACTTAACTTCTGAGGTCATCAGTCCCCTAGAACTTAGAACTACTTAAACCTAACTAACCTGACATCACACACATCCATGCCTGAGGCGGATTCGAACCTGCGACCGTAGCGGTCGCGCGGTTCCAGACTGTAGCGCCTAGAACCGCTCGGCTTTTAGGTTCATTGGTAATTATCTCGTACTGCGTCAACAGTTTCATTTTGTGGCCTGTCTAAACATGTCTCACCCAGTAAGATACTTGCTTCATTAAGCTGGCGGTCCCACCGGCAAACGTGGTTTTCCTGTCCAGCATCTTCATAAAATACTTGATGACATACATAAATAATGATTCGAATATTACAAGCCAAACGATACACTAAAAGGGAAACCGTAATTGAGAAGTGGGTGTCCTACAAACCGAACCCTTCTTTTAGTCAACCTGTGCCATAAATTTCTTTTCTCTCAATTCGATTCAGCACCCCCTCATCAGTTACTTGATTTATCCATCTAATCTTCAGCATTCAGCAAAGCTTCAATTCTGTTTTTGTCTGAACTGCTCATCGTCCGCGTTTCAGATCCTTACAAGGCTACACTCCATACAAATACCTTCAGAAAAGACTTCTTGACACATACATTTATATTTTCTGAAAAAATTACCTTTGACAGAAACGCTTTTCTTGCTAATGCGTGTCTGCATTTTATGTCCTCCCTACGTCGGCCGTCGTCGGTTACTTTGCTACTCAAATAGCAAAAGTCATCGACTACGTTTTGCGTCACATTTACTAATCTACACGGCGCAACACAATTAAAGTATCCCTTTTTCGAAACTCCGTAGCCGGCCAGAGTGGCCGTGCGGTTCTAGGCGCTACAGTCTGGAACCGCGTGACCGCTACGGTCGCAGGTTCGAATCCTGCCTCGGGCATGGATGTGTGTGATGTCCTTAGGTTAGTTAGGTTTAAGTAGTTCTGAGTTCTAGGGGACTGATGACCACAGCAGTTAAGTCTCATAGTGCTCAGAGCCATTTGAACCATTTTTGAAACTCCGTAACTGTCTCCCATTGCAAGATAGAAATTTGAAATTTGGCTCAAAGGTGCCTGAAACCTTCCGCTGTAGAGGTGCATTTACACCAGTATGCTTTGCGCGGCTGTGCTTGCCCCATATACAAGTAGAGGCACGTGTCTCCCCGTCTGGTATGGGGAGACTCCTGCCCCCCTGTGGGCACAGCTCAGAGGTATACGCGACTCTGCACCGGTGCATGCCTCTCCTTGCCTCTTCGTGTAACGGCTGTAGGCGCCTCGTGTGCACGGACTGTCGCACAGGCGTAAACGCACCTTTACAATGCAAAAGCGTGGTGACTGCAACGTCACCCGCGCGCTCGGCGAAACTTGAAAGAGTAAGGTGTCAACACATACGAAAGAAAGGCCACAGCTCAGAAGTTCATGTGAGATATAAGGTGTATTGATGAAGTCACTTTGGCACCGAACTTCATCCAACGTCAACGTGGACGTGTCACACGATGGTAAGGGCGTCGCACCTCTTACTAACATTTCACCCTTTCTTTTGGTGCCTCTGCGATGGAGGGCAGAACCGCGGCGCCCAGCATTCATCGCGCAGCTTTCTCACGTGTGGCTGAGGAAAATATTTCAGACACACCGCTGTTCAGAGTCGACACGAAAAGGCTTCAGGCAGTGGCATAAGTGGCGTCAAAGTAACCACCCCTTTCCTTCGGGCGTTGATTCCCACACATTTCGCGCTCGAAAACGACGTTTCGCAGTTCGATGAGCAACAGGACTCCGGTCTTGACAACCTTTGACCCTGCTGAACCCCCCTCCCCCACTCCCCCCAGACTATTCAACCCTTCTCTAAGGACATCGTGCGCCAGCAGCCCTATTGAACGTGACCGCACACTTTCGAAAGCAGTGCGACCGCAATTTTTTCTTTGGGGTACAGGATGGAACCACTACGGACCGTCCAGAACCAGTCGAAGAAATCAGAACGTTATTCCAATAAGGGCGTTCATGCTTTTTTAGGCTTCTTGTCTCATTTTCTACTTTAGTTAACTAGATTCAGTACCTCGTTTGATGTCCAGGGATTTGTACTGGGCCTTGTCTTTTGGCCTGTTTGATCCTCTGATGTTTTCACTATTTCATGTCTGAAAGCCACCCATTCGTCCTCTTTTGTATTCATTTTCACTTTTTCTGTCAATAGTTTCTCTATAGTATCTCTGAAACTCTCAGCAACCTCTGATTCTTTAAATTTATCCGGATCTCACACTCAGTTCTTACGTGTCTCCAAATACTTCAGTTTTAATCTAAACTATAGTCGTCCACATTAGCCCTTGGAAATATTTTACAGTTTAAAATCTGATTTCGAAATTTCTGTATTCCCATCATATAATTTGTCTGAAATCTTCCTGTGTCTCCAAGTCTCTTCCAGGCATACAACATTCTTTCACGGTTCTTAAACCAAGTACTGTTAGCAGTGATTAAATTACGTTCAGAGAAAAGTTCTACCAGGCGTTTTTCCTTTCCCCTTCATTCCTCTTCCACAGTCTATGTTCTACTATTCTTCCTTCCTATCCTTTCCCTACTATCGAATTCTAGTCCCCTACCACAGTTAAAATTTCGTCTCCGTTAACTATCTCAACAATTTCTTTCATCTCATCCTGCATACTTTCGATCTCTTTATCATTTGCGAAGCTATTCGGCTTATGAACTTGTACTATTGTAGTGGGTGTTGGATTTTTATCTACTTTTGTCACGATAATGCGCTCACTCTGCTGTTCACAGCAGCTTATCCGCATTCCTGTTTTCTTGTTCATTATTAGACCTACTACTGCATTTCGCTATTTGGTTTTGTGTTGAGAACCTTGTACTCATATTACTAGAAGTCTGATCATCTTGCCACCGAATGTAAAAATTCGTTCTCTCTTATCTACCTATCCAACTGAGGGATCTAACATTCGAAGCTCCGACCCGTAGAGTGCTAATTTTGCTTCTCCTGATGACAACATCTTCCTGAGTATTTACCTCCAAAAGATCCGAATGGGGGACTATTTTACCTCCGGAATATATTACCCAAGATGATGCCATCATCATTAAGCCATAAAGTAGAATTACATGCGGGCGAGAAAAGTAACGGCTGTAGTTTTCCCTTGCTTATAGCCATTAGCTGTACCAGTGCACCAAGATCAACAAATCATCCAGACTATTAGCCCTGCAAATACTGAAAAGGCCTCTGCCCCTCCTCAGGAAAGATATGTTCGTCAGGCCTCTTCACAGATACCCCTCCAATGTGGTTGCACCTATGGTACGGCCATCTGTATTGCAGAGGCGTGTAAGCTATCGCACCTCGGCAAGGTCACTGTTTCATTTCGCGAGGGGGAGAGTGGCGATTATTTGCTTGTGAATACTGAACAATGAATTACAGAGTGAATGATTTGGACATATTAGAAAGAAAACCGTTAGAAATTAATGAGTACAGTACAAACAAAGAATGGAAGAGAATTTCAAACCAGGAAAAAAAAATCAGAATATTCAACAAAGTCAGAGGTAATGACAAAATGAAGGCTTATCTTCTCTAGCTATTTTTAAAGAATGATTAGAAGAAGATTGAAGAGACAACTATTTAATAATATCAAAGAACCAGATATAAAGGAAACAAAATTCTGCAGAAAAAAATATGTTGCACTGAGAACGGTTCAGTTAGATAAACCAAAAAAAAAAAAAAAAACAAGCGTAACTGATGAAAGTAAAAAAAAGTCATCATGCTGAAAAGTTGAGGGATATTGGAAGAACGAGAATAACAAAGAAAGAAACGAACTGAAACTGTGACGTCGTCCTACATCATCACTGTCAACTAACATAATAATAAATGTCTGTAAAGTAATTTACTCTCAGATGACTACTCTCAGGATAACTAACAACGATACCTTCCATCTAAAACATGTAACAACAAATACGGCAAGAAAAGCAATAATGATAATCTATTCTGATGTAATAGGCAACGACAGTATCGGTATAACCATGATTAAGAATGTTGCCGATATCTTAGTACCTGTCTTAACTGACATATTTAATTTTTCCGTCGTGAACGGAATATACCCCACTGCATGGAAAAGAAGCATAATTCGACCCATCCCTAAGATCGAAAACCCGCAACTGCCTAGTGATTACCGACCAATTAGCATACTGCCTGCTGTTTCCAAAGCACTTGAATATATTGTTCATGACCAAATCACTGAACACTTGCATGAATACAGCCTATAAAAAAATGTACAAATGGCTCTGAGCACTATGGGACTTAACATCTTAGGTCATCAGTCCCTTAGAACTTAGAACTAGTTAAACCTAACTAACCTAAGGACATCACACACATCCATTCCCGAGGCAGGATTCGAACCTGCGACCGTAGCAGTCGCGCGGTTCCGCACTGCGCGCCTAGAACCGCGAGACCACCGCGGCCAGCAATTGAGCCTATATGACAAATTTCAATCCGGTTTCCGTAAACATTACAGCACAAACACTGCCCTAATTAAAGTAACTGATGACCTGAAATATGTCATCGACAATCGAAAGGCAACAATACTGACGCTACTGGACTTCAGCAAAGCTTATGACACTGTTAACTTTGACATATTGCTCAGAAAAATGCAACAGCTTAATTTCTCAGATAGTGCAATGAGATGGTTTGAAAGCTACTTAAAAGACAGACAGCAATGTGTTGTCTGCGTAAATGAAAAATCTTCCTGGAAACATGTTTCCTCGGGAGTGCCACAAGGATCAGTCTTAGGACCACTTTTGTTTTCTTTATATGTCAACGATATTTCGTCGGTTCTGTCCTCCTGTAAATATCATTTCTATGCCGACGACCTCCAGCTTTACCTAAGCGTCAGACCTGAATATGTAAACACTGCAATCGCTCAGATGAATGATGATCTGTCTTCAGTAGTGACATGGGCGAAAAACCTGGGGCTTAAACTAAATGCAAAAAAGACGCAAGTAATCTTAATAGCCCATCAGAAATTAATAAGTTCAGATTTCCGTGAACGGCTACCTCCTATTCTGCTCGACGGTACTCCAATACCATATCAGAAAACAGTTAAGAAATGGTTCAAATGGCTCTGAGCACTATGGGACTCAACTGCTGAGGTCATAAGTCCCCTAGAACTTAGAACTACTTAAACCTAACTAACCTAAGGGCATCACACACATCCATGCCCGAGGCAGGATTCGAACCTGCGACCGTAGCGGTCGCGCGATTCCAGACTGTAGCGCCTAGGACCGCTCGGCCACTACGGCCGGCGAACAGTTAAGAACTTGGGTGTAACGTTGGATGAGCATCTCAACTGGGCGGAGAATACAGCCGCAGCGTGCCGAAAGATGTCTGCTTGTCTCTATGCTCTCAGAAAGTTTCGGAACATATTTCCACAGGACTTGAAACGCCAGCTCGTGCAAGCACTCGTTCTACCGAACTTCCACTATTGTGATGTAATTCAACAAGGCATGAGTAGTGAAAACAAAAGACGGCTAGAACTAACCATGAATGCCTGTGTGCGTTATACCTGCAACATTCGTCGATATGATCATGTTAGTGCTTCATACTAGGGTGGCTGCGGCCGGACAAATTGCGTGACTAACACACTCTATGTCTACTTCACTGACTCCTCGTCGCGCAAGCACCCCAGTACCTTGCTTCAGAGATTAAAAACCTGTCATGCCATCATAATCGAAACACGAGGTCACTCTTATTTGGTATCCTAACTGTGCCCACTCACAAAACAAAAACTTTTGCAAACTCCTTCTCAGTTGCCGCTGTCCGCCTCTGGAACAAACTGCCCCTTACCTTGCGCAAAATTCAATCTCCTGCTGCTTTTAAGAAGAAGCTGAAGCATTTCCTACTGTCATCCTCATAACGTTCTCCACAAAATTAATGTACAAGGCCAATCCTCTCATCTGTCAAATAGCAAGGCTAGCGTCTCCTATCTTGCTCCTGAGATGCCTTCCTCTTCATCTATCTCTATTCGCCACGCAATCTTCTTTTCCTTTATATTTCCTTAATTATGTTTCATCATGTCTCTCTATTATTCTCCTCCCTTCACCATCCGTCTCCCTCATACTCCCTGCTGCTAGCACTCCTATCTAAAATCTGTCTCTTCAATAATGTCTAATTATAACAGTACTTATGATCTACGAATATAAATTCTATATGTATGTATTTTTCCAGGTTTGCCTTTGTAATTGTTTATTTCACTTTTTGTACCAGATGTAGTTTAACATGCCTACTAAAACATATGAATGTAAAATAAGTAGAATGCCTGGTTAGATGTAAGAGAGGGCCTGATGGCCCTAATCTTGCCAGGTTAAATAAATAAATAAATAAACATTGGCGTGGAATGACTCGACAGAGTCATGGAAAACTTCAGTCAGGAAGAAATGTTTTCTAATTAAATTCGTTACAATGAGTTACAATAACATTACTCGCAGTAAAACGAAACGTCAGTATCTATAGAGAGAATATAGGGATTCTGTCAAGAAAAAGGTCTTAAATGAATGTGTGATTGATTATTAACAAAGAGGATGTTCAATTTTCACCCTACTGAGCGAGGTTTGGCCATGGATTAAATACTAGACTCCTGTTTGGAAGACGTAAGGCTCAAATGCTAGTCTGACCATCGCGATTTAAGTTTCCTTAAGCCACTACTGTTGACTGAGCAAGGCAAAAATACGTATTTGAATCTTGTCTAGGAAGAATTCAGCAACGGTTATTAAAATAAGAGCACGCCAGATTTCCTTCCCCGTGTTAGTTTATTCTGAGCGTCTCGAAACCTGGGTATCTACTACACGTTAAAATCTAGAATTCCATCCATTTTCTTAATTTCTGTTATATCTGAGATTGCCCAGAATAAATATTTTTAGACTTTTATGAAGTAGATCCAGTGAAATGTTCAACTGCCGACACTTGCAATATGCAGCAATATGCTGTAGCTCGTTCGTCTCTGAAACCAGCAAGAACATAAACTCTTGGTTGCTCGCACATGTCCCATATTATGACATTCTGGCAGTTAGGTATTATCACAGACTTAGCCATGCTTCTTTTGGAGGCCTGCCAGTTGTGCTTTTTGATTACTGAAATAGCTCGGATTCCACTTACCGACACCGCGCTTCGCCTAATGCTCTTAAACTAAGCCGGTGCTCCGCCTACATCGCGGTATGTGCACAAAGCTTGCGGGAGATCTCAGAGCACTCACTGTGTGAACAAGAATTAACCTTTATCCCCTTAGCTTGCTCCCGGATGCGTTCTGTATTTCGTGCAAATCATTTTATTCTTATATTCTTCGCGGAAATGCATTTTTACATACATGGAATGGACAAAAATACTGAGACATCAAAAGCACAACACATGATCATGCGTAATACGGTACAGGAAAACTGTTGGCTTTCAAAACAGCTTCCAGTAGTCTCAGAATTGATACATATAGGCCCTATAAGATTTCAGGAGAATCTTACACCATTCTTCTTGCAAAATAGTGGTAAGTAGAGTATTGATGATAGAGATGGATAGCAAATACATATCCATCTCCGCAAGGTAACCACAAATCCTCAATCTTGTCCATGTGGTGCCCGGGGGAGATTCGACAGTTCATCCACGTGGTGGCAAAATCAGTCCTGGACGGTGCGATCTGTGTGAACAGTGGCCCTATCGTCTTGGAATACAGTATCACCATTGCGGAGCAAACATTATATCATGGATGGACCTGATCAGCCAAAATCGTCTCGTAATCCTTGACAGTAATGCGACCTTGCAGAGTAACCATGAAGACCATCAAATACCACGATACGGCTGCCCAAATTATCACCGAACCACGCCATGTTTCATTCATGAGATGTACACACGGTCAGAAATTGGAAACAGTGTGAAACAAGATTCATCCGATGAAATTATCTTCTGCCACTGTTCCATAGTCCAGGTTTTATGGATTCGGCAACACGTCTTCCTGTGACAGGCATTTACATCACTGGTTCGTGGTCTTGAAATTCCAGGTCAACCTTCAGTTCTCTGCTTCTGGAGCTATCTTCGTATTGTTTTGGTGCTGTCAGAGCTCGCGAGTGTGACATTCATTTCTGCAGGGACTTTTGCAGCTGTTTTCTTACTTTTCGTCGCAGTCCTCTTCAATGACCGCCCGTCACGATCACTCAACACACACTTTCGTCAGCGTTGTGTCTTAGGGGACGATGTTTTTACGCTTTCTCTTTATGTGGTATAAATCTCCCATACGGTACCTCGTGAAACACCAAAACTTCGGGTACCTTGGTTACAGAAACACCTATCATACGAGCACCAACAATTTGCCCACGTTCGAATTCACTTAGCTCCAACGTAATGCACTCACGATTACACAGAACTTTGTTTTGACCACAACTGACACTTGCAACATATTCAGGACACTGCACAGCTGCCGTTGGTGGTCAAATATAACAGCGCACCTTGCAGCCTTGGCTAGCATCTGAATTTATGTCCGAGAATGCATTTCTCGCAGTGTTTCCTTATTTTTGTCCAGCCCATGCAGGTATCACTAAAGTTGTGACATTTATCATTTTGTTTTAAACTACGGATGTTCGTATAAAAATGACAGACTCACTGATCAGTGTCTGGACAGTTTCAGTGGAACTACTCAGTGAGAAACTGAAGACGAGTGTTTTTCTTCAAAATTTATAGAAACTTTCCGCGCAGCAATGAAATTTTTTGTACAAATATATTTTCGAAAGCTTGGCAAGTGACTAAAGAATTTACTTTTCTCTAATTCGTTAAATAAAAGCTATTTAAAAAAGCAACCGTTGCATACTAAAAAAAAGGCAAAATTTTCGTCTATCTATTACTTGGCGTATCACAAATACAGTTTCACGTGCTTCTCAGTACACATCTTACAGTGTGCACCAGAGTGTACGTACTGCATTGGTATTTTACCCCATTTCTAATCCATTTAAAGGCGGTGTAAGTAAACAATAACTGTCACTTAACTTTTCATACATAAGCCAGAATGTCCATAATTTTATGGTAACGGGTACTACGTAAAGTATTTGTACGCGAATATAAAATCTATCTTTATACGCCTGAAAATGATTGCTATCGGTATCCTGAGAGTAAGAATTTATGGACTGAACAACGCCTTTCTAGCATCATCTCCAATTCCAATATATTGAAGATATCTGTGAAACTCTTACGGTGAATAATAAAGCCAAGACGAAGCTCACAGCACTTTTTTCAATTTATAAGATTCTGCTTTTAAAAAAATGTGATGAACGTTCGTGACTGTCGAGAAATACCCAAGAATCGGTCGGACTAGCCTTTCACAAACCACTTTCCTTCCTGGATGACACAGCACTTACTCTTTTTCTCAGTGAATGTCTGTCTACCATTTTTCTTCTCCACAATTAGACTAATGTAACAATTCCGTGTTATATCCCTCCCTATTCCATACCTAAATATTTAAAGGTTGATCATTAATATGATACGCGTTTCTCAGTTGGAACATAACGACAGTGATACCATACGTCCAAATGCTGCCCACGTTGAGGTGTCTCAAATAACCAACTCTCCAGTGACCTACTATAAGGAAAGAAACACTACGTTTAGCGGAAGTTGCTAAATTTTGTAGTGATAACGGTACATCCGCTCTTCGTATACGATATGCACTAGTCTGAAAATGAGGTTCTACATGAATTAGTAGCGTTACATGTAGGGTGATTCTGCTGAGATATTCATCTCAAATGTTCCCAGAACGATTTAAGATATCGAAATTCTGTTTTCACGCAGATGAATTGTACGAAATTCCTCACTAAGTGATGTATATTCTCTTTACGTAGTTATGTGTATTATGGAAACATCGGTATCAATTTCGATACGAGCAACAGAAATTACTATAGCTACATTTGAAAAAGCATAGTACTGAAAGAAACGAATACAAAGGCATTTCATTCATCAAATTACGATTTATAGCTTCGGAATAATTACAGTATTTAGAACTTAACCTGTATTTGAGCCGTATACTCGCAGAAAACTGCTGGCGCGGTAGTGTGTGGCAAAGAGATATATAGGCTGGTTCAGTTAAATTGTTCATCTCATATAGTTACTGAACTGTTTAAGATATCGTAATTCTGTTTTCACTCAAACGAATTGTGAAAGATTCATCACTAATTGACGTATATTAATTGCAGAGATATTAGTATCAACTTCCTTTTTTTAAATGGAACTCTAGTAATTCTGCTGCCAGCATCTTCGTTGTAAACGAAAATGGTTGAACGGGGTGTCACTCTTCAAAATTCGGTTAGTAATTTCGGAAAAACAGTAATATTTAGAACTTAGGATTATCTGTTTAGAACTTGAAGCCAATTGCTGTCTCATGCGAAAGTTTGTGTTAACCGGAATTGTCGTATCAGGCTGATGGGATGCTCCAGAATGACGCAGCTAAGAGGGTATAGTTACAAAAGCGGAATAATGGAGAAACTCATACCAATCACACATGGCTGGACCGATACACCAACTGGAAGGAAGAGGACGTGTCATCTAAGAATGATTTGCCAATTTACTAGGATAACAGTTCCGATCTTTTTCCTCCCAGAGCCTTGCAAGGAACGTCTGCGACCATGAATAAATGGATTTGTAAAACAGGGAACTGAGAAATAAACATTCTTAAATAACAAATTAGTGTCATCAGTTTATGTAAAGATATACTCTTACATTGCGAAATTTCATCACCAAGAGTAACAAAGAGGAAATCACGAAAGAGTGATATCATAAACACTTCCTGAAAATTACATTTATTTTATATAGTGTTCGAAATGCCCACCATCTACTGCAATAACCTTTGTAGTCAAAGTTACAAGGAATTCTGGACAGACTAAAGAGATTTCTTACATGTCAGTACGCGTGCGGCAAAAATGAGATGTTTTGAATCCTCTTGGGTTGTCGGAACTTGTGCATATACTTTGTCTTTGAGTTTGCCCAACAGAAAAAGTCCAGTGGTGTCAAAGCAAGCGAACGAGCAGGTCACCGCACTACGCCTTCGTGCCGTGTGCAGCGACCTTGCTTTCCTAGCCACAGGCCAGTAATCAACTGTACAACTATCGTGCTGGTAACACGTAAACCTACGTATTTCTAGTGATACCCAAATAATCCAACACCAAACGTTCGCACTCCATTGAATCTAATGTTCAGGCCGCCTCAGTCCTACCGAATTTTCAATGGGCCAATAATGCATATTAGTTACATTCAGCTATCCGTAATTTGTAAAGTAGGCTCATCAATAAAGAGAATTCTCTGAAGAAGTAACCTATTGTCTTGAAGTCGAATCAGAACCGAGCTACAGAATTACATGCATCTTCTGCAGCCTCGCTGGTTACTCTAATTGGTGAAGTGACAAATGATGTTCATGGAAGCTGTTTGCGGATAAAATGCGAACAACACCTAACATATCGTACGCGACATTACGATGGGCGGTGTTCTATTGATAAAAAAGGCCAATATATTCTAAACTCATTATGAAACTTACGTTGTCTAGTGTATTTCCGCATCCGACATGGTAAAAACGAGGTAGCGTAAAGGCATTTGTCACTGTGGCAACAGATTACAACCCTGCTGATGAAATAACTGTTCATCACCACAACAGGCGGAAGGGCTGTAATATTTCCGTGAAGTATACCCCTTGTATAGACCCTCTATATACTCCTTCCACTTTCCAGGTTTCCCTTCTTTGCTTAGGACTGGTTTTCCATCTGAGCTCTCTTGTCCCCAAAGACCTCTTCAATTTGCCTGTAGGCAGTATCTATTTTTCCTCTAGTGAAACATGCTTGTGAATTCTTACAATTGTACTCGAGGCACTCTTGCTTAGCCATTTTGCACTCCCTGTCAATCTCATTTTTTAGACGTTTGCATTCCCTTTTGCCTGCTTCATTTGCTACAGTTTCATATTTTCTTATTTCATCAAATGAATTCAGTATCTCCTGTATCATCCAAGGATCTCTACTCGGCCTTGTCTTTTTACCTATTTGATCCTCTGCTGTCTTCTCTATTTCATCTCTCAGAGCTATCCATTCGTCCTCTGCTGTATTCCTTACCCCTGTTCTTTCCAGTCGTTGCGTAATGTTCCCTCTGAGACTCTCAACAACCTCTCGTTTTTTCAACTTATCCAGGTCCCATCTCCTTAATTGCCTGCCTTTATACAATTTCTTCAGTTCTCAGCTACACTTCGCAACCAATAAACATTGGTCGGAGTTAACATCTGCTCCTGAATATGTTTTAAAATTTAAAATCTGGTTCCGAAATCTCTGTCTTACCAATACATAATCATTCTGAAATCTTCCTGTGTCCCCACGTTTCTTCCACTTGTCACGATTCTTAAACCAAGCGTCAGCGATTATTAAATTATGCTCTGTGCAGAATTCTACCAGGTGTCTTCCTCTTTCATTCCTTTTCCCTAACCCATGTTCTCTTATTATTTTTCCCTCTCTTCCCTTTCCTACTAACGAATGTCAGTCCCCCATCGCTATTAAATTTTCGTCTCCCTTAACTATTTGAATAATTTCTTTTATCTCATCATACATTTCTTCAATCTCTTAATCATCTACGGGGCTAGCTGGCATATGAACTTGTACTACTGTGGTAGTTGTGGACATCGTGTCTATCTTCACTACAATAATGCGTTCAATACGCTGTTCATAGTGGCTTACTCGCATTCGTACTTTGTTATTCATTGTTAAACCTACTTCTGCATTACCACTATTTGATTTTGTATTTATAGCCCTGTATTCATCTGATCAGAAGTCCTGTTTCTTCTGCCACCGAACTTCACTAATACCCACTATATCTAACTTTAACTAATCTATTCTCCTTTTAAAGTTTTCTAATCTATTTTCCCAATTAAGGGATCGAACATTCCGTTCCAGTTTTGTTTCTCTTGATCGCGACATCCTCCTCAGTAGTTCCTGCCTAGAAATCCGAATGGGGGACTATTTTACCTCCTGAATATTTTACCCAAGAGGCTGCCGTCATCATTTAACGATACATTAGAGCTACATGTCCACGGGAAAAATTACGGCCGTATTTTCCCCTTACTTTCAGCTGTCCGCAGTACCAGCACAGAAAGGCTGCTTTGGTTGACTGTTGCCCCTGCAGCTACTGAAAAGGCTGCTGCCCCTATTCAGGAACCACACGTTTTTCTGGACTCTCAGCAGATACCCCTCATTTGTGGCTGCACCTACAGTATGACTATTTGGGTCGCTGAGGCACGCCAACCTCCACAACAACGGCACGGTTGTGGGGGGGGGGGGTGCACTTTTATTCAAAAACAATAATTACACTGAAGTCACCTAGATTCCATTACAAAAGAAGGGACCTACTTCGTAATATGGTGTCTGATCACCATGGACGACAAGGCACGCTCTGCAACGTGCTTACATTCTGGTCCCAAGGTTGGTAAGAGGCTCTTGTGCCATGTCGTTCCATTCCTCCATCAGCGCGGTTAACAACTGCTGAATGGTCGTTGGTGCATGCGGACGAGCTGAAGTACATCTCCCTAATGCATCCCAAAAGTGATCGATGGGACATTGCCAGGCCAGTCCATTCACCATATCCTCTCGTTCCAAGAGCTCCTCCACTTGTGGTATTCCATGCGGGTGCGCTTTGTCATCCTGAAAAATGAAGTCCGGGGCGAAAGCACCCTGACAAGACGCACATGGGGAAGATTTGGTCAGTATGTCCATGAAACATAACACGTGCAGCCGAAACGATCATTTTCGACAGTGTTGGAAGAACCTTCATATGGCGAGAGGTGGGAACATGTAATACACCCAGAAACATTGTTGCACATGACTGTTTTGGTGGTCCACGCGTTATAGTTTAAGGAGACATAAAGTTGCATGGGCTTACTGGTCTCCAAATCTTTCAACACGGTACACTCACTGGTTAACTTTATTGTGGGACTGTCCTCCTTCCTCATGCGCGTGGTTTCAGGGCTGCATTCGCACTTAAATTTATTTTCATGAATGACAGTCTACGATCGCATCTAACTGCACAGGTGGAAGAGCTCTTGGGACGAGAAGATATTCGGTGAATGGACTGGTCTGCCCGTTTCCCCGACTTAAATCCCAGTGAGCACGTGTGGGATGCGTTGGAGAGAAGTATTGCAGCACGTCGACACCCACCAACGAACATCCAGCCCTAGCACAACAACTGCATGTCAGCCTTGCGGCCAGCATGGGAGGACGTTGCAGAGTAGGCATGGCCGTCTGTGGTGATCACGCACCCTATTAGGAGCCATGTGACTCCTTTTGTAATATCCAGGGGACCATCACGAATCTCTTTGAGTTCGGTGTAGCTATTGTGTCGCAAGAAAGCTGTCATTTCTGTTCGTCTCATTGCGTATTTGTTTCTGTTACTTTCTGCATGGTTCTGCAGCAGTTATTTGTATGCATGGTTCAAGTTCCATCGACCTGTATTACTCGTCAGTGACATACCATGGGAATGTTACTTCTTTCGCTAAATTTTGCACACCAGTGAAGTATAAATAAACTGCTAAAAATATGTTCACCACATGTGCTGTATTCTAGAAAGCCGTCTCCCCGCAATACGAACACAACAGTCGGGTTTCTGGAGCTCAGGTCCCCTGCCGGCTTCACAACACAGACTGGCTTGTATAAGGGACAGTCAAATGAAAACGAGAATAACTGAAAAAAGATACGTACATTGTTTATTATTTCAAAAGTAAACGTCATAACTATTAATACATTTATTCCATTGTGAGACAAGACGTCTAATGCCGCCGTACATGTTGCCAAGGTTATTTCGGCTACGCTGCAGAAGTTTCGCTGGGAAGCCCTTATACAGCCTCCATACAGTACCGATTTCCATATTTTTGCAGCCCTGAAGAAAGATATTCGTGGCTGATTGTACAAGGACGGAGATGTGTACATATGAGCAAAATAATGATTCCTTAGCATCCCCAAACATTTTTCCATGAAGGCATTGACCATCTTGTCTCACAATGGGATAAATATGTTAACGGTTATGGAGAATACTTCTGAAATAATAAACCGTTCATTTATTTTTTGCATCTCTCATGTTTTTATTTGACTACCTATTATATATCAACACAGTGACCGATCAAAACACGCTGGTCTGTTTTCAAGTTGGATTTCAGTGGACACCATGAAAACATATGGCGCCTGCTTCACCACCCGCGGCATCAACGTTGCCGCAGGCGACAATACATGCTAGTTGCCTGCGCCGACTATGTGCCCGCAGGAACACCGAGTAGTTGTCAATCTTCCACCCCGTACTCCCCGGTCACAGAGCGGCCAGTTTCTACCGCAGCGCCAACCGAGGAGGATCAGTGCAGCAGCACCGCAACGAGCCGCTAGCAGTTGCGGGCGGAGCCATTGTCTCCATCTCGGCGTCCATCGGACTCCTTGCTCCTGGGGCGATATAAGCCCGTTGACTTTGATTTTGTGATAGTACTGTGTAACTATCATCAATGATAGACCGGACTTTGAAGAATTTCGGTGGTCGGATATTCCCAACGAACTAGTAACCTCTGAGACCCATAATTTCTTTTTGTAAAATCAAATCAGGAAGATGATAATTTGTGTGTGTTCAGACTTTACTGAATTGCGTTCCTACGGACATTGTTTATGGGTGACTCCATTTTCTTTGGTAATAAACTGATGTTTATATCTTCGTACATCCATATTTAAACTGGATGAAGGTGGGACACAGCTGGTATAATTTTTATTAAAAATGAAATTCCTCCAGCTGTACTTAAGATTTTTTATTTACTTCGCTACTAGTTTCGACGTTGCGTCAACGCCATCTTCAGGCCTGTAACTGCCCGCCATCCATGTGGAGCACGTTTTGGTCTCACTGCGGACTTCTAGACTGAGCCGCACACAACTGATTTCATCAAAGTGTAGGGGCCTGAAGATGGCGTTGACGCAACGTCGAAACTAGTAGCGAAGTAAACAAAAAATCTTAAATACAGCTGGAGGAATTTCATTTTTAATAAAAATGATATTTATATGGTCCAGTCATATTAATGTGACCACCGCCTATATCCTACGTCAACGTGCCTTAACCACCCACAGACGTCAGATAGCAGCACTAACAGTGGCGGGTATATGAAGTGTGTCGTGAAACTCGGAAATCACTCCAGTCATAGTCGTAATGTGGAAACGGAGCGGTTCATCAGACGTCGAAAAGAGCTCGATAATTGCCCTTCAGGCCAAGGGTGGAAACAGTTAAGTTTTTAAACTGTTATTGTGTCGCCATGGTTAAAGTATACTGTGAGTGGCAAAACGGCGCTGTCGAAAACCGGTGTCGAGGCAACTGTGGTGCACCGTGGGCCAGAGATGACAGGGGTGAACGACGGCTGCGGAGATTCCTACGGATTAATGGACGTGCAACGTTTGTGCAACTGCTCACTCAGACGATCCAAGGGGCTACCCACAGTGCCTCCTCAGCGAAAATTGAAACGTATGGGTATCCACAGCAGGCGCCTGGTTCATGTACCCATGCTGCCTGCTGTTCATGGGCACCAAGGGCTGGAATTACCACGCTAATATCGCAACTGACGTCCACTGAGTGGTGACAGGTGGTCTTTTCAAATGAATCACGCATGAAGCGTCTGACAGCAATCATCCTGCAACAGTTATCGGAAGGGTGCTGGCCGGAGGAGGGAGCGTTTTCGTGGCATTCACCGGGGTATCTCGTCATTCTCGAAGGCACAATAGATCAACAGAATTATGCATCTATCTTTGGGGACCATGTCCACCCATATATGCAGTTTGTTTTTCTTCACGCTACGTCATCGACCAGCAGGACAATGCAACGAGTCACATAGTGGTGTACGTGTGTTTCGAAGAGCACGAGGATGAGTTTACCGTACTTCCCTGACCAGCAAAATCGCCGGATATAAACCCAATGGAGAATCTGTGGGACCATCTCGATTGGGCTGTTCGCGCAGTGGATCCTCAAGCGAGAATCCTATCGTAGCTGTGCACCGGCATGGCTCCACATCCCTGTCGGTACCTTCCAGAACCTCGCCGACTCTTTTCCTGCACGTCTCGCAGAGGTCCACATACAAAAGGTGGTTATTCTGGCTTTTTCCTGGTGGTCACTGTGACTACACAGTGTATTAGTATTACCTGGACATCATATTGCGTGTGTGGACTCGCTCTGGTCACCTCAACGTGCAGTCAGCTAACGTGTAAGGAACTACATTCACAGGAAGCAGCGAATGAATGAATAAACCCTATGAAGCTAAATGAAGAACTACACTCTGATATTAAAAATAAAATAAATGTACCTGTTCAACTTTGCACATTTCCCCCATCTATAAAATGTAAATCTACTGCTGAGTATTACTCAGTACCGTACCGCTCCATCTCGTGCATAGTAACTTGATTGAATCCTTCTGTACATGTTGTCTACCAACAGATACCGCGAGCCATTCCATTGACTCCTGCCTCCAACAGGAAGTTGCTCATGAGGTGGAAGCGGTGAAATTTGCAGTATTGACTTGAAAGCTGATCCCACTGTCGAAATGTTGGCTGCAGGGCAGGATCTAACGTTGGAGAATCCTATCTCAATACTGCACAGCCCTCAAATTACCATCGATAGCCATGAGAGACTTCCGACATCCGTGCATGATACCGGCCTGTAATATGAGTGATCACCTGCATTCTAAGCACGTGGGACGTCATGCCTGAGACGTGGATTGGTGCCTCGACGCCTCCATGCCGTTCCACGACGATTATCAGATGTGAAAGAAATCCTGCACTCGTGAGTGAAGGGAACCCTATGGCATTGATCCTGATTTCACGTCTAGTGTTCTCTTGTCACATTGCTCTCGCACCACGGTACCGGAAAGGCCGCAGCAATTGTTCTGGTGTTCGTAGTGAATGCTTAGAAGCTCAACTGATCATGTGGAGGCCATGACGTGCTATCTAGTTTTGCACAACCCTGCGACTTGCCTTTAAAAATACAACACGCAGCTATCTTTCCTTCTCCTTGGGGTACCTCCCAGCCATACATTGTAGGTACCGTTCATCAGCCGGTGTGTTGGCCGCAGGCGACGCCTACGATGCAGATCTTAGAGGTTTCGTGTCTCACGATAGCGACTAACTGTTTCAATTATGTCGCTGGCAAATTCCATGTAGACAGCACTATTTGCCATAAAGTGACAATGCGCGCATGGTAAGCTTGAAATGGCCGCTACACCTATGCTGACAAACTGAATAATGTACACAAGCCTAGTTGTCCCGTTGAAGACTGGAGACACAGCGCGCTCAACTGAAATATAATTTTAACTACATTACACAGTGGTCTTTACGTGGCGGGTTCCTTCGGCGAAAAGAGTTGTGATAGAGGTTTCAGACTAAAGGGAAAAAATTGTTGTTATTATTGTGGTCTTCAGTCCTGAGACTGGTTTGATGCAGCTCTCCATGCTACTCTATCCTGTGCAAGCTTCTTCATCTCCCAGTACCTACTACAACCTACATCCCTCTGAATCTGCTTAGTGTATTCATCTCTTGGTCACCCTCTACGATTTTTACCCTCCACGCTGCCCTCCAATACTAAACTGGTGATCCTTTGATGCCTCAAAACATGTCCTACCAACCGATCCCTTCTTCTAGTCGTTGTGCCACAAACTTCTCTTCTCCCCAATCCTATTCAATACTTCCTCATTAGTTATGTGATCTACACATCTAATCTTCAGCATTCTTCTGTAGCACCACAGTTAGAAAGCTTCTATTCTCTTCTTGTCTAAACTATTTATCGTCCATGTTTCACTTCCATACATGGCTACACTCCATACAAATTCTTTCAGAAACGACTTCCTAACACTTAAATCAATACTCGATGTTAACAAATTTCTCTTCTTCAGAAACGCTTTCCTTGCCATTGCCAGTCTACATTTTATATCCTCTCTACTTCGACCATCATCCGTTATTTTGCTCCCCAAATAGCAAAACTCATTTACTAGTTTAAGTGTCTCATATCCTAATCTAATTCCCTCAGCATCACCCGACTTAATTAGACTACATTCCATTATCCTTGTTTTGCTTTTGTTGATGTTCATCTTATATCCTCCTTTTAAGGCACTATCCATTCCGTTCAACTGCTCTTCCAAGTCCTTTGCTGTCTCTGACAGAATTACAATGTCATCGGCGAACCTCAAAGTTTTTATTTCTTCTCCATGGATTTTAATACCTACTCCGAATTTTTCTTTTGTTTCCTTCACTGCTTGCTCAATATACAGATTGAACAACATCGGGGAGAGGCTACAACCCTGTCTCACTTCTTTCCCAACCACTGCTTCCCTTTGATGTCCCTCGACTCTTATAACTGCCCTCTAGTTTCTGTACAAATTGTAAATAGCTTTTCGCTCCCTGTATTTTACCCCTGTCACCTTCAGAATTTGAAAGAGAATATTCCAGTCAACATTGTCAAAAGCTTTTTCTAAGTCTACAAATGCTAGGAACGTAGGTTTGCCTTTCCTTAATCTAGCTTCTAAGATAAGTCGTACGGTCAGTATTGCCTCACGTGTTCCAATATTTCTACGGAATCCAACCTGATCTTCCCCGAGATCGGCTTCTACTAATTTTTCCATTCGTCTGTAAAGAATTCGTGTTAGTATTTTGCAGCCGTGACTTATTAAACTGATAGTTCGGTAATTTTCACATCTGTCAACACCTGCTTTCTTTGGGATTGGAATTATTATATTCTTCTTGAAGTGTGAAGGGTATTTCGCCTGTCTCATACATCTTGCTTACCAGATGGTAGAATTTTGTCAGGACTGGCTCTCCCAAGGCCGTCAGTAGTTCTAATGCAATGTTGTCTACTCCCGGGGCCTTGTTTCGACTCTGGTCATTCAGTGCTCTTTCAAACTCTTCACGCAGTATCATATCTCCCATTTCATCTTCATCTACATCCTCTTCCATTTCCATAATATTGTCCTCAAGTACATCGCCCTTGTACAGGCCCTCTATATACTCCTTCCACCTTTCTGCTTTCCCTTCTTTGCTTAGAACTGGGTTTCCATCTGAGCTCTTGATATTCATGCAAGTGGTTCTCTGTTCTCCAAAGGTCTCTTTAATTTTCCTGTAGGCAGTATCTATCTTACCCCTAGTGAGATAACCCTCTACATCCTTACATTTGTCCTCTAGCCATCCCTGCTTAGCCATTTTGCGCTTCCTATCTATCTCGTTTTTGAGACGTTTGTATTCCTTTTTGCCTGCTTCAGTTACTGCATTTGTATATTTTCTCCTTTCATCAATTAAATTCAATATTTCTTCTGTTACCCAAGGATTTCTACTAGTCCTCATCTTTTTACCTACTTGATCCTCTGCTGCCTTCACTACTTCATCCCTCAGAGCTACCCATTCTTCTTCTATTGTATTTCTTTCCCCCATTCCTGTCAATTGTTCCCTTATGCTCTCCCTGAAACTCTGTACAACCTCTGGTTTAGTCAGTATATCCAGGTCCCATCTCCTTAAATTCCCACCTTATGGCAGTTTCTTTAGTTTTAATCTACTGTTCATAACCAATAGATTGTGGTCAGAGTCCACATCTGCCCCTGGAAATGTCTTACAATTTAAAACCTGTTTCCTAAATCTCTGTCTTACCATTATGTAATCTATCTGAAACCTGTCAGTATCCCCAGGCTTCTTCCATGTATAAAATCTTCTTTTATGATTCTTTAACCAAGTGTTAGCTATGATTAGGTTGTGCTCTGTGCAAAATTATACTAGGCGGCTTCCTCTTTCGTTTCTTACCCCCAATCCATATTCACCTACCACGTTTCCTTCACTCCCTTTTCCTACTGACGAATTTCCAGTCACCCATGACTATTAAATTTTCATCTCCCTTCACTATCTGAATAATTTCTTTTATTTCATCATATATTTCTTCAATTTCTTCGTTATCTGCAGAGCTAGTTGGCATATAAACTCCCCGCCCGGAGATCCGAATGGGGGACTATTTTACCTACGGAATTTTTTACCCAAGAGGACGCCATCATCATTTAACCATACAGTAAAGCTGCATGCCCTCGGGAAAAATTACGGCCGTAGTTTCCCCTTGCTTTCAGCCGTTCGCAGTACCAGTACAGCAAGACCGTTTTGGTTAGTGTTACAAGCCCAGATCAGTCAATCATCCAGACTGTTGCCCCTGCAACTACTGAAAAGGCTGCTGCCCCTCTTCAGGAACCACACGTTTGTCTGGCCTCTCAACAGATACCCCTGCGTTGTGGTTGCACCTACGGTACGGCTATCTGTATCGCTGAGGCACTCAAGCCTCCCCACCTACGGCAAGGTCCATGGAGGAAAAAAAAAATTATTAACTACAAAAGTCGCGAAGGTGGCGTTAGACCTTTGTCGAGCACGTCATGTGTAATGTAGTTTATGAACAAGTATTGCTTTGTTTAACTTTTTTAATTGCAATGCATTTCTAAATTTGAGAATACGTTATCAGGCATTGCACCTAATCGAAGTTGATAAAATTTCTGAAGTGTTTATTCATGTTGCACAATATTTGTGACATACTCAGCTGATAGTGGTTATAAGCCACATTTGTTGCCACCAGTGAACCGAATGTTTTCCAGTGTACACGAGTACTTTGCATTTGTTTATTGGGACGCTGATAATTCTTCCAGCGTGTCTCTGGACCAACTACTGTGGCGTGATCTGTGGTCTTGTCTTCACGTTATTATTCGAAACACAGTTTGCGTCACGTTGTTTTAATTTTTTCTGTGACACAGACGCCTCAGGACGCGGGATCTTGTACCAGTCGTTGTCTGCTAATTAACCTCCAAGGGTATTTTGAAGGGAATTTATAAACATCCTGTGAATGTAAGAAACGGCTACCGAGCGGAAGTGCAGTGAAGATTTATGAAAGGGGCCATCTTTAAAGATAATTTATCGTAAACGAATGTTGCACAATATATCAGTGGTATCGTTCGGAGATCGCGGTGCCACACCAAAGTTGGCAACGTGAATCGATACGACAGACATTAACTAGGGCTCGCAGCAAATCGCAATTACCAATGGAAGACACTCCACAAGACACAGCTCCCACTCAGCATAGCAGCCCTCACAATGAGGTCAATATGGAGTAGAGCCTGCAAGATCTCACCCGAGTTCGTGACATCATCTCCAGCAGTCCACATCATTCTGCAGGACCAACGAGTAAGTTTCAGATGAACTTGGACTGTTGTAAATGTCGAATGTTGTACCTCAAGAGAACCGTTTGCTACTTGGTGCATCAAGTTAATGTTTCATAGTAAACGACAACTGTAAATTGCCAAGAAATCCTGTGGCAAAGAACTGAGTAAAAGCTAAGTCTTTTATTCATTTATGTAAGAAAGTGAACTAACATTTCATGTGTTCTAGTTGATTAGCCTTCTCCCAGAGCAATCAAAGAACCCACAGTTAATGCCGGATGGAACTAGTTTCGTCAGGTCACAACATTTTCTTTTAACGATCTTGACTTCGAAGAACCCTTAAATCCAGAGTGATCAAAAAGCTGTTTACAGAGGCACTATCGCTTTCATTCCTATAAGGCTGGGTAAAGGTCACTACGCAAAAAGAACTTCACCACCGGAGTTTATAAAGCACGAGAGAGCTCTAGTCTCAATATCGACTTTTTGTTGTGGCCGTGCTTACGCACGTGAGCAGTAAAGCACGTTTGTTGGAGAAGGGAAAATGCTAGGCCGCGATCAGAGGGAATCTGAATACATATGACGGCGGCAGCTGGCGGATTTTAAGGGGCTATACGGCGCCAAGCCGCGGTCCCTGCTGCTGCTCGCTCACCTGCTTTTGTCGAGACGTCGCAGGCATGTGGTAACTGATGTGATGAAACACGACATATCATTAGCACTCAACTTGATGAATGCTGTCTGTAACAACAGCCGAAATATTGTTAGTTTTACTTGCACTATGACGCGGTCGCATAACCCAAGAAAATCTACTGAAATTGACTCCGGCAGCAAAAGCATGCGCTTATGTGACGTTCACTCGACATTTCTCCGTAACTGGCCGACGTATTTCTCGAGCGGGCCTACAAAACTTGTGGAATGCAATAGCATAATAACTGCACATTTACGAATAATGAAATCCAGAGGGCTTAATGATTTTTTTACTATATCATTTCGTAACAAGTTTCGCCTTCTCTCATCATCAGATCCAGTTTTAGAGCCTATGAATAAAAATTCATTCTCAGTGTGGAATAAAACTTACGCCGAAGCAGGAGTCAGTTATCTACACTACTGGCCATTAAAATTGCTCCACCGAGAAGAAATGCAGATGATAAATGGGTATTCATCGGACAAATAAATTATACTAGAACTGACGTGTGATTACATTCTCACGCAATTTGGGTGCATAGATCCTGAGAAATCAGTACCCAGAACAACCACCTCTGGCCGTAATAACGGCCTTGATACGCCTGGGCATTGAGTCAAACAGAGCTTGGATGGCGTGTACAGGTAGGGCTGCCTATACAGCTTCAACACGATACCACAGTTCATCTTCCCAAACAAAGCTTATCCTTTTGATTTAAACCTGTGAGGCCTTCCACTAGAGAGCGGGCAGACGAATGATCCCTGTTGGCCGAGAGCTGTGGGGGGACTTGGCGTTTGGCCAATGACATCTTCGCTCTCCTCTCTCTTCTCTTTCTCTTCTCCTCTCCTCTCCTCTTCTTCCCTCCCCTGTCCATTCTCAGAGGGTGTCCTTGAATACGAAATGCGCAATTGCTTCAAATGTAGTACGGCACCGGAAAAATGGATGGACGCTGAAACAGCGTTTTTGGCCAAAACCTGCCCTTCCCCTTTACTCCCAGGTTCAGACTTTCATAGGTTTTCAAATTCGATCAAGATGAATTCTGGAATGGTGGCTTCCAAAAGAACGCTGCAGTTTTCGTAGACATACCTGTCGATTTCAGAACCTTGCTCTGTCTCTTAATGCCTTCATCGTCAACTCTATGCATTATCCTAATCTTTCTTTTGAAAGCGAAAATTGCTACGGTTCACGTAATCAGTCCATCATAAACAGGCTCACATTTATACCGTATCACGCAGAATTTATTAAAATAGGTGATTCAGGTACGTTGGCGTTAGTTCTTCTGCTGTCTGTCTGCTGCTGATGAGAGCTTCCTACAGCTTTGTAATCTAAATTTTACTATCTTATCATTTGATGAAGACAATTCTTGGTATTCTGTTCATTAACTTCCAATGTGGTCGGCACTCTTGGTGCTTCGACATCATCTGCTAAGGGTAAAAAGAACGAAATAAGAGGAGTTGGTAAAACTTCTCAATTTGTTCTTATTCATGGACCTACTCTATTTTGTGGTGCGAGGTTAAACTTTTCTATAATGAAAGTTTCTTCTTCATCCAGTTTGGGTAACGGATGGTTAACTGTAGCTTTCGTTGCTTGCAACAATGCAGGGAGAGCTGGTTTGGAATCCTTTGAAAGTCGGGAAATCTTAGCTTACCGTACTATACCGGTTTCTGAGATTATTATTGCTAGTGAGGGTTCGTACCTATTGCCGCACGGGAGTTTGTCTTTGTCTTGTCGTAGGCGTTGTAAGATAAATTCTGATTGTAGCGTTCACATATGGGTGAAGGCAAGTGGTCCTTCTTCTTTGGAAGATTGTCGCATTGTGGGTGATTGTACTCTATATAATCATTGAAAGCAGTTGTCAATAAACGGCCCTTTTAAGGGCCACAAATACTACAAACTTTGATCTTGCCAAAAGCCGAGAAGCGATTCTTCTTAGTGTTGTAGCTCTCTGGGGCACTCTGGGATGCTCTCTGGGTCACCCTGGGAAGCTCAATAGATGTCGAGCACAGTCTCTGATTGGTTGTTGTGTTTTTGGCGCGCGATTCAAATTGCGTTGGAGCAACACTACGTATCATTTCGAGGATGGAAGCAATTCTGCAATCGCTAGTGACTCCTACCCACGGTTCGAGACTGCACCTTGCATCTGTCGCAGAATAAATGGCGGTGAGTATGAACAGTAACGAAATGGCTCAAACGATGTTACGAGCATCTTCAAATGCTTTGCGGCCTGCGAGAAGGGAGTGACGCGGATGCTTCCTTGTGCTGTTTGCTTTCTGCAAGATATCGTGTTTCCCTGTTGTTTGATGCAACAAGGTGTGCACATAGAGCTACAGACCGAAGAACATCCGAACTTTGTATCAGATATGAAGCATCTGAGTAGGCGTTTCTCAAGGACTTATTCCGAGCCATGTCAGTCTATGCCACGATGTGTAAAGGTCCATATCAGTACACATAGTGGTTTCTCTAAACACTGGCATTTGTAATACAATACTGTTTTTTATCGTTGCGCTTGAATGTTTATTTGCATCACTGTAGGTCGTATGTGGTTTGTATTTTGTTCACTTCTGAAGGTGCACTCGTGATGCAGCAGTTTTCAAAAGCTTCGAGGACGAATCCCTTGATGTAATTCGTAGATACGTTTATCGTTACGTTCACTGATAAAAGGCCCATACAATCGGAATACAAATATTCGCGTTGTCATTCATTTTGGAATGTGATCAATTCTCAGATGATAGTAAAGTCAGTTGAGGTTCGATGAATGACTCCACATAATTATAGCTTGAACCCATGTCATTCTTTCATTTGACTGTAAGCAGCATTATTCATTGGCAGTAGGTGTGACATGCATTTTGCGTTAACGGCTGTTACTTAATGAGAGAACAAAAGCCCACACAGAAACGAAACTAACAGATGATAAAAAATCTCGGAACGTGAAACTGAAGGAGAAGTCAGACTTATCATTCTAGAGCAGTTTCCTCATGAAGTAAATTACCTATCAGTGCTCTTTCAGCTGCTATGTGAATTTACATTTGGAATAGACAGCAGAGTTCTTTTTATAGCAATACGTTTATCTTTGTTGGTTTGATGAGTGCGGGCCTAGATGTTCTCATCCGCACAAAGCTCGCATCCATAAGTGCGATCTAATAGGCCACGGCCTCTAGACGATTTCTCCTTGGCATACAAAAAGTGTTAAAATACAAAGGCTTTACGAACCGCATAGTAAATGTTCCCAGTCAGTAATTGAGCCCCTATGAAACAAAGTAAAGTAGTAACTTCGAAATGAAGACGAACAAAGACTTTGGTGCTTGGATATGGTAACAGTATTCGTAACTTTCATGTTGAGTACACACGCACTGGGCATTTTCTAATGACACACATGTCCATAAAAGGGCTGCCCACTTGTCAGAAACTATGATTTGATGCATGGATGAAATAAATGAACGCACCGAGAATCAAAATAATAAAAATGTTCTAATGTGTGTGAAATCTTATGGGACTTAACTGCTAAGGTCATCAGTCCATAAGCTTACACACTACTTAACCTAAATTATCCTAAGGACAAACACACACACCCATGCCCGAGGGAGGACTCCAACCTCTGCCGGGACCAGCCGCACAGTCCATGACTGCAGCGCCTTAGACCCAAAATATTACTAACGAGTTTCATAGGACAGTTTAAGACTTTAGGCAGAGTGTCCTACTGGATGGTTGACAGGCACTATACAGCGATATGCTTTAAATACTTTCATTCATCGCAAACTATTAGAGAGGAGGGCGTTTGAAATTCTTATTCGTCCTTTTTGATTTCAACTTTGTGTTCTTTCCTTTGAAGAATTAGTAACCTTTCCCGCGGCCTCGCCCACGCACACGTTCAGCACTCCCCCTCACTCTCTGTGTCCACCCCTTGCTCCCACCGTCGCTCCGTCACCTTAAACCTCCCACCTCTACCTGTCCATCTCTTCATCACGTATCTCTCTGTCCGTCTCCTCTGCACCATCTCTTCGACAATACCTTCATGCTCTGCTTCCACTGCCCATGTCACATTCTTCTCTCTATGTCCATGTCCTCTTCTCCCCCTTCCTTTTTCCATTGCGCATATACAACTTCCACGTATCTCCTGTATTTCGCCTTCCTCTCTCTCTGTCCATTCCACCTCCCCCTTTCCTGACCATCTCCTCCTGCCACTCGTCGCACCTATCTCTGCTCATCTCATACACGTCCCTCTTTCTGTCCCTCTGATCCTCCTACCTCTTCTCTCTGTCAATCTTCTCTTCCCTCGTCTTTTTGTCCATCTAGTGCTCCTCCCCCATCTCTCCCCCTGTCCATCTTGTCCTCCTCCTCTCCTTGTCAATCTCCTCCTTCACCCTCTCTCCTTGTCCGCTACACAACCCCCTCTCTTCGTCCATCTCTTCCTATTCCCCACTCCCTAACCATCTCCTCCTGCCCGCTTTTCTTAAGCCTCCTTCTTCACACCTGACCCTATTCATCTTCTTCTACTCCGTCTCTGCATCCACCTCCTCCTACACCACTCTCCTTATCATCTCCTCCTCCCCTCACCCTATCCATTTGCTTCTTCCTCTCCCCTCGTCCCTTCCTACTTCCCTCTATCCCTGTATATCTAAAAAATGGTTCAAATGGCTCTGAGCACTATGGGACCTAACATCTGTGGTCATCAGTCCCCTAGAACTTAGAACTACTTAAACCTAACTAACCTAAGGACATCACACACATCCATGCCCGAGGCAGGATTCGAACCTGCGACCGTAGGAGTCACGCGGTCCTGTCTATCTCCTGTTCCTGTTCCTCTCCATATATTTCTTCATCCCCCTCTCTCTGTCCCCTCTCCAGCTCTCTCTCTTCCTATCCATCCCATTCTGTTCCCCCTCTCTCTACCCTCCCCTCCTATACTCATCTCTACCTTCCCCAATCGATACCCGTCCAACGCCTACACAACAGGTCAATGGAGCAGGCTGATACAACTCCAACAAAACATGACTGTTGTGCAGGACAGCCTGCACATATGGGACTGGAAATTCGTTTTGTGCCCCTAACATGTAAGCTGCACTGAAAAGCAGGCCAATACTATTTCCACAGCACATGCTCATCACGAAGGGAGCTCTATATATCAGGTCTGGAAAAAAAACGTATTTGTCTTATGTCTGCTCCTACTGGAGCTACGAGTTTATAAACACCACAGTGCTGATTATTGTGAAGTATGCTGTTCATGTGCCATATTTGGTTGGAATCGATGTATGTGTCTGGGAGGAGATCCCAGACATACATACTTACAGTCTGTTTTATATATATATTTATATATTCTGCACTGTGTTTCCATGATGGTGTAGGGATGATGGAGAAGAGAATGTATGTCAATTTGAGATGGAGAACTCTGGTATATATACTGCACTGTGTTTCTGTGATGGTGATGTATGGATGATGGAATGCGTGTAAATTTGAGATGGAGAACTCTGGTCCAGTAATGACTGAATCGGAAGTTTTATGCAAAAATGATAAAATTTTCAATTTACTGGTGATCTCAGCAGATCACCAGTAAATTCGTCACCCAACTTCTGTATAGGCGTCAGATCATTGCGTCAAGTTCTGTCGCACCAGTTCAAACAGTCCTGATGTTTGAACAGCATTACAGGAAGATAGAATTTTCTCCAGGAGATCATTTTCAGTCTTGAAAGATGCTTAACATGCAACAATTTTCATATGGTACAACAAGAAACATTTATTTTGATAAAAATGAATTTTTAATATACAATGTTTCTAAGTCAGACTAAAAAGTATAAAATAATTTCTCCAAGCCCAACTTAGGTTCCTAATCCCATACAGGTAGTCGTGAAATATTTGTGATTGTGAATTTTCAATAACTATGGAAACATTTGTAAGAGTTAACCAAAAACGTGGGGCACATGTAACAGATAGTAATAAGGAGGCAAACAGATGACACATCAATTAGTTAGTAGTGCAATAAGAAGATGAACCATTTACGCATCAATTATGTTTTGCATGTGTCCCACAGTTCTCATTTTAAATCTCAAAAATGGCTCTGAGCACTATGCGACTTAACTTCTGAGGTCATCAGTCGCCTAGAACGTAGAACTAATTAAATCTAAGGACATCACACACATCCATGGCCGAGGCACGATTCGAACCTGCGACCGCAGCGGTAGCTCGGCTCCAGACTGTAGCGCCTAGAACCGCACGGCCACTCCGGCCGGCCATTTTAAATCTTATAAGGATTTTCTTATCTACTAAAAATTCACGGTCACAAATTTTCAGGACTATCTTTATGAGGTTAGGAATCTGTATGGGCCTATGAGCGATTTTGTCGTACTTTTTAGTCGGATTTAAAATGTGGTATATTAAAGATTCATTTTTATTTAAATAATTATTTTCTGCTTTATCGTCTTGCGTGTGTGGAATTTTTCAGTCGATTTCTGATGAGACTACAGCAAAGACATATGATAAATTTGAAGTTTATTTCAGTTTCTCTTCGCCTGATAACGAAAATATTGCTACCTATGATGTATATCCCATGGAAAAGCCGTGAAGATAAAAATTAGAGATTCAAGCTCATATGGGGCCTTATCAGCAATTGTTCTACCTACGACCATTTTTGACTGAAACAGTAAAAGGGGATCATGGCAGTGATACACAAAATACTCTCTGCCACACGCGAGACAAGAGAGAGAGTTAATACTGCATGGCCACCCAGTTCTGAGCTATGTTGAAAATTTCAGGTCTCCAGCTCGTTGGAAATGACAGTGGCAAACAAAGCACCCCCCATCACACATCAGCAAAGAAGGTAAGTTAATACTGCATTAACATCTTGTTCTGAGCTATGTTTAAAATTTCTAGCTCATTGGAAAATTAGGTTAAAATCAACTAAAAAATTTTTACTGATGAGATGGACAGACAGACAAGAAAGTTATATCCATCTTCTCTGCAGGGCAGCCGAGTTGTCACGTGTTATCAAGAATCTTCACCTCCACCCCCACCCCTACCGAACAGACTGACAAGAAATGGCTTAACATTGCAGTTTTCAACCAGTTCTGAGCTCTGTTTAAAATTTCAAGTTTTTTTGGTCATCGGGAAGGTAGTTTAAAATCATCTGCAAAATTTGTACCAGAGAGTCAAGCGGACAAGAAAGCGGCCTAATAAGAACACGGTAGGAAACTTTAACAATTGTGAGAGTACAGCTTTTAAGAGTGTCGTTGTTGATGTTTCTCTCAATCTAGTCTAATGTAAGGAAGCACTTCACCTGCACTGACGGAAATAAAATATTTTAAACCATGAACACCCTGACGCAATGTGAGCCAAGTAGTAAATCCAAAATTTTGATGCCTGTGCAATATGTTGATCACAGTTTCATTCTTGTGCAGGATTACTTTCAGTATTTTCAGCACAGGAAAAACCATTGCTACAGAGGGCAGATTAAGAATGGTGTGAGTACATCATGTCTGTTGGG